>NC_090023.1:51647615-52303865 GCF_037176765.1 Anolis sagrei | reverse complement strand
ACGAACAGCCGAGGATTACAAGTAACAGGCTGTGAGAAGACAAGAGGGGCCAAGGAAACCGTTTCTACATCATTAAAAGAATTCCCTCTTCTGGCTCCATGGCTGGAAGAGGCAGGGGTCTCTATTGACAAGTGGAGGCTTAAGTATACGTAAGCACACGTCAGGCTGTTACCATGTTTCATTGACAAGCGATCCCCCTGACAGGAGGCAGCCACTTTGAGCCAGGAATAGTAACCATTACATGACTCTCCCGTGGAATGGTCTTTGGAGGCAGCATTACTGCATGGAAGCTGGCACATTCCAATGTCTCCCTGGGGCAACAGGAACCAGAGAAGCAACAAAGGAAGGAGGTGGAGTCACAGCCGTACTCGGAATATAACACAATTATAGCCACGTTCTTAAAGAAATTATAAATTCTTATAACTGTCAGATTTCCAATATCTGATGTGACATTTTACTGAAAGCTAAATTGTAAGGGGGTTTGCATGAGGGAGTGAACAATAAAAAGCATGGAAGGACATATATGGACAAAATGACCAAATATCTTGACAGTGGCTAAAAGTGCATAGTCAAAGAAAGCATTGAGTTGCCAGAATATACAGTCAGCCTTCCATATCCACGGGTTCTGTGTCCATGGATACAGCCAACCACAACTCCAATTTGTTTTTGTTTGGGTTTTTTTTTTTGGGGGGGGGGGGAATCCAAAAGCAAACCTTCATTTTGTTGTGCACCAAGCACTTTGCTGATCTGTAGGCATACTCTAATGCAGATGAATGCTGTTTCATGGATCCTCTGACTGTCTCTGACACCAATTTCAGTTGTTCACTATTTTATATGCCATTTTACTACACCACTACCTATAATTGGATTTGAGCATCTATGGATTTTGGTATCCACAGAGAGTCCTAAACCCCAGCAGATATCAAGAGTCTACTGTAGCTCTAAAAGAAGTAAAAAAAAAAAAGTTGGCTGCTGCAGTCATGTGAACAAAAACAATCTGATATACTGGCAGGCATGTAGCCGGGGGGGGGGGGGGGGCTCGAAATTCTCATGGTGGTTCGCGAAAAGGCCTTACTGGTGCATTATTTAAACTGTTATGTTTATTCATATCATGATCTGATCACCATACTCAATATATCCCATATGCATGGGGGTATTGGGGTAATGATACAAAAGGTTTGCTAGGCTAGACCCCTCTTTCACTCAGACTCAGCCCCCCCCCCCCCCCCGAAACGAAATCCTGGCTACGGGCCTGTATACTGGTGAACATACCAAATATGCATGTTTGTGCCTTGCCAGATGTGGGTGCCAACATTTTGAGACTCTTCCTGACATAAAGTTGCCCACTTCTCACCCAAACATATACTAAATGTTATTTCTGGAATAGATTCAAATTATTTTGCAGGTGCAGATTTAGCCCCCCACTGCCATATAATCAGTTCAATACAGATTTAGCCCCCCCCCCCCCCCCCGCATATAACCAGTACATGGGGTGGCATCAGTTGGCATCTTATCCTTTCTTGGCCTTTGTAGACTCAGCAGGTACAAAGTCTTAATGCATAGTATACAAAAAGCCTCAGTATTTCCCCCTTAAAGCAGCTGCAAGCAAATAGCAGCTTGGAGGCCTATATGAAGACCCAGGACCACCCTACAACAAATATTTCATTTAAAATGAATCATTATACTTGCTGGAAACTTGTTGGAAACTTTCAAGAAACACAGTTTGCTATGCTGGTACCTGGGCTAAGAAGGCAGGGCATATATAGTTTGGTTTGAGTGAGCCTCGGCTGATTCTAAGGGCTGCAGCTTTCCATTAGCATTTTGTGACTATTTGAAATAATTCTTTGCCTGATTTCCATATTTCCAACAACAATAATAATAATAATAATTATTATTATTATTATTATTATTATTATTATTATTATTGGGATCTGCACACATCATTCGCCAATACATCACACAGTCCTAGACACTTGGGAAGTGTCCGACGTGTGATCCAATACAACAGCCAGCAGAGTGTCTGCTGTGGACTCATCTTGTTGTGTTTCAAGTAATAATAATAATAATAAAACTTTATTTATATACCGCTCTATCTCCCCGAGGGGACTCAGGGCAGTTTCCAAGCACAACATCAAAACTTACAGAGTCACAATATGAACAAAAAATAACAGTAACAGCAACATAAGCATGGAATTATATGATTTGTTTTACTTTGCTAATTGGAAAGGAAAGGAGTAGCACCTCAGTGGGTTGCTATGAGTTTTCCGGGCTGTATGGCCATGTTACAGAAGCATTCAGAAAAGAATGCTTCTGGAACATGGCCATACTGCCCGGAAAACTCACAACAGCCCAGTGATTTCAGCCATGAAAGCCTGCGTCAACACAAAGTAACACTTCATTTTATTTTTATTTATTTATTCTTTTAAAATTACATGTGTTTTTTTGTGGGAAGAGGAAGCAACTATATCATGTCCTAAGTGCAGACACAATATAGCTTCTACAGGGAAAATGTATTTTTCACTGCTGAGCTAAGTACTAAGTAGCTGCAGTTTTGAGAATTATAATTTCCTGAAGGTGAAGAATAACATAGAACTAGACTTCTTAGGTAATTATAGGAGAACTAAGATGCAAGAGCTGGGATTGAAAAGATGAAAAATATGGCATGCTTGGTCAGGGCTGAAGGAGCTTACTCCATCTCTCTAAATTTCTTCAGAAAGGAAAAATGAGCCACTGGACAAATTGTCTGAAAAAACAATTAGAACAAGACAGGTCACCCCACAGTTATTCTAGGACACAGCAGAAGAGTGTTAACATCTGGAGAATATGGTTTAAAAGGTCAACTTCTGCAGAAAGTCTATTTCCAAGTGCCTTTTTACTCCTCCAAGTCCCCTGGTTACAAAGAAGTGCTAGAGAAGGAAATGAGCCAGAGAATACCACATGCTGAGCGAGAGGCTGTTACATGTAGAGGGGATATTCCCTATAGTTTGCCTCTTTCTTATCTCCATTTCTCTGTGCATATGTGTTTGCGTTTCATCATCGCACACATTACTAACATCCTGGTACTGATTAGCTGTTTTCTTTATTGCTTCTTTCTGCAAAGGTATAATAAAACAATAAATTTAACTACAGGGTGCACGTTTATCCTAAAAAGAATTAATCTCGAGTATTTGGATTAATAGATTCCCAGTACTGTGAAAGATATCAAGAGATACACACATACACCCACACACACACACTCACAAATTCAGATGCTCCATAACACAAATTATCCCTCACCTTTTATATATATTTTAACCATATGCTGGTTTTAAATCAAATTGATTCCACTCACTTTGCTTCCACTCCTTCTGCATTTATACTCAAAAATCTCTTTGGTGCCAATGCTGTGTTCCACACCAAATCGGAAATCTCCCCAAGCTCTATAACAAATTATCTCTGGAGTCACACAGATCTCCTCAGAGCCTCACCAGGTCTTCCGATTTAATTTATTTTAGCCAAAACCAAAGTTTTCTAGCTTTTTGTAAATAGAATTTTACATAACTTTAAAGTTGACAATGAAGGCATTGAAATAAAAGATTTTCCATACCTTGGCTTGGTTACTAATCAGAGTCAAAACATCAGAAGGAGGCTAAGATTTAGAATGACAGGTCTTAAGGGATTAGACAAGATCCTGAAGTGTAAAGATATATCATTGAATAATAAAGTTCAGGTTGTCCATGCCACCATATCTCAAGTTTCTGTGTATGTTTGAGAAAGCTGGGCAGTGTAGAACCAGCTCATTAGAAATGTGGAGGAAAAAGGAGAATCAGTTCATTTGAAATGTGGTAATGGAGGGGAGTTCTTGGGATACTGCCAAGAAGACAAATAAATGAATCCAAGAACAAATCAAGCCTGAATTGTTTCTAGAAGTCAAGATGACTTTTAAAAGGAAGGGGAAAGAGGGAGAGGGAAAAAGAAAAAAAAGTGAGAGCACCAGATTAACTGGATTTTGTTTCTTCATGAAGTTTTATGGATATAAACCCTGTTCTTCAATACAGAAACTGATACACTTTGAACATGTCATGAAAAGGGATGACCCAATAGAAAAATCAATCATGTTTGGCATGGTAGAAAACGGCAGACTAAGGCTGTCATCAGATGCAATCAGATGTCTTCTACCTGGTTCTGTCCACTGCCATCACAGATTCCCCCAGAGCCCATCACAAGATGCACGGTTACTTCTGGTAGGACTCTGGGGGGCTCCATGCCAGCAGCATTGCAGTAGCAGACTCCAGAGGAACCGGGCTCCAACTCCTCATTGAACAAGGCAACAGGAGCCAAAAAGGAAGCAGGGGCAGATGGGGAAACATTGTGGGAAGGCAGAGAATGGACCTGGCAGTGTGTGATGGTTCCCTCTGCTGCCCCACGATTTTCCCCACTGTCCCCCACTTTACCCCTGGCTGTCTGATAAGGTGCTTCATCAAGAAAGCCAGGGCTCTGAGGTTGCAAGACCTGAGCAGGGTTGTTAATAATGCAGGACTTAGAATGGATTTACAGTGTCATATAATCCATTTACTGAATGCAAATAAACTGCTTTCAACTGGATTATATGAGTCTACACTGCCATATAATCAGTTCAATACAGTTAATCTGTATTCAGAAACTAGATTGTATCACAGTGTAGGTGGGGCCTTAGAGATTTCTCATTCATAGAGTCATTTTAAGTCAAAGTTGATTGTGGAAATTTATAACAAACAAATGGTAGGATGTATACATAAGGACACACAGTTGTATCTGGGCTAAAGTTGAAGACATTGTAAGAAAAGTGAAAACTTTTACAATGGTAGGAAGAGGTCTAGTAAGCCTAACAAAATACTGAAAACACCATGAACCATGCCCATA
Source organism: Anolis sagrei (assembly GCF_037176765.1). Lineage (NCBI taxonomy): Eukaryota > Metazoa > Chordata > Lepidosauria > Squamata > Anolidae > Anolis > Anolis sagrei. The sequence continues at coordinate 52,298,984 of NC_090023.1, read as the reverse complement.
TGTTTTTACTTGTCCAGTAAATGGTTTGAGAGTTGTCAATCTTTGATTCTAAAAAGGTATGCATTAGGGTTGTGCATGGATCCATTTTCAAAAATGTTCTTCAGATTGTTCAGCTGGTGCAGATGCCCATAACAACATGGACTTCACTGCCATTTTTCCCCAGCTATAAAAGGACTTTGGCTGCTGAAAAATGACTGCTTTCAGTTTCTTTCAGCTACACGTGGAGTACAGGGAAGGAGACAATCATAGAATCATAGAATCATAGAATCATAGAATCAAAGAGTTGGAAGAGACCTCATGGGCCATCCAGTCCAACCCCCTGCCAAGAAGCAGGAATATTGCATTCAAATCACCCCTGACAAATGGCCATCCAGCCTCTGCTTAAAAGCTTCCAAAGAAGGAGCCTCCACCACACTCTGGGGCAGAGAGTTCCACTGCTGAACGGCTCTCACAGTCAGGAAGTTCTTCCTAATGTTCAGATGGAATCTCCTCTCTTGTAGTTTGAAGCCATTGTTCTGCGTCCTAGTCTCCAAGGAAGCAGAAAACAAGCTTGCTCCCTCCTCCCTGTGGCTTCCTCTCACATATTTATACATGGCTATCATATCTCCTCTCAGCCTTCTCTTCTTCAGGCTAAACATGCCCAGTTCCCTAAGCCGCTCCTCATAGGGCTTGTTCTCCAGACCCTTGATCATTTTAGTCGCCCTCCTCTGGACACATTCCAGCTTGTCAATATCTCTCTTGAATTGTGGTGCCCAGAATTGGACACAATATTCCAGATGTGGTCTAACCAAAGCAGAATAGAGGGGTAGCATTACTTCCTTAGATCTAGACACTATGCTCCTATTGATGCAGGCCAAAATCCCATTGGCTTTTTTTGCCGCCACATCACATTGTTGCTAGAAGGAAAGGGATCCCAGTATACAGGCATGTAGCTGGGGGAGGGGGGGGGGCTTCGGTGGCCTCAGGGGCTTCAGCCCCCGCCCCAAAATTCTCAGGGTGGTCCGCGAGAAGGCCTTACTGGTACATTATTTAAACTGTTATGTTTATTCATATCATGATCTGAAGTCCGATGTCAGAAAAAGGAGCTTCATAAGTTCCCCATTGCCACCAACCGGCCAGATCTTCCCGGATGTTTTGATTGATGAGTCGGAAGAGGCTTTTTTTCCATTAGCTGATTTCAGGAGGCTCCCAAAAACGGATCCGGGTACCCACCAAAATTCGGATACTGAAAATGGATCCTGGCCTAGCAAAATTGCAGAACCCTAGTATGCATAGGGTGACAGGCCATAGGCAATGTACCAATTATTTTATGTATTATAATATCATCTATTTATGTGTTGCTCTTTGATAGTTTTCTATAGCCCCTGAGAAAGGTTTTGTGAGTGTACACAGGCTGAAACACGTTGGACTCTTTTTTACGAAATAAAAGGACCCTTTTATGAGTATCCTGAGACAAGTTTCCAGTTTCTTCTATGGATTCTATTCGATGCCCAACAGTTTCAGCTTCTTTTACAGGGCTTTGCCTGTTGTTGTCACTTCCACATCCATTCTTCATTCTATTCTTTAGGGACGATGTTTGCTGTAATTTCTTAGATCTGTGCTAGGATTCCAAAGGCTTTTAAAAACATGGCCATGGTACAACAGAAACATTGTGATATTATTCAAAACCCAAGAATGGAAGCAGCAAATAATACAACCTCCATTTACCCCATGGAAAGTAGCACTAAGACCATCCAGGGGCTCCCACCCTGAAACAGAAAAACCTCTACTCCAAAAATGACTGGAAACTTGTTAGGGTCCCCCGTTGCAGCCAAAACCCCTCCTCCATCATGTCTTCATTATGTATAACTGGCTTGAACATGAGTCCCACTGAATCCATCTGAGTAGATATACATAGGACTGCACTGCACACCACTCTGTTGTCACTTGAATAACCAAACAGCAAAGACATGGACAAACTAGGGCAACAGAGCAAGATCCTAAGCAATAAAAACCTCAGTGTTAGCATCAGCCCAGAAAATGGAATGGCATAAAGTGGCAAACTGATAAATTAACCACTCTACGCACCACAACACTACAGCTGTTGCTGCTTAATCATATAAATATTTCCCTTGGGATCTTTCAGTCTTGAGCTGGCTCTAGTTTGGACAGGTTGGGGAAAGTACATTTTGAATAGGGTGGCCAATTGCAACATTCACACTTGCCTCTAAGAGACAAGAGTGCTTTCTACCACCCTGGACATTCCACTGATATATAAACCTCACTGCCTAGTTTCCAACAGACTTCACAAACTCTGAGGATGCCCACCATAGATGTGGGTGAAACTTCAGGAGCAAATGCTTCTGGAACATGGCCATACAGCCCAGAAAACTCACAGCAACCCACAAAAAGGTTATCCAAAACCTTAACTTTTCCCAAGTGCAGAATTTTAGGGACTGTAAAAGATCTAGAGCAGAGTACAATAAAGTGAGAGTCAAAGCCTGCATCAAAAATACTGCAGTCAAAATCTGTGTCAAAAGTCCTGGCGCTCCAGCTCTGCACATGCCATCATCATTCAGCCACTCCACAAAACTCTGCCAAGATCTGAGTGAGCCATAGGAAGAATGAATCAGGGGTCAGAGCAAGTCCAAAAGTTGCCTTGATGCCTACACAAACATCCATTGTCCTGAGCTATGTAGTACAGCGTGAGGCACATTTACGCACAAGTCTCCTTGCATTTAGTAGGTATGACTACTAACACAGGCCAGCATGGTCAGAAATATAAAATAAATATGGCTCACTACAAATATATGTTTTGAGAGGATGAAATGGCTCGATTTCATTCCAAGAAGAAGCTTGTGTGATGCTATTATCTGACTTGGCGTGAGTTGCCAAAATCCATGCCAAAAATGTGAAAACAGAAGGAAGGATGTTTCTATGAACATTTAAATTTCCTCCCTTGGATTTTGATCATTTTTAGAAAACACTGCAGGAAGGAGCTTTTCATCTATACAGTTACATTGAAGTAACCCAGAAAGAATTTTAAGTGGTTTTATCTTCTGTCCAAGAGACCTCCAGAGTGAGAAGGAAGATATCAAGCCATCCTTTTAACAGATCAGATTTACAGTTTTAGTTTCAGATTCTAAAATATAAATGATCCATGTTATTATTAAACATCGTAAAATGATTTCTATACAAAACCAAACAATGGCTTCTTCAAAAAGGGAAAAAGTAAATATCCTGATTAGGAAAACCCTACACATGAGCAAAATAAATATATAATAAGATATCCTGAAATCTTCCACAAGGAAAACTAGAGGTCAGAGAATGCAAAGTACCCTGCACCCTTTCTCCATACGGAGTTTGAGAATGGAGGTACATGACTGGAAAGTAGAAGAGATTTCTTTTTGATCTGGAATGCCAGCTATACAGATAGCCGTACTAGAACTACAGGATAGTTCAAATCCACAGACTTAACTATACAACCCACTTGCAAGGCTGTGGAGCAGTGCAATAGCGAGCTGTCATTTCCTTCCTGATGCCTCCTTACCTCTTAAAGAAAGAGCTGGCACCCTTTTTGCAGATTGTCAGATCGAGGCTGAAAGTCGAGGGCAGTTGTACCATGACAGGATAGGAATGAGAAAACAAAGTCAGTTTTTGTTGTATACATTTAGCTCCTCTCATGCTCTTGCTGACTTCTATCCACCCCTTTCCTCCTTCATATTATGCATGTCAAAGCATTTTGATATGTTTCACTGTATACTAATTTTGTTGCAATGTTGTCAGTGCAATAATGATCCATTTTTCAGGGGAAAGATACTGATAGTCTCCTGAAAAGAGCTTGGGTGCAGATGGCTAGGGTCCAGTGCAGCTCAGGGGCCATCAGAAATACATCACTCTCGGGGCCAGGGAAACACCCAGTGTCATACACCCAAATGAATCTGCAGCTCCACTAAGCACTTTGACAAATGAGTGAAGGAGGTTGGATACTCATCAAACAACAAGCAATTTGTCTGCTATCTGGATATATGCTTCATGCCAGGCGAACACTATTCAACTGTAATAATAATGAAGTAGTAGCTCTTTTTGTTCCAGCCAGATGAGTTTGAATATGTCTATTTCTACTAAAGAAAGTAAAGGAAGATCGTGCAAAGGCAGATTCAGCATAGTTGTGTTAATTCCACCCATCATAGGCAAATGAAGAAACACAGATCTTTCTTATTAAAGTCACAACATATGTATAGCTGTGAGAGTTATCCGGAAAGTAAGGTTACAAGGTTTTTTAAAAATACAAAGAATGAATGAATATATTTTAATAAAACTTACATAGATTATAGCATAGGTATTACATTATTTTTCCACATAATCACCATTCCGTTCTAGACATTTTGTCATCCGTGGGACACATTTTTCATACTTGTGTCATAGAAGCTTCCCTCTGCCTTTTTCAGCCAGTTCGTAACTTCGATTTTCACCTCGTTGTCATAGGAAAAATGTTTTCTACCAAGGTTTTACTTCAATTTAGTGAACAGATGGTAGTCACTGAGTGCAGGGTCGGGGCAGTGAGAGCGGTGGCTTAAAACATCCCAACCAAATGAAGTCAACAACTCTTAAGTTGCATGAGCGGTGTGCAGGTGTGCATTGTCATGAAGGAGACAGACTCCCGCAATCAGCATCCCACGATGTTTCTTTTGGATGGTTCTGTGAAGTTTCTTCATGGTCTCACATTATATTCCATATACATTTTGTCACATGCTGTCTTGATATTATATCCTCTCCATAAACTGAAACGATTTCACGATGAATCGCAGTGACGTTCATGCCCTTAGCATTTAGGTAGTGTATTACAGCGTGAACTTTGTACTTGGAGGGAAATGGAATGAGGATGCTCATCTCTAACCTTCACCAAAAAGCCAGTCAATGAGCTACTGACAACTGGCACTGCTTGTCCACTTCTGCTGGTTTCCTGCTACACAGCACTAATATCAACTCCCCCTGAGAAAATTCCCCGTGAGAGCTATGTGCTTCTAACCTTACTTTCCGGATAACCCTCATATTTTACATTGTTTTCATCAGTCTGGAAAAATGTGCAGCTATCCTCTGTGATTAGCATTGTGGGAGAGGTTTATTGTTCATTGCAACATGCAATGGCAAAATTAAGATACTGATACCATGCACTGATTAGCCAGAATCTTAGTGAGATTAGGTTTAGAAACCAGAAGTATTAGGTTGGGCATTGAACTTGTGACATCTGCAATCCTGAATTCTTTCTGTGACAGAAGCCAAGGATATAACAGCTATAAGTGCCTGTTGTTGTTGTTCATTCGTTCAGCCGTCTCCGACTCTTCGTGACCTCATGGACTAGCCCCCGCCAGAGCTCCCTGTCGGCCGTCACCATCCCCAGCTCCTTCAAGGTCAGTCCAGTCACTTCAAGGATGCCATCCATCCATCTTGCCCTTGGTCGGCCCCTCTTCCTTTTACCTTCTAATTTCCCCAGCATAATTGTCTTCTCTAGGCTTTGCTGTGGCCAAAGTACTTCAACTTTGTCTCTAGTATCCTTCCCTCCAATGAGCAGTCGGGCTTTATTTCCTGGAGGATGGACTGGTTGGATCTTCTCACAGTCTCTCAGCACTTTCCTCCAGCACCACAGCTCAAAAGCATCTATCTTTCTTCGCTCAGCCTTCCCTAAGGTCCAGCTCTCACATCCGTAGGTTACTACAGGGAATACCATGGCTTTGACTATGCGGATCTTTGTTGCTGGGGAGCCTACCAGAAGCCAAATAAACTCAACCTCATGTCCTTGTTACCTTTGAAGTCTTTGTCTTCCATTGTTGTTTATTCATTCAGTATTTCCGACTCTTCATGACCTCATGGACCAGCCCACACCAGAGCTCTCTGTCTGCCATGGCCACCCCCAGCTCCTTAAAGGTCAAGCCAGTCACTTCAAGGATGACATCCATCCATCTTGCCCTTGGTTGGCCCCTCTTCCTTTTGTCTTCCATTTCCCCCAGCATCATTGTTTTCTCCAAGCTTTCCTGGCTTCTCATTATGTGGCCAAAGCACTTCATCTTTGCCTCTAATATCCTTCCCTCCATTTAGCAGTTGGGCATTATTTCCTGGAGTATGGACTGGTCCAAGGCACTCTCAGAATTTTCCTCCAGCACCACAGTTCAAAAGCATCTATCTTCCAGCTCTCAGATCCATAAGTTATCATGGAGAATACCATTGCTTCAACTATGCGGATCTTCATTTCCAGTGTGATGTCTCTACTCTTCATTATTTTATTGACATTGGTCATTGCTCTCCTCCCAAGAAGTAAATGTCTTTTGATTTCCTGGGTGCAGTCTGTGTCTGCACTAATCTTTGCTCCTAGAAATACAAAGTCTGTCACTGTCTCCATGTTTTCTCCCTTTATTTGCCTGTTATCAATCAGTCTGGTTGCCATAATCTTGGGGTTTTTTTATGTTTAACTGCAAGCCAGGTTCCATTCGCATTTCAGATTTCAATCTGTAGCTGACATCAATCTTCTGATATGAAAGCAAATGATGGCTTCTACGAGCCCACAGTTGCCCAAACAACTGCTTTGCATTAACTTCTCTCCTTCCAGTGCTGAACATCAGACTTTGTTCTGGCACACATAAAATAAGGCCACAGATTCCCAAAGAGAGAATTCTGGAAGGCAAAGAGAGAAAGGTAACGGCTGCATCTGTTTTCTGTTATTGTGCTATTTTATTTATAAGCACAGTTCTTTGGTTAAGTGAGCCTGAGGGCCTGAGAATTTGCATCCATAGATGCTTTTAGCTATTGCCTCGGATGCGACTGGCCGTCTTGGTATAGAAGGGATTCAAGCTGACCCTTGACAAGAAAGCAGCAAATTGACAAATGCAAACAGAAAAGGATGCCTGTTAAAAGTTCAATCTGCAGTGATTCCTAATAGCTTGGGGGTGACTTGCAAACCTCAGAAGTGGTCTATTTCTGATATTCTATTATTTCCAATGTGTGGTCACAGTTGTCTTGCCTGTGTGAAAAGGCAAAATAGGGCAAATAAATCTTATCATACAATCACTGAATGAAACCTCCAAGGAAATTCCTTGCAACATTTTGAGAACTGCTACAAACAGATCAGATAGAGAATAACAAGCATTTATGTTGGCTAAATACAATTTAAGGGAAAATAAGCAACAGGAAATCTGTAATCTTTAGCTGTTCTAAATATCTCTATTCATTATCATTTCAAGAATAAAAAAAACTAGTTTGTGAATGAGCATTATGAACACTTCTGTTCTTTGAGCAAAATTAGTATTTACAGAAGTAATGATTTTGATATACGTACCTCACTGTAGTTGCCGTTTTTGCCAAATGCAAATAGCTTCTTTTAGGGTGTAGATATATACATACTCTTCTGAGAGCAAGTTTCAATGCAATACATAAGTCATTCTTCTTTAGTAGACATGAGTGGGATTGTACTCATATAATGATAAATTCTCATTTAACTCTGTTTCAAATGTTATGGAGGGGACAGTCATTTGGCTTTTTATCTTGACTTTTCCATTGCTACAGAAATGCAGGCAGGTGACTTATTGATCATACTAACCTATGATGCCATGTTGAAAAACTGTCACCCTAGTAGTATCTGGTTCTAGGTGCAACAGTCTTGCAGCTACAGATGCTGTTGAACTACAACTCCCATGCTGTAATCCATTAACCATACTGGCTATGGAAAGGGAGAATTGCACCGTCTAGGGACCTTTGGTAAAGTTTGCAATTTTACGGTAAGTAGAGAGAAAGACAAAATAGTAAGCCAACATTATCATCCACTTAGGCATTTTATAGTACTAACTTTTGCCCCACACAATACAGTGACAGTTTTCCACAGGAACTGGGCTATGCACCCATATGATGTATGCACTTTCCCGTTTTGTGGATCTTTAAATGGGAGTTCGATGGATGTCTTTCAGAGGTGCTTTAGTTGTGTATCCCTGCAGGGCAGGGAATTGGACTGGGTGGCTCTTGTAGTTCCTTCTAACTTTGCTTTCATGATTCTATGAAACTGGTCTCCTCTCAGACCACGATATAATAGCAAATGCAGTATTTGCTTCACAGTACTGGGGATGGAGAGAAGAGAATGATTGAAATTGGAGAAATTGTTGCTTATCTTTAGCCTGTATTGAGCACAAAGTTGACATTTCAAAAATACCTTGCAAAATTGGAAGTGTCATTTGGAGTGCAAAATGTATTTGATTGGCTTAAATTCAGTTTTACTCAATTTTGATGGGTCTTTTTCTAAAAGGCTATATTTCACCAATGTTCTCTCTAAAGATGCCTTTATCCTCTACTAGTTCTCGTTAAGACACATCATTCCAGACATCATGGAGAAGCCTCAGGAGACCCATTGAGAAAAAGTAAAATCACAAGACACAAGCCACAGCTGAAGCATTCAGATTTAACAGCATCACTCAACAGCTTAGTGCTCGGTTACCGAGCTTTTGGCAGACTGCAAAAATCATGTTTGTGCCAGCTGGCTAAGAGCTTTATAATTCTATATTCTCAACAAAAATGACAAACATTCTCCCGTGGTGGCTATCCTTCTTCCCTGATCAGTGCTTTCATCCCCTGCCAGAAAATCCATAAAAAAAAAAAAACCATTGGCCAAGGTGGGAATGATTTGGCCTTCCTAATATTGTTGAATTGCCACTATTAGCAGGCTTATCTAGAATTGCCAATTGTAAGGCATGAAGGAAGTTGAAGTTTAACAACATCTGGAAGGTCATCCAATTCCCATCCCTGGTCAAGGGAGAATATTTGACTTTGCAGATAATGATAGCCAAACAGGTTAGGTTTGCTTCTTCTGCTGTTCCCTAAAAAAAGGGAAGATAGCATGTAGAGTTCCTTCTTTTACAAACAAAATATATAAACGCTGTAGCAGCTATGCTTCCCCACACTTGTTCATCTTTATCCTATCCATAAACTGTTGGCCAATATTTGAGTTCTTTATTTATTAACTGCAGCCTTTCGCCTACTTTTTATCTGTTGTCTGCCAATTTATCCTTGCAAAACAATCTTTTTAAGGTTTGCAAGTACTCACATTTGAAATTCAGAACGTAATGTTGTTGAATGACTACAAGCCATTTCTGACTTACGGCAACCCTATTGCAATTTTCTGAGAGTATGCAGCTTGCCCAGGGTCACCCAGTGAGTTTCCCAGGCCAAGCAGGGAATCAAATTCTGGTCTCCAGACTCGTCATCCAGTGCTCAAACCACTACACCACAGTTGGAATCAACATAAGTAAAAAGTAATTTTTGGATTGAGCTCAAATTTTGATCTCAATTTAAACCAGTTTAACTTTGATTTAAGCATCAGATTTACATTTACCACTATTATTTTTTAGTTTTATGATATAGGTTTTATTTTATTTTATTATCCCACCATTTGGGGATTCTTTAATGCCACAAAGGTCATCTATGGGCCAAGAAATCATGGCATACACACTATATGCTCATCAGATGGAACCAATCTTTTGCAAGCAAAAAAAAATCAATTATACTATGTTGGAAAGAGCACTACCGCAATCCCCGTGCATCATGGATGTCTGTAAAGTGTCGAATTTGTGAAAGAACATACAGGTCAAGAATAGGTCTCTACAGTCACCTACAGACCCACCGCCAAGACACTACACTTGGAAGGCAATCAAACTTGGAAATGAGTGATCACCGATGGATAGATCCACCCCCATTACTGACATTTGTGACAATCACTGTTTAGGTTCCTGTCACAACTCTGCAGGAAAGTCTAGCATTTGGAGAAAAGTTTAGCTGTAATTTGATTTGCGAAGCTCCTTTCAAATACTGCACAAAAGTTCACTAGAGCAAAGGAGGACAGCTGTAACAAAGAAGGGTAAAAGTTGCAGGACAGTAATTAGATTCAAGGTTCCATGCAGTCTGTTGTTTCTCATGACTTGCTTGATGTAGCAATATGATGCATTTCCATTAGATATTGTCAGTTATGGACCAGATAAGGGCAAAAAAACAGAAACTTAACTGAGATAAGACAATGTTACACCGGTCAGTCAAAAGGCAGATCTGTGAGTTGTGATTTTGTCTATGCTCTATGGGGTTACACTCAGGTCTGCAGCTTGATTGTTCTGTGGACTCAACTCTAAGCTTGGTTGCCCAGGTTTTAGCAGTACCCAGCAATGCATTTATACAGCTCAAACTAGTGTGCCAATAGTACCCTTCCCTTGAGACTCGTGCCTTGATTACATCCCCTTTGGACTACTATAATGCACTCTACAAGGGGCTGTCTTTAGAAAGTGTTCATAAATTTCAGCAAGTTCAATGCTACAACCAGAATGCTGACTAGCAGCCCTTCCAAACATGCCCTATATTCTAGGATCAGTTCCCAGGTTTTCTGCTTTAAACTGGATTATATGAGTCCACACTGCCTGATAATCTGGGATAAACAGAAAACCTGGGACCAGATCCTGGGATATAGGCCCTGTCTGGAAGGGTTCTAGGACTAATTATAGAGTGCGTCCAACTGCCTGTGGTTCATTTCTAGCCACAATTCAAAAAATTGGTGCTGACCTATAAAGCCCTTACATCCAGGCGATTTGAAAGACTGTATCTCCCACCCAGAATACTGACCTGCCAGAATCCTAACACCTACAGCAGAAGGTTTTCTCTCAGCCCTGCCAGCAAAAGTCAACTTAGCAAAGATTAGTGAAAAACTCCCCCCGTAGATTAGATAGTTTTAGTGACCTAAAGTGGTATCCTTCTATGTGTATCTATCCTGACCCCTCTGTAAGGTAAACTGATGATGATGATGATGGTGGTGGTGGTGGTGGTGGTGATGATGATGATGATGATGATAATGACAATAATAATAACAACTTTATTTTTATATCCCACCTCCATCTCCCCAAAGGGACTTGGGGTGGCTTACATGGGGCCAAACCCAACAGAATTGTTAAAACATAACGTATATCAACAAAATAATAACAAAAGCAATATAAAATAAAAACAACAACATTAAACAAGGGAATAAAACAAACATCAAAACTGACACTTACTAATATTCTTCTTCTTCCCTTGAGTCTTTTCCCAACCTTTCAAGGTGCAGCTAGGTCATCACCTATCTTAGAATTGTGTTTTTACAATAAAGTTTAATTTCTTTCTCCAAGCCATTGGCATGTTTGTTCCTTAAATCAAGATCTTTAATGCCTGGATACACTCTAACAAGGCATGTCTGTTGAAGCAAGCCTTAAAGATAGGGGTATTTTATGTTATGAGAATATTTTATTTATATTTAGAGGGGCCAAACTTAGCACAGCAAGCTAAACCACTGTGCGGCAGAAAAATCCTGCCAATCAAAAGGTCAGCAGTTTGAGCCTGTGTCGGGATGATCACTGGCCATTAGCCCCAGCTCACATGCCCACCTGCCCACCTAGCAGGTCAAAAGCAGAAATACAAGTATATAAAATAGGTACCACTTTTATTGGGGAAGTAATAAAGGCACCCTTAAGGACATCGATCGATTGGAGGAAAGCTCCTCAGCATGGAAGAAGGAGCGAAAACACTCCCCCACCCAATGTTCAGTCAAGCACAGCCTCCAAGATGCTGGAAAATTGCCTTTATCTTTGTTTGTGCTGTCTATCCTTGTTAAGTGTATAATCAGCATTGAATGTTTGTCGTATGTGTGTTTTCTGTAAAGCTGCTATGTCCCATCGAGGTGAGAAGGGCGGGGTATAAATACTGTAAACTAATAAATAAATTAATAGATTTAATTGCTCTTAAAATGTTTAATCAAGTGATTTTGTTGTTATATTGCACTGTATTGTATTGTGTTGTTATTATATTGTACTGTTATTGTCCTTGGAAGCTGCCTTGGATTCTGCTCTAGGGAAAAGACTGAATATAAATTCAATAAATCAGTGCATTAGATGTCCACAAGTTTAGTTTCATAGGAAGTTGGAATTCTCTCACTGCCAGTTGCAGGAAGCGGGGAGGGGGGGGATTACCATTATAGCCTCATTTGCTTTACCCCATTTAGCCTTCTGTCCTATTACTCCTGCTACTCTTTCCCATCACCATCTTGCTTTCCCTCTCTTCTTGTTCCTTCTTCGCGACACCACTGCCTTTCTCTGCCTGTTTACCTGTCCTCTGTCTAAGGCTGCCCTGTGTTTAAACCCTTTAAAGCAGTGTTCCTTAAACTGTGAGTACCGACCCCAAATGGGGAACCTTGAGCTCAATGTTGAGGTCATGAAAAATTTGGATTTTTGAATGCCACCTATTTTCACAAATCTGTTAGCAACATGGCGCAATGTTTACAGTAGACTCAGCAGAAAATGCTTCGGCTGTTCTCTACAAAAAGGGAAAATCAGCCTGTTTAGCAAGCCTTGCAAATGCTGATTTTTATCAGTAAAAATTAAGTGTTTAAACCTATTTTATATGCCCATATTCCTGGAGTCACTTAAAAATTTCTCAGGCTGGAAGAGGTTGCAAGTAGAAAAAAATTAAGCCCTGCCTTAGAAGACAGATAGCAGCAGCAAGAAGTGAAGAAGAGCAAACAGGTGATGCAGCTAGAAATGAGAGAAGAGGCCAGATGAAACATACTGGACCGTAGTGAAGAGAAGACAGAAGGTGAAGCAGGTAGTTTCAAACTGCAAGAGAAAAGAGGCGTAGCAGCATGAAATGATGAGTAAGGAATGGCAAAGAAGGGAGGGAAGAGGAGACAAGCAATAGAGGGAAACATGGCAAAAATCTGAAGGGAGGCAAGAGAGGGAAAAGGGAGAGTATAAGAAAGCGAGTAGAAATAGCACAGAGTGAGGCAAAGAGAGAAAGGAAAGAGGACTGCAGGTAAGAAACTACAAGATGTAAGGATGAGGGCACAAGGTGAGGCAAGGAAGGCAGATAAATAATAATACACTTTATTTATATTCTGCTCTATCTCCCTAAGGGGACACAGAGCAGATTACAGTATACATATATAGGCAAACATCCAATGCCTTTTATACAGTGAACAATGACATACAATACACAAAAAAGGCAAAGGTTTCCCTTTCCATCTCCGGCATCTGGAAGCAATGCTCAGCTCTGGCCATGGGAGGGTGTTCTTGTTCCATTTTTCCATGCCAATGAGCCTGTTGTCCATAGACCCTCCTGATCGTGTTGCCAACATGGCTGCATAGGCGCCTTTTACCTTCCAGCAGAGGCAGTACCTATTGATCTACTCACATTACATGTTTTCAAACTGCTAGGTTGGCAGAAGCTAAGGCTAACAACAGGAGCTCACCCCAACCCGTTTTTCTACAGATAGCAGTTTAACCTGCTGTGCTTCCGCAGCCCCAACAGCTGCCAGGTAAGGTTTTGTGAGAGATGACACAAGATCCGAAAGAGGGAAGAAAATGTTGAGATGTGGGGCAAGGAGCAAGAGAAGTGGGGACAAGATGCGGCAAAGTATAAGAGCCGGAAGTATAGTTTGTAAATGCGTCCTTATTTTCCTCTACATTTTTCCCGTGAATGAGTTTTCCATCACTGTTGGGGGCTTCCAGTGCTAGTTTCACAGATCTGTAACTTTTGCAATCAGTGAAACTGAGAGCAAATAGACATACTACAAGATGTTATGAGAATTAGAATTGCCTGTACCTGACAAAATGGTGTTCTAACAACAATGATGCTGCTGCTCCTGCTGTCTTGTGCCTCCTGTTGTCACCTTTCCCCATCAGGAGAAATATACATGCCCTTACAAAAATGTTCTAAAATAGATTTGCTTGGATGTCACGGTCACATGGTAAATAAATTCCATGAGAGAGCAGAGGTTTGAGTTTAGGACTTTGGGTAAGTTTAGCCTGTAGACTAAACTTACCCAGTTTGACACCATTTTAATTGTCATGGCTTAATGCTATGGAATCCTGGGATTGATATTTTGGTGAGCCACCAGCACTTTTTTGCAGAGAAGCCCAAAGACTGTAAAATCACAATTGCCCATGATTTCATGGCACTGAGACAAGGTTATTATTATTATTATTATTATTATTATTATTATTAATTTGTATTCTGCCCTATCTCCCCAAGAGAACTCAGGGCAGATTCCAGCATAAACAAACACAAAGGCAAATATGCAATGTCTGGAAACAACTAAACGCAGATAAAGATAAAGGCTTCCTCTTTCAGCTCTGAGGGGTGGTGCTCATCTCCATTTCTAAGCCGAAGAGTCTGCATTATCTGTAAACACCTCCTAGGTCATTTGGCTGGCTTGACTGCATGGAGTGCCATTACCTTCCCACCGAGGCGGTATGTATTGATCTACTCACATTTGCAGATTTTCCAACTTCTAGGTTGGCAGAAGCTGGGCTAACAGCAGCAGCTCACCCCCATCCCGTGAATTTGAACCTCCACCCTGCCAGAAGTCAGCCTATATCATCTCACAGGGGTGTGTGGCTCTGTGAAAAGGGGCTGAAGCTTCCTAGGGCGCTTATTTTTTCACATGTGATGAGGTTGTAATATCACTTTTATCAGAACAGCAGTTACTATAATATGGTCCCTTAGGTGAAACACCCATCTTGCAAGATGCACGGATGGCATCCTTGAAGTGACTGGATTGACCTTGAAGCAGCTGGGGGTTGTGATGGCTGACAGGGAGCTCTGGCGTGGGCTGGTCCATGAGGTCACAAAGAGTTGGAAACGACTGGACGAATGAACAACAACAACAACAAAAACAGGTGAAACACTGTGAGAGACAAAAAAAACCCCAATTATGAATGTGCTAAAATTGTGTAATTATGAACATTTGTACCATTTGCAGAACATGGGCCCAGATTTTAGGGTTTGCAACCTGGCAACCCAACCTGTAGGCTTCATGCAGCTTCTGAAAATAGACCCTGCACATAAACTCTCCACCAGTATCAACTTTTTGCACACACTTGAAGAATTGTGCCTTCATGCCCCCATTTTATATGTTAGTCATAAGGAATTGATGTATCCCGCAGTAGGTCAGGAGTGTGTAGGAAATGACCTCTAGATCCTGCTTAATAGTACCTCTTCCAGGTGTCCCTGTCATATGAGGCAACTATATTCAGGGCCTTTTTGGTGGTCGCACACCGAATTCCTTTCTCAAAGAGAAACTTACCTGAGGCACACATGTTTCATTGTGCATTCGATTGACGACTCCTGTGACAGATGAGTTGAATCATGACCTGAATCCAAATTCCTATATTTATTACTACATTTTAAAGCTAAGTTGAATTAATCCTGTTAAATTGCTCTATTTCTATGTTACCATTCCTATGCTACTATATGGTACTATCCACCTTATTGGCCACCTTATTCTTTAACTAATCTTGCACAATGACCCCCTTCCCCACCCCCCAAAATGTGTTCTGTTGTTGCTTATGATGTTTGCTTAATATTATTTATGCTGTTTTATGCTATTTTAATATTTTATTGTTCTGTTTTAACTGTATGTTGTTTTGGGCTTGGCCCCATGTAAGCCGCCCCGAGTCCCCTCGGGGAGATGGAGAAGGGGTAGAAAAATAAAGTTCGTTCTTTCTTCTTCTTCTTCTTCTTCTTCTTCTTCTTCTCCTCCTCCTCCTCCTCCTCCTCCTCCTCCTCTTCCTCTTCCTCTTCCTCCTCCTCTTCCTCCTCCTCTTCCTCTTCCTCTTCCTCCTCCTCCTCCTCCTCTTTTAGGTTTGTCCCTTTTCATTGTTATTTTGCCATGTAATTTTAACTATTTTTTTATTATTTATTCAGAGTGTACATAGGGAGGCGGTGTTTTTATTCTGGCTTATATTATTTATGTAGGATGCCCTGGGAAATGGGCTTACAGAATTTTTAAAGAATGAAATATGGCCCTGAGTTAATAGTCCGACCGAACTATGGATAGGGTGAGAGGGAAGGGGTGGATAGTCTAATGAATTCGAGATACATTTCCCTGCCAATTTTCACAATGTGTCAAGAAATGGCTGAGTGAGTTCTGGTCTGTTCAGAAGCTATAAGAAACTGAACAGTTATGCTCTTGATATAAACCAGGAAGCAACCAGCCCTGAAAAGTCTCTCTTGGTGACAGTGGATGCTAATCCACACTTAGTTCTGAAAGTGAAAAGAAGGTGAGAGAAGACTATTAGGGCTTAACTGTTACAGCACTGAGAATGGTATGCAGATGCAGAAGTCTACTTCTTTCATTTTCCTAGAAACCCTAATCCAGGAAAGAGTCCTATGGCTTTTCCCTCACTTTGAGTTTATTGTCGATCATTTCTTGCGGGCTATTCATGTTAGTTCCCTGTTTTGCACGTCTGTATTTGCATCAATGCTTTCTCTTTCCATTTTTAAATTAATATGGAAAAGCATTATTAAGCCAGAACATTGCCACCCAAGACATTATGCTGTTTGAGGTAAAAGCCATGATGCCCTCCCATACATTTCCATGTAGTGAATCCAACTTGGCCTACAGCTGAGGGCCCTTCCACACAGCCCTATATCCCAGAATATCAAGGCAGAAAATCCCACATTGTCTGAGTGTGGACTCAGATAATGCAGGGGCGGCTCAACACATTACGCAAAGTAAGCATTTGCAGTATAGTTGGTTTTGCCCAGGGGCACTCTTGAAGCACTCTTGGAGGAAAATAGACCTTGACATATATACGAGTTGTAGTTACTGGGATGTATAGTTCACCTACAATCAAAGAGCATTCTGAACTCCACCAATGATGGAATTGAACCAAATATGGCACGCAGAACTCCCACGATGAACAGAAAATATATATCAGTGATTGGTTGGGGGGGGGTCAAAATACTGTTTGTTTACCGTTGAAAATTACCTAGGGCCGCCTCTGCTTATGGGGCTGGCATTTCCTCACTGCCAGCCCTCTCCTGGCGCTAAGGAATAATGTGCCAAGAAGGGGGGGGGGGCAGAAGCAATTTTCCTCTTCCCCCTCCTTTCTCTGAGTCCACACTGCCATATAACTGAGTTCAAAGCGGATAACCGTTGCATTTTATTCAGCTGTGTGGAAGGGGCCTCAGATAACCCAGTTCAAAGCAGATATTATGGGATTTCCTGCCTTGATATTCTGGGTTATATGGCTGTGTGGAGGGGTTGAATATCCCAGAATATCAAGGCAGGAAATCCCACAATATCTGCTTTGACCTGGTTATCTGAGTTCACCCTCAGATAATGTGGGGTTTCCTGCCCTGATATTCTGGGATATAGGGCTGTGTGGAATGCCCCGAGGCAGCTGCTTCACTTAAGGGTAGAACCAGGACATTGCGGGAGGTTTCACCAAAACCTGTTTGCTTTGCGGTCTTGCAAAAAGTACATGTATCTGTTTGTTAAACACTGTGTTCTGTGTACATAGCTGACATCTTTATCAGGCAAGATCTGCTACATTTGTTGTTGATGGATGCAGGAAGTAGAAACAAATAACATGATACTCTGGGAAAGTTGTAGATTTGGCTGTCTCCCAGTCTGATGTATTGCTCTGTGACTGTTGGTAGTATATTATTATTTCATTTCTATCCTGCTGTTTCTCCAAGGAGAATAGGGTGCTGTATGCAGCTCCTTGCATGTTTCAGGGCTATTTCACATTATTTCACACTGCCATATATCCCAGTTCAAAGCAGAAAATGTGGGATTTTCTACCTTGATATTCTGAGATATAGGGCAGTGTAGAAGGGCCCTTAGCCTCATAGCAATCCTATCAGGGCCTTTCCACATAGCCCTATATTCCAGAAAATCAAGGCAGAAAAACCCACATCTGAATGTGGAAGTGTGGACTCAGATAACCCAGTTCAAAGTAGATATTGTGGGATTTTCTGCCTTGATATTCTAGGATATAGGGCTGCGTGGAAAGACTAAGATAGTTTAGGAGGTCGCGAAAGTCACATAAACTGAATAAAGATTTCAGCTGGGCTCTCTCATTAGACAAGGAGCCTGTCAGTTTTTTAGAAAGGTAATGCAGCTCTCAACATTTGCAAGTGGGGGCCTATCCAGACAGCCCATTTATTGTGGAAACTTCCACAATAAAAAGGGGGCCATCCTGACAATGTTCTGGGCAGTACAGCATTAATTCGGCACAAACCAGTAAAACCCCGGTTTGTGCCAAATTAATTTGTTAGTGGATTTATTCTGTGCCTTCTTAGAAGGCGTGGGATAAATCTACTACTTCCAAGTCTGGACTGCAGAATACTGCCGTCTAGACCATTCTCACTATTTACTGGCTTAAATAAGCCAGGTAAACCCCTTAGAAAAGTAGTAAAAACTTACCTATCCTCCATTATAAGCCTCAGCAAGCTCTCCTAGTGCATAGAAATGATGCACCAAAAAGGGGGGGAGGAGGGAGGAAAATTGCTCCCCCCCCCCACACACACACACACACACTCCTGGCGCATCATTTTTATGTGCCAGGAGAGCTTGCCAAGGCTTCTAATTCAGGATAGTTAAATTTTTACTACTTTTCAAAGGGGTCTGGGAGCTTGGGGGGGAGGGGGGGTAGCGCCTCCAGATGTTCTCTCAAGCTAGTCCCAAGAGTACATCTGGACACCCATGCCAGAAAGAGTGCACTTTCTAGCGTGGGTATGGATAGCCCTGCACAAACATCCGTGGTTTTTTTTTAACACAGATGTTTGTGGGATAAAGGGCTGCCAGGAACCACCATAGCTCATTACTGACTCTTTGTAGGTATGTTTTTACAAAACAATGAAAACAAAAGACACAACATTAAAAAAAATCCAGTTGAAACTAAAAACTGTCTGAGTGGCATAGAAGACAAGAGCAAGATAATGTCAATTTAGGCCCCTTCTACACTGCCATATAATCCAGATTATCAAAGTTGATAATCCACATTATCTGCTTTGAACTGTATTATATGATTCTGCACTGCCATATAATTCAGTTCAAATCAGATAATCTGGATTTATATGGCAGTGTAGAAGGGGACTAAGAACACTTCTAATTGTTATTTTGTGAGGGATCTCAACTACACAGGAGTCATGGAGATCCACTATCTAATTTTTAATCATGGCAGTACAATTTTGAATGATCTGTGGTGAGGCGGGGGAGGGGGGGCGGAGAGGCTCATCCCACACAATATATTCTTGATTCTTGTGGGGCTTGAGCCCTCCTCCACTCTTCTGTTTCAGGGACTTTGCTTTTATAACACTCTGGGTTTTTTAACTATTGTGCAATAACTTACAGCAATACATTGGAGCAGGATCACATGTGTGTAACTGGATCAAATTCCAGAGAAGCAACCAAGCAGGCATTAGGTGGATTGCACAAACGATACATTTGCAATTATTCCTGGTGAGAACATTAGCCTGCCCTCTGCCACCCTGCCCTGCCCAACTTTCCCTTGCCCAGCCCTATAAACACAATTCCTTCCTGGTCCTGTTCGTGACTTCCAGTTACCTGCCAATGTTGTCCATTTTGCATCTTAACCAGCTACATCTATCAGGGTCAGACATTTGGATTGCATCATGGTTAATCCTTCAAGCTACATGAATCAAAAGAGCTATTGATACTGTGTCATTTAATGCAGCTCTAACAGAATCAGGCAAGCCTCCACAAGCCTGCTGACATACACAGCATTAGCAAAGAAGACAACTCATGCACCTTCAGCAAAAATAAATAGATAAATAAGAGGAAGCACCTTGGAAAAACAGTCTAGTTGAGTGGGTGAGACAGAAACAAAGAACCATAAATACATTGGGTGGATCTGTGTGTTCGTTCATCTGTACAGGTGCATTGTTGGGATATCTCTGACGATAAAATCAGAGCACAATACAGGGCAGGGAGCAGACAAATTGCCATTTCTTTCATCCAAGGCAGAAACTCTTTTTCTCGTAGCTGTGAGGCAGTCAAAAATTCACTAGGAAAGTTTTACATAACAGCACACATTTCTTTTTGTTGTTAATTTGCCTTCTAGTTGGCCTTTATTTATGGAAACTGTATCCAAATAATTTCTTGGAAGATTTATTCAAAGAGGATTTCCCAATATCCTCAGCTGAAGGTGGAAGAATGTGACTACCCAAAATCACCATGGCTGAGAAAGGACTCACACCCTGGTCTCCTGAAGTCCTAGTCCAAGGGCGCTTCCAGACAGCATGTTATCATGGATTTTAGTGAGGAGCAAAAAATCCCAGGACTTCAGGAGAGGTCCACATACAGACCTGTTGGTCCCAGGATTGGTGCCTCTGTTGACACTTTGTTCCAAGATTTAGAGGCTCCCATGATGGCTGCTGCAGGACTTTCACTGGAAACTGGAAACTGGCAGTTTAAAAAAAAAGTCATGGAATGCAGATACAGTTCTGGCCCAGTTTACCTGTCCAAACGTATCTCCTGCAGCTTAAGATCATCAGGAGAGGCCCTGCTCTCGATCCCGCCACTCTCGCAAACGAGAGTGGGGATGAGAGACAGGGCCTTCTCAACAGTGTCCCCTGTCTTTGGAACTCCCTCCCTAAGGACATCAGGCTGGTCACCTCTTTCCTGTCCTTCAGGAGGCAACTGAAGACCTGGCTGTGGGACCAGGCGTTTGACTGGAGGCATTGACCAGAGGACAATGGCAGCTTGGAAAGGAAACTTGAACATTATGACATTACGACATTGGATTTGTTTGGTTGGATCTGGGTTTTAGCGGCGTGTTAGTTGAATGTTAAATAATTGTTTAATGATTTTTATAATGTTTTAATCAAGCTTTACTGTTTTAATTGAATGTATATGTTGACAGCATCACTGATGCTTATGTAAAGTCACCCTGAGTCCCCTTGTGGGAGAAGAGCGGGGTAGAAATGAAGGAAATAAAAAAATATATAAATCGCAATATTCCTGCACCTGGAAATCTCGCATTTTTTGCCTTTTGTTGCGATTACTTCTGGGTTTCCAGAGAACGGCATCTGGCTATCCTCCTGTTTGCTGTGGAAGCTCCTGGGATAAAGGGGCTGCCTGGATGGGCCCCAACGTTCACATCACTAAGGCTGGTTCTATAATGGATTTCTGCTCTCCCGAATTCAGGAGGCTCCTGAAAAACAGATCAGGACCCCCCACCAAAATCTGGAACACTAAAATGGATTTCAGTTTATCCAGATTGCATAAGCCTGATGGTCAGTGTAGAACCATATTGTGAAGTTCAATGCAGTTCAAATTGCATTATATAGTTCTACACTACTATAATGCCTTTCAAACTGCATTATTTGGCAGTGTAGAACCAGCCTACATCACTCTGTCTCAAGTGGGACCTAAGGGCCGCATTTTGCCAACTCCAGCATAAGAGCACCGAAATTGTTTTATGTGAGGTCTTGTGCCTGTCTATACACCAGGGGCCCCCTGGTTGTGCAGCGGGTTAAATCTCTGAGCTGCTGAACTTGCCTTACCGAAAGGTTGCAGGTTTGAATCCAGGGAGTACAGTGAGCTCCCATTCTTAGCACCAGCTTCTGCCAACCTAGCAATTCGAAAATATGCAAATATGAGTAGATCAATAGGTACTGCTTCTGCGGGAAGGTAATGGCACTCCATGCAGTCATGCCAGCCACATGATCTTGGAGAAGTCTACAAACAACACCGGCTCTTCAGCTTTGAAATGGAGATGAGCACCTCCCCCCCCCCCCCCCCCCCGGAGTCGGACACGACTAGACTTAATGTCAGGGAAAACTTTTACCTTTACTTACACACTGAGAGACACCTACTTATTTATAATAAAACTATTTCTCCAAACTAATGTAGTATTTTCTAATGGCTCTCCAGGGTTTCAGTCAGAGGTCTTTCACCTGCCACTTGTTCTGGGTAATACCTGGAGCTGCACCAACTTGTTAAGCACGCATTCTGCCAAAAAGCCATTATTTCTCTGCCAGAAGAAAGAAGATGGAAGGTTCACATCTCTATTCAAATTTATGAGCCAGTGTGGTTAGACTATGACCACAAAAAACTAAGATTCTAATCCCTGGCTGAGCCAATGGGTGACCTTGAGATGGCCACACTCAGCCTCAGAGGAAGGCAATGACAAGCCCCCTCTGAATATGCTTGGCCAAGAAAACCTTAGAATAAGATCACTGAAAGTCCAACAACTACAACTTCAGTGAAGAATTTCAGTAGATGCCGCATTTCTTTACTTCTTTTTGTCTTCCATCTAGACTGCCACAGCAGGTTGAGTTGTATTCCTTTCCAAGGTGCTTATGAACTCCCTCTCCCTTTTTCTGTCCATTTTATTATTAGATTGACAGCTTTATCCCAGCTTGGCACTCTGTACCTAGCTGCTAATCACTATCATATCCCAAGCATGACAGGATGCATGGCTTTATTCACCCTTGGCTTCTGTATAGCTTTTCTGCAAAATCTGAAAAAGGAGAAATGAATCACATTGAAGCTGCCTAGCGCCAATAAGGTACTCTTTTTATTATGCATGAAGAGATTGGAGAGAACAATTTGTGGATTATAGGTAACCGTAATGTGCTTCATAATATACCACTTTCTGGATAACGCTCCAGGCAGTTGATGAAGCTGGCTGTAGCCACCAAACTCATGCTAGAATAAATGTGTCTGGTTTTGAAGCAGGTTGAACAATTGCATCCCAATAAATGCCGCTTGACTCCTGTTCCCAGCAGTGCTGGAAACCATAACCACTTGTAACTCTGGCAGCCAGTGGCTTCCATGAGTGCATCAATACTGTAGAATTAATGCAGTTCAGTATTAGTATTATTATTATTATTATTATTATTATTATTACTTTATTTGTACCCCGCTAGCATCTCCTGAAGGACTCAATGCGGCTTACACAGGCCGAAGCCTCAAAACACAGTACAACAACAAAATACCTAAAGCAAATTAAAAACAGTCAAGCAGAATAAACAATAACAGTAACAATACATCGAGACACTGTTAAAACTGGGCCGGCCAGAGTAGTGGTTACAAGATTAAAAGTGCTGATGTGGCGGGAGGAATGTAGGATTATAAAATAAGTGCAGTGTGCGGTGTGCAGTAATCTTAGTTCTACTAAAGTGCTTCTAGGACTTGGTATTGGAGGTTCTTAATCTAAGAAGGCACATCGGAACAGCCAGGTTTTCAAATTCTTTCTGAAGACTGCCAAAGTAGGGGCCTCTCTAAGATCTTTTGGGAGGGCGTTCCAAAGTTGGGGGGCCACCACAGAAAAGGCCCTGTCTCGCGTCCCCACCAAGCGCGCTTGCGACGCGGGCGGGATCACGAGCAGGGCCTCTCCAGATGACCAAAGTGAACGTGTGGGTTCGTAGACAGAGATGCGGTCACGCAGGTAGGGTGATCCCAAACCGTTCAGGGCTTTGTAGGTAAGCACCTGCACCTTAAATTGGGCTCGGAAAATAAACGGCAGCCAGTGGAGCTCCTTAAACAGGAGGGTTGACCTCTCTCTGTAATGAGCCCCAGTTAGCATTCTGGCTGCTGCCCGTTGGACCAGTTGGAATTTCCGAGCCATTTTCAAGGGCAGCCCTACGT
This sequence comes from Anolis sagrei, assembly GCF_037176765.1. Classification (NCBI taxonomy): domain Eukaryota; kingdom Metazoa; phylum Chordata; class Lepidosauria; order Squamata; family Anolidae; genus Anolis; species Anolis sagrei. Next base: position 52,275,556 of record NC_090023.1, on the reverse strand, counting down.
AGAGCGCATTGCAGTAATCCAATCTAGAGGTGACCAAGGCATGGACCACCCTGGCCAGATCAGCCTTCATGAGGTACGGTCGCAGCTGGCGCACAAGTCTCAGTTGTGCAAAAGCCCTCCCAGACACCGCCGACGCCTGAGCCTCAAGCGTGAGAGATGAGTCCAAGAGGACTCCCAAACTGCGGACCTGTGGCTTCAGAGAGAGTGTAACCACTTTAACTGCCACAGCTCAATGCTATGGAATCATGGGAACTCTAGCTTTACCATGTCTTTGCCTTTCTCTACCAAAGAGTGCAGATGCCTCACCAAAACCTAGTATTTCATAGCACTGAGTCATGGAAGTTAAAATAGTATCAAACTGCATTAACTCTACAGTGTAGACACATCCCTTGTCAGTGGTGTGATGAATTACTTGTTGGTCTTAGGACCCTTCCACACAGCTGAATTAAATCCCACATTTTCTGCTTTGAACTGGAATATATGGCAATGTGGACTCAGATAACCCAGTTCAAAGCAGATATTGTGGGATTTTCTGCCTTGACATTCTGGGTTATATGGCTGTGTGGAAGGGCCCCAAGTCTAATTTATCCAAGGTGCTTATCCTATCCTCAAAATCGGTTTAACAACCTGAGTAACTTCTTTAAAATCAAGACTAAAATTATCTTAAACATGTTTACTTGGGAAATAAACTCAGAGTCTATTGGGTTTTACTCGGAAGTAATTGTTCAACCACCATTCTAAAACAAAAAGTCTAGGATTAACCTCAGTGCCTTGAACAGCGGCTTTAAAATATGAACCAACACCAAGAGTAAATTCCTTGCCCCACTGACATGGAAACCATCAAGTGTAAATGGTGGTAATGGATCATGAGAACTGTAGTCCAACCATATCTTAAGAGCCACAAGTCACCTCTCCTGCTTTAAGGTGCTATAACATATGTGTCAAACTCAAAGACTGAATCAGGACCACTATATCATGTTATGTGGCCCTCCATATGGCGTGTCCCTCATCATTAGATATTATGACTACAGGAGTTTGTTCTGTTTAGTCAGGATAATGAATGGGGTTTGAATTTAGATACAAGGCTTGGGGACAGGATGTCTGACTTTAAAAGGTGCTTTAACCTTTCCTGAACCTCTAAGTCACAAGTGCTGTTGGGTTGCATTTATTTATTTATTTATTTATTTATTTATTTACAGGATTTATATTCTGCCCTTTTCACCTTTCAGGGTGGTGGGATATAAATCTAGATCCAGGGAAATCATGCTACCCCTTTACTCTGCCTTGGTAAGACCACATCTGGAATACTGTGTCCAATTCTGGGCACCACAATTGAAGGGAGATATTGACAAGCTGGAATGTGCCCAGAGAAAGGAGACAAAAATGATCAAGGGTCTAGAGAACAAGCCCGATGAGGAGTAGCTTAAAGAACTGGGCATGTTTAGCCTTCAGAAGAGAAGGCTGAGAGAGACATGATGGCCATGTATAAATATGTGAGGGAAAGTCATAGGGTGGAGGGAACAAACTTGTTTTCTGCTGCCTTGGAAACTAAGACACGGAACAATGGCTTCAAACTACAGGAAAGGAGATTCCACCTGAACATTAGGAAGAACTTCTTGACTGTGAGAGCCGTTCAGCAGCGGAACTCTCTGCCCCAGAGTGTGGTGGAGGCTCCTTCTTTGGAGGCTTTTAAGCAGAGGCTGGATGCCCATCTGTCAAGGGTGCTTTGAATGTGATTTTCCTGCTTCTTGATAGGGGGTTGGACTGGATGACCCATGAGGTCTCTTCTAACTCCATGGTTCTATGATTCCATGAAAGTTGTTGTTGTTGTTGTTGTTATTTTCAGATTCTTATAGAACTATTGCTGTTTTTAAAAGGAATCAGTCTGTATGTTTGTGGGTCACATGCATTTGTAAAGAGCTGTTCTCTCTATGCGTATCGGCAGGCAAGCAGGAGGCACATATTCAGGGCTACGTTTCATTGTGTTTGGTGTCAGTCCCTGTCTTTACCACACAACTAATGACACCATCAAAACATTTGAAAGAGACAGCCAAATGCAATTTCTGCAATGATCATCAATGTTTTGCAGGTAGGAGTCCAGCAGTAAAAACAACAGGTTTCCAATTTTCTACAATCAAGATGAAATATGAAGAAATGAATGTAAAAGGTTTGTCAGTTTGGTTGGACAGGCAGCTGAGCAGCCCAGAATGGCAGCCAGTTGGAGAAACATTGTTCCTTTGCGCCCCCTTCTGGTCAAATATGGATTAACTTCAACATTTCTTTATATTCAATCTATACGCATAACCTATACACATAATAAAAGTGAAAATATATGTGTATGTGGCTGGGGTGTCCACTTACACAGACAGCTATAGCTCCCACTGCTCAGGAGACATCAATGGCCCTCCCTCCAATGACATTCCAGGTTATAGTGAGCACAATGAACATGTCCAACAGCCCTGCCAGTGTCCACTACAAATGCCATACTGCCCACCACCCAAGTGAAGGCTTTCAAACAAGGACAATTCCATCCTAGATTTTATGTGTTTCCTCCACCACAGACATCCCAAGATTTCTGAGTCTCTCCACTGGTGCGGAATTTGCATGACCCCGCCCACTGCCTCTCCCTTAACCCTTTCCTATCCTTTTCTATGGCACACAGCAAACAGGAATTGATCAGCAGCTGAACATACTTGAGGAGTTTGGGGCGAATTCACCATGATTTATAGGAGTTGTAGGTCCTGGGATGTATAGTTCACCTGCAATCTAAGAGCACTTCGAACTCCACCAAATGATGGACCTGGCACTAACTTGGCACATAGAACCCCCATGACCAACAAAAATTACTGGAGATCTTTAGAGGGATTTATAGGAGTTGTAGTTCATCTACCTCCAGAGCACACTATTAACCCAAACAATGATGGATCTGGACCAAACTTGGCATGCACACCCGATATGCCCAAATTTGAATATTGGTGGGTTTGGAGGGGAATTGGCCTGGACATTTTGGAGTTGTAGGTACTGGGATTTATAATTCATCTGCAATTAGTGAGCACTCTGAATTCACCAAAGATGGAGTGAACTTGGCACACAGAGCCCACATGACCAGAAAAAAAAATACTGGAGGTCTTTGGGGAAAATTCACCTTGATTTGGGAGAGTTATAGTTCCCCTATATCCAGAGAGCACTGTGAACCCAACTTGGGAGTGGACCAAACTTGGCACACATACCTGATACGCCAAAATTTGATTACTGGAGGGGTTTGTGGGAAACTGACCTTCCTTTCTAGGAGTTGTAGTTCACCCACAACCAGAGAAACAGCAACCTCCACAACCAGAGAAACTGCAACCTCCACCGATGATGGAACTGGACCAAACTTGGCACACAGAACCCTCATGACTAACTCAATCTACTGAAGGGGTTTGAAGGGACTGACTCACCATAGTGGGAGTTGTAGTTTACCCTACAGCCAGAAACCACACTGAACCCCACCAATGATGCATCTAGAGCAAACTTGCCCAACATAACAAACTTCAAGTACTGATGGAGTTTTTTTGGGGTTAACCTGGCATGATGTGAGTTGTAGTTCACCCACAACATTATGTATTTTGTAAAAACTGACTTTTTCAAGTAACCCAGGCAATGCCAAGTCTCCAAGCTAGTAAATAATAAAAGGGAGCAAAGGGAGTTCAATTGCCTTTGGTGCTAGTTGATTTTCTGTGGTCTGAATCCTGCCCCCAAAACATTTAAAGGAAAAGTAAGAGGACTAAGGATTGGTCATGCTCCGGAAATAATGCCTTACTGTTGGTTATGAATCCTGTAATCCAGTTTGCTTTTGGAAAGCAAGATGTGAGTTATAGAACTCATAATGGCAAGCGTTCTTGAAAAAAAATTGAAAAATGAATATCAAGGTTTTCCTAAAAGAAATTAGAAAGCTTTTCTTTCACTCAACCCTCCTTTTGTCCCCCATGAAAAGCAACACAAGATCAGGGAACTGAACAAAGAACTGCAACATGCTATTATTTGCCTTACAAAACAGCAGCTGATAGAGACACTTGGCACAAACTCAGTTTCATATCTCCCAAATTCCCCAGATGAATCCAGAGAATCAATGTATGTATCAGAGAGGGAAATTGATCTGATTTTTATATTAAAAATACATTATATTTTATTGGTGTGACACAGTGCTTAAAAAAAACATGAATGATTGCTTTGTTGTTCAATGTACTTTTTTAAAAAGGTAACCTCAATTCCCTTTTGGCAGTGGCAGCAATCATTTGCATACTTATTTGAGAGTGAACTCTAATGCATTATATAGGATTCCTATATCTGTGGGATGGTAGATTTACTCTGGATTTCTGACTTAATTCAAAGGGAGCTATCAAGGGTACAAAACCTATTTTGGGGATAGGGCTCGGTGCTTTGAATAGCCCCATTAGAGCTCGGACTTGGGACCTTTTAACACAGTCAGGCATCCCCAAAGCAAAGCCCACGGGCCAGATGCAGCCCTCCAAGTTTATTTATTTATTTATAGTATTTATAATCCACCTTTCTCACCTCAAAGGGGACACAGACCGGATCACAGAACACATATACAGCAAACATTCAATGGTGTTGCACACTGTCAAGACGGACAGCTGAACATAGATAGAGGTATAAATAGGCTTTCCCATCTTTGGCATCTTGGAGGCTGTGCTCAGTTTCAGCCATGGCGGGGTGGGGAGGGGGAGAGTGGTGTGCTGTCACTCCATCTTCCCTGCCAGAGAGCTTTGTTTGTAAATTTCCTCCATGATTTTTTCTAATGGGTGCCTTTTTAAATACTTTAAAGCGGTACTGTTGTTGCACTCCAGACCAGGAAAAGCCCTCTGACACCACACAGTTGAGTAGGAAAAACAATCCCTTTATTGAAGATAATTAAAAAGCAGTAAAGTAAAAAGAACTTTAAAGAAATCAGTAAATCCAATTAGGTAGGAAGATAAGCCAGAACAAAGTAGTCCAGGGTAATAGTCCATCAAAGTCCATAAAAAAACAAAGGCAAAAAATTATCTAATAAAATCTAAGAAACTAGGAAACATGAATCCAAGGCATGAATATAAAATCATAGAAATCAAGAATCATAACCATGAAACAAAGGCACTTAAGCAAAGCTTCCAAGAAATGAGGATGAGATTCCAAACGATGCTTCAGCTGACTACATATCCTGTACTTGGGACTTTTATCTCCTCGTTAAGGTATGTCCCAAGCGCTTGGAAATTGATTTCACTTTAGCTGTGAGTCTCTTATCTTTCTCTCTCTGAGCCTGGCAGAACGCCGAAGCCACTGTTCAGCTCTTCTGTTTCAACTAATCTCCTCCCGTCTATCTATTTGCTCATTCATTTCTGCAACTGGGCCAGGTGCCGAGCTGTTTTCAAGCTCCAAATCACGGGAATTCTCTGGTAGCAATTCAGGGAGCACATCATCATCCCCACACCCTTCCCACATGAGGGACATTCTCATGAGGGACATTCTCATGAGAAACTACACTTTGAACAGGGATCGCCTTGTCATTCTCTGCATCAATATCATTGACCAGACCATTGCCATGTTGAAACTCATTGTCATCACTCCTCACATCTAAAGCACACAGATCCTTAAACACAATCACAGGCTGAGCTCCAACAACTGTTGCACCTCAGAGCAGGATCCTCTATTACTTTAAACACCACACAGTTGAGTTAAAATAGCAAGCATTTTATTGAAGCCAAATGAAAAGCCAAAGCAATAAAAGTAATCCACACCAGGCATGTAGCCGGGGGGGGGGGGGGGATTGAGGGGCTTCAGACCCCCCCCCCCCCCGAAATTCTCATGGTGGTTCGCGAAAAGGCCTTACTGGTGCATTATTTAAACTGTTATGTTTATTCATATCATGATCTGATCACCATACTCAATATATCCCATATGCATGGGGGTATTGGGGTAATGATGCAAAAGGTTTGCTAGGCTAGACCCTCTTTCACTCAGACTCAGCCCCCCTCAAACTCAGCCGCCGAAACTCAGCCGCCCCCAAACTCCCCCTGAAAAAAATTCAGCCCCCCCCCCGAAACCCCCCCCTAAAAATTCAGCCCCCCCCCCCCCGAAACGAAATCCTGGCTATGGGCCTGATCCACACTAAAAGATAAATCCAATTGATTAGGAAGAAAAAGGAGCAATTAGTCCAAAGAGAAATAGTCCAAAGATGCTTGATTTCAAAGGCAAATAACAGCAAAGGCACTTAAAACAGGAATCAAACAAAGACAAGGGTCCAGGAACTTGGCATGAAGAACTGAATCCAACATTGCTTCATCTGAAGTTAGATTCTGTACTTGGCACTTATATCCCTGCCCTATTTCCCAAACAGCTAAGAACAGATTTTTCCTTAACTTTGGCTTCACTTCTAACTTCTGCTATAATCTGGCTGAGTGCAGTAATTGCTGGTTTGTTTGTCTTTGCTGGCTAAAAACACTTCTTCTGTTCAAGGCTTTGTTAAAATCTGCATCTGGAGATAATTGACCAGAGAACTGCGGCACAGAGCCTTTTTCAGACTCAAGACCTTGAGAATCCCCTTGCAGCAATACATGCCTCTCTATCTCATCATCTGAACTGCATTTAGGCCCAGGAAACAGACCATCACCTCAATTCCCTTTAGTAACATCCTCATGGACAGCATGCCCATTCCCATCAGAGGAATCAGCTTGAACATGAACAACATTGTCATTCCCATTATCAAGAGCAACCTGATCATTAGACACCTTCACAGGCTGAACAGGCTGACATACAACAGGAACCTATTTATCTACTCACGTTTGTTTTCGAACTGTTATGTGGGCCGAAGCTGGGCTAAAGGCCAGGAGTTCACCTTGATCCGGGCTTGATCCGAGCTTTATAAGAACATGTGTTGGAATGAAGAATAGGCTATGATTTTGAACTGTCAACCTTTTTATTGGCAAGATTTGCTGCAGCTGGCGGTCAACCCACTGTGCTAAAGGCCAGCCCCTGCCCTAAATCTTAGACTTAGGGTCACCCTAAGTCTGAAATGACTTGAAAGCACACAACAACAGCAATCCTAATTAAGGCCCCTTCTACACTTCCATATAATCCAGATTATCAAAGCAGGTAATCCACATTATCTGTTTTGAACTGGATTATATGAGTCTACACTGGCATATATTCTAGTTTAAAAAGGATAATCAAGATTCATTGATTTGTTCAACTATAGTCCAGCCTCCCAATAGCCTAAGGGATTGTTAACTGCCCCCCTGCTCAAAATGTTTGAGGACCCTTGCTTGAACAGCACACAATCCGAGAACTATGCATCCACTTTAACTGCAAAGCTTTGATACCTCACCACGCTACAAGTCCCAGGGCCTCATAGAATGCTGACACAGCAGTTACAGTGGGACAATAGTGCTATATAGTCCTCCTTTAATATTTCTTTAAAATACACCTTATCATACCAGTGTTTATATCTGCATGTCTATGTGTGCCATTGGCTTTTCTGCCTTAGGCATCACATTTTTTGTTTTGTCCTTGTTCTTGCTTGGCATCAGATGTCCCATTCAGCCTCAAATAGCATCATCTTTAACCCAACACACCGCTTGCAATATATTTTATTTAAAAGAAAGACTAAATTGTGCCCACTTTCTTGCAGGTATGTGTTGAGGTCTGTAGTAGCCCATTCTTCATTCCAACACATGTTCTTAGAAAATTAAAAGAATCATTCTTGCTAAGTAAATTGCTGATTTCCATAGTAAATGTGAACTTTACCTTCATTTTGTTCTATGGCTGCTTTAATTTGTTTAGATTGTATACATCTTCTTTTATTGCTATCGTTTTGGATTTTATGATTGCATCCTCTATTATGGAAGCCCCCCGGAGAGCTTCAATTATTGGGTAGTATAAAAATGCAGTAAGAAACAAAGTAAGTAAATAAATCAAAATGCTAAACAGAAACAGAAAATAAAGAATAGGTGCATGCTCAGAGCATGGATCTACAACATAGAATTAATGCAGTTTGACACCACTTTAATTGCATGGCAAAAAGTCACGGACATATTGAAGTTGCAGATAAACAAGATATTTAGCTTTCTCTGCCAAAGAGGAGGGCTGGTGCCTTGCCTAATTTCAGCTCCCAGGATTCCATAGCATTAATTCATGGAGGCTAAAGTGGTGTCAAACTGCATTAATTCTACAATGTAGATGCCCTGTGGACACTGCATAGTCTCTTCATGTATGGGTGATCCCACCATTGTGGGGCTAGACCACTAACTGCAGAAAAACTTCTGACTGGAGGGTAAGCAGTTCAAAGCTTTGAGTGGGGTGAGCTCCCGGCTGTCAGCCCTAGTTTCTGCCTACCTAGCAATTCAAAAGCATGTAATGTGAGTAAATAATAGGTACTGCCTCGGCAGGGAGATAAAAGGGTGTCCCATGCAGACATGCTGGCAACACAATCGGAGAAGTCTATGGACAACGGGCTCCTCAGCATGGAAAAATGGAACAAGAGCACCTCCCCATAGCCGGAGTTGAACATCGTCCCCAGACGCCAGAGATAGAAGGGGAAGATCTTTAGCTCTGTCTGTGTATTGTATGTCGCTGTTTCCTGTGTAAAAAACCATTGAATGTTTGCCTTATAGATGTAAAACTGTAATCCTCTCTGAGTCCCTCCGGGGAGTTAAAGCGGAATATAAATAAAGTGTATTATTTTACTGACACAAAAACAAAGCATGTCACAAGCAAATGAGATCTATATGCTGGATTTCATATAACAAAATAACAAGTCGAACACTTCCCAAGCATCTAGGACTGTGTGATGTATTTTTGATCTGCCTTTTGCAGTTGACGGATTGTGATTTTGTCAATATTTATTGTTTCCAAAGGCCGGCTGAGATCGTTTTGCATGGCACCCAGTGTACCAATGACCACTGGGACTACCAGTACTGGTTTATGCCAGAGCCTTTGCAGTTCAATTTTGAGGTCTTGATAATGGCTGAGTTTTTCCTGTTGTTTTTCCTCAATGCTACTGTCACCTGGTATGGCGACATCAATAATCCAAACTTTTTTCTTTTCCACAATCGTGATGTTTGGTGTATTGTGTTCCAAAACTTTGTCCAAAAATTCAAAACGATGAGTGCCACCTTGTCGTGGTGGGGGGATTAACTACTCCAAGGATGCTGAGAGCTGTGCTGGCGGTAGTGTAACTACCTGCAGGTCCAAGCCAGAGAGGTCTCAGCTGAGGGGTTGAACCAGGAGCACCTAACCCATTAGCACTATGGAGAAGCAAACCAAAAGGAAGCCTATACTGGCTCAGCCAACGCCCAGGATAAAAAGGACCGGGGTGGATGCTGCTGATTCTGGACATCCATCGACAGGTGGGAGACAGAATAAAAATACAAATGAACAATCACAGAAGTGGCAGAAAGTGTATTATTATTATTATTATTATTATTATTATTATTATTATTAGGTAAGATGAGGTTACTTAAGGTAGCATTGGTAATAACTTTGTGTAGAATTTTTATGACTAGGGATAAGGATAGATTCTTGCGGCATTTTCTGCCTTGCTCAGTTGTGTTTTGGGTGCTATCCCTCCAGGACCTTTAGAGGCCCTAGGCTAAAATACTTTTCTAATTCAAAATGTAAGCAAAAATAAATGGTAAAATAACATTTTATTTTTCAAAATGAAACAAAACTTACTGTCTGATGAAAATAATGTTTATTTCTGTATACTTCCACTTTATTTATACTTGGAAAAATCTGCTTTTTCTAATTGCAAAGTCTTTGATTGTGGGAGGCCTTTTTTCTGAAACTTGGTTAACTGCAGCATTTGCAGTTTTGCACCATACGGTCCATGGTAAATCCAGCAGTTGAACTTTTCTATGGTACCCCTTTTCCTTGATATCCTACACACTTGCTTAATAGTTAATACAATTCTACATCTCCCTGGTTTGGTGTATGGCCACTTTGATACAACTGTTCAAAATCTACATTGATCTGGATTATATGGCAGTGTGGACTCAGATAACTCAGTTCAAAGCAGATATTGTGGATTATCTGCCTTGCTATTCTGGGTTATATGGCTGTGTGGAAGGCCCCTATGGCAGTTTAGATGAGGCCTAAATTTCTTGAGCCAGGTCTGATTTCAAAGAAATTATGGCACGAGTTTCAAAGATCGAACTTCCAAATGACTCACAGTTAAGAGCAAGGGTGAGACAACAGGAAATGAGAGAAATCTACCCCTCACATTTTTCAAAATGTGATCACCACAGGGAAGAAAGTGAGGCGAAACCTTCCAAACGGACACAGACAGCAAAACAAACACCACAGAGGTGTTAACCCTTCCCTATGCTAGCCAAGAAACAAACCTACAGAACCTATCTTGTTCATAACTTGGTGATTGCCTGCACTTTTAAATATCATACATAAGAGGGACTTTCAAGAGCTTTTGCTTGTTATGTCCCCTTGTAACAAGCAACACTTGCTGATATTTCCTCCTTTACACAACCATTCAAGCTAGAAAAGCTGTCTCCGGTTTTCACTCTGGCAACGCTGTCTGAGTTCTTTCACCTTTGCTTGGATCATACAAGTCTTAAAAACTGCATGGAAATAAGATACAGTCTGTTCTTACTGGAAAGGCCAATTGATTTCCTTTTCAGAAGTCTCTGGATGGGATTCTTTCTCTACTGCTTTCCTTCATTACACATAGCACAGTCTTTAAGTAGGCCCTCAGGAAGTTAGATCAGCAGCTGGTTCAACATCTTTCAAAAACTGTTGATATGAACTACATTACTGCTACTATTTCATCAACACTCTTCTCCTACTGAAGGTTGGTCACCCACATCCCCTGCCCTAGTTTTGGATGTGACTGCTCTAAACAAAAATAGATAGTGTTCCAACCATGCTTTTTCAACCAAAAAGTTTATTTTCCTCCACTTATTTACCTAATTATTTTACCTTGTAACAATCTGTATTTTTAAAAAAATTCTTCTTGCTTGATCAGAATGTTCTGGTTTTCTAAAATGTATGTGTTCCATATTTCTTGATCTGTATAAAAGGTAAAGGTTTCCCCTTGACATTAAGTCTAGTTGTGTCCGACTCTGGGGGGGGGGGGGTGATCACATCCATTTCTAAGCTGAAGAGAAGGCGTTGTCCATAGACGCCTCCAAGGTTGTGTGGCCGGCATGTCTGCATGGAGTGCTGTTACCGCAGCAGCGGTACCTATTGATCTCACATTTCCATCTTTTCGAACTGCTAGGTTGGCAGAAGCTGGGACTAACATCAGGAGCTCACCCCACATCTCAGATTTGAACCACCGACTTTTTGGTCAACAGCTTCAGCAGCAGTTTAACCCACTTCACCACCAGGGGCTCCTATCAACTCCTACTATGATGCAATTTAAAAAGTCGATATTTTGCCAAATAAGATTGACCAGGCACTGAGATTTGTGCGAGAGGCCTCTCTCTCAGTTGCACTGATTTTCCAGACACATTGGAGAAAATATGAGGAAGGCCCTTTTCAGTGGTTGTTTCCAAGCTGTACAAGTTCAAGTTGGTAGAAGCTGGGGCTAACAGCAGGAACTCACCCCACTCCCAGCATTCAAACCACTCACCTTTCAGTCAGCAAGTTCAGCAGATCAGTGGTTTAACCCACTGTGCCATCCGGGGGCTCCAGTGTATCTGTATACATTCTATTAAATAGCTTTCTGATGGTCATCCTCTTGGTCCAGGATATTCACATTATTCTGTGATGATTCCACATTTCCTTGATTCCATGCATGAAGTAGAACTGGAAATACATTGTACCATACTGTACGTTCTCAAAGCTAATTTTAAGTTTCTGGTGTACTGTACATTGCACTTTTGTTTTATACACATTTTCCTGCACCATCTGCACTCTAACTTTTATTGCATGATTATGATCTGATTATTCAGTCAACCAAATATTGGTTTTTATATTTGTAGCAAGGGTACTGAAAAGCACATAGATGAGCAGGAAACAAAAAGGAAATGAGCTCCATGTGCTAATTGATGACCCGCTGTTCGTTCCTTTTAAAAGCCCAACATGTCTCGTAAAGAAAGGCCTTCCTCAGGGGCATCCAACAGAAATCCCTGAAGTGGTTGACAACTCTCTCTCCAAAAAGATGGATCATAAAGTATTAAAGTGCAACATGGATGTGTAGGTATGTGTCTTCTACTACGTTCGTTACTTCGGATGATAATAATGATTTCTCAACGACCTTTTTCTTTTTCTTTTTTTTAAAGAATCCCATGAAAAATCAACATAAAAACATAAAAAATATGCACTCAATCAATTGTTGTAAGGATGTTATTTGAAATTATGGCCTATCATGTCTGGCAGTCAAGAAATGTGTTAATTTTTTATCAAAGGCTTTCATGGCCAGAATCACTGGGTTGCTGTGAGTTTTTTGGGCTGGATGGCCATGTTCCAGCACCATTCTCTCCTAATGTTTCGCCTCCATCTGTGGCTGGCATCTTCCAGAGGTTCTGTTGGCAGTGAGGCAAGTGGAGTGTATATATACCTGTGGAATGTCCAGGGTGGGAGAAAGAACCCTTGAATTTGTAAAGCAGTATGAATGTTGGATTGTTGTAGGTTTTCGGGCTATATGGCCATGTTCTAGAAGCATTCTCTCCTGACGTTTCGCTTGCAGCTATGGCAAGCATTCTTCTGAGAATGCTTGCCATAGATGCAGGCAAAACGTCAGGAGAGAATGCTTCTAGAACATGGCCATATAGCCTGAAAAACCTACAACAACCCAGTGATTCCAGCCATGAAAGCTTTTGACAATATAGTGGGAATGTTGCAAGTGTCAAGCTTGAATTAGCATTTGAGTAACCATGGATTTTACAATGTCAGTCAGTGAGCTTATCTGCATACAGCTAGCTTGGCTTTTGTTGCCTGGAGGCATCCTCTGTTTGGATTGATTGCTTGTTGTCTGAAATTCTCCTGTTTCTGAGTGGTGTTCATTACAATCTTGATTCTGGTATTTTTAAATACTGGTAACCAGACTTTGCTGATTTTCAAGGTCTTCTCCTTTCTGGTGAAATTGTCCATGTGCTTGTGGATTTCCATGGCTTCTCTGTGTAGTCTGACATAATGGTTGTCAGAGTGGTCCAGCATTTCTGTGTTCACAAATAGCATTCTGTGTCCAGCAGGCCCGTAACCAGGATTTCGATTCGGGGGGGGGGGGGGGGCTGAGTTTTTTTCAGGGGGGTTTCGGGGGGCTGAGTTGGGGGGAGGCTGAGTCTGAGTGAAAGAGGGTCTACCCTAGCAAACCTTTTGTATCGTTGCCCCAATACCCCCATGCATATGGGATATATTGAGTATGGTGATCAGATCATGATATGAATAAACATAACAGTTTAAATAATGCACCAGTAAGGCCTTTTCACGAACCACCATGAGAATTTCGGGGGGGCTGAAGCCCCTCACCCCCCCCCCCCCCCCCGGCTACATGACTGGTGTCCAGGTTGGTTTATCATGTGCTTTGCTATAGCTGACTTCTCTGATTGAATTAGTCTGCAGTGCCTTTGATGTTCTTTGATTCGTGTTTGGGTGCTGTATTTGATGGTCCCTGTGTAGACTTGTCCATAGCTGCATGTTATACGGTAGACTCCTGCAGAGGGGAGCAAACCCCAGAAATGTAATGTGGCAACATGTAAAGGAATTCCTAATTGACTTAGCAATTCAGCTTGAGTATACACAAAGGAGTGGGTCCGCCAAAGACAATGATAAGTTATGAGTGATATACAAGTACAATGGGTGAAACCTCTCTTGCAACTTGTGCTCTGATTATCAGCAGATATCAATGAAAGCCAGAAAAACATCTCAATGACAGCAGGAAATATATCAATAGATTCAATGGGAAGAGGTTTCAGTCAATAATATTAGTAAAGATCTCATCTATGGGAGCGGGAGAACTTTGAGCACCTCTTCCTGGAATACCTCTTCCTCTCGCTTGCTGCCCTATCACGACGAGATTATATAAATTGGGTGCACACATCTAGGTGCGGCTAAGTACACATTCCAGGCTAGGATATTAGAAAGAATAAAGAAGAAAGGGTGAGGCACAACCTGTTTGCCCTCCTCGCAGTTGCAGGTTCTGAAAGAGCAATCTGCTGGTATTCTGAGAAAAATATTAGGGATAATATTAGACAGAGCTGGGCATGTTTAGCCTGCAGAAGAGAAGGCTGAGAGGAGACATGATGGCCATGTATAAATATGTGAGGGGAAGTCATAGGGAGGAGGGAACAGGCTGGTTTTCTGCTGCCCCGGAGACTAGGACACGGAACAATGGCTTCAAACTACAGGAAAGGAGATTCAACCTGAACTTTAGGAAGAACTTCCTGACCTTGAGAGCTGTTCAGCAGTGGAAATCTCTGTCCCAGAGTGTGGTGGAGGTTCCTTCTTTGGAGGCTTTTAAACAGAGGCTGAATGGCCATCTGTTGGGGGTTCTTGGAATGAGATTTTCCTGCTTCTTGGCAGGGGGTTGGACTGGATGGCCCACGAGGTGTCTTCCAACTCTATGATTCTATGATAATTTTATGAATGAAGCCTTGGAATTTATGAATGAGTGCCAGAGATCAAAATAGACGGTAGAGGTTCCTGAATAGGGAAAATGTATGAATGGGCATGGCTTGTTCCTTCTCGTATCAGGGAGATTGTGGTGCTTAGCCATTTCTTTCTTAGCTGAATTTCCCTGTTTAATAAAGAGATTATGCAAATTTCCTCTGGTGTGTAGTTGGTCTGCTTCTCAGGATGAGTTTTGATGAACAGGAAACAGCCTGCTGGACATTGCAAGACTTTGGCTTTGCCATTTCATGAAGATTCATATAACTGCATATAATTTTTTTGCGGGAGGGGGGATTTCTTGATAACACAGGTATATAGGTATATAAAATAGTATAAAATCAAACATTACGTAAAATAAATCAGCATTTACAAGGCTTACTAAACAGGCTGATTTTCCTTTTTGTGGAGTACAGATTAAGTTTTTCTGTAGAATCCAGTGTAAACATTGCATGTTGTTGCTAACAGACTTATGGGTGACCTTGGAAAAGTCTCATTCTGGAAGCCTCTGAGGAAGGCAGTGGCAAACTGAATAAAGATTAGCAAGAAAAATATATGATAAGGTTATCATAACTTGAAGACACATAACAACATGTTCCTTTAAAAAACAATAACAGGACAGTAAAAACTATTGATGAGAATTGTGAGTAAATATATTGTCCACTAGATGGCAGCATTATTACTGTTTTGGTTCCAGAAGAAATGAAGTTTTCAATTTTGGTTAATTTGTTGATAGGATAACTTGATGATGATGATGAAGATGATGGTATTGCATAGACTATTTCTGATTTATACTGACCCATTTCTAGAGAGATATTGCCATTGCCTTTCTTTGAGGTTGGAATAGGGTGACATATTCAAAGTCACCCAGTGTATTTCATTGGCTGAGAGGGAAGAGTCCTGATTTTTCGCACCTCTGGAGACTAGACCCCCCTTCTACACTGCCACATAATTCATATTATCAAATCAGATTATCCAGATTATCTGCTGTGAAATGGATAATATGAGTCTACACTGCCATATAATCCAGTTCAAAGCAGATAATCTGGATTTTATATAGCAGTGTAGAAGCGGCCTAGGACATGGAGCAATGGTTTCAAATTGCAGGAAAAGAGATTCCACCTAAACAACAGGAAGAACTTCATGGCAGTAAGAGCTGTTTGGTAATGGATTCCCGCACCCTTGCAGGGTGTTGGAATCTCCTTCTCTGGATGTTTTGAGCAGAGGGTGGATGGGCATCTGTTGGGCATGCTTTGATTGTGCTTTTGCTGCCTAGCAGAGGGTCTCTTCCAACTTCATGATTCTATGATAATGCTTTGCCACTGACAGAATTAGCAGGTCTGTAGGATAATTCCCAGGGACAAACCATCTGCTTTATAGATATGCACTTTAATCACTTCCTGCCACAAGGTGTCAAAAGGTGCTGAAACCAGCAGCTCTAACAGGGAAGGAAAGCGTTGGTGTGGTTGTGGGTTTCATTTTGCAGATGGTGAATGAGCATGCAGGAGCCTATATATTAACACTATGAATGTGTTTCTCTCATATCCTGTAAATAAACATGCCTATGAAACAGTAAGCATCTATTAGGTATTGCATGTTCGCATTCAAATAGCTTCAACATGTATAGGGTTTCTCTTCATTACCTAAAAGAAATTCATTTAAATAATAAAATCATAGAATTAGAAGAAACCCCCAAGGGTCATCCAGTCTGATCCCCTGCCATGAAGGAACACACAATCGAAACATTCCTGACAGATGGAGATCCAGCGTCTGCTTAAAAACCTCCAAAACAGACTCCACCGCACACTGAGGCAGAATATTCCACTCTCAGACAGCTTCCCCTAATGTTTGAGTGTGTTTTTTTTTCACCTACAGTATGAGGAATTAATGAATAAGAAGATGCTGTCTTCACATAGGATGAGTAGCATGCATGTTGGGTCCCATTAAATGTGGAACCTGGGAGCTTGTTGGTAAACAAATGCATCCTGTATAGAGATATTTCTGTCAAGCTTTCTTGAAATGCTTTGCCGTATCCACTCTCCCTAGTCCATAATTTTCTGCAAGTTCTTACCATGAAAGCTCTAATCTTCACTTGGGTGTGGGCCAGGATTGTGTTTGTGGAGGACATTGGCAGGACTCTTGGACATGCTCATGACACTCACTATAACCTGCAATGTCATTGGAGGGAGAGTCATTGGTGTCTCCTGAGTAGTAGGAGCTATAGCGGTTTGTGAAGGCAGGAGCCTGTTTGTGTAAGTGGACATCCAGCAATGCACACACATACATATTTTAGCTTTTACTATGTGTATAGATATTTGTATATTTTAAGTTGTATTGTAATGCTTTTAATTGTGAGCCACTTTGAGTCTCCGTACGGAGAGATAAGCAGGATATACATACATACATACATACATACATACATCTTCCATATTTGGAGACAACCACTGAAAAATATGACTTTCCAGGAAAACTATAGCATCTTCCTATTGAAAAAATGACAGAATCTCCTTTGCTGGAGGCCTGCAACTTAGGGGTACCTTAGCAGACAACTGTCAGTGTAAATGCATATAATGAATCGCATTTTATGAGTCTACACTGATAACTGCATTGTCGGTGGCGCAGCAGGTTAAACCACTGAGCTGCTGAACTTGCTGACTGAAAGGTTGGTGGCTCGAATCCAGGGAACAGAGTGAGCTCCTGCTATTAGCCCCAGCTTCTTCCAATCTAGCAGTTCAAAAACATGCAAATGTGAGTAGATCAATAGGTAATGCTTCAGCAGGAAGGTAACAGCACTTCATGCAGTCATGCCGGCCACATGACCTTGGAGGTGTCTATGGATAATGCCGGCTCTTCGGCTTAGAAATGAAGATGAGCACTACCACTTCCCTCCTCCACAGAGTCGGACATGACTGGACTTAACGTCAGGGAAAAACCTTTATCTTTTTTTATGGTGGTGTAGATCCAGCTTAAGAAGAGATTTCATGCATTTCCCCAGCTCCTGTTACCAGAATTACCCTCCCTTTCTAGCTTCAAAGAGGAATAGAAAGTTTTCACTTGCATTTTTGACAACTACAAGTAAGCATTATATGAAACCCAGACAGACAACAGCCAATTTCAGCGATGGTTCACCAAAACAAATCAACTTCAAACCATGAATTATGGCTCTAGCTGTTTCCATAAACCACGGTTACGATAACCATACTTGTGTCAGCCTTATGTATAAGTCCTGGGCACTTTGTGGGGCAAAATTATTGGTTTTCATGTGACCTCTGGATATGTCTATGGTCATTCCACAGAGATGGGAAAACAGCATTCCAAAATCCGAAAGGCAGAAAGAGAAGAGGGATCAGTGCTTCTTTTGGGATCTTCCAGGACAGATTAAGCTTTTGTCTTTCTCCACTCTACTCAGAGAAGGGAGTGGCTCATTTTTTGATAACTATTAAGATAAGAGTAGTCATACTTTGTGAATAATTTGAATCAGTTTTTAGGGTTGGTGTTTTGACTAAAATTTCTAGACTTATATATAACTATATAGGGTAATGGTAACTTAGTTTCTTCTCCTTACACTTTCACTGGTAGGAAAGAAAGAATTTACTATGGAAAATATACTGTGCAAACCCAAAGTGTAAACTTAACCAGTTTCCCATGATGTGGAAATATAGGCACTATAACATAATCTCCGTTTTGTCTGGCTCTTGCCTAGCAGATCACAATCCGTTCTTTGACTTCATTTATATTTCTGGGTTGCATCAGAAGATACTCAACGCATTCATTTATTAGACACAGAAAAGTCAGAAAAAAACAAAAATCTAGCTTTGCTGACACACATAATGTGTTGCCTTTTTAATAGGCTCTTGAGGCTTCTCCTGAGCAAAAGGCAAAACTTTGTCATACACTGTCAACAATGTTTTCACAGGAAACCATGATTTTTCTTGCAACCTGTGGTTCAGTACTTCTACCCACATGGGACTCAGTTCTGAAACCTTGAAGCGCGATGTGAAGTGCAGGGTGAGTACAGACGTTTTAGTGCTGTCATACCATACTTCAATGTTTCTCCCAGCAATTTTTATACTAGCCCCTAATATGATGTATACTCATACTTTCTTGGCCTTAGAAGAAAGCAAAGGCAGAACCCTTCTGAACAAACTTGGCCAAGAAAACCCTGTGACTGGTTTGCCTTAGGGTCTGTACAAGTCAGAAATTATTTGAAGGCACACAACAACAGCATGATGGAATTTAACATGTGCAACTTTTTCCAGAATATTGATGAACTGAAGGTGGAATCAGCTTCTGACAAACATTCAATGACATTTTCAAAAGCATTGAGCCCAGGAAAGGGAAGATGAATAGAAGGAGAAAAAGCTGACTGTACTACAGCCCAGGGCTAGCAAATATGTGCCCATACAAATGTTGATAGACTCCCAATTTCTATCATTCCCATTCCAGCATTGAGAGAGTATGGAATATGTAGGCATCTGGATAGTCAGAAGTGCTTTACTTCTGCTGTAGTGCGATTCTGGTGCTATCAAGATGTGTAGAACTATAATTCCCATACACTGTAATCACTGGGCCAGTTATTTAGAATTATGGGAATTATAGCCCTCAAACCTAGACTCCAGACAATCCAAAAGAACCAAACACAATATAAAATGCCATTGAATGTTAGTGCAGAGCTTTCCAAACTGTGTGTCACAACACTTTGGTGTTGGCTTGCAGTGTGTAGGTATGTTCCATCTGAACATGAGGAAGAATTTCCTGACTGTGAGAGCCGTTCAGCAGTGGAACTCTCTGCCCCAAAGTGTAGTGGAGGCTCCTTCTTTGGAAGCTTTTAAACAGAGGCTGGATGGCCATATGTCGGGGGTTCTTTGAATGCAATATTCCTGCTTCTTGGCAGGGGCTTGGACTGGATGGCCCATGAGGTCTCTTCCAACTCTATGATTCTATGATTCTATGTCATGCGACTGTAACAAGAAACCTCTGAGTCAATGTGAAATAAGCAATAAATCATATATTTTAAATATTTATAAATGAAAGGTTTTCATGGTATATGTTGTATCACCATACATTTCACTATTTTTGTGAACTCCCTCCCTAGGGATGTTAGATCGGCCCCCTCCCTCCTGACCTTCAGGAAAAGAGTAAAAACTATGCTTTTTGAACAAGCATTTGGAAATGCGGCAAAATAAATAATTATGAAATAGAAAGAATGAACATGGAAGGCTAGACAATGCTGCTGGATAATGATTTTAACAGGATGGCACTGGTAATTATATGTTTTTAATGGTTTTATATGTTTTTTATAATATGAGGTTGAATGTTTTAAGTGTATTTTTATGAATGTATGGCATCAAATTCTGCGAATTCTGTAAGCCGCCATGAGTCACTGTAAGGTTGAGAAAAGCAGACTTCAAATGTCATAAATAAATAAATAAATATTACAATTTATATATGTGACCATATCTCTTCTAAGGGGGTGGTTTTACCTCCCATTTACCAGTAAAACTGAATGACTGTGTTGTGAAATGATGCATGTCTAAAAGATGTGTCACCAAAGTGATTCCAGGATTTCTTATATCTGCACAGCGAAACCACTTTCATTTATACTGGTTTGAAACTGCATTAAATGGTCAGTGTAGATGGTCATAAGATTAAAAAAATGAATTGGTACTTTTAAGACATCTTTGGATTATCATTATTTTAGCTACTTTATGATCTTTAAATAAGAAATAAATACCATTATTTTATACCCCAGCTAGAGAAATTTCATTGGTATGTATCTTCTAAATCACGTGGTTGTATCCCCCACCCCCCTCTCTCTCTAGAGAGAGAGAGAGAGAGAGATACTATTGGGTATTCTGGGGTACCTAGCAACTTTCAGTATTAATCTAAATATGGTCAAATTACGCACAGATAATCCTTTGGATCAGACCTTGCTGGGTGTTGGTAGTACAAAAGTTCAATTTGGGAAATTATGGAATTCCTTTCTTGTCATCTCTTAACATTTAAAATACTCTATAAAAACTCATATAGTGTTAAATAGTGTTAAAGGGGCCGTGGTAGCACGGCGGGTCAAACTGCTAGCTGCAGAAAATCTGCTGACCGGAGAGTTAGCAGTTTGAAGCTGCGAGTCGGGGTGTATTCCTGGCTGTCAATCCTAGCTTCTGCCTACCTAGCAGTTCAAAAGCATGTAATGTGAGTAGACCAGTAGGTACCGCTTCAGCGGGGAGGTAAATGGGTGCCCCATGCAGACATGCCAGCAACGATCTGAGAAGTCTATGGACAACAGGCTCCTTGGCATGGAAAAAATGGAACAAGAGCACCTCCCCATGGCTGGAGGTGAGCATCACCTCTAGACGCCGGAGATGGAAAGGAGAAGACCTTTACCTCTGTTTGTGTATTGTATGTCATTGTTCACTGTGTAAAAAGGTATTTAATGTTTGCCTTATATATGTAAAACTGTAATCCACTTTGAGTCCCTCCAGAGAGATAAAGCAAAATATAAAGGAAGTGTATTATTATGATTACGATAATTATTAAATTCAATATGTTTTATCCCAAGCCATCTTTTTATTTCTTCACATATAATATAATGTACACACACGGTTCAAATACATCATAACACTTTAGGATTATACAAAAATAATTATGAATATAACATTTTTAAAAGGCACAACGTAAATGTTTTATCTTTCTTGAAAAAGATGACGATGTTGCTGAGGCAGGAAAAGTTCTTGCTCAGGATACGTCTGGCATGTTCTGCATGTGGGAGTAACATATATGATACCAATCAAAGCTATATGCATATACTGTCTCTCTGTATCATATATGTTCATCTTTATGTACCGGGTGCACTCCTGTTGCCTCTTACCTAAGATTTCTCTCAACATCATCAAACATGTAAATATATATTATGATTCATATTCATTCTTACAAACTGGAATGTATAGACCTGAAATCAGGAATCCGCACCTCAATTGATTCTGTTGCAACAAGAAAAAAGAAGATTAATATGGATCTTCAAAGATTAATAACCATATTATATATTGTGAGATAAACCTTCATGATTTGAACCTAAACTGTTGCATTCTGATAAAGGGGACTCTGGAACAGCCCATGGCACAATAAATGAATTACAATGGTAAATGTTTCATTATTAAGATCTCTTAAATCAGTGTTTCTCAACCTGGGGGTCAGGACCCCTGGGGGGGTCGTGAGGGGATGTCAGAAGGGTCGCGAAAGACCATCAGAAAACACTGTATTTTCTGTTGGTCATGGGGGTTTTGTGTGGAAAGTTTGGCCCAATTTTATTGTTAGTTGAGTTCAGAATGCTCTTTGATTGTAGGTGAACTATAAATCCCAGCAACTACAACTCCCAAATGTCAAGGTCTATTTTCCCCAAACTCCACCAGTGTTCACATTTGGGCATATTGAGTATTCATGCCAAGTTTGGTCCAGATCCATCATTCTTTGAGTCCACAGTCCTCTCTGGATGTAGGTGAACTACAACTCCAAAACTCAAGATCAATGCCCACCAAACACTTCCATTTTTTTCTGTTGGTCCTGGGAATTCTATGTGCCAAGTTTGGTTCAATTCCATCATTGGTGGAGTTCAGAACACTTTGATTGTAGGTTAACTATAAATCCCAGCAACTATCTCTCCTAAATGACAAAATCGGGCCTCCCCCCCAACCTCACCAGTATTCAAATTTGGGTGTATCGGGTATTTGTGCCAAATTTGGTCCAGTGAATGAAAACATGTCCTTCATATCAGATATTTACATTACAATTCATAACAGTAGCAAAATTACAGTTATGAAGTAGCAATTAAAATATTTTTATGGTTGGGGGTCACCACAACATGAGGAACTGTATTAAGGGGTCCGCGACATGAGGAAGGTTGAGAACCACTGTCTTAAATGTATTGGATGAATACGCTAAGTTGTTCATCAAGATCTACCAACATAGGCACTTGTGATGATGCATGACACTTTCAAATGTTTGGCCTTTCCATCTTGTGCCGTGGCGGCTTTCGTTGAGGTGGACGCGGACATGGCTTAGGTGGGGGCCCCTCCTGCTTTGGATCAGGACGAACCAGTGGCCCCCTTTGTTGTTGCTGGTGTGTCTGGTTAGGACCAGAAGGAACCGGAGGTTGAGGAAGCTTCCGATGTTTCAAATCCTCATCTGCCATCCGGGCCAGCAGTTCTCTCTCCTGATCTGTAACAAGGATTAAAAAGAAAAAACCTCTGAACTGCTAGTGATTGATCTGACAGGACAGGATAGTAGCAGCACAACAGCTTTGTAGATAGTGAGCTTTTTAGAAAAAGAAAACTATGTATATAAGTTTAAACATTTTGGTTAAAAATTGACCCTAAAAATCTGGGTTAAAATTCTGTTCAAATACCTGTTTAAAAAAAGTCAGCTGTGGCAATGGTGGAAGCTGTATTGGAACTATGTATTGTTGAAGGCTTTCATGGCCGGAATCACTGGGTTGTTGTAGGTTTTTTGGGCTGTATCTCCATGTTCTAGAAGCATTCTCTCCTGACGTTTTGCCTTCATCTGCAGCAGGCATCCTCAGAGGTTGTGAGAATGCCTGCCACAGAAAAACCTGTGGCAGGCAGAAAAACCTACAATAACCTACTGTATTGGAACTTCTCCGCTAGGCAGAGAAATCCAAGAAGAAACAACTCTATTGCCTCCCTACCCCAACAACCTGCCTTTGCTTTCTCCTATCTCCCGAGAAACAACCTGTCTTCTCTCTCTTTCCTCCTCTTCCCCAGGCCCTGTTAGGGTTAGTGGGGAGGGAAGCAGGGGTCATAGCTGCTGTTGCTTCTAGGCTTACTTAACCTGGAACTCAGTTTCTGGTGAGAGATCCTAGAAGACACACACCTACCTCTACATTTAGCAAAGGACAAGAGGGATCGTCTCACCTCTGTAGGAGTCTACTGTATACCATGCAGCTGTAGACAAGTCTCCCAAACACCGCACCCAAACACGGATCAAGGAACTTGAAAGACTCTGCAGACTAATTCAACCAGGGAAGTCAGCCATAGCAGAGCATTTGATGAACCAA
The DNA here is from genome assembly GCF_037176765.1 of Anolis sagrei. Classification (NCBI taxonomy): domain Eukaryota; kingdom Metazoa; phylum Chordata; class Lepidosauria; order Squamata; family Anolidae; genus Anolis; species Anolis sagrei. The sequence continues at coordinate 52,251,888 of NC_090023.1, read as the reverse complement.
CCTGGACACAGCATATTATTTGAGAACACAGAAATGCTGGGCCAATCTAATAACTACTATGTCAGGCTACACAGAGAAGCCACTGAAATCCACAAGTATGTGGGCAATTTCAACAGAAAGGAGAACACCATGAAAATGAACAAAATCTGGCTACCAATATTAAAAAAAACTCTAAAATCAGGACACTCAGAAGACAGGGAAACTCCAGAAAAGAAACAACCAGGGCCAGTTGGCATGTTCTGGTGTGCTTTTGATTAAGCAGGCCACCAGTAATTTTCCTGTCCCTATTTTAAGTTCAGCACTTTACATCGGCCCTCTTATTGTCTATCTCAACACTTTTGATGACAATATTTCCAGCCCTGCCTACTTGATTGTTCACTTCTCTTGCGCTCCTTTAGAATGTATTGTATTCAGTGAGCCTGTACCTCAGCTATGTTCTTTATTTCAGCCATATTGTTTTGTTGTTGTTTACAATTGTGATTGTTATTATAGCTTTATATCTGATGTTTTTATCTGTTGTGTTTGATTTGTAATTTTTGGGATTCTCCCTTGTAAGCCGCCCTGAGTCCCCTTGGGGAGATGGTTGGTGGGGTATAAAAATAAATTGTTGTTGCTATTATCTCCCAACAAAGGATTCCCTCGGACAGAAAGAAGCCAGACTTTGAAACTGCAAAGCCATTCAGTGCTAAACAAGCTGGCCAATTACAACATTCACACTTGCCTCAGGTAGACAAGAGTTCTTTCTCCACCCTGAACATTCCAGATATATAAACCCCACTTGCCTAGTTTCCAACAGACCTCACAACCTCTGAGGATGCCTGACATAGATGTGGGTGAAACATCAGGAGAGAATGGAACATGGCCATACAGCTCAGAAAACTCACAGCAACCCATCCCTACCTCTACTCTCTATTTCTCTCTCCCTCTTCTCCGGTGTCTGCACACCTGCAATAAGTGCCCTTATGTCTTAAATGTTTTCCAAATCACACATTTCTTTCCCTTTATTCTTTACTTTTCTCTTGCTAATCTGAACACCTTCCCTTAAATTCCTCTGAAACTCCCTGTTGCTCTTTGCACTGAAATGTTCTACTAAAACCTGTCAGTACAATCTCTCACCCAAATCTCTTGTCTCTTTATTCCCTTTGCAATATGCATCACACATAAATTCACATTAACTCTATGAAAGCCAATAAGCACCATTTAATCAACTTATGATAACTCTAAGACCCCTGGTCCATAAAAAAAGAATAACTGTTTACATGCTCATATATCAAAGCAAGTTGGAATTACCTTCAGCTTCACGTCTTTCTCTTCTCTTCTTTCTGACACAATAAACTATCAGAGCTATAGAGATGATAAAGACGACAACACCGCCTGCAATCATCATTAGAAGATTCAAATCCAATGGCAGAGAAGCTAAAACACAAAAATGGCAGGCAGATAAATGATAGAAGGATACAATATGGATGGCCTTAATATGTAGTAGCTAATATGAATATAGTGAGGGTGCCCTGGAAAAGTCATAGTTTCTGATCCATGTAAGGGCTAATTTACACATAGATGTACATCTCAATATAATATGCCAATCTTTTGATGACATATCACTTGGTTGAAATTTTATTTTTGGTTTATTATTATGTTTATGTACAACTCTAAACCAAAAATGGGTAACTTGCAACACATCACATGCAGGCTCATTCCCTGACTTTCTCAATAAACTAAAACAAGGATAATCACATGTATTGTTGAAGGCTTTCATGGCTGGAATCACTGGGATGTTGTAGATTTTTTTCAGGCTATATGGCCATGTTCTAGAGGCATTCTCTCCGCACGTTTTGCCTGCTCTATGCAAAAGAGACCTCACTACCTCAGAGGTAGTGAGGTCTGTTGGAACTAGGAAAATGGGTTTATATATCTGTGGAATGACCAGGGTGGGACAAAGGACTTTTATCTGTTGAAGTTAGGTGTGAATGTTTCAACTGACCATTTGATGGCCTGGCAGTTGTTTGGTGTGGCTTGTTAGTGCCTGGGGCAATCTTTTATTGAGAGGTGATTAGATGTCCCTGATTATTTCCTCTCTGTTGTTTTGCTGTTGTAATTTTTGAGTTTTTTTAATACTGGTAGCCAGATTTTGTTCATTTTCATGGTTTCCTCCTTTCTGTTGAAATTGTCCACATGCTTGTGAATTTCAATGGCTTCTCTGTGTAGTCTGACATGGTGGTTGTTGGAGTGATCCAGCATTTCTGTGTTTTCAAATAATATGCTGTGTCCAGGTTGGTTCATCAGGTGCTCTGCTATGGCTGACTTCTATGGTTGAAGTAGTCAGCAGTGCCTTTCATGTTCCTTGATTCGTGTGTGGGCGCTGCGTTTGGTGGTCCCTATGTAGACTTGTCCACAGCTGCATGGTATATGGTAGACTCCTGCAGAAGTGAGAGGATCCCTCTTGTCCTTTGCTGAATGTAGCATTTGTTGGATTTTCTTGGTGGGTCTGTAGCTAGTTTGTATGTTGTGCTTCCTCATCAGCTTCCCTATGCGGTCAGTGGTTCCCTTGATGTATGGCAAGAACACTTTTCCTCTGGGTGGATTTTTGTCTTTACTCTCTTGGCTTGTTCTCAGTCTTGCAGCCTGTAAAGCCCATGCAGATTAATGTATTGGAACTGGTGTTCGATCTCTTTCTCTTAAAGCCAAAACATAACATGAATATGGCAGATTTGCTGCCTTCCCTCTGTTGAATATCTAGGTCACTTCTTTTTAACTTATATTGTGCATTTCCTAGATGAAACAGCTGAGACCCATCCTTTGCCATGGAGAAAAACAAAATTAAACTTTGCAAAAGATAAACCAAACCACAACTTTCTCAAGAATGCATATCTTTCATCTGCTCATCTATGTTTTCCAGCAGGTGCAACTCTACTTCAAAACACAAAACCTATTTTTAAAGCTAAAAGCATGGTCATATTAAGCATTTGAGTAGAATGAATGTATTAAAGAGATAAGGAGAATGAATGAAACTAGTAAAATAACTTGCATTGTTTATACTGTTGTGATGGATGGCTGGCTACATGCATGTTAGACAGAACATAAAACGTCCATGGATATTGACAGCATTAAGTAAGCTTGTTGACACTGTCATTATTGCAGAGGCTTAAATGCTTCATAATTCAATTCTGTACATAATCTTTGGAACATATTTTTTTAAATCTAGGACCATTATGGAGTAATGATTTGAGTACTGGACTGCAACTCTGGAGACCAGGATTTGAAGCCCTGCTTTATGGAAACCCACTGGGTGGTATTGGACAAGTCACATTCTCTTAGCTTCAGAGGAAGACAAAGGTAATCCCCTCTGAACACATTTTGCTAGGAAAACTCTATGATAAACATTGTAAAATCTTGTAAAATTGCATTTCTCATGAATTGTTCGGCCTTCTCTGCCACAGAGCTGGTGCCTCACCAAGCTACACCATCCAGGATACTATAGCATTGGCAATTTAAGCTTTGTGAAACTGCAATAATGAAGTATAGATTTACCTATGATTGTGAATTCTGAACAAAGTTGGCAATGTGGAATATCAGCAGTATTCTTCCATTTTCAATTCAATTCTACTGCTAAGAATGCAATGGGAGTCACTGAGAAAAAAGCAATGCTGCCCCACCTGCCTCAATCCCACCTGCATCCAGTGCTCTACAGAACACAAGCAAATATTACCATAATTAAAACACACAGGCACATTGCACTAGCATTGTAGGGCTGTCCCATGAAGGCTGCTAGGGTAATGAAAGGATATGACAATGATTGCCATAGTGGGAAATGTCTCTTTTTTAGGATAAGAGGATAAACCAGGTAGCCAGACAGGAGCTTTGCCCTTCCCTATCTACCTGGATGCCCTACATGGCAAGAAATCAGCATCTGCCCAGAATCTTGAACTACCTGATGGGGTGCTTGATGCTTATAGCCAAGCCATCATTTTAAAAATGAAGGAGGAGAAGGAATGCAAAATCAGGGCCTATTTCCAGTTCCATTTGCAGAGAGCAGATTTTCCTTTATGAACTCAGGCAGAGCAAATGCTTCACTGATATGGAATTACTCTCTACATCTTCCCTCTTTGCAAATTAATGTAAACTTTAATGGAATATGATGGGGAATGTGGGTGAACGTATATGGAAACAACATTTGGAGTGCAGCTACTAGTTTTCCTACTTGACCCACTTCCTAGTGCTATGGGCAACTAGTAGTGTTGTAGTTCAGCCAGAGGCTGAAGATGAGGGGATGGTTAAATCAGAGGTTGTGAGGAGTGATGGGCTTTCCAGTGTGGGAATTGAGGGGACTTTAGATCATGATTCTGTTTGGGAGAATGAGTCTGTGTCTGATCAGAAAAAATGGCTTCAGAGCAAGGAGGAGATGGAGATGCTTTAGCATAAGACAAGGAAGACCTTTCTCCTCGTCATTTCTTGGCAATGGAAGATAAGGAGCTGGAAGGGAAAGATCTTTCCCCTGAGATCAGTAGCAGCATAAGACTCGATCTATGGGAGGAGGGAGTCAGATTATGGAGGTCACAGAGACTTTGTGAGAAATCTTGGAACAGACCAGATGTTAAAGGTCTGACTTCATGGCTTGTGGACCTTAAATTGCAGGATTGTTTACTGAAGGGTTAGAGCAGGCAGCGCTGCGTTACCGTGTACACCTTGGGTCTTTTTCCTGTTCCGTGTTCAAGTTTATGTCTAAGATCTTCGGGAAAGTCTTGTGCTCATGTTCATGGATTCATGTTTTGGAAGAAGTTCCTGTGTTCCTGGTTATGGCTTCATGCCTATGTTTTGATTCCTAGTTTTTGCATGTACCTTGTCACTTTTGAACAGAACTTTGATGTTTTGGACTATTGCCTTTTGAAAGCCTTTTCTTATTGCTTTTTGGACATTGCTTTTTTACATTGCCTTTTGCCTTTTTATATTTGCTTTCTTCAATAAACTGTTTGGTTAGTACTACTGGACTCTAGTGTCAGGCCAGAATGCAACAAGTAGAAACAACCAAGCTCAGGCCCTCCAGAGCATTTCCCCATATCTTCAGTCTATCAATAATTTTTACATATAAAAGGTCATTATATCCCTTTCTGAGTGAAATCCCTTCCAATTTTAAAATAATATTTAATGCCTTTCCTTCTGGGGCAGAACAGCTGTTTTAAAAAAATCATTCATAATGGGTCAATGTTAACAATTGAATTTGTAGTAATTCTTTAAAAAAAATTTAAATAATGGGGTTGTTCAGGATTGTTCTTAAATGTGTTTGTGGGTGCTAGGACGATTTCAAAACAATTTCAGGGTTAGGCATCGACTACTGTTATTCCGTTTAAACAAAAACTGACAGATTCTGCTAGTGACATTTATAGGCATAAGTCCAGCTTCTTTCTGTACAGTTCTCACTTGGTATTAGCACATCCCTAAGTATTCCAATAAATTATTCTGCATAGAAAGAAATGCCAGTTTGTTGTACAAAATCACAAAGGTGGCGACTTTTCTTAAAAGAAAAAAAACAGTTGTGGGGAGGAGATTGTGCAAAATGTATTACTTTGTGAAAGTGTCTTCTCTGTGAAAACATGAATTTTGTACCAAAATAAGGCCAATGTGGCTTTCTAGAAAGCAAAACACATTTTCATTCAAATGTTCCAAACCCACATTTTTCTTTTGCAAAACTAACATTGTACCCAAAGAAATCCCCCAGAGATACCTGGAAGCAGTTATTTTTTCACAAAAAAAAAATTTGTAGAAAGAAACCACAATTTTAAATACAAACACACATTTCTCCCTGACGTTTCTGAACTTTTGAGCTGTTAAATGAATTACAGTGGATATTTTTTTCATTTCTAATTGTGAATTTGTCTTCTGTATGTGATTCAAAATATTTATTCTCTCACCACTACGTACATACACATATTCAGCCATGTTAGCTTTTCAAAGTTATCTTTCTTTGGTTTCCTTTATGGTTCTCAAACTAGACAAATGTGAGTTCAAAGCCTTCTCTTACGTTGCAATAATACCTGCATTCTCTCTTGATTTGACATTGTGGTTCAGCATGTTTCTCCCTTTCTGCTCTGTTAAATCTTGAAGAAGTGGGTCCTTTATCATAACAATATGTTGACTTGTTTGTCGCTTCACTTCTGTGCCTCAATGAACCTGGATGCCCTTTTCTACAAGAACATATTTGGGTAGCAAACTAAAATAGCTGGCTCCACCTTCCTGCTCTGCTCTTTGTTGCACTAACTTGGATGGACACCACTTGGAGAACATATAGACTGGAGTTGTCTGAGAACAAAAAAGATGATATATGGAATTTAAGAATTATAGGAGTACTTTGCCTATTTCTCTATGGTAAGGGATTTGGTTAAATGGCCATTGTGGTCTCTTCCAACAACCTTTTTTTTTGAGAAAACACATTTTCTTCTCTATTTAACAGTTTTGGTTTGGGTGGGGGGTTTTTTTGGGGGGGGGGGTTGTTTGTTTTTTAGCAATATGAACTTATACCTGTTCCCAGGCAGTTGATATCCTTCTCAATCTGATTCTTCAAAGGATTGCTGGTAATCTCACACTTGAATTTCCCTGAAAGATTTCTTTGTCGAAATGTCCACTGCCATGTCCCATTGGCATATATTGGTTCTTTAATATTTTCCACTTTATCATTTTGAAACAGCTTTACTGTAATGGCGCAATTTTTACTGGTTTCAACCTGACAGATCAGTTCCTTCTTGGAGCAATTCTCAATGATCTGTGGTTGAGGCAAGGGTTCTGGAAAATAGGAAAGAAGAAAAGTCACAGAAAATGTGAGGAACCAACTCTGGTTTAAAACACATTGGCTTAGTTTCCACGTTAAGGAATTTAATATAAAGTTCTGCCGTAACAGAACTACAATGCACCTCAACTAAATAATAAAAATAAAATAATATTATAAAACTTTATTTATACCCCGCTACCATCTCCCCAAGGGACTCGGTGCAGCTTACATGAGGCTGAGCCCATAGAACAACAATAATAAAAGCCATAACAAAACATCAATACAAAACAATCAAAATAAATCTCATAAACAAAAAATAAACAATAAACAGTAATAGTAACAACAAGCATTTAAAAACCTATGGTTGGGCCAAATGTGATAATTAAAAATTAAAAAATAATGCTGGGCATGAACAAGGTAATATACTGGGATAGAATTTTTGGCAAGAGATGGGGCGAACAAACAACCTAAATCAATGATAAAGTGCATTTAGAGGACCTATTGCTGAGAGTATTTCCTTATTCTGGGAAGGCACACTGGAACAACCATGTTTTCAGGCTCCTCCTAAAGACTGCCAAAGTTGGGGCATGTCTGATGTCCTTAGGCAGTGAGTTCCAGAGTCGAGGGGCCACTACCGAGAAGGCCCTCTCCTTCGTCCCCACCAATCACGCCTGCGATGGAGGTGGGAGCGCGAGCAGGGCCTCTCCAGATGATCGAAGGGATCGTGTGAGTTCGTACACAGAAATGCGGTCACACAGGTAGGTGGGTCCCAAACCATTCAGGGCTTTGTAGGTAAGAACCTGCACCTTGAATTGGGACCAGAAAATGAATGGCAGCCAGTGGAGCTCCTTAAACAGGAGGGTTGACTGCTCCCTGTAAGGAGCACCAGTTAACAACCTGGCCACCACCCGTTGTACCAATTGAAATTTCTGGGTCGTTTTCAAGGGCAGCCCCACGTAGAGTGCATTAGAGTAATCCAATCTAAAATGCTGACAATAAAAATTAAAAGACAACTTGAAAATATATTTCATTAAAACTTTAAAAACCTTCATGTTAATGCATCTGTAAATACCCGGATGCTTCTTAGTCATCCCATGCTCTCCAATGACCACTCAAATGGCTAAGACTGGGAGTAGGAGAGGCAGCATGAAAAACGTAGGTCAAGAGGGTTGACACTGTGATAGGCTAGTAAAGAATCCTTATGTCAAGAACAACAACAATAACATATGCAGGTATAAGTTGGACATGCATCTACTTGGTACTTGGAGGCTCCTTCTTTGGAGGCTTATAAACAGAGGCTGGATGGCCATCTGTCGGGGATGCTTTGAATGTGATTTTCCTGCTACTTGGCAGGGGGTTGGCCCACGAGGTCTCTTCCAACTCTATGATTATATGATTCTACTTTGCAGATAAAATAATTCAGATTCATTCTAACTTAGATGCTGTCATTGATAAAGATCCCGTGGGTCCAACTCTACTCCATTTGTCCAGTGACAATGGATACGTTTCAATTTGTGCTACTGGAGGATGTGGATGTAACCCCTAGAGATATGAGAGCTGCCACATGTATTTTAAACCCTTGCTCTTCCTGGCTTATTAAAAGAGCTAGAGAAGGACTAGCTGAGCAGGTAGAGAGAGTGGTTAATGCCTCACTAAAATAAGACAGAGGTCCAGCTTGCCAGAAGAAGGCTGTTGCAAAACCACTGCCAAAAAGCCACTTAAACTTGGCATCACTTAAGCCTTTAAGGGGATACCTTGATGCAACAACTTATTTGCCCACTTCAAAAGGCTAGTTATGACTTTCAAAGGCCCTTTACAACTCAGGATTAGCTATCTGAAGAGTCACCTTCAGTTGTATGAGTCTACTTTGGTTTTATGATTTCCAGAACAAGCCGCTTTTCTTGATGTCAACAGCATCTAAGTCTGACCTTTTGCAGCCTCCAACATATCCCTTATGAAACTAGTACCCATGTAACCAAGCAACGCTGATGTGTGGTCAAGATGGCAAGGATTATTAATAAAAGTCAAAGTATGAAGAGCCCCTGGTGGTGTGGCAGGTTAAACCACTGAGCTGCTAAACTTGCTGACTGAAAGGTCAGAGGTTCAAATCCTGGGAGTGGGGTGAGCTCCCATAGTTAGCCCCAGCTTCTGCCAATCTACCAATTAGAAAACATGCAAATATGAGTAGATCAATGGGTACCACTTCAGCAGGAAGGTAAGAGCACTCCATGCAGTCATGCCACCCATATGACCATGGAGGCGTCTACAGACAATGCCAGCTCTTCAGCTTAGAAATGGAGATGAGCACCACCCCTCAAGGGAAATCTTTACCTTTACCTCATGATACTGCAGCAGTTTCTTTTTTATAGAATCATAGAGTTGGAAGAGACCTCGTGGGCCATCCAGTCCAACCCCCTGCAAGAAGCAGGAAAATCGTATTCAAAGCACCCCCGACAGATGGCCATCCAGCCTCTGAGTACAAGCCTCCAAAGAAGGAGCCTCCACCTACAGGGAGGGCAAGGTTCTCCCTGTAGGTTCTCCCTGTAGGGAGGAGGGAAATGAGACATTTGAAAAGCGCTTGGAAAAGTGGGACAATGATAGATTAATCTGGACTGTCCCTGGCAAGTGGGAAGAACTGGAGTATATGGAATAGTTTTGATGGGTTACACTAAGCCATCATCTAGTCCTGTATGCTTCCCTCTGCAATAGCTAACATATGCTTCCAGGAAATCAAAAGCATGGTAGTCATAGCCCAGAAAGGAACATAGAAAAGCAATGCATATCATTGGCTTCAAACTACAAGAAAGGAGATTCCATCTGAACATTAGGAAGAACTTCCTGACTGTGAAAGCTATTCAGCAGTGGACCTCTGTGCCCCAGAGCGTGGTGGAGGCTCCTTCTTTGGAGGCTTTTAAACAGAGGCTAGGTGGCCATCTGTCGGGGGGGGGGGAGGGAGGGAGGGAGGTGTGCTTTGAATGCAATTTTCCTGCTTCTTGGCAGGGGGTTGGACTGGATGGCCCATGAGGTCCCTTCCAACTCTATGATTCTATGATTCCATGAATGAAGAGAAACTAACAGTGCATCTACATTGGTGGTGCAATGGGTTAAATCTTTGTGCCAGCAAGACTGCTGATCGAAAGTGGTTCGAATCCAGGGAGTCAGTGGTTCAAATCCAGGGAGCTGGGTAAGCTCCCGTCTGTCAGCTCCAGCTCCTCATGTGGGGATATGAGAGTAGCCTCCCACAGGATGGTAAAACATCTGGGCATCCCCTGAGCAACGTCCTTGCAGACGGCCAATTCTTTTACTCCAGAAGCGACTTGCAATTTCTCAAGTTGCTCCTGACATGATAAAAAAAACTAAATTGTAGAAATAATGCAGTTTGACACCACTTTAACTACCATGGCTTAATGCTATGAAATCATGGGAACTGTAGTTTTACAAGGTCTTCAGACTTTTGTGCTGAAGAGTGCTGGTGCTTCACCAACCCTAGACACAGATGGAGAAAGGAAGAGAAACAGAAAAGCTTATCCCACAGTACAGAGTGATTTGGAGTTTAGAGACTCACCATGAACTTCCAAAGTAACTGTGGTTGGCTTAAATAATGGAGCATTATTTGCATCATGCCCCTTTACTATGTATTTTCGAGCATCTCCCTTTACCAATTTATCTATTCTCAGGTTTCCATCATTTAAAATATTGTGCTTCTTCATTTTTTCACTTGCATTGTCCCATATTGTTTTGCGTTCAATAAGGTTTTCAGTATTGTTAGCAAGTAACAAATTCCATTGTAGTCGGCTTAATTTCCCTGTGAATTTGGGAACAGGCAGAAGAACTGAATCACCCAAAAAGCCACAAACCACCTCATTCCTGGGTTCAGCACCTACGGAGAGGGGATAAACAGATTGACTCAGATGTTACTCCTTAGGAATTATTATTGCTATGATCATGTATTTATATAGCACAAATAAATATAGATGATATTTTATAATGAAACAAGCAAAAATAATGGATCCTGTCAAAGTAGCCTGAAGCAAGAATGTTCATGAACAATGTTTCATCCATTAGAGCAATGGTTCTCAACCTTTTAATGCCACGACCCTTTAATACCGTTCCTTACGTTGTGGTGACCATAAAATTATTTTCGTTGATACTTCATAACTGTAATTTTGCTCCTGTTATGAATCGTAGTGTAAATGTCTGATATGCAGGATGTATTTTCATTGTTACAAATGGAACATAATTAAAGCATAGTGATTAATCACAAAACAATACATTTGGAGGAATATAGACAGTGGATGATGGAATTTGCAGTACCTTCAAGCATTTGCAGTACCTTCAAGCAACTCAGCTCTGACTTCCACAGACCACTGAGACCCCCATAAATGACCTGGAGATATGTAGTTCACCTACATCTGGAGAACTACATATCTCCTAAATCATTGTCAATTCCTCCCAAACTCCCCAAAATTGAATACTGGTGGCATTGGGGAGGATTGACCTACATATCTCCTAAATCACTGTCAATTCCCCCAAAACTCCTCCAGTAGTTTCTGTTGGTCATGGGAGGTCTGTGTGCCAAGTTTGGTCCAGGTCATTTATGGGGGTCTCAGTGGTCTGTGGAAGTCAGAGCTGAGTTGCTTGAAGGTACTGCAAATTCCATCATCCACTGTCTATATTCCTCCAAACGTATTGTTTTTGTGATTAATCACTATGCTTTAATTATGTTCCATTTGTAACAATTAAAATACATCCTGCATATCTGTGGATCTGATGGCTCTGGTATTTGGCACAAATACCCCCAAAATTGAATACTGGTGGCATTGGGGGGGGGGGGTTGATTTTGTCATTTGGGAGTTGTCGTTGTTGAGATTTATAATTCACCTACAGTCAAAGAGCATTTTGAACTCCACCAATGATAGAATTGAGCCAAACTTCCCACACTGAACTCCCACAATCAGCAGAAAATACTGAAAGGGTTTGGTGGGCATTGACCTTGAGTTTGGACATTGTAGTTCACCTGCATCCAGAGAGCACTGTGGACTCAAACAATGATGGATCTGGACCAAACTTGGCATGAATACTCAAATACTCAATATGCCCAAATTTGATCACAGTGGAGGAGGGCCTTTGGTGGGAGTATTTGCCGTCTGTTTCCGAAAAGGAAGACAAGGACAGGCGGAGAGAACTTCAGCCTTCTCTGCCAAATGGGGTTCCTAAAACCATCAGAAATATGTGTTTTCTTATGGTCTTTGGCAACCCTTCTGAAACCCCCTTGTGAATCCCCCCCAGGGGTCCCAACCCCCAAGTTGAGAAACACTGCATTAAAGTTTACATCATCTTCCTTTAATCGTCTTTTAACATCTGCTTCAAAATTATCCAAACCATGCTGAAATTAATGGGTTGCTCAATACTATTTACCAAGTGAACTGTGCTCAGTATCTGCAGCATGGGGAAACTAATCAATATTCAAGTTACTCGCCATGCCCCAAATAAAGCTGTAATATTTGTGATAGAAGTCATCATGTACTTGCCAAACCACAGTGTCTGAATTAATACCCAGAATTTCCAAAGCTCAATTGCAGTTACAGCATTGCAGGTCCATTGAACTCATGCTGGAAAACTTTAATTTTAGTCCTAAATTCAAAAACTGCACATCCTGGTTGGAGTAAACACAGTCCCATTTAAATATTTTGGAATAAAATATATATCTGTATTGTAAAAATTTATAATGCGGTAGTATTCTGCCACACCCAGGAATGAAAAGGAAGGAATTGGATTCGAACTCACCTTTCAGGCTGAAGGGGAAAGCCATCAGGAATATAACCAGGAAAACAGGGCCCAAGTTCATTTTCAAGAAAAGTGTGTTGCAGGCAATAATGAGGTGTGTACTTCTAACTAAGCTTGCTGATCTAGTTGGGTGCTGTCACCAGCAGACCGCTTTCACACCTCCTCCCAAACCTGGTAAACCTTTCTTTCCTGTCTTTCATGTGCAAAAGGGTAAGGTAGAGCTTATGATTGTTGCTCTCTTCTCTATGCAAGGTTTATAGAAGTATCTAGCTGACTTGGCATCCCTTTTTTAATTGGTCAGATTTGCAGGCTTGGGAGCTTAATATTGTGAAAAACAAAACTGAAAGTTAGGCATATCATTTGATGCCTTGGAGAGCCCTTCAACTTCTCAAATTTGGATAGAGTGTGCCTCATTTGTTTCTTTTTATTATTATTATTTAATGCCTACCCCAGTCTTTAGTCAAAGGGAAACAGACAGAAAACAGTCTAAACTGACACAGCTGTTTGGACTGGCCAATGAGGTGTAAGAACATTAAGGAAAGGAGTGTTTTTCATCCCTGTACATGGACCCCCAACAACGACAACACACACAGACCCCTATATACTCCAAGGCCCCCTAAGGTGTCAGAGAGGGAGCACTAGGCATTATGATCAAGGATCTGGAGAACAAGCCCAATGAGGAGTAGCTTAAAAAGCTGGGCATGTTTAGCCTAAAGAAGAGAAGGGTGAGAGGAGATATGATAGCCATGTATAAATATGTGAGAGGAAGTCACAGGGAGGAGGGAGCAAGCTTGTTTTCTGCTGCCCTGGAGACTAGGACGTGGAACAATGGCTTCAAACTACAAGAAAGGAGATTCCACTGAACATTAGGAAGAACTTCCTGACTGTGAGAGCCATTCAGCAGTGGAACTCTCTGCCCCGGAGTGTGGTGAAGGCTCCTTCTTTGGAGGCTTTTAAACAAAAGCTGGATGGTCATCTGTCGGGAGTGATTTGCGATTTTCTTGCTTCTTGGCAGGGAGTTGAACTGGATGGCCCATGAGGTCTCTTTCAACTCAATGATTCTGTGATTCTATATTAGCTGGAAGAGAGAGTGAAAAAAAATTGCCTCTGTAGATTTTCTTAAAACTAATTTGTTTCACAATCCATGTGTATAAAATAAGTTCATGCTGAGAAGGTGGATTAGCACTGGGAATTGCATCCTTAAACAACCAGACATCCTGTACTTGTGACAGTGAAAGGAGGAGTGAGGGAGAGGGCAGGGGAGTGGGTACCTTCAAGTCATTTGTTATGGCACCCCTAGCCAGTTTTGTTTAGAGAGAGTTTGCAATTACCTTCCTCTGAGGCTTAAAACCAGGGGATAACAATCCTTTCCCCTATTTTAGGTTTATCTCCTGTCTGTGACTTGCCAAAAGCATGGCACCATGCCAACTCTGTATAATATGCTCAGTTAGAAGCTAACAGTTGTTTTGTGCTAACTGTTGCTTTCATTAAATCTTTAGAGGCAGCTGCACATACCATCAGTTAAAATATTTTCGAAGAGAGAGATTATATCAGAAATTTACAGATAACAGTGAGTCTATATGGTATAGTGGTTTGAGTATTCGACTACAATTCTGGACCAGGTTTCAAATCCTCGCTTGGCCATGGAAACCCACTGGATGAGCCTGCATAAGTCACATTTTGTTATCCTCAAAAGAAGGCAAAGACTAGACATCCTATCTGAACAAATTTTGCCAAGAAAACTCAATTCAGTTATCTGAAGAGCTGGCATGTACATTTAGATTTCTTTCTGCTATTTCAGAGAGTAGGACACAAGCATCAGCAAAATCAATTTTGTCGAAGGCTTTCATAGCCGGAATAACTGGGTTGCTGTTCCAGAAGCATGGAACAAGGATGTCTCTCCAACAAGAGATGTCTCTCCAACATCCTTGTATCCTATCTTGATTGTTGTAAATGGGGAATTCACAGGAGAATTAAAATGTGAGTAGAACCATTTGTACAGCCAGAATTCATTTTAGTTAAAGCCCTTCTGAACAAGCAGATATTTGCAATGGCCCTCTCCTTTTAGTGCCAGCATGGTGTAGTTGTCTGAGTGCTAGACAAGGATTCTGGGAAATCTGGGTTCAAATCCACACTTGACCACCGACATCGTCTTGGTGAGTTGAGAACATGACACTCTCTCAGCTTCAAAAGTTGACAATGGCAAGCCTCTGCTGAAGAAACCTTGTAATACAATTCTGGGACAGATTTCCCTTGGGGTCATACAACACACCCACATGCACACACTGCATGGGCACAACACCTGGATAGAGCTGGAATTATATTAGAGTGAGCAGAGTGAAAAAAAGAATATGGTAAGAGATTTGGGGCAGTTGAGTACTATGGTATTAAATATGCTTTGACGTGATAATTTGTAATTTTAATTTTATTGTAATTTTGTTCATGTAATTTATATTCCACCTTTCTCCTTGCACAAGATCCAAAATGGCTGGTTCTGCTACTGTTGTTAGACTGAGCTATTTTAACATATCCATGCTTATTTGAAACATAGAATCATAGAATCAAAGAGTTGGAAGAGACCTCATGGGCCATCCAGTCCAACCCCCTGCCAAGAAGCAGGAATATTGCATTCCAGTCACCCCTGACAGATGGCCATCCAGCCTCTGCTTAAAAGCTTCCAAAGAAGGAGCCTCCACCACACTCCGGGGCAGAGAGTTCCACTGCTGAACGGCTCTCACAGTCAGGAAGTTCTTCCTCATGTTCAGATGGAATCTCCTTTCTTGTAGTTTGAAGCCATTGTTCCTTGTCCTAATCTCCATGGATTGTTGTTGTAACATGCACAGATATCTATAACAACAATTACAAAAACTGTAGATTGCCAAACACAATTTCTATATTCTAAGAATTTCTACATTGAATGTAACATGAGAACATTCACACGATTAATTAAAGACTGTTTATAATTGGAAGATAATTTTTCAATACTTTGTTAACATAGTAAAACTAGAGCTTCCAAAATCACAATTACATAATGTCAGGCACAGTGACACAAAATAACACTTCCTATATTATCGAAAGATCTTCTTTCATAAACAACATCAAAAACAATGACACATGGTTTATCAATATTTCGTCAATACAATGAGCTTAGAGCTTCCAAAACAACAGTTAAACAATATCCGGCACAATGGCACAAAATAACACTTTCTATGTTGTCGAAAGATCTTCTTCCATAAACAACATCAATGATAGTGACACACAACAAGGTCTCCCGGGTTGTTTCCCTTGTTTCACAATGTCTTCATCAGGTGTTATGATGTTGTAATTCACTAAATAAGAAACACAGCAACATACAAATAATAGATATACTACAATCCCCAAATTGACATAGTTTTGAAAAGTTTTTTAAAAAGTTGTCATTGTACATGCATGCCTACTTACATTCTTATAGGTGGCTATCAGTTCTGTTTTGATTTCCTATCAGCATTATAGTTTTAGGATTCACTAGATAGGAAAAGGACAATATATAAACAAAAAGATATACTAGAATGCCCAAAACCCCATTGTTTGAAGGGATTCTCAAACCCATGTAAGTCTACTTACATTCCTGTAAACAGCCTTGGCTCTGAGTAAGGAGTTCTGGATAGAGCAATTGTGATGGTAACTGGTGACTCTTAAGTAGGATAGAATGTTACAGGAAGCAAGTGTAATCTATTCTATCATTAAGCCCTTGGGGAATAAGTGTTTGTAATTTGAAAATCCAAAATGACTCTCTCTGTAACAAGTACCTTTTCACGTCAGCATGAGGTTTAGGTGATACCTTCTCCAAAGCACAAAATTTAAAGCTATAGCAAGAGTGTGCCTTCTCTTGGAAATGTGCATATAAAGAAGAGTCAGTAGACCCATTTCTTATTTGAGAGCGGTGTTCACTAATTCTGATTTTCAGGTTCTCTCAATGGAAGCAGAGAACAAGCTTGCTCCCTCCTCCCTGTGGCTTCCTCTCACATATTTATACATGGCTATCATATCTCCTCTCAGACTTCTCTTCTTCAGGCTAAACATGCCCAGCTCCTTAAGACACTCCTCATAGGGCTTGTTCTCCAGACCCTTGATCATTTTAGTCGCCCTCCTCTGGACACATTCCAGCTTGTCAATATCTCTCTTGAATTGTGGTGCCCAGAATTGGACACAATATTCCAGGTGTGGTCTAACCAGAGCAGAATAGAGGGGTAGCATTACTTCCCTAGAACTAGACACTATGCTCCTATTGATGCAGGCCAAAATCCCATTGGCTTTTTTTGCCGCCACATCACATTGTTGGCTCATGTTTAACTAGTTGTCCATGAGGACTCCAAGATCTTTTTCACACGTACTGCTCTCGAGCCAGGCATTGTCCTCCATTCTGTATCTTTATTTTTACATTAAAAATAAAACTATGTTCCCAGGTTCTGAACCTACACACTGAAAGGATGTACTTTGTTTTGCACTGAATTGCCAAGCAGCATGATAAACTTAGACACCAGTGTGAGAAAAAAAGCAGAGATCAGAAAAGAGGCCACATTGCTGTACTGTTCCACTGATAGTCATCAAATTGTTCCCAAGATGAGCAATTTCTCTGCATTTCAGCAGTCTTTTACTTACAAGAACAGGAAATAACGGTCCTATGATTTTTTTAAAAAAAACAAGCTATTTCTTGCATAAAGGAAACAATGCCTAGTGCATGCTTTCTTTCTCTCTCACACACACAATTTCCTGTCAGTGTTGTAAGCAAATGTAAATTCAGTGCACTAGAGCTCCAGACATTTTGTTGCAGTGGGTTGTTTATAAATACTAGTGCTAGAGTGCAAGGCACACAGCTTGCCAAAGGGTAATATTGCTGGCATGCCTTTTGTTAAGCCACAAGGGAGGCGGGGGAAGCTGGATATATCTCCAAGTACTCAACACGTTGGACTTTCCCTAAGATTAAAACAGCCATCCATTGAACCCTTGGAGATGCATTGCCCTCTCTGTCAGATTCCATTGGATTCTCTCCATTATTTCACTCTTAGGTCCTTTGTCAAGAATAGAGTAAAATGTTTAAGCCACTCTTCCCCAAATAAATACTCTTTACCAATGTGTTTACTATCTATTAGGCTTGAGCCCGGATCCATTTATAGCCATTCCCTCCGGCCAATCTGGCTTATTCAGTTTGTTCAGGTGTCTGTAACGGCAAAGACCCAGCCATCACGATTCCCATCTGAAAAGGAACCACCACAGATCCTCCTCCCCTATTCAGTACCACAGTCAAATCTTTTTGATTTTCCTTGATTTTCCTGATTCATTTTATTTAGTGGGACTGACTGGGAGTGGGACTGACTAAGGGATGGTGGGTAGGGTGCACACATGCATGTAAAGTGCTGAATTAATTCAGTGTGACATCACTTTAACAGGGATTTAGAGCTTGGTAAGATATCAGCACTCTGGCAGAGAAGACTAGATACCTTTTTTTTAAAAAAATGGACCTGAGACCCCATGTATACTGTCATATAATCCAGATTCTCAAAGATGACAATCCACATTATCTGCTTTGAACTGGGTTATATGAGTCTACTCTGCCATATAATCCAGTTCCAAGCAGATAATCTGGATTTTATATGGCAGTATAGAAGAGGCCTGGGACAAACTTTGTTTAGCTTCTGAGAAACAACCTTGTAATTCTATAGGTTTGTCTTGAAGATTTGCTGTCACCTAGTGGCAATTTTATTAAAATGCAATTCTTTATGTGACAGCCTTGTGGCCAGTTGAGCACTTGTGGGACTTGCAAAATTATCTGTAGTGACATTATATAGTTTCCTATATAATTCATTGTAATGAACAGACTGAAATATAGAGCCCCAAGACTGTGTGTTGATAGTAATGGAAGGACTTATTTTTCCAAACTTTTTACTTTGGATTAAATCCATAGTCAAAGTGGGACAGAAAATTTGATGTCTAGACACTATTTATTAGGCAAGTAAAAGCAGTGAAAAAATAGAAGTGACTGAAGCTTGAATAAAGCAAACACCAAGATATGTCAGGATCTCTAACTGACCATGAATAGGGATTTGAAAAGAATAATGTACCACAAACTTTCTAAGGATCCATCCTGTTCTAGAGATGCTTGAAATTTATCATTGTATTGGCTGGTCCATTGAGTTAGTCAATGACAACAAGGGGAAAAAAACTTAGGAATCACATCCCATGTTGTTAAGGTTTATGTGCACACATATGTTATCTCCTCCTGTTCCCCACCAAACATGCAAACATACCTAACCATATCTTGGTAAAGAGGTATGGGGAGCAGGGGGTAAGATGTCTTTTTTCTATATTTTCTGTGGAGTGAAAACAGAGATCCTGAAAGAGAGCTGTCCTCCCTGTACTATTCAGCTGGACTTTGAGGAGCGAAGTTTGCAGTTGGCCCCCAATTAAAGGCTAAGTACTTAATGCCTATGAAAATGGACTTTCCTTAGATACAGGTGCTAATCAGCATTGTTTCCGTTGGTGTAGTTCAAGTGGATAAATTAGGAAGGTGTTTTGAAAAGATGGAATCCAAAGAACTTTGGTTGGGGTAGCTTGGAAGAGAATAACTTATTGGATCCTTACTTTCAAGAGGAAGGGGTGAGCTATTTGTAAGCGTTTGGAAGCCATTTTCATCCTTTTGCAGACCTTGATGGATTTTTCTAGGCACAAGGGAAAACAGGCTTTGAATGACAAACCATTAGGCCTGTGCGATTTCGTTCGTTAATTCGTTATTTCGTAATTAAATCGTTATTTTTACCATATCCGAAGCGATTTCAAAACACATTTTCAAACCCGGAAGGGTTTAAAAATATCGAAACAGCAGCCCCATATATTTTACGAGCTTCAGCTCGTGTCGTTAATGGGATGGAGGCTGCTGTGCTGACTGAGTGCTGCTGCTGGTGCCTGGGAGCCAATCCGGCGCTCCCAAGCACCCCAGCAGTGCACCGTGGCAGAAGCCGGAGCCGATTGGATGGCGCGCGCGCGCTCACCCTTACAACCGGCCTCCGCGCGCCATCCGGCTCCGGCTCCTGCGCCCCCCTCCTCCTCCTCCTCCTCCTCCCAGCTGTGTTGCAGGAAGTGTCAGGAGGAGGAGGAGGAGGAGGAGGAGGGCGCAGGAGCCGGAGCCGGATGGCGCGCGGAGGCCGGTTGTAAGGGTGAGTGTGCGCGCGCCATCCAATTGGCTCCGGCTTCTGCGCCCTCCTCCTCCTCCTCCTCCTCCTCGCACTTCCTGCAACACAGCTGGGAGGAGGGGGAGGAGGAGGGCGCAGAAGCCGGAGCCGATTGGATGGCGCGCGCGCGCTCACCCGCTCACCCGAGGAGGAGGAGGAGGAGGAGGGCGCAGGAGCCGGAGCCGGATGGCGCGCGGAGGCCGTTTGTGTGAGTTTTCAGGGCTGTATGTATGACCATGTTCCAGAAGCATTCTCTCCTGACATTTTGCCCACATCTATGGCAGGCATCCTCAGAGGTCTGTTGGAAACTAGGCAAATGGAGTTTAAAAAATGTTTTGTAAATATTTATGAAATTTCGTAAATAACAAAACATTTTTTTGTAAAGTTTTGTAAATATTTTAAATAACGAAACAAAAAAACACCCCAATTACAAATCAATTTTAGAAACAAATTTTTTCTTGATCAAACAGGCCTACAAACCATGGCTCCTAAGGCTTGTGATGAGCCTTTTTGTGCTTTTTTAGCATGAGTTTTGTGGATTGGAGGTATCTGGTTGGGACTGCATTACTCCATGTGGCAAAGAAAATGTATTTTGCTCTTTTAGATGCAGGATCTGCTCTGTTGTACTGAAACTTCCTAAGTGATAGTTTTGTTGGGAAACTAACAATCTTGCATACATATTTAAATGGTTCTCTTGTCTCCATGTTTCTGTGTTACCTTGCTTCCTATCCTGTCAGTTTTATGATATCTCTAATGAACATGGCATGGCTCTTGGAGCATCTTGCATGTGTGTGGCCTGATCCTTTGTTAGGTCTGCGCTCAAGCTAGAGAAATCTATCCTTTCACTATCTATCTGTGGATTACAATTTTTGATGATCTACAATGAAATTAAGCTGTACCTGTGTGATCCCTTTGCACAAGTTTTCGTGAGTAATCTCTTTTAGTTACGTCAAGCAATTCATGTGGAGTTGTTGTTTTCTGGCATACTGAATATGTATTCCTTTGCATACTAAAAAGGGGGTGCTTTGATAAATCATTAAGTAAGCTTTACCTCTACCTCTCTCTCTTTTTAAATAGCAAATTATCTCATACCTCAGCCCTCCATTGTGTTTTTACTCTGCCAATGTTATGCTTTAAAAGGAAGGTTAAACTCATTCAAACAAATTAGTTTGTCTTTGGTCAAATGACCAGCCCTTCCACGCTGTAAGCATTAACATTCCCAACAAGTTTGGCCAGTATAAGGAAAAGACAGTGGAAATAAATGCTTCTATTTTTCCACATTAGGTGTACAAAACAATCTCTTTTATTAGGTGTTGCATCATTAAAAAAACCATTATAACATGAACACAGATAAAAACATTACATGGGTTTTCTAGCTTTATATTGCTGCAATACAGAGTAAGAAAATGGAGTGACACGACTAGCTGTAGCTATACTGCAGAATTCTTGAAGCAATTTTTGTTAGCTGCTCATGCATCTTCCATAATGCAGTAAGCATGCATCCCACCCACCCCTTCCCAGTATTGAAAAAGCACAGCAGGATCCTCAACTTTCAGTATTTTAGAGCAAAGAAGAGACCCATTTAGTTAAGGTTTCTAAGACTCCCATCATCACATTCACCACTATAGCAATAAGGCTTTAGGTAGACAAGTGGCAAGACCCTGTACCAAGCCGTGAGTTGTGCAAAACATTGGTGGAACAAGCAATTGGTCCTATATGTGGTCGTCAAGGAATGTTCTCAGAAGAGGAAGAGGAAATGAACTTCTTGACCCTTCTCCCCCCACCCCCAAGGTCTAAAGAATTCATAATATAGGTTTGGTCCTGAAACAGCTTTTGGTTCTCATATAAAAAGTTCTCAAGCTATCAGCCTTGTTAGATCTTTCTCTTAGCCCTTCAACTATTATGACTTCAATTGTTGTCAAGCTGAAGTCATAATCAGCCTCACCAGTGCTTTTGGAAAAGCACACAGTGGCCAAACACAAAGAAACCACTTAATTGTACGCTCCTTCTCCCTGTAGTATGCTAAGCAAGATACAATCCCATATTTCTTTGACTGTGGCTCCAAGAACATCAAGTTAGAATTCCAGTTCCAAATAGTGCATTGATGTTAATGCTTACATAAAATTGTGGCAAAGTCAATATGACATAAGAAGAGTCATGTTGGCTTGTTAAATCCAGCATCTTGTTTCTTACATTGGTCAAGAAGCAAGATGTGGGTACAATAGCACCCTCTAATTCATATTCCCCTGCATCCAGTACTCAGAGGCATATGCCCCATCCTAACTGGCAGCCATTGGTAGTTTTTTCTTCATATGATTGTTCAAGACTACACCAAAAAAGTCCTGAAGGATACAAGGATTTCTAAAACTTTTCATTTGAAATAAGCTGTAACTTCAGCCACACCAGAGACAAAAACCATAATGAAGCACCTGCTGTAAATTATATTCATGATGTGTGCAAACTGCTTGAAATGCTAAGAAAAGCACAAGATGAATGCTAAGAATGATTACGTTGCTTAGCCCAGCAGTCAATTGTGGCTGAAAATTACTAAGAAAGTAAAATACAAAAAACAATACTAGCTGTTAGTAATGCGTAGTGAGTTATAACAGGTGTAGAACATCTGTTAGCATTCCTTTTGAAAATGCAAAAAGCAATGAGAGGGTAGGGGATCACTTTATCTGCGCAAAGAGCTGGGTGAAATAGTTAAGAGTTTGGTTCAAATCACAGATGATGTGCATTTCAACTTATTTCTAGGCTCCAAAAATCCCATCCAATAAGCCTCACAATCCTCACTTTGTAAAGAACAAGGAGAAAATTCCCAAGGTCCATTAAATATACACCTCATTGCTTCCTAGTGAAGGAAGTCTATAGGAGGTATTTTACTTAATGGATCCTGGCATCTGGGATGGGAATAATTTGAATATTAGATTATACAACTTTAGCTCATAAGAATATGCATAACCTAAACATCTCGCTGATGAATCCGAAATGCTTTCTGGGATTTTCTAGGGCAGTGTTTCTCAACCTGTGGATCCCCAGATGTTTTGGCCTTCAACTCCCAGAAATCCTAACAGCTGGTAACACACCTGGGAACCCATGGGTTGAGAACCATTGTCTAGGGAAATTCTGCTTTTGATATTTTTTTTCTTTGGTGTTTTCTCCATTGTGTGTCAAGTCCTGGACAGAACCATCAAGGATTTCAGGAGACCAAATGTTGACACAGAAACATCACTGAAACTATTCAGATGATCTGAGGATAAAAACTCTTACATCTACACATTTCTCATATTTAATTCTAAAGCTGATGCTGATGTAGAAGAACCATATTAACCCGCGTGGATTATTTTGAGAAAGCTGTGTGGGCTTGTCTAGTATAGGCAGGTGATTTACAAAGGATGTTATTATTATTCTGAGATGGGTTACAGTGAAAAACCATCAGTTTCCAAGACTTCAAGAAAACACAAGAGGAGTAAATCTAATCAAGCTTCAGTTGGATCAGGAAAACAGTCCTCAATGACTTCCAAGGCTGCACTGTCAACCAAAACCTCTCGAAACTCTGTCTCTGTTTCAGCCTTTTCCTCTGTTTTGGGTTTTGATTCTACCTTGGCTCCAGTTGAAGGATTCAGCTCAATCTTCGACTCTTGCTTACAACCTTCACCAGTCTCAGCACCTTTTCAGGAACAAATTAGGAAAGTATATACAATTTATTACACAGCATTTCTTTTTTCCACCTTTGCCCACCTCTTAACTTAATGTAGAGATTGGCACATTCATAGAAAGTCTCAACATGTTGCAGTAACTCTTAGTAAGCTCAAAATCTAATCAGTTTCTCCCAATGTTTGTGGGAAGGGGTTTAAATTTTCTATTGTCATTACGTAAGTCATTGCCAACAAAGTACGAAATTATAGGATTGATGAAGCAAATGGTATATTATAATTTAGTCAATACTGTTGCCCAGAAGCGGCATATTTTGATGTTGGCATCTGCAATTACTCTTTAGGGGATTTAAATTCCCTTCCCAGCCTGGCACTTTCTAAATATGTACAAATCCCACAATCCAATGCCCTTAGATCAATGACATTCTTTATTAACAGGCCCTTCTTTAAAAACATTGCACCTAACAACCTGCATGACTGGCATTTTGCCACCAATCTGCTACAAGAAGATGGTATGAGTAGTAGTTCAGCAGTGCCAAATGAGTTCAGCACCACTATGCCATGCGGACTCCATACAGCCACCGGGTTGGCTCAGTTTGGGACAGTGCGTACATCCGCCAGGTGCCTGCGGAATACCCCTTTCAGATTAGCTCCAAGGTATGTGGCCTGTGTAGATGGGCCCTTTGATAGTTTGAGAATGCCAAAAAGGAAACCCTGAAAACTTCCACTCGAAAGTGTCAGAAAAGTATGTTACACATTATATCAAAATGGAGAAGAGAAAAAAATCAAAAACATTTGAAAAATGTTTAGCATGTATTTCTTAAATCTCAAGAAACCCTGATGAGAATAATCCTGGACTAATGAGAAGCTTCAAAGGTGGAATGTTTAGCTGCATTGAACTGCATTATATGAGTCTACACTGATCATATAATGCAATTAAAACACAGTTTTCTGTGCTCAAAATAATATTTCTATGGAGGAAACAGCATTTTCCAACATAGATGTTTTCTGTGCATAAATTGCTGTGTTCAGTATACAAAATACTGTTTTCAGCACAAAAATAATGCCTGCAAATTTTGCACCAAATAAGTCCTGAACTGTCAATAGTGATCAAAAGTTGCACAGTTTTCAAAGATTCCTATCCACCTCTCAGTGACTTGATTCTTAGAAGTACTGGATTTATGACTTTTGAAGAAACTGCTCCTGCATCTCATTGACCTCTGTTCTGTTTTTCTGCTTTCTTTACTCTGGACTGTTTGATACAGCTACCTCCTGCTTCCTCAGCTCCTGATGGGCACTTTGGATTCTGGACCAGTGTTGAGAGAAGGATATCTCTGCTTATGTGTTACAAGCAGCAGCATCCCTCTGGACTCCAACACTTTCTGTGTGGCTATCTGGGTAGAGTGCATTCATTATAGAAAAATGTCAAGAAAATGCTCAGCAAATGGACCCATGGTAGTGGAGAAACTCTGCACAATGTGACCAGTCCATGTCGTAGGCTACTCTATTGTGTAGAGCAGCTGCTGCACAAAACAGCCTCAAGCAACCTTTATGGTGTCTGCAACAAATTCACTGACCTCCCAATCAAAGGATGTGTCAGTTTTGCTGCCATTATCCTTCTCCACATCACTGTGCAATCTGGGAAAACTGTTTTGAGACACACCTACACAAGTCTCACCTCATCACAAAGGGCTAAAATCAGTGCCATATGCCTGTTTAGCCCAAGTCACCCACAAAGCCTGCCTAATCCCCTCAAGTGTCCCTGGCAGGGCTCTGTGGATGTAGTAACGTAGAGCAGAAACACAAGAGGCTTCCTGTGTTGCCATTGGAATCCATGGAGGGAAGCCACAAGATCGACACTTCCCCACATGTTATTGCCCTTTTCTGGAGCCGGGCAATGTGGGGTGTGGAGCATTGGGTTCCCCACACATCCCAACAACATGGAGAAACTTTGGCGGCCATGTGATAAGGTTGTTTTTTTACATATAATAAGAGCTGCATTGTTGTACATACCAGGATTGGCAGTGTTGTCACCAAGGGCACTTGCAGGTTCACAGTGTTCTCCATTAGATGAACTCTTTTGCTCTTCACTGGATATGGCTGCCAGGGTTATCCCTTCATCTTTCTCGTCCTCTGTTGGAAAACATGACAAGAGCTTGGGAGGGACAAATCCAGTTAGGACTGGTAACACACATATCAATGGAGTGGTAAAGCCATTCCAGGTTCTTGCTAGCATAAAATGAGCTCTCCAATGTGCTGAATTTATTATAGAAAGCCTTTTAAGCCTGAATTAAAACCTGGAATGAATTTCCTGTCCCACTGGTATATTTATTTGTTTACTTACTTACTATATTTGCATACCGCCCTTCTCAGCCCTTAGGCAACTCAGGACGGTTTACAATGGCAACGATTCAATGCCCAAAAACACCATAAAACATTTAAAAACATTAACACATAATATAAAACCATAACAAGAATACTAAAAGCATGCATATCTGCCCTGGGTCCTTCTGGGGAGATAGGGTGGAATATAAATAATAAAACTTATTATTATTATTATTATTATTATTATTATTATTATTATTATTGGAACCACTAGTTTCCACTGTGTGGATTATATGTAGCTTTCCGTCCTTAATACGGCTCCCAAATTTTTAGGTCTTTGTCAAACTCACTTAAATTTATATCTGGCCTCTCGAAGTCAACATAGCCTACAAAAACAGTGCTTCTCAAACTGCTCCTCCAGGTGTTTTGAGCTTCTGCTCCAAGAAATCTCAACCAGCTTACCAGCTGTTAGAAATTGTGGGAGCTGAAATCCAAAACATCAAGAGGAGCAGAGTTTAAGAAATGCTGGCCTACAAAATACAGTACATAATTTGATATATGTCTCTTTCAAAGTGTGTGAAGCTTCAAAATGCAAAATAAAATGTATGTTCTCGGCCTGAATTCAGATCCATTCAATACAATAAGTAAATTTTCAGACTCTGGGACAAAGACATGATTGCAAGTGAAGATCAAAACTTTACCCTGGCCAATTGCAAAATGCGGCTGATGTAACTGCAAAATGTCCACTTTGAGTACCAGACGTACAAAAAGTTAAACCAGAAAGAAGCTTAGGTTCTTTAATAATCACTTTTATAAAGGCACAATGGAGGCTGTAATACTATGCATATGTGAAACAATTCTATTAGTGTTTGCAGTGTTTGAGGTTCTTACAGTGGCATTCACTCCCAAATTTATTGGAGTGAGATCAAAACAAAAATAGAGTTATATGGAATACTTATTTTTTTTAATGAAATACAAAATTCACTTGCCTAGTTTCCAACATACCTCACAACTTCTGAGGATGCCTGTCATAGATATGTGCAAAATGTCAGGAGAGAATGCTTCTGGAACATGGCCATACAGCCCAGAAAACTCATAGTAGCCCAGTGATTCTGGCCATGAAAGCCTTCAACAGCACAACTCTATTAATACTCAGTTTACCAAATATCCTAAAATTAGCCTGTAATCTAGTTTATGTTTTAGTTTTCTATAAAGAAAATTATCACTATGTAACTAGAGTGGTAAAAACAGAAAGCTACAAACACCAGTACTTCGAGATGCAGAGCCAACCTTCAGAAATGGGGCTACAAAGTGAAATCCACAACATGCGAGTGTGGAGAAGAGCAAACTACAGACCACCTGCTGCAATGCAACCTGAGCCCTGCTACATGCACAATGGAGGACCTTCTTGCAGCAACACCAGAAGCACTCCAAGTGGCCAGATACTGGTCAAAGGACATTTAATCAACTACAAAGCTTGCAAACTCTGCGTCTTTTGTATGTTTGTTTGTTCTGCCAAAAATGTAATACAACTGTTTGGTTGCCTGACATCAGGCATGTAGCCGGGGGGGGGGGGGGGGGGGGCCTCGGGGGGCTTCAGCCCCCCCCCCCAAAAAAAATTCTCATGGTGGTCCATGAAAAGGCCTTACTGGTGCATTACTTAAACTGTTATGTTTATTCATATCATGATCTGATCACCATACTCAATATATCCCATATGCATGGGGGTATTGGGGTAATGATACAAAAGGTTTGCTAGGGTAGACCCTCTTTCACTCAGACTCAGCCCCCCCCCCAACCCCCCTGAAAAAAATTCAGCCCCCCCTCCCGCCCCGAAACGAAATCCTGGCTACGGGCCTGCCTGACATGATAAATAAATAAAATTTCTTATTTATCATCTAGCTGGGGAAAAAACCTAAAATTAGAAACCACAAATGTGGGGAGAGTGTGTTGGTTAAACAGAAGCCACAGTCTTAACACAGTGGGATCTCAAGTTGAGTTTTGTAATAATGAAAATATTGAATTCTTCAGTTATATATAGGTGGTCCATTATATAAAACTGTAGTTGGCTTTTATCAACCTGTTCCCTACAGATGGATTGGGAGTTACAGTCCAACATATTTTGAGTGCACCAGGCTGGAGAAGGTTGCTGCCGATCGATCGTCTTTCAGGAAGATATTTGAGTGAGTAGTAATACCTTGTCTTACTACTTCATCACACTAGAGAATGAACCCACTTTAAACTGAGGTGCTGCCTCCTGCAGAATTCTGAGGTTTGTAGTTTAGTGAGGCAGTTAAAGATTTCTCCCTAAACTACAAACCCCAAAATTCGCAGGAGACAGAAACTGGTTTTAAAGTGGATTCATTCTCTAGTGTGATTAGGTAAACACCCTTTCATCCCTTCTAAGGAGAAAGTCTTGCCCCCTAAATCTGAAGAGAAAAGCCCTGATTAGAGGGGGTGGGGGTGGGAAGATGTCTTTTTCTAATATGCTTTTGGAATGATTTTCACTCAGTTTGAGTAAACATCATAGGATTGTGTTTTGAAGCAGCCTCTAAGAACAGGAAAATGTCTACTTACCGGCAGGCACTGGGATGAAATGATGTTTGCTTTTCATGCAACAGCAAGTAATCAGTGAGGCGAGGATGGCCAGAAGGACAGCCCCACCACCACATCCTGACAGAATGTACAGGAACAATGGGTTCTGCAGTAGATCCCCTGAGCGAAACAAAGAACCTGTTTAAAAAGGAGGAAGAGGAAGAAGAGGAGGAGGATTGTTGAGAACAAAGAGAGGGGAAGCATTGTGAAATACTGAGTCCTAAAAATTGAGCTTCAGCACCTCTAGGAAAAGAAACTAATTGTGGTTCCAGATAGGTGTCTCTGGACCAGTGGTTCCCAGCCTGTGGTCCACCTTTGGTCTGCAAGAACTAAAACATGGTCCATGACCTCACTGTTACTACACCGTTGCAAGGAGAGTAGCTGATCTCACAAAACCCTCTTATAATGCCGAGGCTTATTAAATATGGTTTTCTGTGGGCAAGCAGATGGTGATTACTTGATGGCATATGTTCTGTATCAGAAACTAGAGCTGATGTGGCCTATCCAATGCAATTTTCTGAATCAGTACCCCAAATAACCAAACCAAATCTAAAGTTGACCAAAAACTGATTCGTAACCCTTTTGATACTAATGTTGGAGAATGGTCCCTGGTCAAAGTGGTCCCTGGTCAAAACAAGGAACCACTGCTCTGGACCATTCTAAATAGATTGGCCAAACATTTGAATGAAATCATCATAGTGAGTACAAAAAAGAAAACTGCTTTGAGCATTGCATATTATCTGACAATACGGCATAGATTTCTAGTTCTTGGATAGAATCCAAACTATTATTTGTTCAAAATTCTAATCAATAACATTGATTAGAATCGTGGAACCAGGAATTAATTGGGTGCTAGTTTTCCTAAAAAACCGAAAGGCTAAAGAAGACCCTAACATCGGACAAATTAATAAAAAGCACAAAGAACAATAGAAGGGAGAGAAAGGGTGAGGAACCTTGTTTTCATTGCCATCCTGCTGGTCTGCTTCAGTTAATAGTCTTATCTCCATTTCTAAGTTGAAGAGCCGGTGTTGTCTGTAGAAACCTTCTAGGTCATGTGACCGGCATGACTGCATGGAGTGCCCTGACCTTCATGCCAAAGCAGTACTTATTGATCTACTCATATTTGCATATTTTCAAACTACTAGTTTGGCAGAAGCTGGGCCTAACAGTGGGAGCTCGCCCCGCTCCCCAGATTTGAACCACCAACCTTTTGGTTGGCAAGTTCAGCAACTCAGTGGTTTAACCTGCTGCACCACCGTGGGCTCCCACTAGAGTTACCCACCTCAAAAGAAATATTTCCATCTTGAAGGCAGAGGTTTCCAAAACAACAGAAGAAGAAGCAAAGCAAATGTATTCCAAATATAATTGGGAACATTTCTGGTAGCATTTAAAACTGCATTTTTTTAGCAGAAGTGTTTAGGTAACAATGCATGCATAAAAAACAAAAGTCAGTCTACCCAACCCTCTTATATTAATCTGAGTATAGAAATGAGACAGGGCATGAGTCTTGCAATTGCTGCTCTGCCTCTAAGTCTGCAACAGTATGAAAGAGCACAAATAGCTCTTTGTGACAGAGGGGACTGCACAGCACACTTATTGAACCATAAATAGCAAAGCAATGCACGACTGCTTGCAGTTAGCAGCTTGTAAGCAACCCATTATTGACTGCAATTCGTTCAAAACATTGAGGAAGCAATGGATAATAAAGATATTTACACACTCATACACAATTTGCTTGTTTGTGTAGTAATCAGCTTAGACAAGGACATAAGCATTAAAAAGCAAAATTCATTGTTGAAATTATAAGTGATCCAATTATACATGAGGTAGATATTGTAATACTGTGTTGTAAATTGCTAGCATTTGTAATAATTTGGCAAAGGATATCTAGGCAAGAATCACAAGTTGAGCCCTGGAGCATTCGGTCATCATATTGAGAGCTTTTTCTTCTGTGTCAGTGCTAGAAAAACAATGCAATAAAGACTGGGAAAAACACATGGTTGGAAAATTCAAAATTGAGCTTGCCAAGGTTAATAGCTTTTGGTGGCAGCACACTATAATCTACTGGTTCAAATTTGATCTTAGTGCAAGGCTGTTTTTAAAAAGAGAGATGTGAATGGGGAGGGTGGGCTTGTAGCCTAAAGGTGGCCATTGTAAGGCTTCTGTTGAAAAATTATTTCCCGAATCCTTCTTTCAAAGACATCATAGATCACTTTAGTACATGGCCAGGAATGGGACAAGAGGAATATGTCCCTGTTGGGTTTGCTTGACCTCTTGTCTGCTTTTGATACCATTCACTTTCTGGCCAGCCCACTGGCACAGGATGTGGAGGCACTGTTTTATATCATCTCTAGTCTTTACTGAAGGAAAGCTGATTTCCCTAGTACCAAAAATGATGTTGGAGGGATC
Organism: Anolis sagrei; assembly: GCF_037176765.1. Lineage (NCBI taxonomy): Eukaryota > Metazoa > Chordata > Lepidosauria > Squamata > Anolidae > Anolis > Anolis sagrei. The sequence goes on along the minus strand of NC_090023.1, from coordinate 52,221,145 downwards.
CTTAAATTAGGTCCTTAGCTGCTGACTTGTGGAGTCGCCCCTGACCTCTATGTTATCCAAAAACTACATGAAACTGCTGGGCAATTTCTGTCCAGAGATTTGGCTTTCAATATGCCAATGACAGCCAAATTCCTATCTAACTTCAAAACAGGGGTTTCCATTTTAAACCAGTGCCTAACATCCATCATTGGATGTTACAAACAAGTTTAATTCAGATAAGGCAGAGGTGCTTCTTCTCAATCAAAATGCAGATCAAGGAACAGGGATTCTCCTTGTCTTAAATTGTGTTATAACCCCACAGTTTGGATGTACTCTGCACTCAGGCTTAAGCCTAGAGGCCCAGGTTTCTGTGATGGCCGGAAGTGCCTTTGCACATTTAACTCTTGTGAGGCAACTGTGTCTATTCTGTGAAACGCCTCATCTTTCCTGGGTGATATATGCTTTAGTTACATCCTTTTTCAATTACTGTCTATATATTGGAGCACCCAATGGTGCAGTGGGTTAAACCGCTGAGCTGCTGAACTTGCTGACCAAAAGGTAGACAGTTTGAATCTGGGAGCAGAGTGAGTTCCTGCTGTTAGCCTCAGCTTCTGCCGACCTAGCAGTTCAAAAACAAGCAAATGTAAGTAGATCAATAGGTACCGCTCTGGCAGGAAGGTAACGGAGCCCCATGCAGTCTTGCTAGCCACTTGACCTTGGAGGTGTCTATGGACAACACCAACTCTTCAGCTTAGAAATGGAAATAAGCACCACCACCCCAGAGTTGGACACGACTAGACTTAATGTCAAGGGAAACCTTTACCTTTACTATTGCTGTATATGAGGCCACCTCTGAAGATGTTTGGAAACTTCATCTATTGTAAAGAGCTGTGACAAAAGTCTTAACTAGGGCAGGCTAAAGGAACCATACAACTCCCCTGCTGCATCAGCTACACTGGCTGCAGAGTATTGGTTGTGAATTTATGAAGCCCTATACAAATTAGGTTCAAGCAAATTAGAACAAATGGGATCTTAAGAGCAGACTGCTTATACTATGATGCTTTGGGCCTGGAGAAGTAAGGACATGGAGAGAGGTCTAATGTGTTTTTCTACTTCTAGAACAATGTCACATAATTAGATATGTCCATAACAAGCATTTCTGCTTATCACCAGCATTAGCCATACATGCATGAATAAGGTTTATGGCCTCTTCAGCAAAAATATCAGTTTTTCACCATCTACAACTAGGAAAAAAGTGCTCCAGATGTTGTTGTAACACAGCTCCCGTTGGGCCTAGCTAACATTGCTAATGTCAGGAATGATGGGCATTGTAACTCAATAGCAGCTGGAGAGCCACATTTTCCCCATCTTTGTATCAGGGACATACCCTTAGCAGCTGTTTTAAGAGGCCTCTAATTCACTGAAATGCTACACAGCAACAGGAAAAATCAAGTTGAAAAAGGACTTAAATGGGGACAAACTATTTCTCTTTCTAATTGTTTACTTATTCTAGTACAAGAACTGCAATCACACTGGTAATGAAATCCACTACATGAAATATTAAAAAGATTACATTACAAATCATCTTCCTTTCTTCTCTCACCTTTTGGAGTATAAAAGAGACAGATTTGCAGATAAGCATCAAGACAGCACTTTCAACTTCCCTAAAAGGGAATTAAAATATGACTTACCATCATTGCCTTCATTACATGACAACACAATGGAGGAATGGCTGCAGCTGTTTCTTCTGTGGCAAACCAGCTTTCCATGGACTTCTTTTCCTAAAATAATCCTCTTGCCACCATCCTTGTGACAAACATCAACATCATCCATTGTACTTCCATTCAGAGTCCAATAAATACTGTCATTGGCTTGTCCAGGTGTTTCACAGGAAAGATCGGCTCCTCCGTCAGGTAAACAACGAATATGAACAACTAGAGGCAGCTCTAAGCAGTGGAAGAGAGGTGGAAGTTAATGTGACAAGACAATCATGTATGCCTCGCAAGTGGCACATACATTAGTGATTAGTGATTCCAAAGGTATAAAACAGGTTTTGGACTAGCTTCTACATGAGAGAGGTATGAAAAGCTTTTCATAAGAATTCATTTCTTGTCCTCAGCATGAGGGTGAGTGTTTGGTTTTGGGGTTTTTTTTCACCTACCCTACATTGGTTAATCCGTGGCAAATTGGGTGAGTGGGTTCTAAGTAGGCTCCACATACATAAAATAGGAATAGCGACACATCCATGTGCATCATGAAAGAGGGCAGATGGAGGCTCAGTGCTCCACCCATTTACCTAATGCAACATTTGGGTTGCATCCAGGGACTGTGGTGTCTCGCCCATTATCGGAGGATGAGTTGGTCTCTGATGGCCACTGCCTCGTTTTTATTAGACAACAAATTCAAGTGTAAGTTCAAGTTCAAGTTCATGTACAATTTCAATTTTATGTTCATGTCCTTAAACCTGTTAGCAGATAACACAGAGATTCATTGGTAACATATAACAAAAGTTGCCCACTGTCCACCCTTTCCCCCTTCACCTTTAAAGCCCTACAGGGTTTGGGTCCAGGTTATCTATAGGATTGCCTTCTCCCATATAATCTACACACTTCGGTCCTCTGGGGGGCATCTACTTCAACCACTCAGAAGCCAACTGAGGACTATCCCTAGACAGGAATGACCTGCTGGAAGAGCTCCGATAGCTAAATGAGCTGTCAGCATTTAAAACAGACCTACCCAAACTATTAGCACATAAAATGATGTTGATGGATTTGAAGCAACTGGACCAACTGAACCATTGTTAATCCTGCCCACAAGAAGGATTCTACTTATGTCATCAAGGCAGTAGCAAAAAAAATGGGGGGGGGGGGACTTTTTTTAGCAAACCGTGAAGAGTAGCTTCATAACACAAAATAATTTAAATTGTATGGTTCATTCTATATTTTATATAGATTTAATTAAATCAGTTTTCTATTTTGGTTTTTCTATTTTAGTTTTCTATTTTAGTTACAGAGTTTCAAGTATTAAAAGAACTGAAAATGACTGTTAATTGATAATTTATAGTTACAAAAGAATGCCACAACATCTGTTGGAAACACTTGAAAACTGTGTCAATACAGCCTAAAAACATGGGTTTTTGAACAGGCTTTGGGCCTCGAGTAGGCTGAAATGGATCCATATGAGGTTGACACTCTGGCACTTTAGTTGTAAATTGATGGCAGCTAGCTTTAACTATTGATGGTCTGTATTTTTAAATTACATTATTTTATTTTATGTGTTGATAGCAGGGTTGTTGTTTTTTTTTTTACTTTATACATGATATTGTATTATACTGATGTACTGTTTGTGTTATATTGCACTTGGAGTGCCTTGTAAGCTGCCTTTTTGGGATATGGTGGTGGGATATAAATAAAGTTTATTAAGTGTATTATTATTACACTTTAACAGAAATCAGGTTCCGATGATAAACTTTGCTGGACACTCAAGAGTGCAATTCCAATCAGACTTTCTTGCCCCATTGTGCTTCTTCTGTATGTTTTCAAACATTTAAGAGTTGAAAATGACCTATATATTTACATACATACACACACATTAAGATCAATAACCCATACATGTATCAGAATTTTAGAAACTACATAAAATATCTTTAATCTGGTATCTAATTATTCAAAAATTACTTGATAGTTTAAGAGAAATTAAAGTATAAACTTTTAAAGGAAGCACAAATATACAGTACCTGGAAACATTTTAAAGTGTATTTAAAGTTAGGGTTTTCTTATGGAGGTTTTGGGATTACAATCTCCCAAATGAATGAGGCTTGGCATATGAAAAAAGCACAGCCCTAAAAGACACTGCCAGGATATTCACCATAATGAACATAAGTAATATAATGAAGATTTGTTTTTAATCTGAGTGTGTGTGTCTTACCCTATGGCTGAAAGCATGTGACTGCCTAACTTCTGTGCCTTTCAGGGGGCTAAACTATGAGCCTGAGCAAGCAGGACCTGCCAAGTCCTCTCAAACACTGTAGAAAATGGCACTCCCTGTGGCAGCAAAGCAAACAACCTTTTCCAGGAAGGGCCTAATGTGTGATCAAGCGTGAGGCAAAAATACAGGCCTGACGTTTAGGGTGAGAAGCCAGGATTTCCACCCCAAACCAGGCAGTTAGCCATGTACTATATCGGCTATTGACAGCTATTGCTGCAAGTAAATTTGCTTGAGATAATGCTTGCAGTTCTGGGGAGAGTTGTTTAATATTTGCTTCTCATAAACTTATCATGCCAATTTGATTAACCAGTTAGAATTCATGAGTAGACCAGGTATTTTTACCTAAAAAAAATGGGGGGGGGGGGTTGAACCTCTAACACCCCCCCCCCCTTTGGCTACAGCCCTGTATGACATTGTTGCACTCAAGGCAGGCAAAGCCCTTTGACTTTAAACACCACACAGCTGAGTAAAAATGCAAGCAGTTTATTGAGATATTTTTAAAGCAGTAGCAGTAAAAACCAATCCACAAAAATAGGTAAATCTAATTAATAGAAAGATAGATAGAAACAAATAGTCCAGGAAATTAGTCCATTAGAATTCATGAAAATAAATACTGAAACTTCCAAGGTAAAACCCCCAAACTTGAACATGAATCAAACAAGGCACTTAGCACAGGAATCTATCCAGGGCAAGGCTTCTAGGGACTTGGGACAACATCTTGACTTAATTCCAACGTTGCTTCGTCTGGCTACAGTTTCTGTACTTTTATCCACTAATCTACTCTTTATCCCAAGCATCCAGGAATGCATTTCTTTTCAGCCTTGACTCTATTATCGATCTCTCTTGCTATCTGGCAGAGCATCTGAGAGCTAGGTTTGTTTGTCTGTGCTGACTCAAAGCATTTCTCCTATCCACTGTCTCATTAATTTCTACAGCTGGCCAGGTGTTGAACTTTTCTCAGACTCAAAGCCTTGGGAATTCTCTGGTAGCAATTCAGGCCTAGGGAACATACCATCATCCCTAAACCCTTCAGGAACATTCTCATCAGAAAAATCACTTTGAGCAGGAATCCCATTGACATTCTCTGCATCTAGATCAACCTCATCATTAGAAACATCATTAGAAACATGAACCTCATTGTCACTCCCAACATCCAGAGTACCCTGATCATTAGACACAATCACAGGCTGAACTCCAACAGACATATTCTATATTAGTGATTCCCAAGCTTGGATTCGCATGTGTTATTGGATGACACCTGACTGACCACTGGGAGTCCACCAACACATTGATATCCAAGCTGGAAGACCACAGTTATATAGTACTTGCAGTGGCATATCTGCCCATCTCACTGAAACCACTGACTTCAAACAGAGAGAAAATAAATTAGAAAATAATAATCTTCCCCACAAATACACACCAGCACCTGCCTTACTAATGTCCCCACAACTCAGTAAAACCAAAGTGCAGCATATGGGCACAAGACAAAAAAAACTACAAAGTGTTCCTTAATAACTCAGATCACTGGGCACACTACACAAGGGATATCTGTTCCTCGTCATACACATTTAGGATACTTTACAATTAACAGTGTTTTATTACAATTGCTTGTTCGATTGTGTTTTAACTATTTTGTTGTCTCGTGTTTAGTTTTATCTTTTTTGTAAATCACCTTAGGTAGCTTGTTAGGAGAAAGATACAATGAAGAGAAGAGAAGAGAAGAGAAGATACATATATAAGGGCAGTCCCCAAGGAATAAACAAGATAGGTTCTGTAAGTTTGTTCTTAAGTTGATTTTGTTTGTAAGTTGGAATGGATACATTTTAAAGTGTAACTCCAGCCATATGTCTGTGTGTGTGTGTGTGTAGTCTTTGGATAGCACAGGAAAGGTTAACATAACTGTTGTATTTGTTTTGCTGTCTGTGCCCCTGTTCAGATGATTTCAACTCACTTTCTGTCCCTGTGATAATTGGGTTTTGAAAAATTTGGCTTTTTTGTGGAAACAAGGATTGGTGAGAAAGCTTCAGTGCAGACATCTTTCCCCCAATGATAATTCTTTCAGGAGTGAATTTCCCTTCTAAGGGATAGATTTCTCTCACTTCCTGTCATCTCACCCCTGTTCTTAACTATGAGTAATTTGTAGGTGAGATGTTAGTAACTCAGGGACTGCCTGTAGTCTGATGATGAGAAAGAGACAGAAGGAGAACTTTGCACACACAAAAGAAAGTTGCACAATACAAAAGGCCTTCAGGACAATACCAATACTTCTCTGCCTAATTTGCCATGCAAATATTGCTGGAATAGGTTGCATTCTATGAGGTCAAAATGTAAGAATATATTTTAGATAAAGGAAAAAAAATAGTACTTGCTCTCCCATTCCCTCTTTATAATTTCAAAACCCCATTTCCAAGTTCACAGCAAGTGTAAGTCTACATTTTGGTCTCCAGGTGGCATCAAGAGTAATGTTTCAACACTTGTCTCATAATTTCAAACCTTTTATATTTGCTTCCAAATCCCTTTCTTATGTTTTAATGACCTGATCTAAATGCATGCGGAGCTGTTGTTTCATTTTACTACAGTGACAGGAAATAAATAAACAGGTCCTCTCTGATTTAGCTTACTAGCTACTCACCTACATCTTTGAATAAAAACTTACATTCCCCCCTGTTCTTTGCAATTCAGTAAGAATGATATCAGGAATCAGTAAGACTGATGTCTCTTCTGAGCAGTTCTTATGGCAATGAAGTTCGGAAACCTCAGCTTTTACAAGATTTCAGTATTGAGATTGTATTTTTGTTCTTGAGTGTTCTGGAGTGTTACTAGACTATGACGTCAAGTTTTCACTAAAGATGGGGAAAAATCTTCACAGATCATTTTAGATAATTAAACTAATACTTTGGTTGTGTGATGAACATGGTTGTTGTATTTTACTTAAAGGTAAAGATAAAGGTTTTCCCCTGACATTAGGTCCAGTTGTGTTTGACTCTGGAGGTGGGTGCTCAACTCCATTTCTAAGCCAAAGAGCCAGCGTTGTCCGTAGACACCTCCAAGATCATATGGCCAGCATGACTGCATGGAGCACTGTTACCTTCCCGCCAGAATGGTACCTGTTGCTCTACTCACATTTTACATGTTTTCTAACTGCTAGGTTGGCAAAAGCTGGAGCTAACAGTGGAAGCTCATGCCGCTCCCTAGATTCAAACCTGTGACCTTTTGGTCAATAAGTTCAGCAGTTCAGCGCTTTAACCCATTGTGTCACCAGGGACTAACCCTATTCACACTCCTTTGATAAAAAGTATACTAAGCTTGAGTGGATCTACTCCTAGTAAGAATTATTGTAGCCCGTGTCACTCTAGTTATAGCTTAGAAAATATACTGTTTTGTACTACATCTCCCAGAATACCCAACCAACATACAAACTGGACATACTGGCTAAGGGACCCACAATCCCTCACCAAGGATTTTTTATGCTATTCTTAAAAAAGAATAGCATAAAAAACCCAATAAAGACAAGAACATTAAAACGTTTCCCCAAAAATAAGGCATTTGTTTTTCCTCAAGAAGACACACTAGGGCTTATTTTCAGGGGATGTCTTATTTTTATTAAGTGTGGAACAACAATCTGCATTTATAGTATGATCCCTCTGGGCTCAGTAGCAGACTGCTTGCTGAAGCTTTCCCCCTATCCTCTGGTGTTTGTGTGGGGTGAGAGAGACCCACGACTGTTGCTGGTCAATGCCGGGAGAGAGGGACCCACAGTGCTGAGTAAAATGGCAGCTACAGCTTTACTTCTTCCCCCTGAGGATGCACAATGCCTAAAGCAGAGTGTCCTGCTCCTCACTTCACTGAGGAGACGTTCACTTTCACTTTCTATGTCTCCCTCTATGTTTCAGCTTCCAGCATGCACAGAACAACCGGAACATGATAGGGGGCGTCGACCTTGTACGCTACATCTTATTTTCGGGGAAACAGGATAGTTCTGAATGTACTGGAAAATTATACTCCAAAAATATTAATGTTTCAAAATTCTGACTTTCACATTGGAAAGAAGCTGTGCCATGCAAAATGGCAGACCATTGTCTAGACTTCTGTCTGCTCTGCGACTGTTAAGGAGCTTTTGAGCCCATACCCTGCAAGGTATCTTGAATTAAAGCAGACTGAGGACAAATTCACAAAACTACTCTGCATGGAAACAAGCATTGTTTCTTTCAGTCCATATCATATAAGTAGTGGGATGAAAGTATTACAACAAACACAAATCATGCTTTGCTCTGTAGCCCTCATCTTATGGAAATGTGTGCCACCGCATCTCAGGCATAGCTCAGACTAGTTGGCCAGGAATTTTTAAGACACAACCTATAGTTGGATGCTAACTTGGGAATAAGACACATTGGAAAAGTGATTCAGATTTTCTTAATAAAACCACTTAGGCTCATAATGGCAGATAAACCCATAAACTGCACCAGAAAGCTCTCAGTGTTTGCCAATGTTGCTTCCAAAATTAGGATACTTACCACACACTCTCAGTAAAAATGTTTGGCTGTCATTTTCAGACAAAAGAGTGTATTTTCCTTCATCATTTTCTGTCAAATTCATTATCTCCAGGACTTCTTTCCTCAGGCAGATCCGTCCATCACAATCACTGCAACAACCCATGCTGAGGTTTTTTGAATTCATTTGGTTCATTACCGAGAACTGACTTATATTTTGAATTCCTAAAGGGATGGAAACGTTGCCGCCAATGTCTCCAGTAGCCCAAATTGTGTCACTACAAGCCCGACCTGCAATAGGAACAAAGTTTGTTATTATTGTGCTGTAAGGAATATTCATATCTGGCTTAGTACTGACAGAAGGAGGAAAAGTCTCAACATCATGGCAAGCATTCTCTGAAGTTGTTGAATGTGCAGGAAAAAATAGCCCTAATTTTGACCATACTGTGATCCCTAATACAAAAAGATGATAAGTGTTTGTTTGTTTGTTTGTTTGTTTGTGTGAAGGACACATCTGAAAAATATCTAGTTGCCTTTTCTTCTGTTCCCTCATAACTAAATACCATTTCAATTTAGATCCATCGAGATATGGGCACAAACCATGTGTCTATAAATTCACTAATATCCAGTTCATCACACAGGCTGTCCTTAGTGATGACCAATGCAGTTCTATACATATTTACTTGGTTGACGGAAAGTCCCATTGAATTCACTAAGACTTTTGTCAGGCATTTATAAGATGGCACAGAAAGGCTACATTTTTTTCTTATTCCTCAGAAATGGGTTCCATTGATGTCAGTAAGACAGAACTCTACACTACACCTACTCAAAACAATAGTTTTTTGTATGAGTGCTGCTCTACAAGATATTGTTTGCCAGCCCATTGTGAGTTTCCAGAAAAGAAAGAAACTGTTGTTGAAGGCTTTCATGTCCGGAATCACTGGGTTGTTGTGAATTTTCTGGGCAAAATGGCCATGTTCCAGAAGCATTCTTTCCTGATGTTTCCCCCACATCTATGGAAGGCATCCTCAGAGTCAACCTCACAACCTCTGAGGATACCTGCCATAGATGCGGGTGAAATGTCAGGAGAGAATGCTTCTGAAACATGGCCATTCAGCCTGGAAAACTCACAGCAAGGAAACAGTTGTAGTCAACCTGGCACACTGTGGGGAAAATCTGCCGGTCTCGCACATTAGATAGCATCTCAACCACTACTATACATTTTGGTTCAGTTCACAGATGTCAAATTTATGACAGCATCTCATTCGAAAGGGTACATAGTTATACATTTTGCAAGCAAGTAAAACAACCAAAATGTAGCATTTTATCCAGGTAAAGCATTTAATTCGGAAGAGGGTGACACTGAATGAGCATTATCTTTAATAGCCTTAAACTGTCATTTGTCCTGATGTATCAATCTGAAATTGGTCTTTGTTTAATTCACCAGTCTCAAAAAAGCAATGACTAGCAGAAATATATTGATATGGCACAAAAAAACAATAATAGAAATATTTTCCAGCTACTGCACAATATTCAAATGATGCCGATTATAGAGCGCTGCTTGCAAGTCTGGATAGATTTAGAGTAGTAACATTGGTTACTGTTTCCAAAGACATGAAATGATATACAAAAGGATCAAAGTACAATTTTCAAAAAGAGCTTAAAACAGAAGATTAGTTGGAAACCTGTGTGCATGGACCAGGGCAACTAAATTATTTTGGGATTGTTTTATATAAGACATTAAATTATTTCCTGCATGTCACATCAATAAATAAGAAGATATCCTAGAACCAAGTTGTCCAGTCTCCCATTCTGACTATTATATTGCATGCAGAAACTCTCAGCAATCCTTATTTCTCTTGCATTTCAAATGTAGAGCATTGAGAAAATAGAGTTACAATTAGTTTTATGAGGAAAGATCCGTCTTACTTTGGAGTGCCTGTCCCTTTTCATGCTTTGGCGATTGTGAGAGCAATATTTCCCTTAGTCTTACTCTTCTGAAGCGGGGGGAACACCTGAATAAAATGACTGTTTCTGCTTACCTAACCAAAGCAATGCCGATTTTATAAAGAAATTTTCCACTTACCATCAATACTGGTCAGAATCAACACAAGGCATGGCAAGAGGGGGAAAAGATGGACATCCATTTTAAACATCTTCTTGCATTGTGTGGAGAGAAGAAGGTCTGGCTTTGCTGTTAAACCATGATACCACTCAGGAAATGATGTCAAATAGAGGAACAAAAAAGGAAAAGAAGAACATGCACTGGAGGGGTCCAAGACTAATGCAGATTGAAAATAGAGCAGAAGGGTGCTTGGTTGACTGACCTCGTGCAGTAGCCACATCACCCTCATGATCTATTTCTATGGCTCTGTATGCAGGAAATGAGGTGTGCAAGAATAAGATAGCAAAGAGATGAAATAGTGGTCTAAACAAGACCACTCTCGATAATGTCAGAGCTAAGAACTACCCACAGCATATCCTGATATTTTTTGTTTTTTCCTATGCTCATTTAAGCCCTTGAGTCTTAGATGTTTTGACTGATATAATATAGAATATAAAATACAAGGAAACTTAAAGCTCCTATCCAGCTAAAGATGGACATAACATGACACCAATAAAAGCAAAAAAAATCAGAAAAATGATAAGTTATACATGACAAAAATCAATAGTTTGGAATGAAAATCTTCAGAATCCCAATCTACCATTATATACAGAATGCATATTAGACATTCTATAAACACCTCATATAGATTTTGAGGGTTAGTATGAGCTGAAGAAATTCTATAGTAATAGGAAGAGAATTACCACCGCAAACTGAAGAAGCATTGTTCATAACCCTAATTCATACCATAGAACACACATTGTTGTTCCCTAATTGTTGTTGGACTGAACCTCACAGATTGCTTCACCATATATTTCTTCTGGAGAACCACATGCTTCTCATTTGTCCCGCAAATTAACTATGTTTATCATATAAACAATATTCAAGTTAATCCAACTCTTATTTTCTATATATTTCGTTTGCCTGATTTCTTCTAGAGTGGGACCCAATGCTATTGGTCTTTGTTTTGATCACCTGAATAAAACTACTGACCTGCATGTCTACTATCATAATTATTCAGTACGTCCTCAATTTTTTTCTGGGGTTAGGGACAGAAAAGTGGAAAAAAGCACAAATAAAAATGCTATTATTTTTACCTGAGAGAACACCTTTCTAGGAATCTCTAGGAATCTGCCAGAGGTTGGCCATATAATGGCCCTAGAAAATCTAGAGATTCCTAAAGACCATGGAGGACCTAAAGATTCCTCGAGTGAATATATTAATCAAATCAGGAAATAATCAAATCCACAAAAGTTAAACGTGCACACGTGGAGGGTTGACTGTAATTGCTTCAGTTACACAAATTCTGTAACATAATTTTAAAATCTGTAATGAAGGCACTGAAACAATTTTAAAAATTTCTATACCTTAGTTGTGCCATTAACCAAAATGGAGACCCTAGTCAAGAAATTAGAAGACTAAGATTTGGTAATGCAGCCATGAAGGGACTAGATCTTCATTGGTAAAGAAATCATATCATTGCAGAATTAAAATTATCCAGGCTCCAGTATTTCTGATTTCTGTGATTGGTTGTCACAGATGGATAGTGAAGAAAAGCGACAAGGAAATCAACTCATTTGAAACATGGTTTTGGAGGAGAGGATGACAAAAAGGAGGGAGGAAGTCTGAAATACAGTTAGATTGGTTCAACTCAAAAAGCCTCAGTCCTGGTTTTGCAAGACCTGAGCAGGACAATTAATGATGAGAAATCTTAGAGATGTCTTATTCATTAGGTTGCTATACACTGAAGTTGATTTGCAGCAAATTGCAAATGTCAGTTGCCCAAGAATTTAGGATGTAATGTAATTTAGCCAAAAAAATGAAGATACAGAAAAGTGTCAGTTACCCTTGCAAACATATTGCTTACACCAGGGGTCCTCAAACTTTTTAAACAGAGGGCCAGGTCACAGTCCCTCAAACTGAGGGCCGGATTATAATTTGAAAAAAGCATGAATGAATTCCTATGCACACGGCACATAAGTGCTTTTTTGTAGTGCAAAAAAACACTTCAAAACAATACAATAATTAAAATGAAGAACAATTTTAACTAATATAAACTTATTAGTATTTCAATGGGAAGTGTGGGCCTGCTTTTGGCTGATGAGATAGGATTGTTGTTGTTGTTGTTGTGTGCTTTCAGGTCATTTCAGACTTAGGTTGACCCTGAGTGGGGGCCGGGTATATGACCTTGACCTATCCGGCCTCTGGGCCTTAGTTTGGGGACCCCTGAATTACACTGATAGCTCTCATCAGTGGTTCCTGACCTTTTTTTTTTTTACCAGTGACCACCTGACTGAGGACTACTTTGACTAGGGACCAGTCTCCGACATTAGTACCAAAAGGGTTATAAATCAGTTTTTGGATTCAGTTTGTTTATTTGGGGTGCTGATTCAGAAAATTGTATTGGATAGACCACATCATCTCTACTTTCTGATACAGAACATATGTTATCCAATAATTGCCATCTGCTCGCCCACAAAAAATAATAATAATAATATGCCTCAGCACTATAAGAGGGTTTTGCAAGACCAGTTGATCTTATTGCAATGGTTTAATAATGGTGAGGTCACGGACCATATTTTAGATCTTCCGGACCACTGGTGGTCCATGGACCACAGATTGGGGAACCACTGGTCTAAATATCCAATGAGCTCTCCAAGGTGCCAAATCTATTTTGGGGAGAAGGTCTCTTATGCTTCCCCATTTTCCATTCTCAAATTTCTATTTAAGTTGTGAAAAATGCAGTTAAAATACAGGCTATGATACTGTACATGTGCCTTAGTTGCAAGGTTCGGGATAATGGATAGTGTTTACTTGCAACACAAAGGTGACCTCCATGTAAGAATTTGCAAGTTTCACAATCCACAGTCCTGTAGTGGATTCCCCCATTTCCCAAATCAATCAAATCTGCCTTTTTAAAAACCTGTAGGACTAGCTGAAGGTCAGGATAACTCTATTTTGTCTCTACACATGCCTGCACACTTTAAAAAAGCCCTTCAGTATGATCTAAGATGTGATAAAAATAGCCTTGTGTGAGAAAGGCAGTGATCTGAATCTCCAGACATCTGCAAGCCAGTGGAGAGAGAAAAAAGTCATTTGCAATTAGGAAGTCATCCATGGGTGCACTTGTTCTTTATGTTTTAGATGAGCACACCATAACTGCAGCCTATATGTTAACAGATTTGTTTTCCTGCATCTTAAATGAAAGTGTGAGAACAGGAACATGAGACTCTTTAATGTCGCATCCAAGAATAACTGGAAGAAGATGGGGAAGTGAAAGGAAGAAGTACTTGATTCTCTCAGTCTCTCTTTCTCTAAGATCATGTCAGATTAAGATTACCATTTATTCCCAGCCATTACTACAAATACAAATACAACTGTTCAATATCCATTCTATTTCTATTGAACTCATCTTTCACAAGTAGAATTTCTCACTTTCCCTTCTTATGGTTCATTTCATTTTTGATCAGGCAGAGTTAACTTCTTTTCTTAATATAGGGATGGGAATTATACTGTTTTTTACAGTGTCGTATGGCACCCTCTAGCATTCCTCTTCATTAACTCTGAAGTTTCTGGCATTTCTCTTCATTAACTATGGGCCCTTCCACACAGCCATATAACCCAGAAGATCAAGGCAGATAATCTACAATATCTGCTTTGAACTGGATTATCTGAGTCCACACTGTCCTATAATCCAATTCAATGTGGATTTTATACAGCTGTGTGGAAAGGGCTTATGCTGACTAGTGCTGCTGGTGTTGTAGTTCAGTCACCTCTGGAGTGCTGCATCATTCCCATTTTTCACTTAATATTTCCTTTCTCTGTATTTTCCATTCTACCTTCACACTTATAAACAGTACAATATGCCTCAGCAACTTTATTTTCCATCCATGGTCTGGCTTTCTTTCTCTGACTCCTGCCCAGGTAATTACTCATCCTGGCCACAAAAGTCAGAAAACAGGTTACTCAAAATAAATTCACGAGTTTGCATCTGGTTAACTGCCTATTCTATTCTTGGCCAATCAGAGTCATTTGTTGATTAAATGCTTCAGTATATTGAAAATTTATTTTTAAAACTACAACTTACAGAGTCTTCTAGTTACTCGGGAGAAGTTTGGAATTTTGGAAGTTATTGTCCAAACAGTGAACTTTTCGAAGCTCTTAAAATGTTTATATGTTACCAGTCATGTTGAGACTTTAATTTTTTAATAACTGAGCTTTAATTTGCCAGACATTGTCATCCTTTGGGCCTCCAGGGGGAGGGAACTTCATAACCAGGATCCATCACAGAAAATGCCCTCTCCCATGTTCTCCCGCAATGCATTTCCCTTACTAAGGGGACACAGAAATGGGGCCCACCAATACATCTTAGTTCTCAGGCAGGCATATATAGAAAGAGAGGCACTCCTTTAAGTACGAAGAACCCAAGCCATTTAGAACGTCCTTCTTGGCATGCAGCCCCATACTTCTCTGTATTCAACCGCATGTGGCTGCATGTCATCGAAAATGGCTACGCATGTCAGTATTGACACGCATGTCATAGGTTCGCCATCACAGCTCTAAAGCCAAAAATTCTTGCTCACACACATTCATATGCAAAACTGCAGGATTTCCTGCTTCCTACATGACAGTGGCCACATGGGTATTCTCCAAGCGAGCAAAATTAGAACAGTGGACCCCCACATAAGAATTCTGCCTCTCAATGAAATTTTCATTCAATCCCCACATTTCTAGTATTGCAGGGTAAAGCAATGCATTTTTTTCACACCTAGAACACTTGCATTTATCATGTTGCATTTCCTTGGTATTCTTGCCTTCTTCTTTTCTTGGGATACCTAAACTGTAATTCTGGATTCTCTTCTAAAATTTTATGTTACAGCGAGGCTCAAAGTTTGGAGACTGGAAGAAAATTTCATTATGCACCAGAATTTTTACTGTCTGTGCAATGCCTTCATTTGCGCCATAATCACCTCAGATGTACCCCTGAATATGCTGGTCACTGAACTCTAAAAATGCACTTAGTGTCAGTCGAAAGTAATGTATGGAGCATCCAACAGTTAAAAGCAAAGTACAGTGATAAAAATATATAGGCACTACCTAAAAAGAAGCACAATAAAGAAGCTCCAAGTGCTTTCTATTTATGTGTGTGTGTGTGTGTGTGTGTATTGAACTGGCATATATAAAACTGTATGAACTGTGAAAGAAACAATTGGCAGCAGCTACAATTGTTATATATCAGCAATCACATCTAAGAAGGAACTGAGCAAGTATTTAAGATGCCCAGTGGTACTCTCAACTTCATTTTAAGATTTCTTTGTCCCTTTGTATGAAGGTACCTGCTGACAAGAGCCACAGCAATGGTGACAGTGCTAATTATAACTGCTAGGCACCCTGCAGAACCAAAAAGAATTGTAATTAAAACACAAAGAAGGATTTATGTGCGGAAAAACAGAGCCTTCCAAAAACACCTCTTTTATTGTTGCACAAAAAGAAAGGATGTACTTCCATAAACAGGAAAGGGGAAGGTAATTGATGGCAGGGAGGGACCGTATCTATAGCAGTACAGTGTCTAGACAGAGGGAAGTAATAGTATCACTCCATTATACTTTGGTCAGGCTTCATCTGGAATGCTGTGTCCAGTTCTGAGCACCAGAATTCAAGAAGGATATTTTTGTGTGTGTCTCAGGAGCAACTTGAGAAACTGCAAGTCGCTTCTGGTGTGAGAGAATTGGCCGTCTGCAAGGATGTTTGATGTTTTACCTTCCTTGTGGGAGGCTTCTCTCACGTCCCCGCAAGGGGAGCTGGAGCTGACACAAGAAGCTTAACCTGCTTTCCCTGAATTCAAACTGCCGACCCATCAGTCGGCAATCCTGCCAGCACAAGGGCTCAACCCACTGCACCATTGGGGGCTCCTTCAGGAAGGATATTGATTAGCATATGGTTAGAGAAGTGTGACCAAAATAGTCAATGGTCTGGAAGCCGAGCCCTATGAAGAGCAGCATAGAGAGCTGGGCATGCTTAGCTTGGAGAAAAGAAGGCTGAGAGGGGACATGAGCCAAATTTAAATATTTGAAAGGATGTCACACTGAAGAGGGGACAAATTTATTTTCTGCTGCCCTGAAGACTGGGACACCAAGCAGTGGATTCAATATTTAGGAAAAGAGATTCCACCAAAACATTAGAAAAACTTCCAGGTGGTAAGAGCTGTTAGGCAATGGAATATGCTGCCTTGGAGACTCCTTTTCTGTTTTTGTTTTTGTTTTTGTTTTGTTTTTAAATAGAAGTTAGATAAACATATTCCAGGAATGCCCTGATTGTGTATTGCTGCATGATAAAAGATTGGCCTGAATTATTGTTATGGTCTCTTCCAGCTCTATGATTCTATGCAATAAGAGCAAGGCACAAGATGTAAAGTAAAGATAAAGGTTTTTCCCTGATATTAAGTCTAGACGTGTCCAACTCTGGGGGGTGGTGCTCATCTCATCTAAGCCGAAAAGCCGGTGTTGTCCATAGGCACCTCCAAGGTCCTATGGCCAGCATGACTGCATGGAGCACCGTTACCTTCCTGCCAGAGTGGTACCTTCTGATCTACTATCATTTGCATGTTTTTGAACTACTAGGTTGGCAGAAGCTGGGGCTAACAGCGGGAGCTCACCCCGCTCCTTGGATTCAAACCTGCAATCTTTTGGTCAGCAAGTTCAGCAGTTCAGCGCTTTAACCCATTGCGCTACCGGGGGCCCTTCTATAAATGCCATCAATAAATAGAAAAGGGGTTAGGACTGGAAGATCTTAGTGCATGTACCTCCGGGCTTCCCATGGGCAATGTCCTTGCAGACGGCCAATTCTCTCACACCAGAAGTGACTTGCAGTTTCTCAAGTAACTCCTGATACACACCACAAAAAAAACTTTAAACACATGCCTCTGATTATTTTTATGCAATTGTTTCTGGAACAGTGAAGCCTCTGGCCCAATGGGCTGAGCTGTTATGCACAGCATGTTCACTTTTTCAGTGAACACAGCATTTGGCAGGCCAGCTTCTATGTGGGAAGTGGAACATCATTGTTTGTGTGAAAAACTTCGCAAAATGCATTCCCTGTGAAATAAAGCTCCACAAAAAGGGAAACATTTTGACCTCAAAATCTTTCCATATCATTTACAAAAAAAATCACAAATTGTGACAAATTTTCCTTTTTTAAAAAAATCAACAATTTATTTCACCCATTTCAACTGGGCAAATTTGATGGGTTTATTTGTTCTTAATATGGAAAAGAGGAACTGCTCACCATTTCACTGCTGAAGACCAGAAGCTTGCCAAAAGAAGGCAGAGGTATCCAAATTCACCTTTTTCTTTCCTTTGAGGTTAAAAAGTTCACCCATCCCTAGCATGGATGTTTGGCTGCAAAGTGACAGGGGATAGCACAGTGATACAATCCTACTCCCCAAGAGATCCAAAAAATCACCCAAAATATGACATCACATCGCTTGAGCTTATGTGGCCTATCAAGTGGGCACAAGAAGGGGAAAAAAAGGTTCCTCGCCTCTCATTTAAGCAAACAGAAAGAATCATGCAACCCTCCAGATGATTATGAACCAGTTCCCTGCATATCTGGCTAGTGAAGTCAATTGGGAAGAGTGCTGGGAGTTGCAGTTCAAGAAAATCAGGACAGCATGATTCTCATACTTTTTAAAAAAAACAAAACAGTTTCTTGTTTTTCAAAATAACGATTTTTAGTTAATTTAACCCAGGAAATAAATGCTTCTCATTCTCTTTTCCTGCTATAACTAAAGGAAGGAAAGGGAAGCTGGTGTGTTCAAAGGATCAGCTTATTCAGTAAATCCCAGTTTAACCTTACGTCCAGATTGGTTCAATGCACTACATCTATCCACAACCTTATTATGAGGTCTTTCTACTGTGTTAGCCCTTTTCAAATTAGAGGTTGATCTATGTACAGAGTTTTTACTCTCACACTATGATCCATTGTAATTAACATCGCCCTTTGTCAACATTATTTTTAGAAATCACAAGTGGAAAAGAAATGTTGCATATGAAGCAATTGAAAAATAATACAATAATTATAATGCAGGAGAGCAGCAATTTTATGCTTGGACTTCTGCTTTTGTTTGTTCGTTTTGTCATCTGCAATAGACAACTTCATCTTGAAGAGGGGAAATGAGATAGCAATCTCAACAAAGACATATGTAACATATTATATCTTAATGTATTGTCGAAAGCTCAATAGTCAAACTGAACCACCTAAACTGGGCTTTACAGGGCTCCACCTCAGACATCAGAAGAACTGAGGTGGAGAACAAGCCATGAGAGTAAAGACAAAGATCCACCCAGACGAAAAGTGTTCTTGCCATACATCAAGGGAACCACTGACCACATAGGGAAGCTGATGAGAAACCACAACATACAAACTATCTACAGACCCACTAAGAAAATCCAACAAATGCAACAAATGTTCAGCAAAGGACAAGAGGGATCCTCTCACCTCTGCAGGAGTCTACTATATACCATGCAGCTGTGGACAAGTCTACATAGGGACCACCAAACACAGCATTGCCCAAACACGAATCAAGGAACATGAAAGGCCATAGCAGAGCACACAAGGAACCAACCTGGACATAGCATATTATTTGAGAACACAGAAATGGACTTTCCACAGATATATAAACCCAATTTTCCTAGTTTCCAACTGACCTCACAACCTCTGAGGATGCCTGCCACAAATGCAGGCAAAACGTCAGGAGAGAATCCTTCTAGAACATGGCCATACAGCCTGAAAAACCTACAACAACCTATTATATCTTACACAAACATGTAAGTAAATTTAATAATAATAATAATAATAATAATAATAATAATAATAACTTTATTTATAAACCACCCTCTCTCCACTCAGGGCAGTTCACATACCAAAAAAGGCAATCATTTAATGCCCTAGTCAAATTCACACGAATCAAAATAATACAAAATAACATCAGAGAACTTATAACTAAAGAAGAAATAGAATTAGAGTTAAAATAATAAAGACAAATACAAATAATTAAATAAAGCATAGTTAAATTAATAAAACATAAATTACACTAAAAAAAACATGTGCCCCAGACAATTAGATGATAAAATGTATAAAAAGTGCCTAATATACTATAGCAGTCATAAAAAGCAAATAAATTAGTGGGATTAGTGTGCTAGTCCTCCTCCTCTCTATACACTAAAGTGCATAAGTGTGTATTAAGAAGGTTTTTTTTTAAGGAAAAGAGAGTAAGGTCATTTTTATGGGATGAGAGTTCCAGAAATGGGGAGCGATCACAGAGAAGGCCCCTCTCTCATTCCCACCAGCCACACTTGTGACGGGGATGGGACCGAGAGGAGAGTCTCCTCCACTGATCACAGTGTGCGAGATGGCCTGTATAGGGAGATGCAATTAGACAAATAGCCTGGACCCGAACCATTCAGGGCTTTATAGGTAATGACCAGGACTTTGTATTTAGCCCGGAAGTGGACCAGCAGCCAATGGAGCTATCGTAACATGGGAGTGGTTCTCTCCCTGTATGGAATCCCAGTTAGTAACCTGGCTGCCAGTTTGAAAACATGCAAATGTGAGTAGATCAATAAGTACCACTCTGACTGCACTCCATGCAGCCATGCCGGCCACATGACCTTGGAGGCGTCTAAGGACAATGCCGGCACCTGTGCTTAGAAATTGAGATGAGCACCAGCCCCCAGAGTTGGGCATGACTGGATTTAATGTCAGGGGACAACCTTTACCTTAATTTAAGCATAGGAAATGTATATGATTTCATTCTGAAAATGTGCCAAACAAGGCATGCTTGTTGTCTTGTAAAGATTAAGGAACAGCCCATCAATTGTATGTTTTAAGCAAGTTTTCCCTAATAAGATAACTTTTAAAAGAAAGATCAGCATTACTTGTACTTCCCCCACTTTCTGAAATGATATAGAAATGAGCTCAATACAAGAAACACTGTCATCTAAACTCCAGGCAAGATGTTTAAAAAGTCATAAATGGGTGCAGTTTATTGTCTTTCTTGGCTTTGTCTCTAAAATTAGATTGCAATTGTGAACATAATTACCTATTTTAAATTACTCCTGACAGATACTTTCACAAAGAGCTGTTTGTACTTTCAGTGGCATACAGCGCTGTATAAAATATTAATGTTAACCTGTCAACTGATTAAATGATTTCAATGATTTCGGTTAATCGGCTTGTTCCTAACATTTCCATCAATTAACTAAATAAAATAAATGTTAAATTAATTCAGTAGAGCTGATAACTTGAGGACATCTACAAAAACTAGAATTGTGTGTGAAAAACCAATTTAAATTATGTCTTGATTGGGAAACATTATGTTCCACTGATACTGGAATAGACATCTCCTGTTAAAATTCACAAACTGAATTGGCCATAATATTCAGTGTGAGATTAAATTTTCATTAAGCCAAGCCAATTGTCCATTAGCTCACCTGATAAAATAATGCCTGATATTATCTTATTCATATCTGCTAGCATAAAATCTTTGAACGTGAGCGAAATATCAGGGATTGTATTGAGACCTTCCTTTGTTCAAAGTATATACTCTGTTGTTGTTGTATGCCTTCAAGTCATTTCCAATTTATGGTGACCCTAAAATATTACCTAAAATATCACAGGACTGGGCTGTGGCGCAGCTAGTTAGTAGCCAGCTGCATTAAATCACTACTGACCAAGAGGTCAGGAGTTCAAAGCCAGCTTGGATCGAAGTGAGCTCCTAATCATTAATAGTCTAGTTTGCTGTTGACCTATGGAGCCCAAAAGACAGTTGAATCTGTCAAGTAGGAAATATAGGTGCCACACTATGCAGGTGGGCTAATTTAATTAATTTATGATGCCATAAAACTTTTGAGCAGAGTGCAGAAGAATGAGGAAGTACTCCATCAAAGGACACAGTTAAGCAGCAACTCCCCCTGTGGCCGGAATCGAGCATACCCTCATGAAGCCGGAAAAAGCTGGAAAGTTAAATTGCCTCTGTGTCTGTCTATATATGTTGTATATCTAAATGGCATTAAATGTTTGTCATGTATATCTGCATTGTAATCTGCCCTGAGTCCCCTGCAGGGTGAGAAGGGCGGAATATAAATACTGTAATTGTTATTATTAATTATTAATTATTACTGGTATATAGACTTGTGCATTGTGGGCGAATAGCTATCCATTTTGTATTTGTCAGATACAGGAAGCCCCCCATATCCATTTTCACTCACCTCTGGAAAAGTGGCACGCTGCCGAATGGGCGTTTTTGTTCCACATCTGAAAAAAAGTGGCTCTTTCAGCCCATTGCCAGCATAGAGGAACTTACCCCTGGGAACCTTATGTTTCTTCTCTTCAAAGGAGCCTGGGCTTCAGCAACAGGGTTAAGAAAGCACCTTATCCAGCCCATTATGGGTGGGGGGGGGGGGGAGCTTCCCACTGGCTCCTCTTCCATATTCATTAAGACCTGGATTTTAAAAGTATCAGAGTTAAGATATCACTCTTTGTGGATCTTTTCCCTTCTGGTTGTAGAGGAGACCAGGTTTAATGCTTCTTAAAGCTGTTTCTACTTTAGAGGAGAGGCAGGCATGCATACTTTCTCTCTCAGCACCAGCAGCACACCATCCAGGTTTCCAAGGCATTTTAAGGAGGCACAGGAAAGGAAAAAGTGATGACCTGGAACTCAGTGGAACTATCCTCCCTAGACTATCTTAAAAATCCCCTCTCTCTACTGCCTACAATTTCCTTTCTGCTTGGGGTTTTGATTCCTTAAAGCTGTTTCTACTTTTTACACTAGAGGAGAGGTAGGCTTCTCTTTTTGTTTGCTGGGATTACTATTATTAATAATTATTATTATCTTTTGAAAGTATTTCCTGAAGAAGAGGAAGGGAAGGGGAAAAAGAAACTAAAAGGATGACTCTCCAAGCCCTCAAGCGCACACACACCCCACCTACTGTTCCCCAGGTCCCCAACTCCCAGTCAGTCCCACTAAATAAAAATAATCAGGAAAAAAGGAAAATCAAAAAGATTCAACTATGATGCCGAATAGGAGAGGCGAAGCTGTGATCAGCTGCCATGTGGTCCTTTTCAGATGGGACTCCATGTTGGCTGGGCCCTTGCTGTTATGGATACCAGATCAAACCAAAGAAGCAGGATTGACCGAAGGGAATGGATAAAAATGAATCTGATCTCAAGTCTACTGCTATTGTAGGTGCTGCTGGAAACAACCCACAGAACAGTTTGATTGATGCTTTCTGTTAATATTATTATAAGCATAGCACTCTACTAGTGCAGTTTGGCATTAAAACTAATTTAGCTAAAGTGGAATTCTGAATATCCTCAAGGGAAAATGGTGATGATTCTGAGCGTCTGTTACAAATGTGTCAAACTCCATACTTCATTACTCAGTTGCAAAAGAATTTAAAACTACTCTTTTTCTAGCATGAAGAACACAATGAGGTCACAGAAACCAAGGGTCAGTCTCAGCAATAGATGGAAGGCATGCAAATGAAGTAGTTAATGTTAAGCATTCTGACTGTTAAGAGCTAAACTCTGCTGGCTGAGAGTAGATGTTTTGGGGCACCTGAAATAACACTTCTGAAACTACTATATATGTATTTTTGTGCATTGGCATAACTTTGTCCCTAACAGTTCAAAGGGATATCTAGATATATCAGTTTAACAGCTGAGAAACCTAACTGCCTTGCATGATATCTCTCTCTCTCCCTCCCTCTCTCTCTCTCTCTCTCATGTTTAGCCTGAAGAAGAGAAGACTGAGAGGAGATATGATAGCCATGTATAAATATGTGAGAGGAAGTCACAGGGAGGAGGGAGCAAGCTTGTTTTCTGCTTCCCTGGAGACTAGGACGTGGAACAATGGCTTCAAACTACAAGAAAAGAATTTCCACCTGAACATGAGGAAGAACTTCCTGACTGTGAGAGCCATTCAGCAGTGGAACTCTCTGCCACAGAGTGTGGTGGAGGCTCCTTCTTTGGAAGCTTTTAAACAGAGGCTGGATGGCCATCTGTCAGGGGTGATTTGAATGCAATTTTCCTGCTTCTTGGCAGGGGCTTGGACTGGATGGCCCATGAGGTTTCTTCCAACTCTATGATTCTATGATTCTATATATCGATCAATGAACAGCACAAAAAATGTACAAACATCAGAATAAGAACATATACATTTAGGTACTAAGAAACACTGTCAAAATCAAAGTTAAAATATTGAATATGATAGTTAAAACAGTATTAAACATTTATATACTAAAATGACAATTGTAAAAACTTAAATAAATCTTACAACCTTCTAAGACTGTAACAGCATCTTGTGTCGACAAGCTATTGCTACGGAAACTTTAGCAGTAATTTTGGGGTGTTGGTCAGCCAAAAGATAATCAACATAAAACCTTTCAGTTCTCTCTGGAAAACTTTCTAAAACTGGATTTATAAAATGTTTATGAAGGTCTTGGTAAAAAGAGCAGTACAACAAAACATGCTCCACCATTTCCACTGCCTCAGCCTCACAGGGACATATGAATACTAGTGGATCTTTACCACTATGGTGAAGGTTGACTCAAAAGAGTTTTAAACTCTTCTCAGGTAGGTTCCTGGTTTTCCCAAATGGTTCTGAATTCCATTTTCCAAAAAGGTTATGTAGATTTCCATTCCTCAAAAGGTTATACCATCATTTCATCAAAACCTTATACCTGATATGGGAAGTATTTATAATTTAACTCTGGCTCATATAAGTAACTGTTTTCACACTGTACCAAAATACAATGGGAATGTCATTGATTTATCACAGTGTTCCATCTGAACTAGGAGACTGTGTCTACCAACACTGGCAAAACCCTGGGTTCTTACAGCAGTTTGAAGTTTGTTTGTTTTTCCATTTATATATTT
Source organism: Anolis sagrei (assembly GCF_037176765.1). Taxonomy (NCBI): domain Eukaryota; kingdom Metazoa; phylum Chordata; class Lepidosauria; order Squamata; family Anolidae; genus Anolis; species Anolis sagrei. Next base: position 52,196,650 of record NC_090023.1, on the reverse strand, counting down.
TGGAATTTTGGGTAAGGGATGCTCAATCTGCAATGAACTATTGTTTGGATAAAGTCGTCGTTCACTCTGCTTTCTTCCTTGCTCTCTGCAACACATGTGAGGAAAGGAATTCATTTATCCAGTGGTCTTGCCTTTCGCCTATTTCAAAAAGTTCTCAAAGATATTCAAAGGTCAGTAGAAATAAAAGGCAACCTGTCCCTCAAACTTAAAATTACTGTCTATATCACATTAAGGGTCTTCACAAAGACTAGTCATTAACGTGTCATATTTCTTGGTTGTGGATTCTTTCTTGACCCACGTATGACAGTAATTGATCTTCTATAATCATGGAGTGTTTATTGGATTGTCCAGTGCTGGCTTTTAAGCCACACCAGAAATATGTAACAATTTTGCATCTGTATAGTTAGTATGAAATTACATCCTGTTTCTAAGCAACACATATCAGAAAGGAGAAAATTGTAAAGCACCTGCTCTTGAAAACAATAAAAGATGTTGACTTGTGATCTAGACAATAGACATATACTCAGATATAAGTACTATCAATTTCAATGGGATTTACCTCCAAGTAAATAGACTTAGATCTGCAGTCTATAGCCTTTCTATATTTAGCATTGGTACAGGAGTGTCATAAGTGGTCTCTATTGTCCACAAGATGGTGCTGCTATCTCAAGAAAGTACTGAAAATGGGTGGACAATACATTTCTTTTTAGTTTTTGTTTGTGGATGTGTGAACACATCCATATATTTCTCCATAAATTAAGTACAAAGAACTTTAGATTTCACAAATCTAACCGCAGAAAATGAAGTGGCATATTTTGGCCCAGTGCACAGCTTTTAAATGTAATTTCCCTTTGGTTTGTTTGTTAGCCATGTAATTGTGAATCCAGTGTACAGTAAAGTCTCACTTATCCAACATAAATGGGCCAGCAGAATATTGGATAAGCAAAAATGTTGGATAATAAGGAGGGATTAAAGAAAAGCCTATTAAACGCCAAATGATGTTATGATTTTACAAATTAAGCACAAAAACATCATGTTTTACAACAAATTGACAAAAAAAGCAGGTCAATACGCAGCAACGTTATGTAGTAATTACTGTATTTACAAATTTAGCACCAAAACATAGCAATGTATTAAAACAGCTATGCATCCAGGCGGAACTGTGTTGGATAATGCGGAACGTTGGATCAGCGAAGGTTGGATATGCGAGACTCTACTATTGTTGTTGTTCATTCGTTCAGTCATTTCCGACTCTTCGTGACCTCATGGACTAGCCCACGCCAGACCTCCCTGTTGGCTGTCACTACCCCCAGCTCCTACAAGGTCAATCTAGTCACTTCAAGGATGCCATCCATCCATCTTGCCCTTGGTCATCCCCTCTTCCTTTTTCCTTCCATTTTCCCATGTGGTCAAAGTACTTCATCTTTGCCTCTACTATCCTTCCCTCTAATGAGCAGTCGGGCTTTATTTCCTGAAGTATGGACTGGTTGGATCTTCTCGTGGTCCAAGGCACTCTCAGAATTTTCCTCCAACAACACCGTTCAAAAGCATCTATCTTCCTTTGCTCAGCCTTCCCTAAGGTCCAGCTCTCACATCTGTAGGTGACTATGGGGAATACCATTGCTTTAACTATGAGGATCTTCGTTGCCAGTGTGATGTCTCTACTCTTCACTATTCTATAGTTGCATAGAATCAGTATGTCTTTATGTCAAATGTCATTCTTTGGGTAAAAGTTTTAAAGTTCTGTAAAAGTTCTGATACCCTCTCACCCTGGAAATTGCAATAAGAAGAACCCATGCTTTAAAGCTGTTGAATAAAAGTTATTCGTGACATAGACGTTATACTTATTTTGATGCAGCCCCAAATCCCATTGGCTTTTTTAGTCGCTACATCACATTGTTGTGTGCCTTCAAGCCATATCTGATTTATGGCAACTTTAAGGTGACAACCATGGGATTTTCTTAGAAAGATTTGCCTTTCTCTGACACAGAGATTTTGACTTGCTCAAGTTCACCCAGTGGGTTTCCATGACAGGTATAGCCACAAGAAAGACATGCCACGTTCAAATGACATTTATGGGGGGAAAATTAATGACCATGTTCTGCCACTAAAGCTTTTGCACCACTTTTTGATACAAACTTTTTGAGGCTCCAGCCAAAAGGTCAGGCATCCAATTGAATTTCTTTTCTTTTAACCTTCACTCAAAATAAAAACAAATGATCTCGTATAAAATCTGTCAACGCTTTTGGAACAAACCATTTTAAAATGGAAAATAAATAAATAAATGCTTTGAAATGCAATTATATTTAGTGCGTGCCTTTTGCCATTTTAAACTTATGGAGATCTAAAGTGAACCTATGAGGTTTTCTTTAGCAAGATTTGTTCAGAGGGAGTTGCCTTTGTCTGTTTCTGAGGCTGAGAGAATGTGACTTGCTCAAAGTCACTAATGGGTTTCCATGGCCAAGCAGGAATTTGAACCCGTGTCTCCAGAGTAGTAGTCCAGTGCTGAAATGACTATACCAGGATGCTTCTCGGGAATACTCATACTTACTGAATTTGGCCAAGTATGAGGACTGAGAAGTTTGATGTAAACTTTCCAAAACTTATGAGTTTCTTCTTAAATAAGGCAAGAACCTTAGACATAAATAAGAAATAATATGGGGAGAAGCAAAACAAATTCATCCATCACTGACATTCAGGATTATAAAGAAGGCAAAAAAATGTGCAAAGCATTTGTTGCAATCCTGGACAAATGTTTTACACAGTTACAATAACTTCCTTATAAATCTGTGTTAACTTTTTAAGGTAAATATTCTGATTAGAGATGAATTATGTGCTTTAATTATCTTACAAAATAATCTTCCACAAGATGATAGGGCCTACCATATCCATCATAGACAAATGCAGCTTATGATAAAACTGGGTTGTTGTGAGTTTTCCGGGCGGTATGGCCATGTTCCAGAAGCATTCTCTCCTGATGTTTCACCCACATCTATGGCAGGCATCCTCAGAGACTGTGATATCAGTTGGAAACTAGCCAAGTGAGGTTTATATATCTGTGGAATGTCTAGGGTGGGAGAAAAAACTCCTGTCTGTTTGAGGCAAGCCTGAATGTTGCAATTGGCCACTTGATTGGCATAGCCTGGCAATTTCAAAGTCTGGCTGCTTCCTGCCTGGGGAAGTCCTTTGTTCAATGTAGCATTTGTTCGATTTTCTTAGTGGGTCTGTAGATAGTTTGTATTTTGTGTTTCTTTATCAGCTTCCCTGTGCAGTCAGTGGTTCCCTTGATGTATGGTAAGAACACTTTTCCTCTGGGTTGATCTTCGTCTTTACTCTTGTGGTTTGTTCTCGGTCTTGTAGCTCTTCTGATGTCTGTGGTGGAGTATCCATTGGCCTGTAGAGCCTAGTTTAGGTGGTTCAGTTCACCTTGGAGGAGGCAGGGTTTGGAGATTCTTTTTTGCATGGTCTGCTAGGGCTGTAATCATGCTTCTTTTTTGGTTTGGGTGATGGTTGGAGTTTTTATATAGGTATCTATCCATGTGTGTAGGTTTTCTGTAAACTGTGTGGCCCAATTGTTGACTGGGTTTGCAGATAACTAGGACATCTAGAAATGGTTTTCTTTTTTCATGGTTAATTGGATGTTTGGGTAGATGCTGTTGAGGTGGTCCAGCAACTTGTTTAGTTCTTCTTCTCCATGGTTCCAAATGGTGAAAGTGTCATCCACAGATTTGAACTATACAGTGGGCTTTTTTGTTGTTGTTTCCAGGGCTTGTTTGTCAGAGTGTTCCTTGTAGAAATTTGCTATGACTGGGCTGAGAGGGCTGCCAACTATTTTTGGCAATGTTTAAATCAGAGACTCCATTAGGGATAGGAGTGAATCTTTGGACTGTAATAAAGTTTGATTATGATGATGGGAGTGGCAGCATAAAACTATGCTGACAGATTCTTCAGCAGCTTTCCAAACCTATCAGCAATAAATTTGGTAGGGCTGGAAGTCACTAAAACAAAACAAGCAAATGCATTGAAGGTCCTACATATATTGCATTTCTGCCATGATAGAATTCAGATAGGTATATATAATACTCTCAGGAGCTATTGTATCAAATCACCTATCCAACCCAAATCTGTTCAGCTGCACCAGGATTCCTGCATCAGAGGCTTCCAGACTATGCCTGAGGCTAAAATGTGAAGAATAGGAAGATGAACTGCAGCCTAAGGAATCCCTGCCTCTGCTCTCAACCTCTCATTAAGCAGTAGTCCAGCTTGGTCACAATCACAGTCTGCCTTTCCCACTTCTTGATGTGCATTCATAATTATTAAAACAGGGCACAGGCAAATATTTGGTTTTCAAGAAATCCATATTAAATACACCTGAGGATAGGGAGACTAGCATTCTGTAGACCAGAGCTTTCCAGACTGTATGTCGAGATATGCTAGTGTGTCACCCACAGTGTGTAGGTGTGCTGTTTGAACATAAGAAACTTCTGCATCTATGTGAAATAATATATGAAAGGTTTTCATAAGGTATGTTGTGTAGGAGGTATACAACTTTAGGAACAAAGTGGGCACTACACTTAAATATTTTTCCACTTGTAATAGCATCAATGTCATTTACCTCTTGACATGTGATTGTGATTTGTGCTATATTGGAAAGACCATCAGACCTCTGAGAATTAGAATCTTTGAACATAAATCTAGAATCAAATGTCTATCTACTGAGTCCTTTCTATATTCTCACTTTACACAATTCAAACATTCATCTAACTCTTTTAAATTTTGTCCTCTGGAATGTATCACTCTAAAACCTCATATGGACTTGAAAAACTATTATCCCAAAAGGAAATGTCCTGGATCTTTAAGTTCAAAACCTTTTCCCTCAGGGACTTAATGAGTCACTTAATTCTAGCTGTTTCCTTTAAGTTTCTAAATACTCCTTATAAACCTGGGGATGAAGCTTTAAGATTACTTGCAGTTGGAATTACTACAAGCAGTGTCATTTCTTATAAACCTATCAAGCACTGTGTGAGTATATGTTTGTTATATGTGTTATCTCTACTTTTATAATTTTTCTGGAAAATACTTGTTCCTCTATGTTTTGTTTTACATATGAGTCTAGAGTCACTCTGCATATCAACTCCTGAAGAAGGTCCCCCCCCCCCTCCCAGAACCAGGGTACAAAAATACCTGGGCACCCCTGTCGATGCCATTTAGATTTTGTCTATGAAGACGTTTTTGAGAGCGGTGCTCCATTATCACTGGACTTTACTTGGATTTTGATGCTATTTGGACATTCCTTTGGACTTCATGACTCATTGTCCGTTTACTTTGAAATGTTTCTTCATTGAACACATATCCCTGAAGCCTATATATATATGTGTGTGTGAGAGAGAGAGAGAGAATCTAGCAGTCTCAAAACTGTTATGTTTGAGAGTGGTTGCTCCTTTTCACTTTGCTTTATGCCACCATATTGAACCGTATATTGGGAATTTGATAAAATTATATACTGTATGCTCTTTGGATACTATACTTTCTCCTTACATAGATTCCTTGTGAACAGGACAAAGCCATATAGCCACAAGCTTCTAGAAAGAACAGGAATCTTGTATATTCAATAAACCATAGTGTAGCATGTCACCTCCGTCGATATATGTTATTTAATGTTATTTTAAACATAGAAACTATATAGATGAAAGTTGGTTGCTATTAACTCAAACTGGCTGAGTTTAGGCTACAATAGTCAAATCATTTTTATGCAAATAGTCTCTTTTTACAATCAACATTGAGGTATTAGTCCCAGGGCACTTCCAGACAGTACCAAATGGCGGGTTTTCCATGAAAGGCAAAAAAACCCCTGAGGACCTGAAAGCAGGTCCGCACACAGACCTATTGGTCCTGGAATTTCTGCCTGCGATGCCCAGACTTGCTGCTTCGTTATGAGATTTCAAAACCCGCAAGATGGCCACTGTGAGATGTCTGCTGGAAATGTTGGCTTCTTTATAATAAAAAAAACTTGAAATGCACAGATGCGAATATGCACATTATTCATACAAGTTTTGTTTCTGGCTCATACATATCTGTTCTTCATTGCTTTTATCCTGAAACATGGCAAAAGTTGTCTAGAGGGTGAAAACTTTGTCCTGGTAAGAGAAAGTTCATCCTCCACATGTTTAATGAAGTTTGAGGCACACAAACATAGTTTGTGGAGTAGAACCACTACTTGCAAAGACAGGTCTATACTATTAAACACGAATTGACACTTTCAAGCCAGGAACAGAACTTCTTCATTGTTATTATCATTCAGAGGCTGCATGGTCACCTGGCCAGACAGGTTTGGTTGTGTACTTGTGCCCAAGAATAATAGGGTGATTATACATGTCTGTTCCTCATTGCCTTTATCATAAAACATGGGGAAAGTTGATTACATGGCAAAACCTCAGTTTGTGTCTCACAAACTTCATTAAACATGTGGAGGATGAAATTTCTCTTGCCAGAATAAAGTTTTCACTCTCTGGGCAACTAGAACAAACCAACATAAAAAATCTCATATTTTCCAAGTGTCAGGATTTGAATATCTGCATTTTCTGGCCAGAACTGGGATATTCCCACAACTGAAAATCTCACCTTTTTAGCACTTTGTAATGATTCCTCATTCATGCGATGTGCGGGGCTGGATGAATGCAAAGCTGGGGTGAAAATTGCTGGAAGAAACTAACAACCTCAGATATGCAGATGACACTACTCTGATGGCCGAAAGCGAGGAGGAGCTGAGGAGCCTTCTAATCAAGGTGAAAGAAGAAAGCGCAAAAGCCGGGTTGCAGCTAAACGTCAAAAAAACCAAGATTATGGCAACAAGAATGATTGACAACTGGAAAATAGAGGGAGAAACCGTGGAGGCCGTGACAGACTTTGTATTTCTAGGTGCAAAGATTACTGCAGATGCAGACTGTGGCCAGGAAATCAGAAGACGCTTACTTCTTGGGAGGAGAGCAGTGTCCAATCTCGATAAAATAGTAAAGAGTAGAGACATCAGACTGGCAACAAAGATCCGCCTAGTCAAAGCCATGGTATTTCCTGTAGTCACCTACGGATGTGAGAGCTGGACCTTAGGGAAGGCTGAGCGAAGGAAGATCGATGCTTTTGAGCTGTGGTGTTGGAGGAAAGTGCTGAGAGTGCCTTGGACTGTGAGAAGATCCAACCAGTCCATCCTCCAGGAAATAAAGCCCGACTGCTCACTGGAGGGAAAGATACTAGAGACAAAGTTGAAGTACTTTGGTCACATCATGAGGAGACAGGAAAGCCTAGAGAAGACAATTATGCTGGGGAAAGTGGAAGGTAAAAGGAAGAGGGGCCGACCAAGGGCAAGATGGATGGATGGCATCCTTGAAGTGACTGGACTGACCTTGAGGGAGCTGGGGGTGGTAACGGCCGACAGGGAGCTCTGGCGTGGGCTGGTCCATGAGGTCACGAAGAGTCGGAGACGACTGAACGAATGAACAACAACAATGATTCCTCCCATGTTTTCAGGGGACATAGTTTGACCAACCAACATTTTGAACTGGGAGCTCCTGGGATAAAAGTACTGTGTGGATGGGCCCTAATTCTTGATCATTCTGAATTTCATTACATTAGCCTGCAGCTCATTCAGGAGATAATTTAAATTTCACAATAGAAATCCCAATGAATTTAATTAGTTGGATTTACAATATGATCTCAAAGAAGAAAGACTTTGAAAATCTTGAAAACAATGTGATTTTTCAAATTGGCTAATCTTAACCACTTTGGATGGTGTTACTATGGAAGCTACAACCTTTGGAGCAAATTATTCACGTACTAATTCTTTACTAATTGAAAATAACACAGAAGTTTACTAAAGAACAAAAACTGATTTTCAGAGTTACTGTTTTATAAAAAATATTTATTGTTCCAATTTTATATTTTGGTTGCCTTTTTGAATGGCCTCAGCCCGTTACAAGAAAGGGGTAATACAGATCCTTTACCAGTCCTATTATAAGAAATATAAAAGCAATGGCTTGAGTTTGTGTCTTCCACACCCTGATTTTCTCCTTCCAGCTCTGTTGTTTTTCTACTGGCTGGCTTTAAAAAAATAATCATCATTGTACAGACAGTACTGTCAGCAGAACCGGAGCTTAAGGCTCTGCTTATAAAAGGACCAATCAGCAGTCCCAGGTGAAGCCTTTTATGGCTATGGTTCAGCTGTAAGGCAACACTAATACATCATAGCAGACAACAGTGAAATAACATAGCACATTCTCATTACAGCAAAATCTACTGAGTTTCACTTTCAAAACAAAATATTAATCTCACTGGCAACTCCCATTACTGAATACGTGGTATTTAAATGCAAGAATTTCAAACTTCATTCAATACCATCTTAGTCTTCTTAGTACAGTGCCCAGGTCTTAGTTTTGGGTGATTTCAAAAAGGACGAGCATTTCCTTTTGCAAGTTCTCTTGGAAGTGTCACTCATTTTAAAGCAGTATCCAAGTATGGCATGAAGTCCTTATTTCTCTCAGCATTAAAAGAGAAGGAGAAACTGGGAATAGGTCTGAATATGTAACCACCTTTCCTGTCAACTACAGAATGCAAAACAGCTTGGGTTGAAATAGATCACATAGGAGAGGGAATGCATATGATACAAGAAAACAGGTCCTCTAATACTGCAGGTATACACAAAATATAAAGAAACTATCTCTGCTGAGAAAAATCAGATGAGCTTGCCATAAGAAACCTTCTCGTGTTTAATATTCCGGCAGAGTGAGCTGTAGCTTTCTAGGAGATCAACTGGATGAGAGCAACTGTTTTGATTTGGCCGCTCCGTAATACTCCAAGTCCCTGATGAAGCAGGCACAATATCAATTTGGTGATTGCGCATGTTCCTTGAAGAATGTGTGGGTCATTGTGATGACTTCTTCTGTGATCCCAATCCATTAACACAACTCTTCTTTATTAGCATCACACCACAAGGGACATCCTTGTTGGGAACTCATTCTGAGGAAACAGGGGAAAAGAGGGGCAAAAATTGTTTTTAAAAAGTAACAATAATAATAGCATATATATCTTGTTTGCTGTAACATACTGTGTTTTTATGTCAGTAAAATAATACCTTATTTATATCCCGCCACCATCTCCCTGAAGGGACTCGGGGCAGCTTACAAAGCATTCCAGGGGGCACAAATAACATACAACTGGTAAAAACAGTCCAAAGTCATAACATAGAAAGAAAACACAATCTCAACATAGAAGAGACCAGAAGTAGACTTTGGAATTTAGTGCTTTTAGGCCAAATGGCCATTAAGTAACCTATTTTCTTGAAATGGGTTACTTAATGTCCTCTGTATGCTGACTAGCTAAGTGATAGAATGTATCTGGGCCAAATAGTACAACAAATGGCACCATCTAAACTTGGTAATGATGGGGCCCAACTCTAGAATATCAGAAACTGGGGGGGGGGGGGGGGCATCTTTTGCAACATAAAATATGTTTCAGAATGAAAGTAAAACACTTTCCATCAATCCAGCCAGACATTGGGGCCCCCTGGTGGCATAGCAGGTTAAACTGCTGAGCTGCTGAACTTGCTGACCGAAAGGTTGGTGGTTCGAATATGGGGAGCGGGATGAGCTCCCACTGTTAGGCCTAGCTTCTACCAACTTAGCAATCTGAAAACATGCAAATGTGAGCAGATCAATACGTACGGCTTCTGTGGGAAGGTAACGGCGCTACATGCAGTAATGCTGGCCACATGACCCTGGAGGCGTCTATGGACAATGTCGGCTCTTCAGCTTAGAAATAGAGATGGGCACCTCCCAGTGTCAGACATGACTAGACTTAATGTCAAGGGGAAGCATTTACCTTTTAAGCCAGACATCAACCCAGAATGCAATGCCTCTATTCCATTAAAGGGATTTATAAAAGTTTTTTTTCCTTGCTTTTAGTTCCTCTTATAATATTGCTTTCACTGCTCAAAATGAAAGAGGGGGGGAAATAAGAAAAACGGCCGATTGTCTAATGTTAATGCTACAGAGAGGGGGAGATACATCCTAGCTCTCTGATACTTTTCCAAGGTGAAAGAGAATTACCTTTCTTCTCTGGTCACTAGGATCATATACCAGCAAGTCCTGTCTCCTAAAATTTATTTACAATTTACTAAATACAAATTACTTTTCTTCACTCTTGAAGCTAGTCTAATATATTTGTTCTGGAGGCTAGCATGTAGTTGTGCTATTTTCATAATTTCAAACCCTGTGAACTAAAATCTAGTTCCTGCACTTTTCTACTGTTCCCTGCTCAGAGTTATAATGTTTTCAATCTCTATTTTGCCATTTTTGTCATCTGATATTTGCACTTTATCCCTTAGCCCTGTCCTCACAATTCATTGCCCGAGATCAAAAACTGTTACTATTTAGGGCCACTGGTTGTTGCTCAATGGTTGTTTTTATATTGTGTTATGTATCTGGTTGTTTTATATTGTTTTATGATGTTCTTATTGAATTTTAATGTGCTATTTTAATGATGTTGTTGAACTTGTCCCCATGTAAGCCGCACCAAGTCCCTTTGGAGAAGTGGAGGCGGGGTACAAAAATAAAGTTATTATTATTATTATTAGTAGTAGTAGTAGTAGTAGTAGCAGTAGTAGTATTAATTTTTTTTCTTGTTAGACATAGTGTGGTTTGAATAACCAGAATACAAAATGGTTGTGAAGAAGTAACCAATTAGAACCTAGAACCCAGGCACTTTGCCTAGTGATCCCTGCCGAGCCTATTTGGGTGAGAAATCCAAAATAAGGTCTCACTGGTTTTTTAGGTTCTTTTTTCCTCTTCTTATCTGCGGCATTGAGGTTAGATTGTTCTCGGTTTCTGTATGAAGGACCGCGGTTCAGCTCGCTCTCAGTGTAAGGAGGCAAAGTATCTTCTCCTTCCTCTTGCTGCGGAGGTCGCTGCTGCTGCTGCTGCTGTTGCTGTTGCTGTCCTGGTTTGTAAGTGGATGGTGGCGACCAAGCATAATATGTTCCTCCTCTGTGGCTGGATTGTGAGCTCAGCTTTGAAAGTGTCTCGCTGTGCTCACCACCTTCGTCATAGCTTCGTGATTTCCTCTCAAGGGCACTGGAAAGGTACGAGTGATCATACTTTTGACTCCCTCCTGGTGTCCGACACACTAGTCTGGGCAAGGGTTTCTCTTCCTGGGTACATCTCCTGGGTGGGGTGTATGCCCAGCCATGATCAGTATCCGCCAGTGGTTCACGGTTTCCTCCTCCTCCTCTGCGTTTGTTGTAATATTCCTCTAAGTTGTCCGGATGTTGTAGTGACCCACCATGGCCCCCTCGTGTTCCTGACCTTTCAAAGCGCCTGGTTTCCTGGCTGCCCTCAGTCCGACGGACATGCTGACTATAAGACTCTGCAAAGGCTGCAAGTTCATCCATGGAGACAGCTGGTGCCCCCAGTGAGAAATTCTTCCTCAAAAGCCTTTCAGACTTCGATCTCTGCTGACTGTAGAAGACAGGAAAATAAATTAGGATTACAAATGTATATAACGGCTGTTTCCATAATTATTGAAAGACCCTGGATCAGTGGTTCTCAGCCTGTGGGTCCCCAGGTGTTTTGGCCTACAACTCCCAGAAATCCCAGCCAGTTTACCAGCTGTTAGGATTTCTGGGAGTTGAAGGCCAAAACATCTGGGCAGTTTGAATCCGGAGAGCAGGGTGAGCTCCCACTGTTAGGTCCAGCTTCTGCCATCCTAGCAGTTCAAAAACATGCAAATGTGAGTAGATTAATAGGTACCACTTCTGTAGGAAGGTAACTGCGCTCCATGCAGTCATGCCAGCTGCATGACCTTGGAAGTGTCTATGGACAACACCGGCTCTTTGGCTTAGAAATGGAGATGAGCACCATCCCCCAGAGGTGGACACAACTAGACTTAATGTCAGGGGAAATCTTTACCTTTATACCATATAGCATTTCTGGAATCTGGAATATGCTATCAATAAACTTTGGATAATTACAGAATAATGCTATTTTTATCTAACTACTGAGGAAGACTAATTGAAATAGCTCCATGTTTCCAGTAGTCATATACTACAGCTCTTCATCCCACCATGTTCAACACTTCATCGCATGGTGCCAATGATACGTGGTTTATGGACCGTAGGCCTTCATAGGAACTATAATGTTTTTGTTACTCTTTTGTTTATTATTTATTATCATAATCAGTTTTCTTATTAATTATTTGGATTTTTCCCCTCCACTCCTGCTGTTTCCTAATTGAGTATTTGTTTATTTTCTTCTCTTAGCAATGAAGCTTATATCAGCAAGATATGTCTGTTCTGTATGTAAATGGATATAAACACCACCTTATTACTATATTATGAGTACGGTGGGCTGACTAAGGGCCCTTCCACATAGCCCTATATCCCAGAATATCAAGGCAGAAAATCCCACATTATCTGAGTGTGGACTCAGATAAACCAGTTCAAAGCAGATATTGTGGGATTTTCTGCCTTGATATTTTGGAATATAGGGCTGTGTGGAAGGACCCTGAGATCCAAAATAAAGACTTTGTGTATATATTTCAAGTTTCAATATTAATGTCAAAAATACATAGTATGATTTTACATAGGATTTGTGCTACATTAGAACAGTAAAGACAAATATCACTTAAGTAAAATAAACATTAAATATTAAATAACCAGAAAAATAAAATAAGGTGTAAACACTAAACTAATCTGGGAATCTGCTATTGCAACACATCCAATGAAGTCGTTTAAAACCAGTATAAAAAAAGGGTTAGGACTAAGTACGTTCCAGTCTACTTGGAATACACGAAGCTCATTCCAGAAGCGTGTTTAAGAACTGGTCCAAGAGTCCAGAAGAACCTTGACTCCCAATGTGACCATTATCCCACGTTCTTTGCTAGTTAGCTTGTACCCATCAAATTCCCAAGAAATCTATTGTTCTGGTAAAAAAGTGTCACTCTTTGATACAAACTGTTATACCCATTTAATCAAAGAAAATTTAGGAAAATAACACTTATTTAATTTCTATTTATTCAAAGGGTACAGTCAGAACTAATAACTGGGTTAAATGAACATCTTCCCAGCCACTTAATCTCTTCCTTGCCATTTAGCTAGATGAAACCTAAAGAAGCAAAAGTGGTGAAAAGATGTTATGAGTTCAGGCTTTCCGCATCTCCCAAGTTTTGCACTCACCTGAACTTGAAGCTGCCTCTCTCCTCCCTGTAATCGGAGCATGTCTGCGGCCTGGATGCCCCACCTCCACTGACAACTCCTGCCCAATACTCAGCATCACCATCCATATCTCCTGAAGGTGGAAGTTGCTTCCTGCGCACTTGGCGATAAGGTTGGCGGAAGCTGCCATCCTCATCATGGAGGGAGCTAAGCTCTGAGATAGTGTTATTGTCTGGGGAAAAATGAGGCATTGGAATGAGGGAAACTTTGGACATTACAGAAGACTTCGGGAAAATAAATCAGTAATACTGTAGTTGGAAAGTTTTCTTATATCACCAGATAAGTTTACATTAACCCAAGAAAGACTGCAGAACAGTTTTTCCCTCTGTTTCTTTAAACAGGAATGAGTTTCATCCAAAGTGTAAGATGATTTATTAAAAGCAATCTTGATAGTGTTATCCTCAGTGCCACTTTCAGTGGAGACACACAGACTAGCAGTTGTAACCAAATTGAGACCATGGAGAAGTCTGGCATCAAGGAATACACAGAAATCTGGATTTAAAGTGAGGTGAGTTCAAACTCACCTCACTTTAAATCCAGATTTCTGTGTATTCCTTGATGCCAGACTTCTCCATGGTCTCATGGAGAACAATCTGTGATGTGATTTGCTGGTTTGCTCTTCAAATGGTGTGAGGATGGTGGGAAGGATTCCAATGTGGATGACCAAGCTCTAAGCTAGATAAGAACAGTATCCGTTTGAATTCTCATCTAACACAATGGGAATACAAAAGCAACATAAAACTAGAATTGCCATCTAAGCATGCCCATATTCATTCTATACTTCTCTAAATAATTAAATGTGGGATTACACATGGACTATCAGCCCCTTGGTAACACGGCGGGTTAAACTGCTGAGCCGATGAATTTGCTGACCAAGAGGTCAGCAGTTTGAATCTGGGGAGTGAGGAGAGCTCCCGCTGTTAGCCCAGCTTCTGCCCACCTAGCAGTTCGAAAACAGGCAAACGTGAGTAGATCAATAGGTACAACTTCTGGGTGAAGGTAATGGTGTTCCATGCAGTCATGCTGGTCACATGATCTTGGAGGTGTCTATGGACAATGCCAGCTCTTCAGCTTAGAAATAGATATGAGCACCACCCCCCAGGAGTCGAGCACGATTAGATTTAATGTCAAGGGGAAACCTTTGCCTTTACTTTTATCAGAGTTCTTATCCTCACACTTTCTGGAGCAGGAGATATGACAACCTCTATATAATTAACCAAGCAGACCTTTCCAAAATGACTTGATCTTTACCTTCCATCACCCTATTGCCTACCTCACAGTATGAAGTGACATCTGGATCCTAGGCATTCCAATCTGGAGGGAACCTTATTATAGTATTTCTTGTGGGTGGAAATGGCAGCATGTTCAGCAATGACTGTTTTAGAACACCATGTAATTTGTTAGGTTTTGTTTTTCAGAGCTGTGATTAAAGTCATTCCTTGAGTCTGTCGATCAATCAAGTGAAGTTGCTTATCTGTCTCTGACTGCCAGGATCTACTGGCAATTCTGGTTATAGGCTGAATCTATTCAATGTGTACGTTAAAAACAAAAAGCAGCAATTATTGTTTTTAAAAATCTGTATTAACCATAGCTGAATGTACTAGACTAATCAGTGACTAAGACTATTCGAGTCTGCCAAACCTATACTACTACTTCTTCTTTCTTTTTTTTTTATTACTAAAATGATGTATATGCACAGGCACACAAATGGTAGACCTTCTTTGAAAATGCACTTAGATATATTTTTCTCCCATACTGACCTCAGAAAAATCAAATTCTATATGTTCACTCATTTTTTTCGAGCTCAGCATCTCAAGCTCACTTGGTATCTCAAGCTCTGAGTATTACCTGGGAAGGAATCCCACTGGAGCATTGCAGCACACTGAAATACCTGGGAGTTACTCTGGACCATGCTCTAACTTACAAAAAGCACCGCTTGACTATCAAGCAAAAAATAGGTGCTAGAAATAATATTGTACAAAAGCTGACTGGCACAACCTGGGGATCGAAACCAGATATAGTGAAGACATCTGCCCTTGTGCTGAGTATGCATGCCCAGTATGGAATACATCTCACCACATTAAAACAGTGGATATGGCTCTTAATGAGACATGCCACATTATCACTGGATGTCTACACCCAACACTGCTAGAGAAACTATACTGTTTAGCCAATCTTGCACCACCTGACATTCACCAGGAAGTAGCAGCCTGCAATGAAAGGACCAAGGCATTGACATCTCTGGCACATCCTCTCTTTGGATATCAGCCAGCAAGCCAATGCCTTAAATCAAGAAACAGTTTCTTAATTTACAGAGATGCTCACAGGAACACCACAGCAAGTGAGAGTCCAAAGGTGGCAGGCCAAAACCTGTAACCTCAATCAGTGGCTGATACCAGATGAGAGACTCCCTCCTGGGCACACAGAAGACTGGGTGACCTGGAAGACACTGAACAGCCTGTGCTCTGGCACTATGAGATGCAGAGCTAATCTTAATAAATGGGGCTACATAGTGGAGTCCATGGCATGCGAGTGTGGAGCAAACCACAGACCACCTACCACAATGCAACCTGAGCCCTGCCACATGCAAAATAGAGGACCTTCTTACAGCAACACCAGAGACACTCCAAGTGGCCAACTTCTGGTCAAAGGACATTTAGCATGATGCCAAATTTTTAACTTTGTATTTTTAAATACATTATAACTGCACCCGATTCGTTTCTGACGTGATACATAAATAAAACTCACTTTCTCCTAGCACTGAATGGATGAACACTGATAAGACTATTTCACTGCTTTTCCAAGCTTGTCTTCAATGTTTGCTGTATCTAAATACCAGTGCTTCAAGTCTGCAAGAAAAATTCACAACTATACATATCCCTATCATGGAAAGGTGAAGCGAAGTGTTGAATTTGAATGTGAAAATTGATATTTCTGATTAACATTTTCTTTTGAACTCAGCATTGTAAATATTTGTCATGTCCTTGAATGTGAATATCTGAGCATGATTTGGACTGTGATTTGTACTTTTTTATTTTTTTGGCAAGACTAGGCAAACCACTTCTGAAAATACAGGGATATATTTTGGCAACTGTATATTTAGCCAGCAGTTTATCTTAAAGCAAGTACCCTTATTTAAAAGACAAGTGAAGGGTGAGCAGGGGGTTGCACTAACATTCAATTGTGGTTTTAAATGAAGCTATGTTGAATTTTACTAGAAACAGTTGAACAAACAGTTGAACAAACTCTTTCTCACATCTCTCTCGCATCCTCCTGGCGGGGTCAAACTGAGCCAGTTCTTTCTCAACATAGTACAGCACTTTCATTGAATCCCTGTCTTTGTCCGTCTGGATTCGGTAGCCTTTCCGCACTGTTAAAAAAAAAGAAAGAAATGAATAAGTGGCCAATGTGTTTCTCCCAAGAAATACGCTTTTAAAGACCTCGTTGCCTTCTGCTTGATTACATGTCTTTGAAACATGTTTAGAAATATGTTTCAGCAGTCAAATAATGATGGTTGATAGCTGGACGCAGTATATTATTTGAGAACACAGAAATGGAACAATGGGACGCGGAACAATGGCTTCAAACTACAAGAGAGGAGATTCCATCTGAACATTAGGAAGAACTTCCTGACTGTGAGAGCCGTTCAGCAGTGGAACTCTCTGCCCCGGAGTGTGGTGGAGGCTCCTTCTTTGGAAGCTTTTAAGCAGAGGCTGGATGGCCATTTGTCAGGGGTGATTTGAATGCAATATTCCTGCTTCTTGGCAGGGGGTTGGACTGGATGGCCCATGAGGTCTCTTCCAACTCTTTGATTCTATGATTCTATGATTCTATGAAATGCTGGACCACTCTTAACAACCACTATGTCAGACTACACAGAGAAGCCATTACAACCCACAAGCTTGTGGACAATTTCAACAGAAAGAATGTAACAATGAAAATGGACAAAATCTGGCTACCAGTATTTTAAAAAAACTCTAAAATCAGGATAATAAATAAATAACAACACAAAAAACAGGAATTCCATATAGGAAACAATCAGGGCCAGCTAACAGCACCCAATAAAGAATTCCTCCAGGCAAGAAGCAGCCAGGCTTTGAAGCTGCAAGGCTATTCAATGCTAATCAAAGTGGTCAATTACAACATTCACACTTGTCTCAAACAGACAAGAGTTCTTTCTCCCACCCTGGACATTCCCCAGCTATATAAACCCCATTTGCCTAGTTTCCAACAGACCTCACAACTTCTGAAGATACCTGCCATAGATGTGGGCAAAATATCAGAAGAGAATGTTTTGGAACATGGCCATACGGCCCAGAAAACTCTCAGCAACCCAGTTAAGTCTTCTATTTGTTTGGTTACAAGCAACAAGACTTGATCCTTTAAAATATTTTTGTTAGAGGATACAACTGAAAACAACTGCACTCTTTTAAATCCTATTGACATTAGAGGAAGAGTCAGCAAATTTATGTTTTGACTTGAAACAAATGATCCTCTTAATATGTAGCTTTAAAGTATGGAATGTATTTTGGTAACACAAATGTACATCAGATTCCCATATATTATGTTTCCAAGTCTCACTTGTTGCCAATAATACAAAAGGCCCAGTATGCATTATAGGCTAAGCCTGGTTTTCTATTATTTTGACAAGCTCAGTAATTATTGCAAGAATATTTTTGAAAATTCACACACTGTACTATTATTTTCTGTTTTAGTTTTCCAGCCCGGATAGATGCTTTAAATATGTACAACAAGTCTTGCTATGAAATATAAAAGAGTAAATATTATGTTTACAAATCAAAATAGCGATGAAATTGAAGCTGTAAGAATAAATTAATGCAGAATCTGTGGTGTTCTCATTGCCTTTCATGATTGGTGATGCTGGATGAATCTGATGTGAAAGGTCCAAAAGCCACAGAATATATTTAGAGCTACAAGGTTTTGATGCATTGTTTTGATTGAGTTTCTTAACTTTTTTTCCAATGTTTTGATGGAGTTTCAATGCTGCTGTTTTATACTCTTATATTTTATTTAATTCTCTTTTTATCTGGATTGTTATAGTTTATTATGTTTTTATTTTATTGTGTTTTTGGACTGTTTTGCTTTTATGTCTTGTGGACATTCTGTCCCATATGTAAGCTGCCCAAAGTCCCTTTGGGAAGATGGTGGTGGGGTATAAGAATAAAGTTGTTATTTGTTATAAGGTGCCATTTCTAGTTTATCATATTTTCTCATAAGGATAGCTCTTCTCTTTTCTGTACTGACACATAGATCCTGGAGTATCTGGTCCTCCTAATGCAGTACACTTAGTTTTAAGTATATATTCCAGTTAATCATAACCCTTAGGTTGCCACCACACAAAAATACAGTACCAGTTTGAAAAAGAACTCATTCACTGCTAAAACATACAATGAAGACATCTGCCCTTGCCCTTTGCTACTCTGCTGCTAAATACGCATGCCCAGTGTGGAAGACATCTCACCACACTAAAACAGTGGGTGTGGCTCTTAATGAGACATGCCGCATTATCATGGGGTGTCTGCATCCTACACCACTGGAGAAATTACACTGTTTAGCCAGTATTGCGTCAACTGACATCTGCCGGGAAGTAGCAACCAATAGTGAAAGGATTAAGGCAGTGACATCTCTGGCCCATCCTCTGTTCGGATATCAGCCAGCATGCCAATGGCTTAAATCAAGGAATAGTTTTCTAAGATCTACAGAGACACCTGCAGGAACTCCTCAGCAAACGAGAGTCCAAAAGTGGCAGGCTAAAACCCGGGACCTCAATCCATGGCTGATACCAAATGAGAGAGACCCTCCTGGGCACACAGAAGACTGGGTGACTTGGAAGGTGCAGAACAGACTGTGCTCTGGCACCATGAGATGCAGAGCCAACCTTAAGAAATGGGGCCACAAAATGGAATCAATCACATGCAAGTGTGGAGAAGAGCAAACCACAGACCACCTATTAAAATGCAGCTCGAGCCCTGCCATATGCACAATGGAAGACCTTCTCACAGCCACACCAGAGGCACTCCAATTGGCCAGCTACTGGTCAAAAAACATATAACGCCAAGTCTTTAAACCTTGTGCTTTTTAAAATACATTACAGCTGTACCTTTGGTTCACTCCTGATACAATAAATAAATACTGCTAAAACATAACAGTGTAAAGAGAAGTGCCATGGATCAGACACAATGGGTGGCACAGGTGGGAAGCCTCTTGTTTTACTTTGCACAAATGTACCAACATGCACCCTTTTTAGATCAATCCAACAACATGTAGGAAAAAATGTTATTACTAATACTGCCGTGGAGTTACATCTGTGATGGAGAGGAAGTGTCCAAATGATAACTCCAGATGCTTTTGGAGCAATTTCCTTTTTCCTGTTATTTTACTCATATGAGCGGACCATTCATGTGAGCTGTATCTGTTATTTGCAATGTATGAACTAGACCCAATCCAAACAGAAAATAGTTTAGCTGACAGATTTGTGTAATCAGAACACCCAGCATCTGCAGGGACACATTGTGCCAGTTTGTACGAAAAAAAGACTGTAGCACAAAAATAAGCCTTTGTGGCTCTTTTGGCAAGTATCATCTTCTTCACTCTTATCTCAGTTCTGCATTGCAATAGGAGAACAATAGCCTAGCCATCCAGAATGCCACAACCTAAATAAGGAATCCTACTGAACAACATACACAGAAAGGCCAACATTACAAACAAGTGCTGAAGTCTGCACTTTTATTCTCATTGAACAAGCACCCTTTTTACTGTTACAGTGTGAACTCTCATAATAGCATGTAACAACACCACTTGCTTTCAATTCATTGCTGGGCTCTGCAGCCTCCATATGTTCTCACAAGCATGTAACAAAGATGTAGAAAAATTCTAGATTACCACTTTGTCCTCCTGCAGTGGATTCACTTGGCGCCAACGGAGGAAGATGTGACTTTTCCATCAGAACGGCATGAGATGGGACACTACCCACATTCGGAATATAGTAAGGTCCAGGGATTGAGGTGACTGCAGGGGGGTATCCAGCCTTTGCAGCCTTTCCCGCTTCATACACTGAAAAATAAAAGAGCAGTACATATGAAAAAGATCTTGGAGTCCTCGTGGACAACAAGTTAAACATGAGCCAACAATATGAAGTGGCGGCAAAACAAGCCAACGAGATTTTGGCCTGCATCAACAGGAGTATTGTGTCTAGATCCAGGGAAGTCATGCTACCCCTCTATTCTGCCTTGGTTAGAGCACACCTGGAATACTGTGTCCAATTTTGGGCACCACAATTGAAGAGAAATACTGACAAGCTGGAATGGGAAGAGAGATACTGACAAGCTGACAAGCGACTAAAATGATCAAGGGTCTGGATAAAAAGCTGTGCTGGTACGTCTGTACCAGGAGCTCCAACTTTATTTTCTTTCTGTTATCTGTTTGCAGTTATATGACAGGTCTGCTGTCCATCATAATTAAGCTTTGGTTCCACCCCTTGTTCAGGGCTCTGGGAGGGAAAGGAGCCATTTTTTTGTCAGTCTCACACAAGGAAGCTAAACTATAGGACGTAGACCAGCTCGTCCCGTAGAAAAGCTTCTTTTCTCAAGATCATCCGGAGAAACAGAAACTCCAGGGAAAAGGCCCCAAGGCTCTGGCTGAGAGCTCACAGCCTCTCAGCCTCACAGCAATCAGAGGGAAAACAGCCCTGAAGTTCTCAAAGAATTCTCGGAGGGAGAACAACATTACAGATCCACGGAACTCCAGCTGAAATGTCTACAAGCCTCGGCTGGTAGGTCTACTCAATACCCAGACACATTTGGAATCGGTAGTAGCACCCACACCGATGAGGCATAGATAGTAAACAGCCTGGGAGTGGTTAAAAAGGGTTTTTCTTACAGAGAAAGAACAGTTAATTAAAGTCAGGTACCAGTCCATTGAGGACTAGACTAAGAAAGCCTTGAAGTGTTGTTTGCACCACTGAAGATTTGTTTTTTTGTTCCATAATAAAGACTTTGTTGTACCATTGAAGACTCTAAAGACCATCACTTCAGAAAAATCCCTGAGAACCTCTCTTTGAGGCCCCCTGACTTCCCGCTGGGTTTAAAGTATATGTCCTATAAAAAAGACAGCTATTACAGGCCCAGCGCGCAACAGAACACAAGCCCTATCAGAAGCAGCTTAAAGAGCTAGGCATGTTTAGTCTGAAGAAGAGAAGGCTGAGAGGAGACGATAGTTATGTATAAATATGTGAGAGGAAATCATAGGGAGGAAGGAGCAAGCTTGTTTTCTGCAGTCCTGAACACTAGGAGGCAGAACAATGGCTTCAAACGACAAGAGAGGAGATTCCACCTGAACATGAGGAAGAACTTCCTGACTGTGAGAGCTGTTCAGCAGTGGAACCCTCTGCCCCAGAGTGTGGTGGAGGCTCCTTCTTTGGAGGCTTTTAAACAGAGGCTGGATGACCATCTGTCAGGGATGCTTTAAATGCGATTTTCCTGCTTCTTAGAAGGGGGTTGGACTGAATGGCCCACAAGGTCTCTTCCAATTCTATGATTCTATGTAATAATCAAGAAGGCCCTCATGACACAATCCCTTTTGTCACAATATTTGCGCAGTCTTACGTTTTGAGATGGAAGCTTAACAATTTATTTATTTATTGACTCTATTTATATGCCATTTTTCTCTACCCCGAAGGGGATGCAAGGCAGCTTACATGGAGGCAATGCCTTAAAACACATACAATTAAAAAAAATAGATTAGATTAAAATTAAAACACATGGAAAATTTAAAAACATTCCATTCCATATTAAAATCATGCCATCCAAAGTCGTGGTCGAAAACATTCCATAGTCATTCCATATATTCCAAATCTGTTAATTGCACTGCACTATTCTCCAAAGGCTTGGTCCCACAGCCAAGTTAAATGATAAAACTAAGATAATATGGGAGGTGATGTATTTTTCCAAGAGTCTTTCCTTTCTATGACTTTAATTCATATCAGATTGAATTCACATGAAAACAGAAATCACAACAGGAGGTGTCGGAATTGTTTCAATATCTGAAAAGTGCCTTAGCTGATATACTGCTCCAGTACTAAAATCAAGCTGGGGCCATAACATGGCTATCAAGTAGGTCTGTTTGTGCAAAATACCCTGAGGATTAATTAATTTTTTCCAGTGCAGGAATTAAGCCTGGGAGAGCTGAATGAACAAACAGAAACTTTAAGTGGTATTTCAGGAAAACCTCCAGGAGCCTAATTAGCAAGGCAAAACAAACAAGCAAACAAACAAACAAAAACTCTACTGGCCACATAAACAGACACCGGCAAAGTAATTCATCGCATGTGTTTGAGCACATGAAGGTTTCAGCACTTCATCACATTCATTAAATCCTACTGAGTCACCCACTTAAGAAATGGCAACCTAATGTGTTCATCACATGATGTAGGCATCAAGTGTAGGGTAGAGATATCTTGGTGTTTAAAAAGGGTTGCAGAGGGTTATCTTTTCAGATGCTTTCTAAGATAGTTTGCAAACTATCTGGATAGAATGGGCAAAATGAATAATAACTGGATAATAATAATTTAAGCCAAACTGCACATAGCCCTTGAGCCTAGCTTGATGGAAAGACCAACCTTTGCCGACCCACCTCGTTATAGATGTTCTGTAATGATACAATTTAATTCTATATTTATGGGCCCTCATCTGCTTCCCTCCCTCCTTCCCAAAGGGCCAATATTGGAAATTAGAACCTCTCTTAGGGAACAAATATACAATATTAAAGTGGCAACATTTCATCTTTTTGGGGGGGGGGGGTTCCGTATCAGAAGCGACTTGAGAAACTGCAAGTTGCTTCTGGTGTGAGAGAATTGGCCATCTGCAAGGATGTTCCCCAGGGGATGCCTGGAGGTTTTGATGTTTTACCATCCTTGTGAGAGGGTCCTCTCATGTCCCCACATGAGGAGCTGGAGCTGACGGAAGGAGCTCATCCGCACTCTCCCCAGATTCGAACCTTCAACTTTTCTGTCTTCAGTCCTGCCAGCACAAGGGTTTAACCTATTGCACCAATGGGGGCTCCTGACATGCAGGTGACAAGGGACTAATTAATGAGGTCCTGTTTTTTAGTCTATTTCTAATCAATAACATGGCAGTCCTACTGAGAAGGAGCGGTAACTATTTATCTTCAGCTATGAGCAATTACTTCAGGCTTCATCAATGGTCTAATCTTTAGTTTTTGTGAGGAAATAAAACTGATAGAGTGACTCAGTCCAGCCGCACTGAGCATTCCCTCACTCACTCAGGCAAGAGGGGAAAATGGATGGAGGAGTGGAAGAAGGGGGGCAGATGGTGCAGGACTCTAGGGAACAGGGGAGGAGGAAAGAGGTGCTGTTTAGGAGCAGCAGCCCCTTTCCACTGTCCGTTTAGCATTGGTTTCAAAGGATCTGGATTTAATAGAGATTTATACAGTTCTGGTCAAGCCCAGAACTTTTAAGGGCACTGCTATAGGTACAGCTGTCCCAGCTCCTTATCACTGCCTTTGCTGTCCTTCTCCTAGCCTCACCTACCCTGGCTCTCTCGCCTCCCTCTTTCTGCCTGGGAGACCCACACACCTGGCTTCCTTCCACAGCCCCATCCCATCCCATAACCATCTCCTATTTGAGTGAGTGATGGAATTTCAAAGTGTTGAGTGCTAAAGTAAATGAGGAGGTATTTGGTTCTCAGAGACATAGAATGGCAAAATTGTCATAAGGTTACATGGGGAAAACAGAAGGAAGTCCAGCAAAGCCCAGTACACAGACCATCCAATGGGTCCCATCACGGAGATAGGGCAGAATACAAATAAAGTATTATTATTATTATTATTATTACTACTACTACTACTAGCTGTACCCGCCACGCTTTGCTGTGGCCAACCTTCCCTCTTTCTCTCCTTTGTTCCCTCCTTCTTTCCCTCCCTCTTTCCTTCCTTCCCGTCTTTCCTTTCCTTCTTCCTTCCTTCTCTATCTCTTTCCTTCCTTCCCCCCTTTTCTTTCCCTTCTGCTGTCTCTTTTCTTCCTTCTCTCTTTCCTTCTTTCCTTCCCTCCCTCTTTCTCTACATTCCCCCCTTCCTTCGCCCCCTCTTTCCTTCCTTCTTTCCTTTTTTTCTTTCCTTCTCTCCTTCCTTCCCCTTTTCTTTCCCTCCCTCTTTCTCTCCTTTCTTCCTTCTCTACCTCTTTCCTTCTGTCCTTCTGTCTTTGCTTCCATGCTTCCTTCTCCCTTTCCTCTTTCTTTTCTTTATTTCTTTCTTTCTTTCCTCCCCTTCCATCCCTCTTTCTTCCCTTTTTTCTGTATTGTCATTTAGCTTTTCATCATTTAGCTTTTGGGGGCTTTTTAAATCCCTTCTGCTGTTTTTCAGTGTTTTATGAGTGAAGGACATACATTGGGTTGTTAGGTGTATTGTGTCCAAATTTGGTGTCAATTCATCCAGTAGTTTTTGAGTTATGTCAATCCCACAAATGTACATTACATTTTTATTTATATAGATTACTATTACTATTATGGATGATGATAAGATTAACAAGAAAAACTACTGATTGATAGAAATATGTTGATATATGAACTGTATATTCATATGCATGTCAGGAAAAAAATAACCACAGCCACTATGGCTGTCCGACCCCAAATAATCTGATACAATGAACACATATGGACATAATAGAAATGTTCTTTTTGTACCAGTGTGACTTCAGGGAGAGGGAACTGTATGGTTTTCAAGATTAATTTGCAGTTGGAGCACAACAGGTAAATAATGGGGTCAAACTGGGTCCGGAGACATTGGGATACAGCACTCATGTTGATTCAGCCATTGTTTAATTTATTCTTTAGTTTCAGTTCACTTTTAATAATGTACTAATGACAGCCTCAGGTTTCCATAACAGACTTGCAAGTCGATGGCCAGGATTCCTGGCTGGATCAGAATGAGATTACTGTTTACTATAATAGGTACAACTATGCTGAGCATTCATATGGACTGATCTTTCTCAACACAAAAAAATGAATTCAAGTGTTACTGGTAAATCAACATTTATGTAAGATCCACTGATTGAATAGATATATTCTAGTTAAATGGACCTTACATAAATGTTGACTTACCAGTTCCTATGCATCTATGCCACCATTACCTTGATCCAACGAGATACCGTATTTGTGATGAAGGAAGTTTGCATGCATACAGCTAGGTGGTGCAGTGGGTTAAACCCTTGTGCCAGCAGTACTGAAGATCGACAGGTTGCAGGTTCAAATCCGGGGAGAGCACGGATGAGCTCCCTCTATCAGCTCCAGCTCCCCATGCAGGGACATGAGAGAAGCCTCCCGCACGGATGGTAAAACATCAAAACATTCAGGTATCCCCTGGGAAATGTCCTTGCAGATGGCCAATTCTCTCACACCAGAAGCGACTTGTAGTTTCTCAAGTTGCTCCTGACACAAAAAAACCTGAGGATTCAGTTGGATCTCTCATTACGAAATAGCTGCTTTGCAACAGCTATCCTGTCCACATCAAACTGGCAGGCTTTCAAGTATTAGAAAGGTTCAAATTCCTTAATAACTAAGTGGTCAATAAATAGCCATTTTAGAAATAAATTGTAAAATCTATCAGTTGTATCAAATGATGACTTTTGGAAAGCAATTCTACACATGCAAACTGGCGACCTGATTTTATTCAATGTGTCCCATCAGACTGCAACCCTTCAGACTACATAATACGCTGTACTAGAGGATTCTCCCAGTTTTCAGTTTCCAAGGCAATTGATCAATCCAATTTTATAGTTAGGTGTGTTTCATTATTAACAGATCCACAAAGAACACAGAAAAAATGTTCTTTTTTATAAAGAATATAGCAAGAGAGCATTGTGCACAACCAGGAGACTGCTTTAACAGTTGTTTTACACTGTGAAAGTATCACTCACATGCCCTTGGACAGCAGCAGGTATCTGGACAGAAAAAGCAGCGGATGTAACAGCAACAGCTGTGCGGGCAGCACTGGCACCAGCAGATCCCGACCAGGAGGAAGAAGAGGAACGCACCAAGGATCACCAAGCCTACAAACACCCACTCTGCAAAGAAACAAAAGACATAGGTGTGAAATGTTGGGACCATCAATCAATTAGAAATGTTTGATTGACTAATCTTATAAATAACTATTAATCCTTTAAAAACCTATATAGATATTATTTAAGTAATAAGGAGATTTGAAATAGTTTAATAAAGAGAAGCTATGATTAGTACATATAAGTAAAGGCTCTCATTGATACTTTTACTCCCTATGAGAGTGATTCAAACAGGAAAAGATGTGCTATAGAAAAAGAACCATTAAGCTTGTTTTTGTAACTCTCCTAAATAACACCAATCTTCATGAATTACAAGTACTGAAATTTAAACTGAACACTAGAATTTTATACTAGGACTTAATTAGTAATAGTAATTGTAATAATAATAATAATAATAATAATAATGCTTTATTTGCATCCCCCCCCCCCCAGGGTGGCTTACAACAAACTATTACTACTACTACTACTAATAATAATAATAATAATAATAATAATAATAATAAATGTTTTATTTCTACCCCGCCATTATCTCCCCAAAGGCACTTTGGGCTGCTAATAAAAAACAGCAAAGTGTCGCATATAGACAATACATAAATCTAAAACGATAAAACCATAGAGTTACAATCACCCACATACATAATTACAATGTAAAACATTAAAATTCATAAAATACAGTACATAATACAATACAGACCATAATTGCATATCACTTAATACAACAAAACAACTCAATAGCGTAAATATTAATAAAACAAATTTAAAAACTATTTTGCCCTCTAAAAGCTGTAAAAATATAAATGCCACTTGAATCAGCCAATTCCTATGGTCAGGATATCCAGTAATTATGAATTATAGTACTAGCAGCTGTTCAAAGTCCTGTCCACTTAAATGGTTGATGTTCTTAGCCATTGTCAAAAGTCTGCTTAAATAGCCGGGTTTTTAATTCCTTCCTGAAGTTTAAGAGAGTGGGCGCTTGTCTGAATTTCTTGTCGAGGACATTCCAGAGTCGGGGACCACTAAGAAGGACCTCTCCCTCGTCCTCACCAACCTCGATTGTGAGGGAGGTGGGATCAAGAGGAGGGCCTCCCTGGCTGATCTTAAGGCCTGAACAGGTTCATAAAGAGAGATGCAGTCACGTAAATAGGCAGGACCTGAACCATATAGGGCTTTGTAGGTAATAACCTGCACTTTGAATTTGGCCCGGAAGCAAATCAGTAACCAATGAAGCTGCTTTAAGAAGGGCAGGGGTTGTATGTTCCCTACAATCCTTCCCTGTCAACATTATGGCTGCAGATCTTTGCACTAATTGAAGCTTCCAGACCGTCTTTATAGGCAGCCCCATGTAGAGTACATTGCAATAATCCATGCAAGATGTGACTAAAGTGTGGACCACCATGGCCAAATCTGGTTTTTGGAGGTACAGTCGTGACTGGCACAGACGTTGAATTGTGTGAAGGCCCTTCTGGCCATCGTCGACACCTAAGCTTCAAGTGTCAGTGCTGTGTCCAGGAGGAACCCCAGACTGCAGACCTGTGTCCTCAGGGGAGTGTAACCCTGTTGAGCACAGGTTGCCACCCTATATCCTGATGAGCCTTGTGACTGACCAGGAGGACCTCTGTCTTGTCTGGTTTAAGCTTCAGTTTGTTAGCCCTTATCGAGTCCATCACAGCTGCCAGGCACTAGTTCAGAACTTGGGAAGCTTCCTTGGATTGAGGTGGAAATGAGTAATAAAGTTGTGTATCATCTGTGTACAGATGATATAGTGATGAAATAGCATCTTCAATAATGTCAGGACTGAAAAACACACCATCTAATAAATGTGGAGAATAATGTAATGGCATGGGACTGTGAGAATCAATGCAATATAATTTGTTTTTTGCTATGCTTTTTAAAACAAAAAACAGGTAAAACGTTCTGCTGCAAGGCTCTTAAGACACAGTGAAACAAGAAAGGAAGAAGATAGTAGGCATGAACAAGCAGAGAAAAACATGCAATTATTTCAATTACACATATGTAGCCTTTAGCTACAATACAATACATGGACTATGGGAATAATCCAAAGACAGAAAACAGTTCTGCATAAAATCAAGCCAGATTGCACCCCAGCCCCTCAAATCCATGCATTGTTTGGGTCATCTGTACAGAGCCTCAGTATGTGTATATGAACTGTACATACATGATGCAGAATATATTTACAAAGACTATATGTACAGAGGCTTAATCTAAATTGCTATCTGAAGGAACTCTGAAAGGCTTAAGGTGAAAGTGTTGGAGATTACCGTACCCAATGTTCTTGTCTTCAGACATATTGGATACAAGCTATTGTAGCAGACAAACAAAAAATTTGGCAGGCGTGACAATATTATTAATCCAAACGATTGGTGACATTATAGGAATACATAGAAGGATGGGGTAGTGAGGTGCATAAAACCCTGGCTTATCGTTTGTATCACTAGATTTTTGGCAAATTCATGGTGGCATAAAGTTATCTCAATAACAAGTCAACAATTGTTTCAAACATCAATAGCATTAAGCTTCTTAAAATTAATTTGAATTGGTCAATTCAGAGGAAGAAGATGAAACCATGTACAACTTTTATAGGAAGTCAGCAGGTTTCTCCTGTTCTGGGTTCAGGATAACTGATCTGAAATTAATGCACAGATGGAAATATTGTTGAATCTGGTATATACATATGATGTTCAGCTGCAATTTTCCATTTGTTCACATTATGTTTGTTCTTTTTTTTTAATTGAATAGAGAAATCTGAACTTTTTCAAGGTATTTTCTTTGTTTTCTTTCACCATTATTTTCGGGAATACCCCCAATGCTTCTTTATCAGACAGAAAAAAACTACATCTTATTAAACTGTACCTCAACTCACATTATCATCCTCTTTATAGTTTACAGTTTAAGGCAAAAAAGGCAATGAACACACTATCACCCAAAGTTGGAGATGTAGCTGCGATAAAGAAACACCCAAATCTGTTTTGAAAGGAGGTACGTTTTCCCCATGTACCATGTTTTAAAATCAACACGGGTGTGTCACATCAGCAGATGAATTTAGTACAGATATGGTCAAACCCAGGTCCAGGGGGTGGGGCGGCGGCAAATGCAGCCTCTTGGGTTCTTTTCTCAGGCCCTCCTCTCTCTCACTATCCTATCCTTCCATCCTTCTCTCTTTCCTTCCACCCTCTCTCCCTCTTTCTCCTTCGCTTCCACCCTTTCGTTCTTCCTTCCTCTCTTTCCTTCCTCCTCCATCCTAACTTCCCTTCCACCCTTTCGTTCTTCCTTCCCTCTCTCCCTCTTTCTCCTTCCTTCCCCTTTGTTTTCCTTTTCTTCTCTCTTTCCTCCCTCCCTCGCTTCCTTCCCTCCCTCTTTCTCTCTCCCTCTATTCCCTTCCAGCCTTTCATTCTTCCTTGCCTCCCTCCCTTTCTCCTTCCATCGTTCCCTTCCTCCCTTTCATCCTTCCTCCTCCTTCCTCCTTACCTTCCTCCCTTTCTCCTTCCATTCTTCCCTTCCTCCATTTTGTCCTTCCTTCCTTCTCTCTTTCCTTCCTCTTTCCCTTCCTTCCATCACCAGGCAGCCAGTCCTCCTAGCAGGGAGAGCTAGCATGCAGCCCCCAAGTTAGAAAGTTTGCCCATGCCTAATTTAATGGCAAGGAACTCATACTGCCAGGCATATAGCCGGGGGGGGGGGGGGGGGGGGGGGGCTTGAGGGGCTTCAGCCCCCCCCCCCCCAAATTCTCATGGTGGTTTGCGAAAAGGCCTTACTGGTGCATTATTTAAACTGTTATGTTTATTCATATCATGATCTGATCACCCTACTCAATATATCCCATATGCATGGGGGTATTGGGGTAACGATACAAAAGGTTTGCTAGGGTAGACCCTCTTTCACTCAGACTCAGCCCCCCCCCCGAAACTCAGCCCCCCCGAACCCTCCTGAAAGAAACTCAGCCCCCCCCCCCCCCCCGAATCGAAATCCTGGCTATGGGCCTGCATACTGCCCAACCTTGGTTTAGGTTTTTACAAATGATATGCAGTGATTCTTGGCCCTGAACACTGCACTCCTCTCTTATCTTCATCTTGCATACATGAGGAAAGAAGACATTTTTTCTATAGCTGATTAGTACAAATCAAATGCCTGTAGTACAAACCATGCCAGCTTTGTGTGTATACAATCGGTAACTACTAGTTAGTTTTTTTCATGCATCCCTTTGGTCTTTTCAGACAACTGTGTAAGCACAGGAATTGGAGGGTTATTTTCCATTCCTTCCGGCCCTCCATAGACTGCAGCAGAAGTGACATTCTAGTTCCTGATTGTCAATTTTAAATCACATTTTGGCTGTTCAGAAAATCTTGAAATGGTCCCACTTTCATAGTATTTTCTTAATTTTTTTCAGGTTCATTTTCAATGGCTTCAAACTACAGGAAGGAGATTCCACCTGAACATTAGGAAAAACTTAACTGTGAAAGTTGTTCAGCAGTGGGGTTCTCTGCCTCGGAGTGTGATGGAGGTTCCTTCTTTGTAAGCTTTTAAGCAGAGGCTGAATGACCATCTGTTGGGGTGCTTTACATGTGATTTTTCTGCTTCTTAGCAGGAGGTTGGACTGGATGGTCCACAAGGTCTCTTTCAACTCTATAATTCTATGTTTCAGCATTTGATGAGGTGGAGGACTGACAGAGGATGCCCTTTCTGCCCAAACTACATGCAATCCTCATGTAGCTGCAGCTAACATAAACCTCATTTCAAAAACTTCCTGCCTTCTAGTTATGTCAGATTCCCATCATCCCATCTTCATCTCCAGATGTATAGCATTATGTCATCCATCCTCCTCAGCTATGTTGGCTAAGACACTGCTGGAATTTACTGTAACACATCCAGAAGGCAACTGGCTGATGGAGAACAGTTTATATGATAGCTTTAACTAGGCCTACAAATACTTAACAAAAAACAAACAAGCAAACATCAGGACCAGAAACTTTCACTTATACTCAATCCAGAGGCATGGATGTACTACAAACACACACACACACACACACTTGAAGGCCTGCATTCACAAATGTAACATCCAGTAATTGTAACCATCTTAAAGATGACAATTTCTCAAGACAAGAGAAACATAATATATTATTTTATGCAAGCAAAACTGGTTAAAAAGTAGCGTTAAAATTGTCTATTACTAACAACAGTTCTGTCATTAAAATAACTGCCTTTGTAACAACAGCATCATGTACTAAAGCACCTGTTACTCCTACCAATTCCCAATTCCAAGAAGTCATTGAACAGACTAGGAACTGAGGCATATGTACAATTTAGGAATGAAAGTATGAATAAAAGGATAGTTAAAAGATAAATAAAGTGTTAGGTGACAGAGTACCTGGCATAATCTCCGCAGCAAAACTGGGCAAGAGATCAGCGAACAGCCCTGTCCTGCCTAGAAAAGACAGAGAAAGAGAAAGAAGGAAAGAAATTAGTTCAAGAAAATCACTCCTTATCACTTAGCAAGTGGTTCTTCTTTCCTACAATGTCAGGTCTCTACACAATGCAATATGAACTGAGTATTTCAGGAGGTTCCACTCCTCAACCCCACTTTAATTGCTTCCTCTAACCTAGGCATGGCATGATATAATTTAGCCCTAAAGCAAGAAAATGCAAGATCTGTTTGTATATTCCATGTAGATTTCATACTGAATTGCATTTACACTACAATGACATTGTTAGCTTTTGAATTTCCACAAGACCCTGTTAGCTTGGGTCGGGTCCAGGCTATTTGATGAACCGCATCTCCCACTACAGACCAACTCCAACACTACGGTTATTGAAGGAGGCCCTGCTCTTGGTCCCAGCCCTGTCCCAAGTGCAGCCGGTGGGAACGAAAGAAAGGGCCTTCTCCATGGCCCCCTCCCACCTCTGGAACTCCCTTCCTAAGGAATTAAACTCCCCTCCCCACCTTCAAGAAACAGCTGAAGACATACCTCTGTTCACTGGCTTATGAGGAGGGGGAGGAATCAATGGTAATACTATCATTATACCTCTGATTAATAGCTGCCATCCGTATCCGTGCCCTGTTTGCCCCACCAGCTCAATAGACATCTTGAGCAATGGTCAATCTTATTTGCCCCCAAGGAACTGGGAAATTGATGCTTGATGTTTGATGTTTTGTATCATGTCTGGTATAATAGGTTACATTTTTCACTTATTTTTTGTTGTTAAGTTATAATTTGCTGGGTTGTCGATTTTTGTTATTATGGGTGTATTTTTATTATGTTCAGGCACTGAATATTTGCCTTGTTATGTCTGGAATCCGCCTTGAGTTTCTCTGGGGAGATAGGGTGGAATATATATTATTATTAGTATTTATTTATTTATTTATGATATTTATATGCCGCCCTTCTCACCCCAAAGGGGACTCAGAGCGGCTTACAAGATATATATACATACAATATATTATTAACATAGTACAATATCAGTTTTAAATATTGCTATATTGCACTATATCAATTATACTGTAATTATATCAATTATACAGTAGTAGTAGTAGTAGTAGTAGTAGTAGTAGTTTGGATTTCAATTACATTCAATGACAAAATATTCCACAGTACTTTCAAAGTAAGCTGGGTGGATCCTGACTCCAATTCACAGTGAAAGCTCCTGTAAATATTGTATACAATAAAATGACAGAAAATCCCAAAGCATGGGTGTTTTATATGTGATTATCCTGTGCTACCTCTGGATAATCAGTAGTTCTTATAAAGGGCAGTTAGAATATACAAATGATTCAGATAGCCTGATGTAGTGGTAGAGATCACTCAACTGTTTGCAAGATAGTGAAGGACAACTTTGGGAATGTCATTATATTTCAAAGAACAACTCAAGATTAAAAGCACTGTCACTGAAGAGTGATTAATTTCCTTTTCCTTAACAGGAAGCTATGACTATATATAATAGAAGCTTGCTTTGGATGGTGTATGATGTCCTTGGAAAGTGGTCAAATCACCATATCCTAGTCTTCCATTTCCATAGTAATCTTTGAGGCAGAGCTATGCCCATTTTCCATTTTAGCTCATTTTAGCCGAGATCAATGCTTTAACTGCAAAAAAGGATAAATTACTTCATTACATCCATCATCTTCAGCAGAGCCTATTTCTATCCCAGGGTGCTGTATTCTATGCATTTCTGAAAGCACTATGAGTAACAAAGGTTGGGGTGACCCGACTTGTCACTAGCAGAACAATATGTATGAGAGCACGCAGACAGTACTTTTAAAAAATCATGTCATGCTATCTCCATTCTGTAAAGTAACAGAGGCTGTTTCCATGTCAACTGGAAGTAATCTATAGTTTCAATGTAGAATGTATTATACTACCTGTCTTAAGTTCTCAAATGGAACAGGCATTCCACCTATATCTATTGTATAGGTGTATGTATAGGCACATCAACCTATATGTATATGAATTATTCTTTACCCTTTAATTAAGCAATGTATGTGCATAAGAAGCTATAACAGAGACAAGACATATTCTGTATAGCAATGCTTCCTACAGTTCCAACCTTTTCCCTATTTAGATAAGTATTAATAGTTTACTTGGGGATATGCACAGAGAGATCTGTATCCATTCCAGTAAATGTACACAGGTAATGAGGGAAGAACAGCACACATAGCTAGCAAAAGTCAATTGTTTGCCACACATCTTTTTTTTTGAAAAAGTAAGGCAATACAATAGTATGTATGTATCACATGCATAAAGCACGCTCCTAAAGCACACTCTTGTGCATACATTTCATGATATGTAGGAACATGCAATAGTTAAAATCAATAGGTATGCTTGCTCTATGAGTAGGCTCTAAAGACATGTTCACAAGAGATGGTAAACCTTTCAAATCAGGTTTTTGGCACCACAGAATTGTGAAGGCAAGGGAAGTGCAGTTAAGAATAAACTGTTGACCTTATTACAAATGTAGAATTGGATTAGGCCTAAAGAACAGAGAGAAAATCCTCAAACTGAGTTTGACACCACTGATTCAGAAAAAAATTATACTCAGCCTGCAAATAATACAAACTTCATTGGAGCGATATTGTTTGGGGCAAACCCTGAGTGCTGGGCATAAAGATTATGATAAGCAAGATCATTGAAGGGATTTCTGCCATTTGTTTGATTACTCTCACTTTTTCAGTAGTGAGCAGACTTGTATCTGTTGATTGGTTCAACTTAGGGTTACCATAATTCAGAAACAACTTGAAGGCACATAACAACAACATTCTAATATATTTTCATTTCATTTTCATATAATATGCAAGGAGCTGTGGTGGCACAATAGGTTAAACCCTTGTGCTGCTGAACTGCTGGGGCAAGCACCCGTCTGTCAGCTCCAGCTCCTGCCAATCTAGCAGTTCAAAAACATGAAAATGTGAGAAGATAAATATGTACCACTTCTACTGGAAAAGAAAAAAAAGAGACGTTCCAAGCAATCATGCTGTACCTTTTCCCAAAAAAACTTCAAGCTCACTAACTGAATGTGTGTATTGTGTACTATGCATTTAACTGACGTTAGCTTGATATCTTGACCCTACAATCCATTTTGATTTGGAAGAAGCAATGTAGAAATATGCTAGGAATTTTGCTGATAAGCATTAGTTGGTTACAGAGTTCATTCATGTGCTTCAATGGAGAAGACCAGATTGGTCACTTTAAAACAGGGGTCCTCAAACTAAGGCACGGGGGTCTGATACAGCTCTCCAAGGTCATTTACCCAACCCTCACTCAGGGGCAACCTAAGTCTGAAAGGAATTGAAAGCACACAACAACAACAACAACAATGCTATCTCATCAGCCAAAAGCAGGCCCATACTTCTCATTGAAATACTAATAAATTTATATTTGTTTAACTTGTTCTTCATTTTAATCATTGTATTGTTGTGTTTTTTGCACTACAGATAAAATATGTGTAGAGTGCATAGGAATTCATTCATTTTTTTTTTCAAATTATAATCTGGCCCTCCAACAGCTTGAGGGACTGTGACCTGGCCCTCTGTTTAAAATGTTTGAGGACCCCTGCTTTAAAACATCCATTTTTACATATCCATTCAAAATATATTCTAATGTTTTGCTGTGTTTTATTTATTTAATGCTTCCTTTTGATCCCAGACTATTTTCTCCAAATATTCCCTTCATCCTCTGAATACTCTTACCAATGATTCACGCCATCCACAAATATTTACTGTTGTTAAACACTGTTTTTATTATTATTTGCTGTTGCTGCTACTGGTGACAGATTATTATGACAAAAGGGGATACCTCTAAATACACTGTGTTGTGTGTTTTATTATTCAAAGGCTGTTTCTAATGGACTACTAACAAAGCACTAAGTCTTCTCAGAAAAAAAGGTGAAAAGCATGAAGAAGTAGTGAAGCGATCAGTCACTCCTTTTCACAACCTCTGAGGGTGCCTGCCATAGATGCAGGTGAAACGTCAAGAGGGAATGCTTCTAGAACATGGCCATGCAGCCCCAAAAAATCTACAACAACCCAGTGATTCTGGCCATGAAAGTTTTTGATAATACATTGATCAGTCACTCAGTTTATGGGGAGGAAGGAAGTGGAAAGCAACATCTGATGGCTATCAAGGTTTTCTGTTGTTGTTCCCTGCAGTGACTTTCCTGCTATATGTCTATCATGTGAAAATCACAAATAAAATAGGACACACGTACATAGAAGTAGAGGATTTTAGGCAGTAGTGCCACCATGGCACTGTGCAATAATGTCACTATCCATTTTCAAATAAGCATTTGGTACTCTGTACTGAATATTGGTTTGGACTTTGCAGAAACTGATAGAATAGGTTAGTACATGTTATGTAGTCCATTTCTCTAGGGCAGTGATCCAGTAGTTTCTGTCAGAAGATTTGAAATTCAACTGATATATGACTGGAAGTTTGAAAAAAGGGAATTAGGAGATGAGAGAAGGAGTTGAGGGAGGAGGACAGCAAAGGGACATCAAAAAAAGCTAATTCAGAAGGCATTTGAAAATGCACTAAGTAAAGGAATTGCAAAGCAGATTATCCAAAAATGAAAATAATGCTGGTTGTGCTATGAATAAGGTTTTCATCAACTAGTCACCTCTAGGTTGGATTACTGTAATGCGCTCTACGTGGGGCTGCCCTTGAAAACGGCTCGGAAATTCCAACTTGTCCAACGAGCAGCGGCCAGGATGTTAACTGGTGCTCCTTACAGAGAGAGGTCAACCCTCCTGTTCAAGGAGCTCCACTGGCTGCCGTTTATCTTCCGAGCCCAATTTAAGGTGCAGGTGCTTACCTACAAAGCCCTGAACAGTTTGGGACCAGCCTACCTGCGTGACCGCATCTCCGGCTACGAACCCATGCATTCACTACGCTCACCTGGAGAGGCCCTGCTCGTGATCCCGCCGGCGTCGCAAGCACGTCTGGTGGGGACACGAGACAGGGGCTTTTCCGTGGTGGCCCCCCGTCTCTGGAACACTCTCCCCAAGGATCTTAGACAAGCCCTTACATTGGCAGTCTTCAGAAAGAACTTGAAGACCTGGCTGTTCCAATGTGCCTTTCCAGATTAGGAAATCTCCAATACCAAGCCCCAGACGCACTTTATTAGAATTAAGACTGCCGCACACTGCACATTGCACTGCCCTATAATCCTTACATGTCACCTGTCACATCAGCACTTTTTAATCTTGTACCCTTTACTCTGGCCCGGCCCAGTTTTATCTGTGTGATGTATTGATTATTGCTTGTGGTTCTTGTTGTTTAATACTGCTTTAATTGTTTTTAATTTGCTTTAAGTATATTGTTATGTTGTGTATTGAGGCCTTGGCCTTTGTAAGCTGCATCGAGTCCTTCGGGAGATGCTAGCAGGGTACAAATAAAGTTTAATAATAATAAAAATAATAATAGTAACAGGCACAAATAATGTAAGTTCAGACTAAGAAAACATGAACCATTTTGTATGATCTAGAACTCCAGCCTAGATTTATCTGCATGTCAACTATCATACCTATAGTCCATAAGTAAAACATAATTCTCTATCCTAGATTCCTGTACTGGATTGACAGTAAGGAAAATGTGCAGACAATAGGAAACAAATAAAACAAATTACTTCCTGTGGAAGCATATCATAGAGTGATGATGGGGGGGATCAATGAAATGCTTAAAAAGGACACCCCCCTAAGCATTGATAGGGCCTTTGGTGCAACTTTATAGTCAACAACTAGTGGAAGAATACGACAGAGTTGCACTGCAGGACCTTGGAAATACCTAGAGAAGACATCTCTCTAGGAATAGTCAGGTTCTCCAACACAACTCTGTGGTCAGCTTCAGCAGAAGCATGCCATAGACTAGAATTATGTTGGAGGTACAAGGAAATACCAAGAAGAAACATATTTTGTCAGATGTGGGTAAATGAATCTGCAGGTACTGGTCCCACAGATACACAGCTAATACTGTAAATAATCCAAGATGTATCTTATCTGAAACTGTTATCCCAAATTCTGATCTAATTATATGTGCCGGGCAGACTCTTGGTACTCCCAATAAAAACATACAAAGTGGCTGACAAACCTTCTAATTTTCTTAATCTTTGTAAGGCATTGAATTTTGCTGTTATTTTTTTGTAAACCGCTTTGAGTCCCCCCAGAGGTTTTTTTTTTTTTTCTGTGTCAGGAGCGACTTGAGAAACTGCAAGTTGCTTCTGGTGTTAGAGAACTGGCCATCTGCAAGGACATTGCCCAGAGGATGCCTGGATGTGTTGATAGTTTATCATCCTTTGAGAGGCTTCTCTCATGTTCCCGCAATGGGGAGCTGGAGCTTATAGAGGGAGCTCATCCGCGCTCTCCCCGGATTCGAACCTGTGACCTGTCGGTCTTTCAGTCCTGCCGGCACAAGGTATTAACCCATATAAATACTATAAATAAATAAATAATACATTATTCTTTGTTAAGGTCCAGATATTTGCATCAAAACTTAATACAGACAATACCTTTGCCTTAAAAATATTCAAGACTGAATGTAACATGTCTGAGTAAGTTTAGGTCAAAGGTCTATTTGGAGTTTGAACACAGGCAATTGCTTTCAACTAATTTCTTTTTATTCTTTTTTACATGCACAAAACCCTGCAGAAATAACACCATACTCAAATAATTTTTATAAAAAAACTTTGCATGTTACATTTTGTTAGAATTTAAAAAACATTTATGTTGCTTCCTTTTCTTACCAAAGACAAGAACAGTTGATTTTGTGCTGTTGATTA
This sequence comes from Anolis sagrei, assembly GCF_037176765.1. Classification (NCBI taxonomy): domain Eukaryota; kingdom Metazoa; phylum Chordata; class Lepidosauria; order Squamata; family Anolidae; genus Anolis; species Anolis sagrei. The sequence continues at coordinate 52,158,026 of NC_090023.1, read as the reverse complement.
CCAGGTTATTTTCCTGACAATATGAAATAAATATTCTCAATAATCTCACAAGCTTATTTATATGGTAGTTAGTAAAATCGTGTCATCTGCATGTAAAATGGTATTGACTAGTCTATCCAAAGCCTTTGGTATATGAAATTCTTTATTATGAATTGCTAAAACTACATCATCAATATAAATTATGTTTCAAGAGCTAAAAGGCAACCCTGCCTCACCTTTTTAACTATGGCAATTGCCTTTGTCAAGGCATGATTTACATCAGTTCTAACATTTCTGCTTTTATCCCTACAAAAAGTATTTATTTAAAAAAGAGAGTTCTTTAATCTATACTTTTTTTCAACAGCATTTCCCATAAAAAATCACTGAAATCATACTTTTCACATAAAAGCACAGTTTGAATAGAATCACTTGTGTCTTTTTGTGCAAAGCCCTATCATTTGCACACACATACATTCCAATCTTGCAATCAAGATCTATAAATACTAGATGAAAACTGCACAAAATTTCCAACACTTTATTATTCTTCACAACAAGGTTTTCCAAGCATTGCAAAATACATTATTCAGTCAGGGTATGTATAATAGCAAATATTCCAGTCTCAATAACAGAACTTCCTTGGTCTCAATTATCCATAACCTTGACTGTGAAGTAAACATGACTATCCAGCTCTTAAGCAACAATGAACTACTCTAAATTCTAGTAGTGTTTTCCTCCCTATTGGAATTCATCTAACCCACCCTTTTACCATTGCTGTAGCATCAGCAGTCAGTCATGAGTGGCTCTTGCAACTGAAGTGGAAGATAAATCTGATACTTCAGATAATGTGTTCATATTTTCTTACAACACAAATTGTTCAGATCCCTATGAAGTAATTCTTTTTTGTATAACTATTTATCAGGGGCTGCCTGCAGGCATCATTCTTTTCCTAATGTAAGACATCTTCATGAAGGGGATCTGGACTAAGTGAGAAAGAAACAGAGGGAAGAGGGGATATATCACTCTTTCTACTCACATTGTTTCACCATTCCAGCCTTATCTAGTTCCGCTATTCCCATTCCACGGTATTTGAAACCGTGTAAAAGGAAAATGACTCTGGGGTGCTTCAACGTACCCAGTCAAACACCTTTCTAGCACATAACTGCAACTAGTAAAGTCACAGGATCTCTGTTCTCTGGTCACCCACTTTACATACTGAATTGATTATCATGTTAGGACAGTGGTTCTCAACCTTTTGGACTTAAACTACCAGAAATCCCAGCCATCATACCAGCTGTTAGGAATTGTGGGAGCTGAGGTCCAAAACACCTGGAGGACCAAAGGTTGAGAACTGCTGTTAAGACATCAGTGGGTTTACTGTGGGGAAAATGTCTAAATTTTAAAGTTTAAACATTCCCTTCCAAATAATGGGAGTAGAGCGGTCACTAAAGTCTGGATATGTCACAGCCTGGCTTTAGGCTGGGGCATGGAACTGAAACACCTTGGTCAACTTAGTGGATGATCTGCGTAGGGAACTGGACAGGGGGAATCTGTCCTTGTTGGTTCTCCTGGACTTCTCAGCAGCCTTCGATATCATAGACCATGGTATCCTTCTGGGATGACCCACAAGAATAGGGCTTGGGGCCTTTTTTTGCAGCGGCTCCAGTCTCTCGTGGAAGGCCAAACTCAGAAGGTATTGTTGGGGGACACCGGCATAGTCCCACAGTAATTGTCCTGTGGAGTCCCAAAGAACTCAGTATTGTCCTCCATGTTGTTTAACATCTACATGAAGCCGCTGGGAGAGCCATTGGAGTTCTGGAGTTCATTGTAATCTGTATGCAGATGACATACAACTCTATCACTCCTTTCCACCTGCTACTAAGGAGGCAGGTCAGGTCCTGAACCAGTGTTTGGCAGCTGTGACGATCTGGATGAGGGTGAACAAATTGAAATTGAATCCAGACAAGATAGAGGTACTCCTGGTCAGTCGAAAGGCTGAACAGGGTATAGGGTTACAGCCTGTGTTGGATGGGGTTACACTCCCCTGAAGACACAGGTTTGCAGCTTGAGAGTGATCCTGGATTCATTGCTGAGCCTGGTACCCCAGGTTTCAGCAGTGGCCAGGGGAGCTTTTGGACAATTAAAACTTGTGCACTACTCTATGTGGGGTTGCCTTTGAAGACTGTTCAGAAGTTTCAATGAGTTCAACAGGAAGCAGCCAGGCTGCTTGCCGGAGCAGTGTACAGAGAGAGGACATCCTTCCTCTTTCATCAGCTCCACTCACTGCCAGTTTGCTACCGAGCACAATTCAAAGTGCTGGCTTTAGCCTATAAAGCCCTAAACAGTTCTGGCCCAGTTTACCTGTCTGAGTGTATCTCCCACTATGAACCACCTAGGAGGTTAAGATCTTCTGGGGATGCCCTGCTCTCAGTTCCACCTCCTTTGCAGGTGCGGTTGGTGGGAACAAGAGACAGGGCCTTCTCAGTGGTGGCCCCTTAGCTATGGAACTCCCTCTGAGTGAAATTAGATCAGCCCCCTCCCTCCTGACATTTAGCAAAAGGCTAAAGATGTGGATATCCAACCAAGCTTTCAGTGAGGAATCTATCAGTACAATAAGAAAAAAATATGAAATAGTGCAATGACAAGTTGGAATGGCACCCAAAGTAAAAGACCCCCAAAGTAAAAGCAAACCTAATAGTGATTCTAGCTGTTTTCCAGCATTTCCTAGCTAGCAAAACAGTCAAATCAACCTGAATCCACAGGCAGAAAGACCACTCCTGCAGAATGTTTTAAGGAACTGAATTCCAAAAATTAAAAAAATAAACATTAATAAAACTCCAATCGAAACACACACCCTATCAAGTGCTGTATTTTCTTTCCCTTGTCCCAGAGATTTCTTTGAACCCCTTCCTATTGTGAGGAATTTAATCTGGAAGGGAATTTGCTAAGCTCTCTTTTGCAAAAGGCAGATCAGTGGCCATGCCTAAATCTGAACCCACTGATTGGAATATGCCAGCACGCTCCCCCAACTATGTCAGCATATTTCTCCCCCCAAAATACAAATTGCAATTACTAAATAACTATGGCACCACAACCAGCTTTGAGTTTATTATTTCCTCCCCGCACCTAGCTGAATGAGTGCAGTGAGAACCCCTCTTCCTCCTGGCACGTAATTTCCCTCCTTCACAAAACCTCCCCCTGATCCTCCTTTTTAAAAAACCGGCTGTTAAGTAGGCTGCCGAAAAACACTACGGCTGACCCAGCCGCTCTTGTTCATACCAGCAGTTTCCACAGCAACGGCAGCAGGGGAGGCAGCGCATAGGCTTGTCATGAATGCTCCCTAATTGAAGGCCAACTTTCCTCCCACAGGGATGAGCAACAAGTGAACCAAAAATACAGAACCAGAAAGGACAAAAGAACACATTCTGGGTGGGGAAAGGAAGAGGTCTGGAAACCTCTTGGAGACCTTTTAATATTGAAGTGGAAACATTTTGCAGATTTAAAAGCGAGGTGCTTCCTAAACCAAAAGATATGATTTCGTTATGTGGAGTGGAGGACAGAAGAGGGTGAACAAAGCTTTGCCACATTCTTCAGCACAGAGCAGGGCTACCTTGAAAGCAACTCATTTCAGTTGTCTCTAAGAGAAAGCTTACTATTCTATCGCCCATAATTTAGTTGTTGTTTTCTACAACAACAGTTACAAACTGGGTAGATGCAGGGAATGCCGTGGATGTAGTGTGTCTGGATTTCAGTAAGGCCTTCGACAAGGTCCCCCATGACCTTCTGACAAACTAAATAGTCAAATGTGGGCTACGCAAAACTACAGTTAGGTGGATCTGTAATTGGTTAAGTCAACAAACCCAACAGGTGCTCACAATGCTTCCTCTTCATCCTGGAAAGTAGTGGCGAGTGGAGTGCCACAGGGTTCCGTCCTGGGCCCAGTCCTGTTCAGCATCTTTATTAATGACTTAGATCAGGGATCCTCAAACTAAGGCCCAGGGGTCTGATACAGCCCTCCAAGGTCATTTACCCAACCCTCACTCAGGGGCAACCTAAGTATGAAACGACTTGAAAGCACACAACAATAACAACAACAACAACAACAACAACAACAATCCTATCTCATCAGCCAAAAGCAGACCCAAAAAGATCTTGAAAACCTCGTGGACAACAAGTTAAACATAAGCCAACAATGTCACGCAGCAGCAAAAAAAAGAAAAAGAAAAAACCTATGGGAATTTGGCCTGCATATATAGGAGTATAGTGTCTAGATCCAGGGAAGTCATGCTACCCCTCTATTCTGCTTTGGTTAGACCACATCTGGAATACTGTGTCTAATTCTGGGCACCACAAAGGAGATGTTGACAAGCTGGAATGTGTCCAGCGGAGGGTGACTAAAATGACCAAGGGTCTGGAGAACAAGCCCTATGAGGAGCAGCTTAAAGAGCTGGGCATGTTGAGCCTTCAGAAGAGAAGACTGAGAGGAGACATGATGGCCATGTATAAATATGGGAAGTAAAGTCATAGGGAGGAGGGAGCAAGCTTGTTTTCTGCAGCCCTGGAGACTAGGATGCGGAACAATGGCTTCAAACTAAAGGAAAGGAGATTCCACCTAAACATGAGGAAAAACTTCCTAACTGTGAGAGCTGTTCAGCACTGGAACTCTCTCTCTGCCTGGGAGTGTGATGGTTTCCTTCTCTGGAAGCTTTTAAGCAGAGGCTGGATGACCACCTGTTGGAGGTGCTTTGAATGTGATTTTCCTGCTCTTTGGCAGGGGGTTGGACTGCATGGCCCACGAGGTCTTTTTCAACTCAAGGATTCTATGATTCTATTCAATTATAAGATGATCATATTTATAATGAAGGGGAGTGTTGCCCTAGTGCTTCCCAACCTTTTTTGGACCAGGACCGACTTGAATGGGACCACTTGACTGGGGACCACTTTGACCGGGGAGCACTCTCCAACCTTAGTACCAAAAGGGGCAGGGCTGGTTAGCTCTGCAGAAAGAAGCAGAAATTAAATAAATTAAATAAATAAAGAGGAAGGAGTTTCACGGACCAGATTTTCATTCTCGCGGCCCACTGGTTGAGAATCACTGCCCTAGAAAATGCAGTGCCCGTCTCTGGTATCTGCAAGACAACAAAAGCCATGGATGATCATGCCTCATATTAAATGGCGGTGATGTGAATGTGTATGCTACAATGTATCCACACTCATGCCACTGCCATTTAATAATACGGAGTAGGAAAATCCACAGTAAGTGGAAATTGTGAATCCAGAGCCCCTAGATCCAGATGGCTCACTGTTTAGGACAAAAGTGAAAGACTCCACTTTCCCCTTTTATTACACTGCTTGCTAGATTCTGAACTTTTATACAGGTGTTCTCTCCCACCTCCTAATTAAAAAAAAAACACCCTGAAATGTCTTACCTATGGTTGTTATTACCATCAAATTTGCTCCAACTTATGGCAACCCTAGTGAATGAAAGACCTCCAAGAGATGGGTAACACTGGCTGAAAGTAGTACATTTGAAAATAATGTAGTGGTCTTAATAGACCACAAAGTAAATATGACTCAGTAGCATAGTGCAGTCTTGGGGGGGGAAAAGTCAATGCAATTCTGGACTGCATCATTCGAAAACACATCACACAGTCCTAGACGCTTGCGAAGTGTTAGATGTGTGATTTTGTGATACGAAATCCAGCATATAGATCTCGTTTGCTGTTACATTCTGTGTTTTTGTGTCAGTAAAATAATAACTTTAGTTATATACTGCCCTATTTCCCCAAGGGGACTCAGGGAGGTTTCCAACATATTACCAAAAATTAAAACCATACAGACAAATAAAATTAAAGTAAACATCATAAAACACAAAATCCTACTAAAACATAAATGAAAATTTAAAATTTCATTTCATTCATCAGACAGGTTCAAAATACCACTGGTCATACAAACCAGTATGACCAATGTGGATGTCTTAGAAGGAAGTACCACAAAGTAAATGTCTCACTCCAGGAGAAGGAACTACAGCTAACCTTCATAATTGCCTTTGTCAAGGGGCAACTTCTTCTTGAATGGCAATCTGAACAAACCTACGTTCCTTCACAGACATAAACAAGGACAAGGATTCCACCATTATGCCTGTTCCCATAACTGTACACTGGGAATACATCTCTGTCTAGCACTTAGCAGAGGTGCCAAACTCAATTCACAATCAAAAGCTGGCAAGAGAAAATAACATGTTCAGTTATTCAGCCAGCAGATCATCCATATTGACTTTCTGTTTATTATTACTTTTTCACACTGGAAAGGGAAGTGCAGGTATTTGGTAAATGGATTGTAACAGTAGCAGTAGTTTTCAGTGTCTTTTCTATAAACATCTCTTTATTAGAAGGGCTACAACCTCTCCTGTTCTCATGTGTCAATGGCTCGCAGCAGCTATCCTCCTTCTAGGGTAACTAGATGGCCCAGTTTATTAGGGCTGTCCCAGATGATTACATCCAAATGGCAATTTTGTCCTTGTTTCAATATAAAAAAAATCGAGGACGTGCAGTCATTGTATCTATTCCCGCTGCACTGCTGATTATACCTTTTATGCAAGCACATCCAGCAGCTGCCGCTCAGTCATTTCCTCAAATGCACCTGCTGCCTCTCAGCTATAAGTGGAGGTTTTCACCATGCAATAACATGTAACAAGTGGAGAACAAGGTGTTAAAATTAGTCACTCATGCTGATTTGGCTGGTCATGTTGGGTCATATGAAGAAGTAGCTTATTTTGATACCTGAAGTAATTCAAGGGAAAAATATACTGACTCACTGCTTGGAAGAGAGGTGGGGGGGAGGGGGAAGCAGGAGGAAAATTATACATAAGAGAGACGATAAATGGCAAAGGAAAGAAGTAGATGATGGAACTGATGAAAAGTTCCCTTGCTACACCAGCTCCACTGGCTGCCTATTAGCTTCCAAGCACAATTCAAAGTGCTGGTTTTAATCTATAAAGCCCGAAATGGTTCCGGCCCAATTTACCTGTCCGAACATGTCTCCCCCTTCAAACCATCAAGGACTTTTAGATCATCCGGGGAGGCCCTGTTCTCAGTCCCACCGCCATGGCAATCGCGTATGGTGGGGACGAGAGACAGGGCCTTCTCTGTGGTAGCCCCTCGGCTGTGGAACTCCCTCCCTAAGGTTAGATCTGCCCCCTCCCTCTTGACCTTCCGGAAGAAACTTAAATCCCAGTTATGGGAGCAAGCATTTGCAGATTAGATTGATTTTACTGGGAATGATGAGATTTTATTGGACCGCAATTTGGATGGATTTGGATGACGTTTTAACCTGGCGAACAGTTTTAATGTATATTGATATTTATTTTTAGGCATTTGATTGTATTTTATGATGTGTTTTATTGTTTTGGCATCAAATTGTTGCCTGTTGGTAGCTGTCCTGAGTTCCTCCTTGGAGGTCGAGAAAGGACGGGGTATAAATGTTCCAAATAAATAAGTTAAATTCTACAAATGCACACCTGAAATACATCCTCACAGAATCCCTTCCTTGATTCCTGGTGCTAACATTCTGTGATTGGGTTTTTAATCAGTGTAGTCTGCCTGTCTCATATCTGGCCAGAACTTTAGACCTCATCCAACTAATATTATAAAGGAACTTATAACCTCTAGGTTATATTATGTTCTAACATAAATGCTGAAAACCAGAGCTAAGTTTTATGTTCTGCCCCAAGAAAATAAACTGGCTCTGAACTAGCACACATGGGATGGTTTGCGCAGTGCATAACAGTGAAGGAAGGTGGGTAAAAAATGCACTTGAATGTCTTGAAAGAAAGACATCAATATAATAAATTTCCTAGTTTCTGCTGGTAAAAGAACGTAGCTGTTTTCAAGACAGATTTCCTTTGCGCCTTAAGAATAAATGAAATTTTTACAAAACTTCACTTGCCTCCTACAGCCTCATTGCAAAGAAATTGATGCCTAAATGACAACTCATCATTTCAAACACTGAACTGTAGCCTATATAGCCTATATAGCAGGCATGGGCAAACTTCAGTCCTTCAGGTGTTTTGGACTTCAACTCCCACAATTCGTAACAGTGTCAGGTCCTCTCCTTTTCCCCCTCAGCTGCTTAAGCAGGCTGTTAGGAATTGTGGGAGTTGAAGTCCAAAACACCTGGAGAGCCAAAGTTTGCCCATGCCTACTATATACTCATATATACACATACACATGCACAGAGAGAGCAAGAGAGAGAGAGAGCAGTTTTATATACTCTGTAACAGTGGTTGCCAACTTTTTTGACCAGGGGCCACTTGACCAGGGGCCACTTGACCAGGGACCACTCTCCAACATTAGTACCAAAAGGGTTACGAATCGGTTTTTGGTCAACTTTATATTCAGGTTGGTGATTTAGGTTGCTGAATCAGAAAATTGTATTGGATAGACCACATCAGTTCTAGTTTCCGATACAGAACATATGCCATCCAGTAGTTGCCATCTGCTCGCTCACAAAAAACCATATTTAATAATCTAGAGATGATGTGGTAGTTTACATGGGTTGCTGGCCTCTCCCCTCCCAACATCCCTATAAAAGGGTTTCGTAAAACCAGTCGCTCTTGTTGCCATGTGGTTTCAATGCAACAGTGTAGTAATGGTGAGGCTGTGAACCATACTTTCATTCTTGGAGACCACTGGTGGTCCACGGACTACAGGTTGGGAACCACTGTCCTAGAAATTTGAGTCAAAAAATCAGTTCAAAAACCTGAGTCAACTTAACCATGGTTCAATGTGATTACTGTACATTAACTATTATTAAAAAAAAGGAACAACTCCTTTCTCTGAGCAAAGTGGCAAAAGGCAAAAGTTTAGTTCAGCTAAGGAGATCTTAGAAGATGCATTGACCTCCTCTACTCTCTCTGGCATGGTGTCACTTGTGGTTGTCACTTTTTTTCTGCTCCGGCAGTCAAATGGCTGGCCCTGTGAGACAGAGTGACCCTTGATGTATTCATGGGTCATATAAAAATGCATAATTTCAGTCCTCTAAAACCTGCCCTTGACTTATACATGAAGGTAATATACACAATTATATATGGCACGTAAACTGAAATGTAGTAAAATAACAAGAGGAAGCATCTTTTGGAGAAGACTTCATGATAATAGTATTCTTAGAGGTTTAGGATTATGGTAATCTGTTTCTGTAAACTGGCAGCAAGAGCGCGTTCTCCAGGGCATAAATTAGCCTGGACCCTATTGTCCTTCCAGCAGCGGGAGTGTGCAGCTCTTTGGCCACTATTTGAGCCTTGGCTCATAGAAAGCGATTAAAATACACTGGAGAGGAAATGTAGTTCTTGTAAATCAGAGGGGCAGCCAGGAAGTTGCTTGGAGATTTATTGGGAGAGCGTGACTACTGAACTGAATTCTACCTTGCTCCCTCTGACAAAAATAAACTTGTCTTCTCATCCCTCATTTTCTCGGTTTGTCAATCAAGGGAGAAACAGCAACATCTATTCCCAGCGATCCAAGTTTTAACAGGCAACAAAGACTGCCAAGCAGGCTGTTACCATAGAAACCTTCGTAACTAAGGCTTTTGAATTGTGCCGGGATCCTTTGTTAGTAGCCTGTGGTTGAGGCTGGCAAATGAGAAGGAATGATGGGGAAATCTTTTGGCAACAAGTCACATTGCTAAACACCCCTAACGGGGTCAAGGATGGGGTTGGTCAGAGATTCAAGGACTGCCAACAGTGTCATGCGGATTTGCAACAGAAAGACTGGCAGAAAACCTGCATTATGCAGAGAACAAATGAGCACCAACACCACCCCTTTCCAAAACAGGCATTCCCATGTGCCATTGAAGGACAACACTGCTTCTTTCTTATAGAAAAGGATGACCTTTGCATCTTGCAATGTCCGTGTACAAACATGCTCATGAGTGCCAGAACTCAATCCTGCAGTGAGTTTGTGGATTCTGGTCCGTCAAATCAAATAGTTTTCAACCTGTACACTGTACCATGTCCTTGCCAATGAATGACTAGCTAGATCTACCAGAGTAGTGGTTCTCAACCTTACTAATGCCACAACCCCTTAATACAGTTCTTCATGTTGTGGTGACCCCCAACCATAAAATTATTTTCACTGCTACTTCATAATTTTGCTACTGTTGTGATTCATAATGTAAATATCTGCTATGCAGGATGTATTTTCATTCACTGGACCAAATACCTGATATGCCCAAATTTGAATACTGGTGGGATTGGGGGTTGATATTGTCATTTGGGAGTTGTAGTTGCTGGGCGCTTTCCCCCCTGCCTTGAAGGGATGCAAGCCTCCCTCCAGCCTTGCTCAATCTCCCTCAACCACACATGTGAACCACACTGCCATGCACCGAGTACACCTGCTCTCCCCTCCTTGCTTGGAGTCTCAGAAACAGCCCTCCCCCCTTGGCTGTGAGGCCAGCTGAAAGGCCAGCCAATTAGAGCAGGAAGAGAGCTTTTAGTGAGAGGATTTGTCATCTGTTTCCAAAAAGGAAGAAAAGGACAGGTGGAGAGATCTTCAGCCTTCTCTGCCAAAAAGGTTCTTAAGATCATCAGAAATATGTGCTTTCTGATGGTCTTTGGTGAACCCTCTGAAACCCCACCACACAAGCCACCCACCCCCCACCCCCAGGGGTCCCAACCTCCAGGTTGAGAAATACTGTACCAGAGGCTCTAGATATAGCACTGGTCTACTAAGGCATGGATAATGAGACTGGAGCAGGATTCAGACTTTTCTCTGATTTTGGATTAACTAGGGCAAGTTGCATTAAAGTGGCCTTTCCCTAAGTTACCCCAGATCGGCCTCATGTGGCATAGCACGTAGGCACCACAGGACTGATCCATATCTACACCAACCTAAAAGACCAGTGTACATGTGCCTGTAGACTGCTCTTTTAGCCTTCCTGAGAATTTTGATCCCCAATAGAATCCTAAATCCATCCTGGCCACCCACCGGAAGGGACCTCGTGGGCTATCCAGTCCAACCCCGGCCAAGAAGCAGGAAAATCGCATTCAAAGCACCCTCAACAGATGGCCACCCAGCCTCTGTTTAAAAGCCTCCAGAAAAGGAGACTCCACCACACTCTGGGGCAGAGAGTTCCAGTGCTGAACAGCTCTCACAGTTAGGAAGTTTTTTATAATGTTTAGGTGGAATCTCCTTTCCTGTAGTTTGAAGCCATTGCTCTGCATCCTAGTCTCCAGGGAAGCAGAAAGAAAGCTTGCTCTCTCCTTCCTAGGTCTTCTCCTCACATTAGTTATACATGGCCCTCATTATGTCCCCTCTCAGCCTTCTCTTCTGCAAGGTAAACATGCCCAGCTCTAAGTCACTCCTCATAGACCTTTTTCTCCAGACTCTTGATCATTTTAGTCGCCTTCCTCTGGACACATTCCAGCTTGTCAACATCTCCCTTCAATTGTGGTGCCCAGAATTGGACACAGTATTCCAGATGTAGTTTGACCAAAGCAGAAAAGAGGGGTAGCATGTCTTCCCTGGATCTAGACACTAGATTCCTATTTATGCAGGCCAAAATCCCATTGGCTTTTTTAGCCACTGCAACACATTGTTGGCTCATGTTTAACTTATTGTACACAAGAACTTAAAGATTTTTTTCACACATACTGCTCTCGAGCAAGGCAGTACGTGTAACATGTACAAGCTTTGTTGGCAGTGGAATAGGGCAACTAGTCAGAATCAAAATATTCCACTGAAACTCAGTCTCCTCATCCGTCAGGTCTAGCCTACTGTTCCACAAGAAACCCAATAGACACAGCTGAGAGTTTAGATATTTCTAGCACATAAGAAAATACCATGTTGAAATACTAGGAATATGGGAGCTCTAGATGTGATGGAATGATGTATGAATGCCAGTCTAGCTTATGACCTTTCACAGTTTGTGTTTTTATCAATGCTTATGGTGCAACATTTTACATCTAAAATATTGAGTAGTTAACGTGAAAAAGGTTCTATCTTCCCCTGTCATGTTGTGTTTTTAACACAACATTCTTTAAAACAGCATGCACACACAGGGCATAATGCTTGGTTTTCCAAAAGTTTCAAATTGTGAACTGAGAAAATTATCTGTTCGCTACATCACCAGGGGAAAGGCAATTATTCCAGACTGTTTTATGCTGAGAAGCGGTCTTTTCAAATACCAAATGGGGAGGACTACTGTTACTGCTGGCATGAGGCCTAAATATCCTAAAGGCACCAAATCTCATCTGATCTTGGTCACTAAGCAGGATCAGCCCTGGTTTGTACTTGGTGGAATATCACCAACAAATACCAAGTGCTAGAGCAATTGTTCCCAACCTTTTTTTTTTTTTTTTTTTTACCAGGGACCACTTTGACCAGGGACCACTCTCCAACATTAGTACCAAAAGGCTTACGAATCAGTTTTGGTCAACTTTCGATTCGGTTTCATTATTTGGAGTGCTGACTCAGAAAATTCCATTGGAGAGACCACATCAGATCTAGTTTCTGATACAGAACATATGCCACCCAGTAGTCACCATCTGCTCACCCACAGAAAACCATATTTAATAATCTAGAGCTGATGTGGTCTATCCAACGCAATTTTCTGAATCAGCACCCCAAATAACCCGAGGAACAGGCCTAAAAATGAAGACACCAAAGTGCCCCCACTTCCAGGCACCACATAGAAGGGGAGGGAGGAGGAGGAGAATCAGTCAGGAGGATCATTGTCGCACCTTTTGTGTGTAGTCAGCCTCTCCCCTCCCAACATCCCCATTACCTCAGCACTATAAGAGGGCTTCACGAGACCAGTCACTCTAATTGCAACAGTGTAGTAACGGTGAGGCCGTGAACCATATTTTAATTCTTGGGTACCACTGGTGGTCCACAAACCTCATCAGGATGGAAATCACTCTACAAAATATCTCCTTCGCCTAAGAAAACTCTATGAAATTCATGGGGTCAATAAGTGGTTTTAAGGCACACAATACTTCTTCTTTTTACTATTATTACTATTATGTTTATTTATACCCAGATTTTTCTCTCCACAAGGAGACTCAAAGTGGCTTACATTAAAAGCATTTCAGTACAATTAAAAATCTTCAAATATATAAACATGAATTAAATACCATCGGTATATTAAAATTCAATTAAAACCAATAAATACATATTCATATTCATAATACTTTTGAGATGACAGGATACAAAGAACAGATCAAATAATACACTCACTTATAGTTTTTTAAACTACATTATTTATCAGTTTTTCCTTGCACTGCAAGATCTAAGTTGATATATTTGAGTGATATATTATTTCCCCTTATTCTCAGTCTTCACTTTTGAGATATAATATAATAAACCAAGAATTTTTTAAAAAAAGAGTTTCAAAATAAATTATCAACAGAAGCTACTGAAATAAGAAGAAATTAAATTCTCTCTGCTCTGTTTGATTACCCATACGTATTTATTTTTATTAATTATTTCAAAATGTTTACTCCTAGCAGCATAAAATGATACACATCAAATAAATCCAAGGGGGCATTGCAGCCCCCAAAGTATTATATAATTAATAAGCAGCCCCTAATCTCTCTACTGTTCTACTTTTGCATTCCTCTCTAAGGTAATTGGTCTCCCATTTGAATATGTGTAAACAGGGGGGGAAATCTAGTGACTCTACTAGAATTCAAATGCTGAATTCTTTTCACATTTCAACAGTGGGATGCAGTCTATGAAGTGATTTGTCCGTCCTTTCTTCTTCAATTTATATCTTACATCTTGTGTGGGAGAAATGCTAAAGAAGTGGTAAGAAAATAGTACTGGGTACACAGAAAATTGGAATGCATTTTTATATTGTATTAAGCTCACGTATAAGAATATAAAAAGTGTCATGCTGAATCAACTCACGTTGCATCTGGATACTATCCTGTTTCCAGCAGTGGTCAGTTAGAAGCATCTAAAAATAACTAGTCTTCAAAGGACTACTGTTTCTAAACCTGAAATTTCTGCTCATATTATGATCCTAGGCAAAACTCAGCATTCCTAAATAGGACTGGATTTTGTTTTAGATAGCTGGGTGGTGAATGTTTTCTATGAAAGGCTGTTGACCAAGCCAAATCCAAGAGTGAATAATGAGTGGCAAACATTTGCAACAGTAGTACAGAGCAGTGCCTATCTTACACTGCTATCTGTTGTGGGAGCAAACAACTTTTTTCTGACGTGTTAGCAACTGCACCCTATTTGTGCCCATTGGCTACACCTGTTTCTTTCCTCGACACTCATTATGGACCAGCAGCCTATAGTCTATGGACCAAAAGTGACCCATTGACCACAATTAGGGAGGAGCCCCCGGTGGTGCAATTGGTTAAACCCTTGTGCCAGCAGGACTGCTGACCAAAAAGTCGGTGGTTAGAATCCAGGGCGTGGACTGAGCTCCCCTCTATCAGATCCAGCTTCTCATACAGGGACATGAGAGCAGCCTCCCACAGGATGCTAAAACATCCAGGAATCCGCTGGGCATCGTCCTTGCAGACAGCCAATTCTCTCACACCAGAAGCGACTCACAATTAGAAAAAAGCTAATTGCCTGTTTTTGAAATTGGTTTGATAGAAAATTGAACATTTGTGGGAATGCACTTTGACTTTTAACCTCATCAGTTTAACCTTAAGAAATTTGCTTTGTTGCAAGAGTAGTGTGTCTGATAACACCGTACAATAACAGCAGTTTGTAATGGTTCCTGCAACATTCTTTCAAAAATCTGAATATAGTCAAGTATCCAGTCAGAAATCTGAATTGGAATCCATAAAATAAGTATCTTCTTTTTTTCCAAATTCTCTAAACTCTTTTAGATCCTACTGTCTATCCAAATGTTGATCATGTATTCATTTCCCCTCATGACATTTTCGTGTCTCCTACTATAAATCTTAATAACATTGTGTCTTTCTAAATTCACAAACCTATCCACCATCCAGGCCTCCTGGTAATGCAGCCGGTTAAACCGCTGAGCTGCTGAACTTGCTGACCAAAAGGTTGGCGGGTTTGAATCCGGGGAGCAGGGTGAGCTCCCACTGTTATGCCCAGCTTCTGCCAACCTAGCAGTCCGAAAACATTCAAAGGTAAGTATATCAATAAGTACCACTTCTGTGGGAAGGTAACGGCGCTCCATGCAATCATGCTGGCCACATGACCTTGGAGGTGTCTACGGACAACACCGGCTCTTCAGATTAGAAATGAAGATGAGCACCAACACCCAGAGTCAGATACAACTAGACTTAATGTCAGGGTGAACCTTTACCTTTTTATCCACCATCTAGTCACAAAATCCACCTATCCAGTTCATCTCTCTTTCTCTTTCCTCCTTCCTATCTCCCTGAAAATCCCTTCCAGGCATTGCCTCAAGATCTCCCTGGTTGGCTTTCCCAGGACCTTTAGGCATTCCGCCTCCCTTTCATGACCTCTCTAGACCAGCATCCCAGTTTCCCTTTCTATTGCTCCAGCAAGCTTCTTTGAATCACATTCTACTATACTTCCTAACCTGCACAGCTACCTTTCTTCCTAACCCATTACTTTTCCTACCCCACACTGGTTCCCTTTACCTTCCCAACCATATTTTTTTCCCAAAAACACCTTGTTTCCAGTAACTTCCTACTTGTCTCCCAGCTCTACTGGCAGAACCATCTCCCCTGCCAAAAACCCCACCCACTTTATTTTTATTTTTAGCTAGCTGGATAGCAAGCATACAGCTCTTCTATAGAACACACTGAGTTAATGTGCAAGCATTTTGGAGAAGAAGCATAGAGAATAGGGGGTGTTTAAAGGCCACAATGTAACTCTCTTAAATTGAGAATATTGGGGGTCTCAACCAGACACCAGAGAAATTGTCTCTATGAGTGCTGTAGTAACTATGGGTGTTATGTTACCGGTATCAGAAACTACCTGCATGTGGCTGTAAGACCTCTCTTCTGATAGTCCTTAGTTTTCCTGTTCATAGTACATGTAGTTCTCAAGTGCAAATATAAAAGGTGCAATATAAATAAAATAAGGTAAGTCTTGGCCACTATGGTCATACTCTGGTCACATCCTGAATAGATTATTTCAATGCTCTCTACATGGGGTTGTCTTTGAAGACTGTTCGGAAGTAAGGATTGGTGATAAAGTTTCAGTAGATACACCTTTTCCCCATGATAACTCTTCCAGAAGGGAATTTCTCTTCCTATGGATAGATTTATTTCACTTTCTGTTGTCTTATCCCTGTTCTTAACCATGAGTTGTTTGTAAGTTGGATGTTTGTAACTCAATACAGAGGACTGCCTGTATTACAAACATTTAAAATAGGCTGCAGTGTTTGAGTGTTTCATGATTTTCTAAATTTTGAAATTAGGTAATATATTTATTCTACCCTTCCCTCAAAAGAATCCAGTATTTCCTCCCTAAGGTTTATCTGTATTTCCTCCCTAAGGTTTATCATAATCCCACAGCCCTCCGATACATCAGCACTTTTAACCTTGTACCCCTACTCCGGCCAACTCAGTTTTTAATAATGTCTTGTCGTATTGCTATTGTTATTGTTTTGCTATTGTTATTGTTTTTCTGCTTAACTGTTTTTATTTGCTAGATATTGTATTGTATTGTGTTGGGCTTCGGCCTATTGTGATCCGCATCGAATCCTTCGGGAGATGCTAGCGGGGTACAAATAAAGTTATAATAATAATAATAATAATAATAATTTTAAAAAAACACATTGGGCTAAATGCGAATGTCTGCCTTCAGTTGTCCTGATAAACCAAGTTTTACTGTACAGAATGAGCCTGCACAGTTTTGTTTTTCCTCTCCACGAACAGCTACAATGAAATCAAAAGTCTCACTTTCATTTTTGATGATGTTTAACTTTATATCCAGACACAAAACTATGGTTAACTCCCTAACTGTGGTTTGTTCAAACATCACAATAATGGTTAGAACTGGTTCATTTTAAACAAACCATTCTTGAGATTAACCACATTTTAGGAAAGTTTGGATTAAAGTCTATGATTAATAAAAACAATGGGAAGGGCCTCTGAAGTAATACTTTAAGCTGCACCAGAAGAAGAGACAGGAGTAGAAGGCATGCAGGTTGCATGAGTTTGTTTCCTGCCATAACATACTCTGCCATTATGGATACATTCTGATGTTGCTCTTCTACATATGCCCTGGTTTTCATGTGTGAAACATTGAAGGGTTTATCACAATAAACAATGGCCAATGTTTATGACCCCATGCTCCATGAATTTATTCAGTCCCCTTCAAAACCCATCTACTTTGGCAACCATCACTACTTCATGTACCAGTGATATCCCCATTCTTATTGGTAATGATACTATAGTATACTAGGCTTAAAGCAGTGGTTCCAACCTTTTTTTTTTTTGACCAGGGACCACTTTGACAAGGGACCACTCTCCAAAATTAGTACCAAAAGGGTTACAAATCAGTTTTTGGTCAGTTTTAGATTTGGTTTCATTATTTGAGGTGCTGGTTCAGAAAATTGCCATCCAGTAGTCGCCATCTGCTTGCCCACAGAAAATTATATTTAATAATCTAGAGCTGATGTGGTCTATCCAGTACAATTGTCTGAATCAGAACCTCAAATAACGCCAAGAACAAGCCTAAAAACGAAGATATGAAGGTGCCCCCGCTTCCAGGAGTTACATGGAATGGCTCCGCTCTGGGGGGAGGGAGGAGGAGGAGGAGAGACAGCAGCAGTCAGAAGGCTTGTTGTCGTGCCTTTCGTGGGTAGTCAGCCTCCCCCCTCCCAACATCTCAGTTGGCTCGGCACTATAAGAGGGTTTTGTGAGACCTGTCATTCTCGTTGCAACAGTGAAGTAACGGTGAGGCTGTGGACCATATTTTAGTTTTTAGGGATCACTGGTGGTCCATGAACCACAGGTTAGGAACCACTGGCTTAAAGTAAATTACTGATTTATGGTATTTATTTTAACATGAGTCATCTGGAGTTTCACAGAAAAGATAGATTAAGATCTTCCAAGCTAAGGAAGACCACACTTCATAAAATTCGCCTCCTATGGAATTTTCCCACTGAAATTTAGCAGGGAAAAACTAGCACCCAAAACCATTTGTCACATGCAACATGACAGCTTGAAGTAGTTTCACCGTCTGGTATCTTGTACCAGATTTGCTCTAGCAGAATCAGCAATGCATAATACAGAGCAATAAAGAATGAGACCCAGCGTGCTTTACAAGCCTTTTTGCACTTAATATTTCCCACATATGTAAGTATATTGAAAGAAGCAGGGAAGCAAGTTACGTTTCGTGGAGGAGAAAGCTGAGAACATTGCTTACCCAGAACAAGTAGCTCCACCGACTCCTCATTCTTGCCCTCCACGTCATCTGGTGTTATAATTAGACAGTAGTACAACCCACTGTCTCCCCACATTAATTTCCCAATATGGAGATCTGCATCTAAAAGACAAAAGAGAAAAAGTAGAATCAAATAGAGAAAAGATCTAAAAACAAATACGTTTCCCTCTCCAATTACCAAGGAAGGATTTTCATAAGTGGCTAAACTCAATGTAGCATAAAGCACAGAGTCATAAAATACTACAGTAAAGGTCCAACACAGTCCAGAAAACCAGTGCACTCTTTTTGTTGTTCTGGATTTGGATATAGGAAACCAACACTCACATTCTTGCTTTGTTAGAAACACAGTAAAGTGCCCTCTCCACAACAAAAATATATAAATATATCATGAGATTACAAAACCAATTTGCAATCTTTAATTTCAAAGGGTATATGCTTCAGTTAAAATGTAGACCCAGATTTTCTAGAATAAAGGGGAAAGTCTATCTCTGCTTGGTGACATAGACTGATTTACCCTAGCTGATCCTGACTGATGCCTTTCAAAGGTATTATTCTATAATGAAAATAGACCAATTAAATTAATCATTCCCCAAGGCATCTCACACGTGCAGAACCTCTCCAGATATTCTGGTTGCAGTCCTATTTATGCCAGACATAAATAGTTCTATTTTTCCAGGGTCTCAGCTGAAGACACTATGAAAAAAGCAATAAAAGTAAAAAGATTTTTACTAATTTTATGGTGTCTTTAGATGTTTTTATAAGCTTTCACTTGTCTCTGTTTTTCTTAGTTTCTTTTCGTTTTTATTGGTACTTGTAGTTTTTTGCCCTGGGAGTATGAAGAATGGTACAAAGATGTCTATAATAATGATAAATAATTGCCACAAAGAAAATTTAGAACATACTTTATTCTTTGCCACCCACAACCAACTTAAGAAGACCTCAATTCATTAATAAACTGCAAGGTGGGTACAATTACCATGAACAATGGTGACATCTCTTCCTTTATAAAACTCTCCAATTGTGACCAAAGAGCCCTGCTTGGAAGCCACAGGGCGGACTGTTCTCCGATTGTCCAAACAGTCCAAGTGGGGATCCCATTCCAGGTTTCTCTTGTTTACTGCCTGTATTCCTGCAGAAACCACTCCCAAAGCTTCTCCCATGCGGTCTTGGCAATAGGATTTGAACTTCCATTGTATCACAGCAGGTTGTGTTGAAGAGGTTGAAAAGTGGCAACGTAGCACAACAGGCTGAAAAAGCATGGCTACTTTTTTCTTTTCCGGCACCATGACTTGCAATGCCTCAGTCAGAGCTACAAAACAAAAACATGAGTGTTACTGAATTGGCAAATGTAAACCCTCTTTACGTTATCTTGGTGCATTTACAATATGGAATTAATGCCCTTGCACCACATGTAAATAACAGTGATTATGGGACTTATAGTTTCCCAAAGTCCATACCTTTCTCTGGGTGCACCTGCACTGGAGAATAAATGCAGCCAGGACCCATTTTAAATGCCATTATTATTATTATTATTATTATTATTATTATTATTCTGCCATAGAATCATAGAGTTGGAAGAGACCTCATGGGCCATCCAGTCCAACCCCCTGCCAAGAAGCAGGAATATTGCATTCAAATTACCCCTGACAGATGGCCATCCAGCCTCTGTCCTGGGAGTCATAGTTTTCCAAGGTCCATACCCTTCTCTGGGTGCATCTCTACTGCGGAATGAATACAATTGGACCTTACTTTAAATGCCATGAGATGGTTTTGGAAATTGCAGTTTCCCAATGTCCATAAACCTTCTCTGGGTGCATCTACAGTGTGAAATGAATGCAGCTGGACCTTACTTTAAATACCATAGCTCCATATTATGCAGTCCTGGGAGTTATAGTTTTCCAAGGTCCACACCCTTCTCTGCGAGGCAGCAGAGAGATGGGGAAGAATAGCCTATCTGACTTCTCAAGGAACAGATGCTGCTGGTGTATTAACTTTAACTGTGCAGATGAACTCCTGGTGTGGACATAGCTCAAACCTGGGCATCAGTAAAGAACAGTCGTTGTTGTTCCTTCTCTATGTTATTATTCTCTATACTGCAGCTACACTTCATTATACTTTATTGAATTACTTATGTTTTGTTTTTAACATTTCTTTTCTTGCTTCCTACAGAACAGGACTGATAGGAAACTAATAAAGGCAATAAATACAAAAAGACCAGTTTTAAACTTCAGGTGACAGATTGCTGAATATTATAGTACATTTGCTCACTGATATTTATAACCTGCATCTTGATTATAGCAATTCTTGAATAGGCTAATAAAAATAGATTAGAAAAATCTCTATACAGCCATAAAAGAGTATAGGAGTTACAAATACTAGCGACTTATCATAGGACAAAGTATAAGAAGTATGGGTTGGAAGATATTACCTTTACATAAAGTTTAGGAAACAGTGTAATGAATATAACTTCAGTAACTTCTATAAATCTTCATCATGGGTGAAGATAAGCTATGGATTTCAAAGCATCTTTGGAGTAGTACTAATGCATACATTACTTTTATGAAATGAGCTCTCTGTTCTTCAAATATTTACACATCTAAATAAGGCAGCACAAAGCACACGTTCACAGTTCTGAAGGAAGGTGAGATTCATCATGCTGAGAAAGGATGAGGAATTGCTTGAGGAGATTGTAGAGTAGGATGTGAAAAATATATATAAGCCTAACTGTAAGATTATTGTGCAACAGTATATAAAGTATTGAGGAGTACAGGAAAAATATAAGTAGATGATCTGAGATACCTGCAAACATTTTAAAAGGTGAAACCTCAATTAAGATGGCGAAGAAAAATGAAATGCAAAGACAGAATGGCGGACGCCTGGCCTGAGAGCAGTACGTGTGAAAAAGATCTTGGACTCATCATCGACAACAAGTTAAATATGAAACAACAATGTGATGCGGCAGCAAAAAAAGACAATGGGATTTTGGCCTTCATCAATAGGAGTATAGTGTCCAGATCCAGGGAAGTCATGCTACCCCTCTATTCTGACTTGGTTAGACCACACCTGAAATACTGTGTCCAATTCTGGCACCACAATTGAAGAAAGATATTGACAAGCTGGAATGTGTCCAGAGGAGGGCGACTAAAAAGATCAAAGGTCTGGAGAAAAAGCCCTGTGAGGAACGGCTTAAAGAGCTGGGCATGTTAGCCTGAAGAAGAGAAGGCTGGGAGGAGACATGATAGCCATGTGAGAGGAAGTCATAGGGAGGAGGGAACAAGCTTGTTTTCTGCTGCCCTGGAGACTAGGATGCGGAACAATGGCTTCAAATTACAGGAAAGAAGATTCCACCTGAGCATTAAGAAGAACTTCCTGACTGTGAGAGCTGTTCAGCAGTGGAACTCTCTGCCTTGGAGTGTGGTGGAGTCTCCTTCTTTAGAGGCTTTTAAGTAGAGGCTGGATGGCCATCTGTCAGGGGTGCTTTGAATGCGGTTTTCCTGCTTCTTGGCAGGGGGTTGGACTGGATGGCCCATGAGGTCTCTTCCAACTCTATGATTCTAAGATATGAGAAGATGTTTTGTTTGCTTTGTTACTATTTGTCATCAAGTTAAGCTAATTTACGACAAACCTATGAATTGAAAGCTCCATGACCCCTTGTCATCAACAGCCTTATTTAATTCTTACAAATCTAGGTCTATAGTTTCCTTTATTGTCTGATTCTACCTGTGATATCATCTTCACTGGGTTGTTGTAGGTTTTTCGGGCTGTATGGCCATGTTCTGGAAGCATTCTCTCTTGACGTTTCACCTGCATCTGTGGCAGGCATCCTCAGAAGTTGTGAGGTCTGTTGGAAACTAGGAAAATTGGATTTATGTATCTGTGTAAGGTCCAGGTGAGAGAAAGAACTCTTGTCTGTTGGAGCTAGGTGTGAATGTTTTAATTGACCACCTTGATTAGCATTTGATGGCCTGACAGTTTTTAGGAGTGGCTTGTTACTGCCTAGGGTAATCCTTTGTTGAGAGGTCATTAGTTGTTTCTGATCGTTTTTTGTCTGGAGTTATTGAAAAATATAGTACTTGGGAAAGTGGAAGGCAGTGGGCCTTCCACTTTCCCAAATACTATACTTTTCAATAAATCAAGTTTTTCCATGATATGTTCAATATGCAATAGCTTCAGTTACGTAAGTTATTTCTAGTGACAGTTCAGGCTTGATGTGTTCTCAGGTCTCTTTTGGTATTTCATGATAGCTGCTGAACTCCCCTCCAGAATGGAATTTCAGATGTGTTTGTCTTCTTCCTGGTAGCTTTCTTCACTATTCAGCTTTCATATCCATACATATAAATTTGAAAATATTTTATGTGATAATTGGGCTTTCCTTGGCTAGCCTTTCTTCTACCCATGGCTATCATCTCTATTTGATTAATTCATGAAGTGAACAAACACAATGAACATTACAAAACATTGCACTTAAAAAACCTGATTGTATGAATCTATACAGAACCAATGAAGATAACAAGAATGTTGCCAAGAGGACAGGCAATATTGGTTATGACTATAATAGCTGCTGTACCCTGGAAACACAGAAACAAGTTTGTTAGATAGGACAAGAGTGAACGTAGACCTGCTATTTGTGGCCTTTAGATACTATTCTGTTATTAATGGTGAATATCTCCAAATCCACCCAAAAAACTAATATCTGCAGAGCATAATTAAGCAAACTTTTAAGATTTATATTCTTGTTACAAAAGCTCGCTCTGGCTAGTAATTCCTTTGCAATAAGAAGTATCTGTAAGCTAGGAAAGACCTACAAAATGACATACTGAAGAAATTTTAGGAAATTGTGTTCCTTTAATCTTTTGTCTGCCCTGCGGTGGACAGCTCTGAAATACTTCTCTTGTCTTGGTGATGTTTTGTCCCTTCTCTCTTTTGAGTATTTTCTTTAACTATATCTGATCTAAATTCTGCAAGGTTTGGTCTCCATCTCTACATAAGAATCATATCACTTTGTTGTCAGGTCAGTGGTTCGAATCCAGGGGGAGTGGGTTGAGCTCCTCTGTCAGCTCCAGCTCCCCATACAGGGACATGAGAGATGCCTCCCAAAGGATGGTAAAACATCAAAACATCCAGGCATCCCCGGGCAATGTCCTTGCAGATTGCCAATTCTCTCACACCAGAAGCAACTTAGAGTTTCTCAAGTCGCTCCTCACACACAATTTTTTTGTATTGTTGTAAGCAATGGATGACTATGATATGTTTTAAATGGAAAACAGAATTCTGAAGAAATAGGTTTGTAATAAAATATCTGCCCCTTGCAGAGCTATAGTGAAGTGGGCTAGAAAAAAAAAACCCTGCTACATGACGTTCCAGACTTAGATGAATGGTAGAGAAGAAAATGAATAGAACTGAGAAATCCCTCAACGGTCTCTTTCTCATCGTTCCAGATGACATTATCATTGATGTAACTAAGCAGAGGAGAAGCATTAGAAGGTAGGAACTGACAGATTCTTGTTTCAGATTAGTTAATAAAATGTTGTCATATTTTGTTCCTACTGCAATATGGTTATTTTGAATACAGCCTGTTCTAAAGCTTTAAAAACTGTGGATAAACCAGGTTTGAACAGCTGTGATGGCTCATCATTAGCGATAACCTTTAATACCTTGTTATCTGTTTTTGTGATTTATTTTTTGGTGCAGTCAAGTATTATAATTTCATCAGGAAATTGGTGATGTCTCACATATAATAAAAAGTGTTGATATCACAGGGAAGAAGTGGAAATTAAGATAACTCTCAAGATGTTGTTGGACTCACAAACCTGGCTAATATATCGAGTAATGAAGAATGTGGGGAGCTGCCATTCAACAATATCTGGAAGGCTATGTGACGTTAACACATGCCATGGGATTAAAGTTGGAATCCACATAGCTAGAAACCTCTATACGGTTCTGGCCCAGCTTACTTGTCCGAACACATCTCCCTCTACGTCCCAACTTGCAGTTTAAGATCACCCGGGGAGGCCCTGCTCTCGCTCCCTGATGGGGACGAGAGACAGGGCCTTCTCAGCTGTGGCCCACCGCCTGTGGTACTCGCTTCCCACTGAGGTAAGATCAGCTCCGACCCTCCTGTCATTTAGGAAGAAATTGAAGTCATGGTTCTGGGACCAGGCTTTTGGACAACAGACATAGATAGCACTTTGGATAAGGAATTGGATATAGAATTGACTGAAATGATGTTACGACTATTAATACTGTTTTTTACTGTTTTAATGAATGTTTTACTTATTGTTTTAATTGTTATTATATTGCTATGTTATATGTAGTGGCATCGAATTGCTGCCAAATGTAAGCCGTCCTGAGTTCCCCTTCGGAGGTTGAGAAGGAACGGGATAGAAATACCATAAATAAATAAATAAATCTCTGCAGGATGAGAAAACATTCATAACTATTGTTTGTGGATTAAGGGGGCAGAAATTTCTTCAATCTGAAGCATCTGCAAATGTTCCTTTCTACATTCCTGTGATCACATTTTACGGGCCTAACATGAGGTTTTTTAACATACGTGGTCCCTAGGAATATTAATTCATTTTAAGACTGAACCATTGAGTTGCAGAGTTCCAATGGGTCATCCAACACATGATGATCAAAGCAACATACTGATAAGTGAAAATATGTACAGGAAGGGGTGACCAAGTTCTGGAAATCAAAGGTCTGGAAATCAAGCCTTTGGAGAAATGACTGACAGTGTTAGATATGTTTACTTGGAAAAGAAAATATTAGTAGTGACATGACAGATATCTTTAAATATCTAAAGAGATGTCCTGTAGGCATTGGAGCAAGATTGTTTTCTGCTGCTCCAGAGACTGAAACACAAATCCTTGGATTCATATTACAAGAAAGGACTCCACCTAAATAACCATTAGGCAGAATTTCTTTACTGCAACAGTTCAACTATGGATTAGACCAGGGGTCCTCAAATTAAAGCCCGGGGGACAGATACGGCCCTCCAAAGTCATTTACCCAGCCCTCACTCAGGGTCAAGCTAACTCTGAAATGACTTGAAAGCACACAACAACAACAACAACAACAACAACAACAACAATCCTATGTCATCAGCCAAAACCAGGCCCACACTTCCCATTGAAATACTAATACGTTTATATTTGTTAAAATCGTTCTTCATTTTAATTATTGTATTATTTTTATGTATTTTTTGCACTACCAATAAGATATGTGCAGTGTGCACAGGAATTCATTCATTTTTTGAAAAAATTATAATTCGTCCCTCCAACAGTTTGAGGGACTGTGACCCAGCGCTCTGTTTAAAAAGTTTGAGGACCCCTGGATTAGATTGTCTCTGGTGGTGGTAGACCATTCATCACTGGAAGTATGTTTGTTTCCAAAGCTGTAAATAAGCCTGTTCAAGTACAGAAGACTCTTTATATTATACTGCCTTGAGAAAGTTATCACACATCCCTTTGTCTTTTCCACATTTTTGTGCTATAATCCATAACTGAAATTCAATTGCCGTTGTTACCACGTGATGTCTTTTCAAAGTTGTTAAGATGTGTATATATTGCAGTTTGAAGTTAAATATACATAATATTTGATACTTGCTGGTTGCATGAATATTCACATGTACACCCAACTATCTATTTTGTAGAGGAACCTCATCCAGTAATGGCAGCTGTGAGTCTTCTTGGGTAAGTCTCTATCAACTTTGCATATATAGATATTGAACTTTTTACCGACGCCTCTAGGATTGCCATGCATTTCACTCAAGGCCTCATCCCATGAGTGGAGGGAATTGTCTTCTTACCATAGTGTTTCATTCTGTTGCATTTATAATGAAAACTGATAATATATTCACACTCATCACACGTGATGTACTTTTGTCCATTTCTACAGAAACTCTCTGCAGAACTGATAACTCCGATCAGACAGGTGAGTGTAGCCCCCAGCCACACTGCTTTTAAAAATAAAAATAAAAAAGGAAAAACCTTGGAATTGCAGAAGTCCGAAATCTAAGTTTAAGGGTCCTTCCACACAGCCCTATATCCTAGAATATCAAGGCAGAATATCCCACATTATCTGAGTGTGGACTCAGATAACCCAGTTCAAAGCAGATATTGTGAGATTTTCTGCCTTGATATTCTGGGATATAAGGCTGTGTGGAAGGGCCCTAAAAAGAGGGGAAACATGGAAACAGCTAAGTGGTGATATATCAAAATTGCACAATTCCTGGTGAATTTTTTAAAGGATCATGCAAGAGGAATACTAGCAAGGATCTCCCACTCTTCAACATCACTAAAGCAATCTAACATGGACAATTCTGGCAGACTCTATCACGCGTTAAATTAAGCTCCATCAGCCACTTCCATGTGAATCAGTAGCTCTTAAAATTATTGCTTCCTGACTTAATAATCTTCCGTTCTACACACTTTTGAAACAGTTTACAGACAAAGTCACACAAACAACCAGTGGACGTCCCCATATTCTGGAGTCTAATGCACCATCAAGTCTTATAAAAAAAGGTAAAGGTTTCCCCTTGACATTAAGTCTAGGCGTGTCCAACTCTGCAGGGTGGTGCTCATTTCCATTTCAAAGCCAAAAAGCCTGCATTGTCCTTAGACACCTCCAAGGTCATGTGGCTGGCATGACTACATGGAGCACCGTTACCTTCCTGCAGAAGCAGTACCTTTTTGAATGTTTTTGAACTGCTGGGCTGGCAGAAGCTGGGGCTAACAGCAGAAGCTCACCCCACTCCCTGGATTCAAATCGCCAAACTTTCAGTCCTCAAGTTCAGCAGCTTAGTGGTTTAACCTCAATTTTCAAAACTCTGAAACCAAAAAAGGAATTTCATGCTGGATGTAATGCACAGTGGCAAAAGCTGCCCTCTTTGTCATTTGGCCCTAAAAGGTGTGCATTAAGGTTGCTGCTTGCTTAGAATGCCTTCTTTAAAAGCAAAAGTTTTAGAGCACCAAAGCTTCCAGCAGATGGAAAGGAAGGCCTTAGGGTGCTGTAGAATGAATCTATGTTGTAGAATGAATCCACTTTAATTGCCTTGGTTAATTGCTATGATATCATGAAGGCTGGAGTTTGACAAGGCCTTGAACCTTCTCTGCCAAAGAATGCTGATGCCTCAGCAAACTACAAATCCCATTGAGCCCTGGCCATTAAATTAGAGAAGAGGTTCCTCAAACAGGAGGTCCAGGTGCTCCTGAAGCATCTTCCCTTTTTGCACTAAGATGACTGTGTTATGGGAATCTAATGTGCACCTTAAATTGGGTGGGTTATTTAGCAAAAAAAAAAAAAAAGATTTGAATAAATAGGGTAGTTTTGCTTATAATGCTCTTTAAATGGATTTTGCTTTGTTTGAACAACAGGTTTTTTTCTTACTATTCTCTGTAAATCTCAGCTTTGTGGAGTGTCTCATGGATAGTTTCTCCCAGCTCAGTTGTGGACCTTCCCAGCTTTTCAGATTCTTCTTGTTTGCTAATGTCCTTCATACTCAGTCATTTGGCATTTTGTAAGCAAGGAATGAACAACAGTCCTAAGGTCAGAGCGTTCATAGTTTGGGATATTTTGTTATAACCCACAACTTTATTCCAGGCTGGTTTGGATAGTTTCTTGATTTTCATTTTGCTGTTTGAGTGATTACCTTTGGGGCCTTCCAGTTCCAGAGACAGATATTTTTAATTTGAGTTCACATGACATTGACATTACATACAAGTGGGCATCATTTAATTGGCTTCTGTGATTTCTGGGAGCAGTGGATTACACCAGAGATTATTAGCAAATCAGGGTGAACACTTATGCAACCTACAAGTACCAGTTTCTTTCTACTTATTTAACTTCTGTGCCGCAGTATTTTGCACCTTTACAGTGTTGAGCACACTGTGTGTATCAAGTGGTAATGATGCCGGTTAAACCCACTTGAGTTCCAGGCTGTAGGACAACTGGATATGGGCAAGTTGGGGCAGGGGTTAATACTTCTGTAAGGCATTGGATATTCTGTGTGGATAAGTCTATACAACAGGCTGAAGTTTATCAGCCTGTTCGCCCTGAATACAATGCTAAGAGCATTTTTTTAATAAATCCAGTCTTTTACTGAGACCATCAGGAGGAGGTCTGTTAAGAACTTTTCTTCGTAAAATGCTGAAATGATAATTGCTGCATGTCGCAGAGCTTGTGGTGTTGCTTTTAAAAGATAGCATACAGATGTTACTTTTGTTCTTTTTTTTAAAAAAAGAAAATTGTCAAGCAAAATAAAAGAAGTACTTTGTTCCATTACCCCTTAGGAACACAATAATAATCAAATGTTCTTTCCCCTTCAGAAGAGTTAAGGGAAGTAATAGTCCCACTATATTCTGCATTGGTCAGGCCTTATCTGGAGTACTGCATTTAGTTCTGGGCACCTTATTTTAAGAAGCATATAGACAGGTTGGAATGGGTTCAGAGAAGGACAACAAGAATTATAAGTAGCATGGAAAACAAAACATATGGAGGAACTGGACATGTTAAATTGATGAAGAGATGACTAAGGGGTGACATGATTATGGTCATTAAATACTTCAAGGGCTTTCACAGACAGGCGAGTACAGGCTTGTTTTCTACTGCCCAAGAGAGTAGCATCAGATATAATGGTTTTACATTACAGAAGGTTAGATTTAAACTGAGTGTTAGAAGAAATTTCTTGACAGCAAGAACAGTTTGTTAGTGGAACCAACTGCCTAAAGCGTGCTCCACTGAGCCCTTGGGGTTCAGCAATTGATAGTGAGGGACTCCGTGGCACCATGCTGCTTCCTGTCTCCTCTTTCTCTCTCCTAAGAAATGCAGAGAAATAAAGGTTTTGAGCTGCCGGAAGCAAGAGCAGTAGCAGCAGTGGCACAGACCCTTTCTCCCCCACCTCCCTCACTGCCCAGACTCTTTTCCTTGCCGCCCAGACACCCCCCCCCCATGTGTGATTGGTTGGTTTTTCTTATACTGCTGAGATAAAAAGAAAGCTGTTCTGTGATTGATTGTTATTTCTTTTACTGCTGAGGTAAAAGGAAAGCTGTGCAGCAATTGGTTGCTAGAGCTCAGTTTTTATTTCTTATACAGCTGAGGTGAAATGAAAGCTAGGTTGTGCGTGGTTGCTTTGGGCATCATATATTCCAATTTGTCAATTCCTGGGGTGCCTGTTTTACTCTAAATACACGTGTGTATTAGAATGCAACTTTGTGTCAAATTTTCATTTTACTATAAAAACATGCGCGTATTGGAAGCAACGTTGTGGTAAAATGTCAAGTCAATCGACCGACTACTTTTTGAGTTTTGCAAGCACAAACATATGCAGGCTGAGATTTTATATATAAAGATTAATAATTATTGGCCCTCCACGAGAAACTTTTGCTTCAAAAAGGACTCTGCAGATGAAAAAGTTTGAGAACCCCTGGCCTAGAGAGATTATGAGGCCTCATTTTCTGGACGTTTTCCAAAAGAGGCTGGGCAGCTATTTACTGGCTTTGGTCTTGATGATCCATGAAGACCCTTTCAGCTCTATGATTTTATGAGAAAGTAAGATACTGAAAACAACAAACATGTTATTGATACTATTATGGGCATTTTAGAATTTACTTATTCATTTTCACAGTTGTTAACTTCATTTTCTTCTTCTCCCACTCTGTCCACTATACTTTATCTACTTTCAACTCATGTCCATCTTTCACGTTTCATTTATGATTACTATTTCTTCACATCATATGGATAATATTGCATCTAGTTTGGCGCCAAAACCAAACAGACAAAGAACATACAAGAAAAGAAATGTAGAAAAAACAAACCCTGTAACTTGACCATCTCTTCACAGATGAAAAGACAGGAGCAACCTACCGTAAGTAATATTACATAGCATACCGGGTTTGGTTCACACATAGAAAAAAACCTAAGACACCGGATTCACCTTAAAATGGGGTACAGTGCCAAGATGCAGCAATGCATGAGTTCTTACTGTGGTTCATTTGCTTTTTTGGGAAAGGGTGTAACAATACAGGACTACTTTCTACTTTAAATCTGGAAAGCAACTGGGAACAAACTTGCCTTCTGTTGTTATAGTGTACTCTAAAAACTTAGGAAACTTCATTCAGTATTACAGCAGCAAGGAATCCTGCAATTCTCTCCAGCTAAGCTCAGGCCAAGTCAAATTCTCCCACCCCCACCCTGCAAAAAGCCTCAGCAAAAACGACTGAGACTTTGACAGTCTGCTCATAAAAATGCTAATCTGATATGGATTCCTGAGGATCCAACCTCCTTCTTGATCCCTACACTGATAGGGAGACATTTGAAGACATCTTCATGCAGAACATAACGCTTACATGGCATTTAAAAAGTGTAGAAAAGCAACTATGGTCACATTACCAGCAATTAGGCTTATGAAAGAAGTAATTCAGACTTGGTACTAATAAAGCCAGATCATTTAAATATAGACAGGGGAAATGTGACATAAACTATTACGTGTTCTAAGCAAATACTGTAACAAAAAATACAACTTTATCCATGATGAGAGCTGCTGGTCAGAACTGATAATCTAACAAGTAAAATATGCATCTTCCAGGGCCAGATAAGTCTACATCACTTCTTTCACAAGCCTAATTGCTGGTATTTGGAAAAAATGGAACTTCACTGAGAATAAGGAAAGGGATAAATAACCCATATTGCCATCACAAGACTTTTGTCTGCAGTCTGACAACATAGAAACTGCCACATGCTCACTTTTCTCTTAGCCCTCCTTTTGTAAGATGCAGGGTCCATTGATTCCTAGGCAAGCTATGCTATGGTAAGCTACTGAGAACATCCATGGTGATCAGGGCACCTCAGGTGAGTGCCATAGTGTCTGACTTAAAATACCATTCCGTAGCCTCCCCCACATGCGATCTACAGCTGTGTTCTCAAATTCAAATGTGCAAGACGCTCTTGCCTCAGCTGACATGCTGCAGTTCTAGGAAATTGAAATAGGATGGCAGAGTGACCAAACTTTGGTTGTCTTGGACAGGAAAGAAGTAGGGGTCAGCTCAGACTGGTGACCCTCTCATCAGCAAAAAAAGCCAGCATCTTATACATAAATGGGGATACAAATTATAGAAAGTGTATTTGGATAGAAATGTTGGACCACTCTAACAACTACCATATCAGACTACACAGAGATGCCACTAAAATACACAAGCATGTGGACAATTTCAACAGAAAGTAGAAAACCATGAAAATGAACAAAATCTGGCTACCAGTATTTAACAAGCCCTAAAATCAGGACAGTAAATAAAGAGGAACACTCAAAAAGCAGGTGAATTCCAGACAAGAATCATCTTCCAACACAGGATTCCCCCAGGCAGCAACCAGCCAAATTTTGAAGCTGCAAGGTCATTAAATGCTAATCAAAGTGGCCATTTGCGACATTCACACTTGCCTCAGGCACACTAGAGTTCTTTCTCCCACCCTGGATATTCCACAGATATATAAACCTCAGTTGCCTAGTTTCCAACAGACCCCTCAGCCTCTGAGGATGCCTGCTATAGATGTGGGTGAAACGTAAGGAGAGAATGCTTCTGGAACATGGTCATACACCCCAGAAAATTCACAGTGATTCCAGCCATGAAAGCCTTTGACAACACATTGTATTTAAACACATACTTTAAAATCTTCAGAATCCCAAACAGATACAAAGGCAAAAAAGAAACAGTAAACGCTCCTGAGCAGGATAAGCTGTACCACCCAACTAAGTTTTGAGGAGGGTCTATAGAAGTGGCTCCCCAGCCAAGAAGCTTCAGTTGGACAAAACCTCTCTACACTTATGTCTTTTGGATAATACAAAAATAGACAATTAGATAAGGATGTTTGAAGGTCCCCAACCCCGTATTCCTCCACATATATGTGTATTCCTCCTCCAGTCTTCTGCCCTATTGAATATATTAATCAGCATTAACGCAGCATTTCTCAACCTGGGGGTTGGGACCCCTGGGGGAGTTGCGAGGGGATGCCCAAGGGATCACCAAAGATCATCAGAAAACAGTGTTTTCTGTTAGCCATGGGTGTTTTGTGTGGTACGTTGGCCCAATTCTATTGTTGGTTGCGTTCAGAATACCCTTTGATTGTAGGTGAACTATAAATCCCAGCAACTACAACTCCCAAATATCAACGTCTATTTTCCCCAAACTCCACCAGTGTTCACATTTGGGCATATTGAGTATTCATGCCAAGTTTGCTCCAGATCCATCATTGTTTGAATCCACACTGCTCTCTGGATGTAGATGAACTACAACTCCCATACTCAAGGTCAATGCCCACCAAACCCTTCAGTATTTTTTGTTGGTCATGGAAGTTGTGTGTGCCACGTTTGGTTAAATTTCATCTTTCGTGGAGTTCCAAATGCTCTTTGATTGTACGTGAACTATACATTCCAGCAACTACAACTCCCAAATGACAAAATCAATCCCCTCCCCCAGCCCCACCAGTATTCAAATTTGGACGTATCAGGTATTTGTGCCAAATTTCATTCAGTGAATGAAATTCATCCTGCATATCAGATATTTACGTTATGATTCATAACAGTAGCAAAATTGCAGTTATGAAGTAGCAATGAAAATAATTTTATGGTTGGGGATCACCACAACATGAGGAACTGCATTAAGGAGTTGCAGCATTAGGAAGGATGAGAAACACTGCATTAACGGCTGTGAGAACAAGTATATTTATTTGTTAGTTTGTTTATTTAAAGCATTTATTTTCTGCCTTTCTCACCCCAAAGGGGACTCAGTGTGGAGCACAACATAGAAACGTCCAACTTTCAATGCTGGGACATAAATAGACTATACACATATATAAACATTAAAATTACTTATCACTTAAAGTAATATTAATTATCAAGAGATAAATTTAGAACTCTCATCAAAAGTCACTTAGCCCACAAAAATCCTGAGCTGTTCCTGTTTTTCTGGTTTTTCTCATCCCTCAGTACTTCCAGAAAGTATTTCTCCATGTACTGTCCATCCAACTCTAAAGGACTCCAGAAGTGCCACCCTGTAGAAAACACAATCACCTCCATAGTCTTTGCAGTTCCTTCCTGCTGCTCTTAAACCTTCTCTAAAAAGAATGTGGCAATTCATAGCCAGGCTGCGGCTGCCTTTCTCTAACTGCATCCATGAGGGAAGAGGCTTGGGAAAGGAGAGAAACAAAAATAAAGGTGATTTTTCTGTTTAGATGCAGATGTGATCCGAAACATGTCTTGCTTTAATGTCAGCAGCACTGGGAATAAAGCAAGAGTCATACGAGGGTAAACTATAATATCTATATACATGTATACACACACATATAGTTTTACATAAATAGTGTTGATCATTTGCTCTTCATGTCTCCACTTGCAGCATCCATAAACAAAAATGACCCCGCATGCACAGCAGGAGGAAAGGCAACTCCTATTGAAACCTAGAAAGTTGATAACTCTAAAGTTATTGACTTTATCATGAAATTGAAAGTCAAATCCTTACCTGTTACCCACAAGAAAGCAGTCCAGCCCAAGAATAGCCTATCCATCTTGGTAAGTTTTAGCAGAGATGGGGAAAACTGGAGATCAACATGAATAGTGTTCCCTGCTTCAAATCCACTGGCACCTAAAATCTTCCCTGCCTTTATCTGGCGGTCCTCCACCTCACAACTCACTGTGTGAATCGACAGAGTTCTGAATGGGAGCTACCATTCTGCCAGGGGAAAAACAAAGCAAGCACTGCTCTTCTCTGGCACCTCTCGGCTCCCTTGGCTCACTTGGGAATCTCAGACAGCCGAGAAAATCTGTGCTAGCTACTTATTTCCCCAAAGCATAGCTTAGTTTGAAAATACCGTTCAGGCTTCTTATGTTTTACTGCTCTACTCCCCTCTCACCAGCATCTAATGCTGCAAGAGTTTTTAAATCACATGCCTGTTCATTGAAGCTATTCAGGACCAGCAGAAAGTATGAGCAACTAATACAAGAGTATTGAAGAATGCTTCTGGGCGAAAATTAAGAATGTATTCCAGTGAAAACTTAACTGCAAAGATTGGTGAAGCTAAAGGGCACAGAAGGACGTGCAAGGTTTATCACAAAAACCCACTGAGCTCTTATTTTAACTCATATACACAAATAAGATAGACATTTGTCTAAGTGCATGTAAAAATCAAAGGAGCGGCACTTCCAGAGAAATTGTTCAAGTTCTGTGCCGAACAGCAAGATTTTTCAGTTGCATGAAAATGAAAAAGAAGTTTTCCCTTGGTACAGTGTTTAACTGGACTTTAAAAATCCAAACTGTGACAAAACAACAGCACAATTTGTAAAAACTTATTTTTCAGTCATTCGAGTTACTATTTGCACAGTAAAGTTTCACTGATTCGGCAGGAGTCAGTGGTGTGTTTTAAAATCACCATTTATGTAAACAATTGTGTAATTGTCAAAGGCTTTCATGATGGGAATCACTGGGTTGCTGTGAGTTTTCCGGGCTGTAAACCATGTTCCAAAAGCATTCTCTCCAGATGTTTCACCCACATCTATGGCAGGCATCCTCAGAGGTTGTGAGGTCTGTGGGAAACTAGGCAAATGGGGTTTATAGATTTGAGGAATGTCCAGCGATGGGAGAAAGAACTCTTGTCTTCTTGAGGCAAGTGTGAATGTTGCAATTGGCCACCTTTATTAGCATTGAATGGTCTTGCAGCATCAAAGCTTGGCTGCTTCCTGCCTGGAGGCATCCTTTGTTGGGAAGTGTTAGCTGGCCCTGATTGTTTCATGTCAGGAATTTCCCTGTTTTCTGAATGTTCCTCTTTCTTTACTGTCCTGATTTTAGAGTTTTTTAAATACTGGTAGCCAGATTTTGTTCATTTTCATGGTTTCCTTTTATTTCTTGTTTACTTGTACAGTACTTACTTTGAAAGCAGTTGCTATACTTCATTTTTGTAATTTTGTAATTTTTTATTTTTCCTTAATGAAAACATGCCAGTTTAACCTTTCAATGTGCTGATCGTACAGAAAAAGTTTTTGCAATTTAATGAACTGTTTCCATGTTTTTGATAGAACCAATTAGATCATGACATTTATAACCAAGGAACAAAAATCGTGTTACAGAGTGAAATACATGAGAGAGTTCTTAAAGAGATATGTCAAACATTTTCCAGAAGAGCTTCAGGCATGGGATTTTTGTCTTCTCTGCTGTCTCTCTGCTTCTCTGAATCAAACCCATTTCCATCAAAGAGACTTAAAAAGGTTGGGGTTGGGTTTTTTGTTTTTTGTTTTTGTAAAACAGATGCATATCTTATTTATATAGGCATAAGAGGCAATGATAGTTCATATACAAATGATATTGGAGAAAGGACATTTGGCTTCAACACTCATTTTAGTAAGGAAGTTTTTAGGTGGCTTGGTTTGAGCTTAGCCAGAGTTTCTTATATGTAAAAAGCGTGCGACTATGATCCAATGTCGTGAGGATGCATAAACCACATCAGAGCACAGAGAGGGCCGGGCTTTAGCACAGCAGGTTAACTACCAACTGCAGTAAATCTTGCCAACTGGAAGGCTGAGTTCAAAGCCTGGATCAGGGTGAGCTCCTGGCCTTTAGTCTTACTTTGTCTGTAGCCTTACAACTTACACCACAATTTTAACTTGTTTATAAATTAGTCTCCACATTATCAGAATACCATCTCCCAGTTTGAACCAGTGTGGCAGATTTCTATCTCCCAACAACTCTTTTCCTGTCATACGTATATATAAGATAAATAAAAAATATCCACAGTACTTTAATCAATGTTTATCAAACTGCTACATCAAACTCATATCTTATTTGGAGTAAACATGTTAATCTTTGCCTAGTTATAAAGTTAAGACCCTACAAAGAGAATTTGTTTAATATTGGCTTCCTTTTTCCTCCTGTATAAGCAAGCAAATTTGGCACAGATCATTTTTGCTGGAAATAAACACTGACTCATTTGTAAGGAAACAAGTTCTGAATTAAAGGAAGTGGCATTGTTCTGCGTTCGACCCTGATTTCATCTCACTTTGAAATGTCCTTATATTTTGATTTTACAGTGCTTATACTCAATGTTATTCAGAAATGAGAAATCTCCTGTAGCTCAGGTCTCCCATAGATCAGATCTGACAAGACCTTTGCTCCCCTTCTTCTTTCTAATATTAACTTAAAAGTTAACTTGAGGAAGAGTTCTTCAGACTTTCCTACAGAGATATAATAAGCAGCTGTAAGAAAGGAAAACAAACACATTCCTGCACACAATTTCTTTACACACCGTCCACAACCTTTTTTGTTTTAACTATGTGTTTTTAAAAACTTGTTGCAAACTCTTTGAAGGTCAAACAGGGAAAAGGAGCACAAAAATAAATATTATGATAACTGTAATAACCATTACCATGAGTACAACATGCTTTTTTGCATGTCAGGAAATGGAATTCTAACTTGTAACTGTCTTGTTTACGAATCAACTGTTGTGTGCCTATTGTTTTAATTGATCCAAAAAGCTTTGGTCATGCTTCAACAGAGTGACACAATACTGGCTATTTTTTACTTTCATGTGGTCCCTCCCTAGGAACCAGAGATTGGGGGGGGGGGGGGGAATCTGCTAATCTAGATGTCTTGACAAGGCAAGAGGGAAAGCTATCAGCCGAAGCTTTTGTGTTTGTCTTAAGCACATTCCAGATAGTTCAAACAATGTTTTCGTACGAGGCATCACTAGCTTATTCATTTGCGGGTTTCCCCTCTTCCTTTAGACAGCTTTGCCATTAATTTTTTTTAATTAAGAAAATATTTTAAAACTTTGGAATGCAAATAAAATTCAGAATTGGGTCAAGAAAGACATTTTGTCACTGTTTACCATAAGGCTGCATGGTTAAATTTCTACTCAATCTGGCCCCATCTCTAATCACCATTTGTAGTCACTGACTGACTTTAGGATTTATTATAAGATGATACAGACTTTTCTAAAAGAAGCACCATTCCAACTAAATATTTTTTTTTGTTTTCAATTAACAAAGTTCTTCTAGTGGAATAAAATTATAGTTCAACTGTTTGGAGCATCCAAAATTGCGTTATAAAAGAAATCCATCCTTATCTTAATACAAAATGACTAGATTTTCTGCAAAAAGTATAGCAAATATTTTTAAATTCCTTTCCCCTTTTGGCAATAGTATCTAAACAGTTCAGAAAAGCAATAAAGATAGCCTATAAATTATTTATTTCTTTCTTTATTTCAAACATTTGTACCCCCATCCTTCTCAACCCCTGAGGGGGAACTCAGGGCGGCTTACACCGGCAACAATTCATGCCAACACACAACATAGCAGTAAAACACAATTAAAACATTGCCCAAAACATTAAATATAAATATACAGTTAAAACATTATTAACAATAATATGGCCACATCCAAATTCTATTCAACATTCAGGGACTTAGTCCAAAGCCTGTCCATTATCAGTTCACATACATTGACTGTGATTGCTGCTAAGCCTGCTGTCCAAATGCCTGGTGCTACAGAGCATTACAGCAGTTCTTCTCCTTGGCCATTCTTCTCTTCCCCTTAATTTTCCAGCTTTACTATCAACCATTTCTTCCTTCCCACTGTGGGCATGTTGTCTTTTTCACCTCTCTTTTTAATGCACTGCTGACACCTGCCCCCTTACTCTGTGTCTGAATAAACAGCCTTCCCAATAAGCTGTGTCATTGTATGTGTCACCCTCTTTTCTTAAAGTTCTCACATAGAAGGAAACAAGAGAAGGGCTTTTTTATTGTGTCAGGAGCAACTTGAAAAACTACAAGTTGCTTCTGGTGTGAGATAATTGGCCATCTGCAAGGATGTTGCCCAGGGGATGCCCAGATGTTTTGATGTTTCACCATTCTTGTGGGAGGCTTCTCTCATGTCACCGCATGGAGAGCTGGAGCTGACAGAGGGAGCTCATCCATGCTCTCCCCGGATTCGAACCTCTGGCCTGTCGATCTTCAGTCCTGTTGGCACAATGGTTTAACCCATTGCGCTACTGGGGGCTCCTAAGAGAAGGGCTGAAAATATATAATAGCATGATGCTATACGAAAGATGAGAGAACGATGTGACAAGAAGATTACCAGCACCAACACTGCCCTCATACACACTTTGTCAGCATCAGCAACATTATGGCAAGAGTGGATATATATATATTAGCCTGAGTTGCAACGAATCATGTGAGGGTATACATGCCCTTACTTAATCATCCCTACTTATTTTATTTGAAAATTCACCTTCCAAGTATTTTTTCTGTATTTTCACTCTGCAGTGTCAATTTACCTTGCACTCAATTTCCATAGAAACAGTGATTTCTACAGCTTTCCAAGATGTAAAGCAGTACTCAACAGATATTGCCAAATTGCTTCATTACATTCACTAAAGGCCAGCGTGTCACAAAAAGTACCGTTTAATCTGCAGCAACTTCATATTCATGTAGTTTCTTTAAGAAGATTGCCTTGTGCTATAAAAGCTTTCACTCTTTCTTCTTTAACAGCTTCACAACAAATTGGTGCTGAAGCACTCACTTACCATGTCTCAACATGCATTTTTGTTCCTAGCTGAATCTAGTCAATTTATACTCTGCAGTTTCTTTTTTTTTTCTTTTTGATGCAGTCAAAAGTGAGGGGGAAATCTGGTTGGACATGTGTCTGCGCACATTTTTCTTTCCGTCTTGCTAATATGCTTCCAAGCTAATTCTGTTAAGACGGTTTACTGAGCATGATGCACTGATATAACCAATCACTCAGCAAGGACAATCCTCTAAACCAGAGTTTTCCAAATAGTGTGTTGCAACATACAAGTGTGTCACCTGTAGTCCAGGTGTGTCACATGAAAAATGCTCCTCCCTACTAACAAAGGCTTGGAGTGAGTGTGTTGGCCACCCCGGGGGGGGGGGGGCAATGGAAGCAACAACCTCAGCATCAGGGTCCTCCATTATCCTCATCCTTGTTGTCCTTAGCTCTGTCTCGCCTCTGATGGCAGCATCCCAAACAGCAGCCACAGACACAGCTGGCTGGGGGGAGGAAGAAGAGAAGAGGATAATGAGGATGAGTAAGGGCTCAGTGGAGAGGTCTACAGTAGGAATTGAAGGAAAGAATTAGAAGAGCCCCCCCCCCCCCCCCCAAGTCCACCCAGTCCAACCCACTTCTGCCAGGCAGGAAGACACAGGCAAAGCCCTCCCAACAGACAGCTATCCAGCCTCTGTTCAAAAACCTCCAGAGAATGAGATTCCACTGGACTTCCAGGCAGTCTCACTGCAGTTGGAAGAAACCCCCGAAGGGCATCTGGTCCAACCCTTTAACCACAATCAAAGCACCTGTGGATGGCCACCCTGCCTCTTTTTTAAAACCTCCAGAGAGATTTAATGTTCAACTGTAGGTACTGTTATAACTTATATAAGTTGCGCAATTTGTTGATTGATGTGAAGCAATTGCCACATCTCATTGAGATAAGAATATCTGTTGACAATAAAGCTTGTGATGAACCATGTTGAACAGCTATTATATGAGAATCTTATAAATTCCCAGTTTGTTAGTACAACTTAATCACAACGTCACAAAAGGGTATCTGGCTAAAAAGCATGTCATCAACATGAAAAAATTGGGAAGCTCTGCTCTAAATAGTATCAGGCTGTACATCTTTGATAGAAAAACAGTATTACCTATATATTGTCATAGCTGGAATCACTGGGTTGTTGTAGGTTTTTTGGACTGCATTGAGAGAATGCTTCTAGAACATGGCCATACAGCCCAAAAAACCTACAACAACCCAGGGATTACATATATTAATATCACCATGTATACCCATGTATAAATTGACTTCATGTATAAGCCAAGAGCTGGTTCTGGGTCAAAATTATGGATTTTTATATGACCTGCGGATAAGTCGAGGGTCACCTCATAGAGATGGGAAAGCACCAGCACTATCTCAGGGGTCCAGTCACCCTGGCCACCAATGTGACATTTTTTTTCACCCAGGCATTCAGAAAGGCCAGAAACAGAGCCACATCAGATAGTAGAAGGGATTGCTGCTTCTTTTAGGTTCTCCCAGAATGGACTAAGGTCTTGCCTTTTGCCATTCTGTGCAGGGAAGGAGATTTTTCCTTTCTTTATAGGAGTACAGTACTCTAATGTACCTGTGTATATGTTGATCCAGATTTTGGGGGTTACTTTTTGACTAATATTTCTTTACTGATAAGGGCATTGCCTGGTCTACCAGTGCAACAAACATCTGAAGTTCTACCATGAAGAAGTAGGTATACACTCTGTATATGTAGCTTCATTGTCACACTACTATGGTTCCGTACGTTTCTATTTGGACATACTCTCTAAAAAACTAAGCTTAGAGCAGCAGATTGTTCCTGTTTTTAACTGAAAGTGGCTGACCCTTATCCCTGTGTGCCAGACTGTGTGCCAGCCTTATGGCTGACTGTTGTGAAATCAGTGGGTGCTTATGGCAGGAGGGCAATGACCCTGATCCTCATTGGCTCCCAGCTCACCACCTTCTGTCTTGCCAGACACTTGTCTCCCTTTCAGACCCTTTCTCCCATGGAGCTCCTCTCGCTCTGCTACTGCCCTGTTTTCCTTTTCCTAGGACAACTTTTATGCACAATATGTCTCTTGGTCATATGTTTTCTGACAGCCCCAGGCTGTCATTTTAAGGTGTGCCTCTTTTCTTCACCCTCTTGTTGATCAACTGGGTCAAGAGACCACCACTATGCCATCCATAGTTCTTGTTCTTGCTGCTGGGCTGCTGAGTTATGGAGACCCTAATTTTTTCTTGCATGTTTTTCCCAGTGCGACTCTGTGGGTAGTCATTTGCATAGATTTCTCTCAAATGATACTTCTTTAGTTCTTCCTTCCCCTGACTCTCTCGGGCTTGCAAAAAAAAGTGTCCCCTGAGAATATCTTTTCCCAATGGCGATTCGGGTTTGAAAAGCCTGACAGCACAGCAATGTGTTCACTTGGGGTCAAGGAGATGAGGATAAAGCCACCCAAACTTTGCCTGATGAGTTCTAGGGTTTGGAAGAGGGCCTTCTCAGTGATTGTGCCCTGACTTTGGAGCTCCTTTTTTGTTGATAACTAGGGGCCAGGAGAACTCCGTCTTTGCTGTCCTGCCATGGGTACATGAGAACCTTCTTGCATCATTAGGCTTTTAGAAATGGAATGGGAATAGACTTTTAATGATGTACTGTGCTGTTTGATGGTTTGTATGGCCCCTTAACAATTTTAATGTGTTTAATTTTATAAATTGTTTGTCTCTTAAAAAACATCAATCGTTATATCGTTTTTAAAATCTGTTGCAAGCTGTCTTTCACGGGTGCTCTGTGGCCTTAACCCCAGAGAATGCAGAGGGCTGACTGGACAAACACATGTCTTCCCAGTCTGCCAGAGCAGATTTGGGGGACATGAAATGGAGAAAATGCCCCCTCCTAATTCTACAAATAAAAATCACTGTTGTGCTTATAAATAACAACCTGGGCTCTTGACAGACTGCACCCTTTGGCAGGGAAGAAAGTGTTAACTGTAAAATAAAATACATGAAGCTGATTGGTCAGGCACTGCACAGGGTGATGGATGAGCCTGGAACTTTTGGATACTGTTACATTTTTGTTCAGGATCGAGCTATACAAATGCTCTGAGAGAAATAGAGAAAAGAAGAGAGAAGCAGAGAGAGACAGACTGATTTGCTTCTTGGCTGTTGAAAGAAGATCTCTCATATGGACAAAGAAATACCATTTTAAATCTCTCTATGTGAGTTGATGCAACTGATCATATTGTACATATGTTGTCCTGAATCAAGAAGAGTAAACTTCTTGATCTTTACTGTTCACCTGTGTGGCATATATTCTTTCTCCGGCAAGGCAGTGTGTGGGCTAATCAAACAAGAACTACACGTGGTTTATTTTACATTCAGCCACAGAAAGCAGGGGCTCCACAACAAAAAAATTCAACATCACCATATAAGTTGTTATAAAATTTATTGACAAATTTAATGGTAAGAAATTTCCAGATGTATCTTGGGAAGTCTGGTGAAACTGTCATTTGTAAGGAGAGGAATTCAACTGTCATTTAAATAAGCTATTATTTGGGGGGGTGGGGGAGCTGAAGTAGAATTGTCTAGTACGAGATGATTTTAAAATACAGGTTGAACATCCCTTCACCGGAATTCCAAAATACTCCAAAATTGTCCACATGGGTGGCTGAAAGTTGCTTTCTGATGGTTCTGTGCAACATAAACTTTGTTTAATGCAAAAAAAAATTTTTTTAATGTCGTCTATAAAATCACTCACAGGATACGTGTATAAGATATATATGAAGCATAAATGAGTTTTGTGTTTAGACTTCAGTTCCATTTCCAAAATATCTCATTATGTATATAAATGCAAAAAGAGGTATCTGAAAATTTGAAAAAAATCCAAAACACTTTTAGTTTTAAGCATTTTGGATAAGAGTTAGTCAATCATTTCTTCCTGATATGCCACCAACCCAGCCGCCAAGGTTCTTGTAAAATGTTATCTTCCAGCAATACTTTTGCTCCCACGTTTTCTCAGTTCTTGACATTTTTAAACTGAGTCACACTAACCTTGATTTATTTTTTTTAAAAACATTCCGCAGTGGGATATGGTGCTCCTATAATAGGAAAGCTCTTTTCTGACAACATCAGTCTAAAAGGGCTTTGATATAAGTGAACAATAAACCTGCAAAACAGGACCATGGGCACAGATTGGGTCAAATTAACACAGAACATGTGGTTATAGAATTCTGTGCATTACAGAAATCCAGCAAAATTCTGTAATGCTTGGTACTGCATGTATCATGAATCCTACTTTAAAGTATCTGACTTTAAAATGCAAATATCTTTACACCTCATTGAATCACAAAGTTTTCAAGTCAGTAGATTAGATTACCAATTTCTAATTGGCAGAGCTCATCTATCATTAACAACTGCATGATGCTATGCTTAGCATCTCAAACATTTCTAAGACTTTCCTTCCATGCAGGGAAAAGCTTTTTCACTAAATGTTCTCTAAAGTGCAGCTGTAAATATAAAAGAGAAACCTGAACAAAATAAAAAATACATTAAGAGCTTGTAACTTAACACAAAAGCTAGAATCCTGGATAATTTGTAAAACAATATAAAATATCTTTTAATTTTTAAAAAACAATTCAGGTAGCAATTTGACATTACTAGTACTGTATGGTTCCATGATATAAGCGAAACAATCAAATA
This sequence comes from Anolis sagrei, assembly GCF_037176765.1. Lineage (NCBI taxonomy): Eukaryota > Metazoa > Chordata > Lepidosauria > Squamata > Anolidae > Anolis > Anolis sagrei. Next base: position 52,114,435 of record NC_090023.1, on the reverse strand, counting down.
ATACACCAACAACCACCATGCTGACATCCTTTCCTGTCTGGAAAAGGAACAATGCATCCTAAGGTCTGAGTTGGTCTGGCTTTTCTATTTAGCTGCATTTTGACAAATTAATATCAGCCAAACTGTTGATTTTACCTTACTTTAAGATGGATAAAAATAGTGTTTAGTAAATGACTCATTCTTCCTCACGCCTGTCTATTGTATCATAGCTAAAACAGCGTTGGGTGCCACTACATGCTACCCAGCAACTGCTGTTTTAGCTGGCATGTTAGCGGCTCTTACCAATTTTAGACATTTGCACAATGAGCCATAACAACCTAATGAAGTGCAAGAGATTCTACATTATTCTGGTTGATCAGCCCAGTATGAATCCAAATTGTTATTATTACTCACGAGAAAACTACAGAACACGATTGATTTGTCCAGTGTTTCATATACTTTCTTTATCCAGTATTCAACTATCTACAACTTGAACATGTGTGTGTATGTACTCAAAGCCCATTATATATAATGGTGTGGTAAAATGGTTTCCCATACATACAATGATAAAATCAAAGGGGGAGATATATATAGACTTTGAGTACCCACAGATTTTGGTATCCATATTCAAGCTTCGTAGTACAGTAGTTATTTCTTTCTCAAACTGCAACCGTCGGCATATTTAGCAAGGATTGTGGATGGAGGTATGTACAGTACTGGGGAACTAACTACCTCTGTTGCATATCATCCCAACCCTATCTTCTGCCCTGCCCCAAATCTTTTCTTCTCCAACCCTGACATCAAGTGTAAGGAAGAATGAACTTAAGGGAAACCAGCAAGGTATTAAAGAGAGATGGGGAAAGGCAAAGCAACTTGGCTTGATGCAGCAGCAAATGTCCCCAAAAAGTGAAATGTCCCACTGACTGATCTGATAGGTGTTGGTATGCTCACTATTGTTAAAAAGTAATTAGATTATAACTGCAGGAAAGTTTCCAGTTGCTTATGCTAGGATGCTCTTCTTTTGCTTGTAAGAGGTCATATATGTAAGCAAACATTTCCAAAGACAATGGCTGTGTTTCCTTTTTTGTTGAGTAACTGCAGAAGTTGCATCTATCCCATAGAATAATAGAATCAAAGAGTTGGAAGAGACCTCATGGGCCATCCAGTCCAACCCCCTGCCAAGAAGCAGGAATATTGCATTCAAATCACCCCTGACAGATGGCCATCCAGCCTCCAAAGAAGGAGCCTCCACCACACTCCGGGGCAGAGAGTTCCACTGCTGAACGGCTCTCACAGTCAGGAAGTTCTTCCTCATGTTCAGATGGAATCTCCTCTCTTGTAGTTTGAAGCCATTGTTCCGCGTCCTAGTCTCCAAGGAAGCAGAAAACAAGCTTGCTCCCTCCTCTCTGTGGCTTCCTCTCACATATTTATACATGGCTATCATATCCCCTCAGCCTTCTCTTCTTCAGGCTAAACATGCCCAGCTCCTTTAGCCGCTCCTCATAGGGCTTGTTCTCCAGACCTTTTATCATTTTAATCGCTCTCCTCTGGACACATTCCAGCTTGTCAATATCTCTCTTGAATTGTGGTGCCCAGAATTGGACACAATATTCCAGGTGTGGTCTAATCAAAGCAGAATAGAGGGGTGACTTCCCTAGATCTAGACACTATGCTCCTATTGATGCAGGCCAAAATCCCATTGGCTTTTTTTGCCGCCACATCACATTGTTGGCTCATATTTAACTTGTTGTCCACGAGGCATGGGCAAACTTCAGCCCTCCACGTGTTTTGGACTTCAACTCCCACAATTCCTAACAGCCTGGGAGTTGAAGTCCAAAACACCTGGACGGCCGAAGTTTGCCCATGCCTGAGCTATACTATAGAATTAATGCAGTCTTGCACCTTTTTAATTGCCAAAGGTCAATGCTATGGGATACTGGGGCTTGTAGGTTTGGTGAGGCAGCAGCCTTTGGCAGACAGGGCACAAGCCTTGTAAGCTACAATTCCCACAATTCTGTAGCATTGCGCCCTGGCAGTTAAAGCAATGTCCAACTTTTTCACCTCCACAAGGCTGATGCAACCTGAGGAAACATTACACCACTTCCAGCTTCATTCTCTCAGGCCCCTTCTACACTGCCATATAATCCAGATTATCAAAGCAGATAACCCATATGATCTGCTTTGAACTGGATTATATGAGTCTACACTGCCATATAATACAGTTTAAAGCAGATAATCTGGATTTTATATGGTGGTGTAGAAGGGCCCTTAGGGCCCTTCCAGGCATGCCCTATATCCCAAGATCTGATCCCAGGTTTTCTGTTTATTCCAAATTATCTGGCAGTGCGGACTCATAGAATCCAGTCTAAAGCAAAAAACCTGGGAACAGGTCCTAGGATACAGGGCATGTCTGGAAGGGCCCTTAGTTTAACCTGTTCCCTTTCCATACAGATATTCCAGAAAGGAATAGATGTCCTTGAATTCTTGTTCTTTCTGCCTGGCAGTCCAACAAGATGTAAAGGCCCCGACTCTCTCCCAATGCCCCTTCTTTTCTAGTCTTTTCATAACTACTCAAATTAATTGCAACCCTCGGTTACCTGATAAAGCAGGCATAGGCAAACATGGGCCCTCCAGGTGTTTGGAACTTCAACTCCCACAATTCCTAACAGCCTCCAGCCCTTTTCTTTTCTTATTGGCAGAGCTCCTCTTTCATTAGCAACTGCATAATGATACACTTTGCATCTGAAACATTTCTAAGAGTCCTTCCACACAACCCCTTATCCCAGAGTATCAAGGCAGGAAATCCCGCAATATCTGCTTTGAACTGGGATATCTGAGTCCACACTGTCATATTTGTTATTTATTCGTTCAGTCGCTCCCCACTCTTTGTGACTTCATGGACCAGCCCACACCAGAGCTCCTTGTCAGCCGTCGCCACCCCCATATATTCCAGTTTAAAGCAGATATTGTGGGATTTTGTGCCTTGATATTCTGAGATAGAGGGCTGTGTGGAAGGGCCCTAAGACTTTCCTTCCATGCAGGGAACAGCTTAGAAAAGGAAAGGGCCTGAGACTGTTAGGAATTGTGGGAGCTGAAGTCCAAAACACCTGGAGGGCCCAAGTTGGGAGCTGAAGTCCAAAACACCTGGAGGGCCCAATACCTCTTATAAGGTCTTGAAAGCAACAGGAAAATAAAAAACTACCATTTTATTCCTCTCCCTCCCTCTCTCTTATCTTTCTCTCTGCCCTTGCCCTTTCCTTCCCTCTTTTCCCTTTCTCTCCCCACCCACCCTGAGTCCACACTGCCATATATTCCAGTTCAAAACAGGTATTGTGGGATTTCCTGCCTTGATATTCTGGGATATAGGGCTGTGTGGAAGGGCCCAAAGAGAGGAGGAAGAAAGGGAGAGAAGGGACAGAGAAAAGAAAGAAAGAAAAAGGAGAGGGTGGGGAAAGGAAGGGAAAAGAGTGAAGGAAAGGGCAAGGGGGGAAAGGGCCCTTTCACACAGCCCTATATCCCAGAATATCAAGGCAGAAAATCCCACAATATTTATTTGTATTTCGTCCTATCTCCCCAAAGGGACTCAGGGCGGATTCCAATCATAAAAGGCATATATTTAATGCCTGAACATAACAAGCAATAAGCACGTGATAACGAAAATTGACAACTCAACATATAAAAGCAAACTTTTAACAACTGAAATTAAGAAATGCAACCTATTATATCAAACATGAAACGAAACAAAACATCAAACAGAAGCGTCAGTTTCCCAGAACCAGCAGGATTCCTAGGGGCAAGAAAACTGAGCTAGTGGGGGAAACGGCACGGGTACAGATGGCCAATATTAATCAGAGGTTTAACGACAGTATTACCATGTCTTCCTCCTCATCTTCATAAGCCAGTGAACAAAAGTAAGTTTTCAGCTGCTTCTTAAAGGCAGGGAGGGAGGAGGGGTATCTTTAGTTCCTTAAGAAGGAAGTTTCATAGGTGAGGAGCAGCCACAGAAAAGGCCCTTTCTCTCGTTCCCACCAGCCACACTTGGGACAGGGGTGGGACCGAGAGCAGGGCCTCCTCTGATGACCGCAGTGTCCGAGTTGGTCTGTAGTGAGAGACACAGTTCGTCAAATAGTTCGTCAGCCTGGACCTGAGCTGTTTAGGGCTTTACAGGTAATGACCAGCACTTTGTATTTAGCCCAGAAGCAGATTATCAGCCAGTGGAGCAACATGGGAGTGGATCTCTCCCTGCACGGAGCTCCAGTTAATAATCTGGCTGCTGATCCCTGAACCAGTTGAAGCTTCTAAATTATCTTCAAGGGCAGCCTCATGTAGAGAACATTGCAGTAGTCTAAGCAGGATGCAACTAAGGTGTCAAATCTAGCATGTCAAGTGCATCCGATGCACAAGTTTTCACTGTATGAAGGCGCTCCTGGCCACCGCTGACACCTGGGGTTCCAGGGTCAGCAATGAGTCCAGGATCATGCCCAGACTGCAGGCCAGTGTCTTCAAAGGGAATGAGACTCCATCCAACACAGGCTGTAATCCCACACCCTGACTAAAAAGGTCCAAGAATGTGCTTTCATTATAGAATGCAGTCTGATCCCACTTTAAGTTGCATTATTTTGGGCTTGGCCTCATGTTAGCCACCCCGAGTCCCCTTTGGGGAGATTATAATAATAATAATAAAACTTTATTTATAGCCCGCTACCATCTCCCCATGGGACTTGGTGCAGCCAAGCCCACAGTACACCAGTAAACAAAGGCAATAGCAAAAAACAATCAATACAAAACAATTAATATAAATCACATAAACAAAAATAAACAATAAACAAGATGGTGGTGGATTATAAATAAAGTATATTAGTAGTAGTACGGCTCAATGCTCTGGAGTCATGGGAGTTACAAGATCTTGAGCCTTCTCTGTCCAAGAATGCCAAACTATAAATCCCAATGACTCTAGAATTCCCTTCGGAAAGAGGTCAGTTAGATTTGGTCCCCTCCTCATTCTGCTTCTCAAAACAGATAAAACCCTTGTTATTATTATTCCAAGCTCCTTTGGGCTTGGATCTGGGTTAGCAGAGTCCACACTCAGGCCTGTGTGCCAGGGCCCTTACTCTCTCTCCTTCCTTCTTGCAGCTGCTAAGTTCCACTGCGAAGATGACGTCACCTCTCCTGGGCTCCCTCCGCTGCGCACGCGCTCTTCGGGCCCAGTAAGCCCCGCCCCTTTCCCAACCGCCGTTCCCCGCCGGCACGTGCTGGCTTCTCGGCATCGTCGCGCGCTTGGCACTTCCTCTCGTTTGGAAGCAAGGGGAGGGGCTCGCTCTTCCTCTCTCTCTCTCTCTCTTTCTCTGTTTCTCTGTCCGCTGAAGGAGATGCCGAACCGAAAGAAAGTGCGGAACGCCTATTTCTTCTTCGTCCAGGAGAAAATTCCGGAGCTGAGGCGGCGTGGCCTGGTGGTTGGCGGCGTGGCCGAGGCCGTCCCCTACTGCTCCGACGACTGGGCGGTGAGCCTCGCCGCCTTTCTCCTTTTAGGCCCCGTTGGCCTCGCTTTCCTCCCCTGACCAGCCTCTCCAAACTGGGCCTTTGTTTTTCCCGCTCTTTTCTAGTCAAAGCTTCAAGAAAAGAAACTTTTTGCCTAAGTTGCAATAGTACAGAAATATCTAAAACGATGTGTTTCACGTTGATCAATCATTTTCCTCCCTAAGTGAAAAAACTTCATTGAATAGCCTTGTAGCTTCCAAGCCTGGCTGCTTCCTGCCTGGGGGAATCTTTTGTTGCGAGGTGTTAACTGGCCCTGATTTGTTTCTTGTCTGTTGTTGTTGTTGTTCATTCGTTCAGTCGTCTCCGACTCTTCGTGACCTCACGGACCAGCCCACGCCAGAGCTCCCTGTCGGCCGTCACCACCCCCAGCTCCTTCAAGGTCAGTCCAGTCACTTCAAGGATGCCATCCATCCATCTTGCCCTTGGTCGGCCCCTCTTTTACTTTCTACTTTCCCCAGCATCATTGTCTTCTCTAGGCTTTGCTGTCTCCTCATGATGTGACCAAAGTACTTCAACTTTGTCTCTAGTATCCTTCCCTGCAATGAGCAGTCGGGCTTTATTTCCTGGAGGATGGACTGGTTGGATCTTCTCACAGTCCAGGGCACTCTCAGAACTTTCCTCCAGCACCACAGTTCAACACCACAGTTTCTTGTCTGGAATTAATTAATTAGTCACCTACGGATGTGAGAGCTGGGCCATAGGGAAGGCTGAGCGAAGGAAGATAGCATCATGTCCCAAATGCACTTTGTTAGAGATTTAGGATTGTCTGCACATTGCACCACCTCCAAAAACCTACATTTTACCTGTTATATCCAGCACTTTTTAAATTTTGTCCATTACATTTGGCCCGGCCTTAGGTTTTAAATACATCATAGTGTCATGTTTTTAGTGTTTTATTGTTTTGCTTCATGTTTTATTATTTGCTTTATGAGTTTTACTGTTGTATTTGTTTTACTGTTGTTTTGTTGTGGCCTTGGCCTTTGTAAGCCACATCAAGTCCTTCGGGATATGTTAGCGGGATATAAATAAAGTTAATAATAATAAAGATAGATGCTTTTGAACTGTGGTGTTGGAGGAAAGTTCTGAGAGTGCCTTGGACTGCGAGAAGATCCAACCAGTCCATATTTCAGGAAATAAAGCCCGACTGCTCACTGGAGGGAAGGATATTAGTGACAAATGGAGTATTTTGGCCACATAATGAGAAGATAGGAAAGCTTGGAGAAGACAATGTTGCTGGGGAAAATGGAAGGAAAAAGGAAGAGGGGCCAACCAAGGGCATGATGGATAGATTGTATCCTTGAAGTGACTGGCTTGACCTTGAAGGAGCTGGAGGTGGTGATTGCTGACAGGGAGCTCTGGCGTGGGCTGGTCTATGAGGTCACGAGTTGGAAGCGACTGAACAAATAAACAACAAACAATTTTTAAAAACCCTCTAAAATCAGGGCAGCAAATAAAGATCAACACTCAAAAAGCAGGGGAATTCTGGACATGAAACAATCAGGGCCAGCTAACACCTCCCAACAAAGGATTCCCCCAGGCAGGAAGCAGCCAGGCTTTGAGGCTGCAAGTCAGTTGCAACATTCACACTTGCCTCAAGCAGACAAGAGTTCTTTCCCTGGGCATTATTCCACAGATCTAGAAACCCCACTTTCCTAGTTTCCAACAAACCTCACAACTTCTGAGAATGCCTGCCATAGATGTGGGCAAAATGGCCATACAGCCCGGAAAACTCACAGCAACCCAATGTTGTAATATAATATATATACTACAGCTTACAATTTAATACAATACATTATAGCATACTAATAGTATAATGTACTGGTGGCATATTATATGTGTACTTACTTACTAACTTAGGCGATCCCTCGCTTTCCAAGGATGATTGTCATCCAATATTCTTGTGGGTCCGTATGTGGCTGTAGAGCCCTATTCTTGCTCTGCATCTTCTTCCGCAGTGAGGGCACTGGTTTCCAGATGGAAGGCGGTTTCGGCCGGGGTGGGCTTGACGCGCCTTCCTCTTGGCACGTTTCTCTTTTTCACCCTCCACTCGTGCCTCCTCAAATTCTGCAGCACTGCTGGTCACAGCTGACCTCCAGCTGGAGCTGTCAAGGGCCAGGGTTTCCCAGTTCTCACAGTCTATGCCAGAGTTTTTAAGGTTGGCTTTGAGCCCATCTTTAAATCTCTTTTCCTGTCCTCCAACATTCCGTTTTCCGTTCTTGAGTTCGGAGTAGAGCAGCTGCTTTGGGAGACGGTGGTCGGGCATCCGGACAACATGGCCGGTCCAGCGGAGTTGGTGGCGGAGGACCATCACTTCAATGCTGGTGGTCTTTGCTTCTTCCAGCACGCTGACGTTTGTCCGCTTGTCTTCCCAAGAGATTTGCAGGATTTTCCGGAGGTAGCTCTGATGGAATTGTTCCAGGAGTTGCATGTGACGTCTGTAGACAGTCCACGTCTCACAGGCATAGAGCAGGGTTGGGAGGACAATAGCTTTATAAACAAGCACCTTGGTATCCCTACGGATGTCCCGGTCCTCAAACACACTCTGCTTCATTCGGAAAAATGCTGTGCTTGCAGAGCTCAGGCGGTGTTGTATTTCGGCGTCGATGTTGACTTTGGTGGAGAGGTGGCTGCCAAGGTAGCGGAAATGATCAACATTTTCTAATGTTACACCATTAAGCTGTATCACTGGCATTGGAGAGGGGTTGGCTGGTGTCTGCTGGAAAAGCACCTTGGTTTTTTCAATGTTCAATGACAAGCCAAGCTTCTCGTATGCTTCTGCAAAGGTGTTTAGAGTGGCTTGTAGATCTTCTTCTGAATGCGCACAGACGACGTTGTCATCAGCATACTAGAGTTCTATAACATGTTGTTGTGACCTTGGTTTTGGCTTTCAGTCTGCTGAGGTTGAATAGCTTGCCATCTGTCCGATAGATGATTTCCACTCCGGTGGGAAGGGAATTATATGTGTAGTGGTATAATAATATAGTACAATATAATATTATATATGTTGTTGTTCATTCGTTCAGTCGTCTCCGACTCTTCGTGACCTCATGGACCAGCCTACGCCAGAGCTCCCTGTCGGCCGTTACCACCCCCAGCTCCCTCAAGGTCAGTCCAGTCACTTCAAGGATGCCATCCATCCATCTTGCCCTTGGTCGGCCCCTCTTCCTTTTGCCTTCCACTTTCCCCAGCATAATTGTCTTCTCTAGGCTTTCCTGTCTCCTCATGATGTGGCCAAAGTACTTCAACTTTGTCTCTAGTATCTTTCCCTCCAGTGAGCAGTCGGGCTTTATTTCCTGGAGGATGGACTGGTTGGATCTTCTCGCAGTCCAAGGCACTCTCAGCACTTTCCTCCCAACACCACAGCTCAAAAGCATCGATCTTCCTTCGCTCAGCCTTCCCTAAGGTCCAGCTCTCACATCCGTAGGTTACTACAGGGAATACCATGGCTTTGACTAGGCGGATCTTTGTTGCCAGTCTGATGTCTCTACTCTTCACTATTTTATCGAGACTGGACATTGCTCTCCTCCCAAGAAGTAAGCGTCTTCTGATTTCCTGGCTACAGTCTGCATCTGCAGTAATCTTTGCACCTAGAAATACAAAGTCTGTCACGGCCTCCACGGTTTCTCCCTCTATTTTCCAGTTGTCAATCATTCTTGTTGCCATAATCTTGGTTTTTTTGACGTTTAGCTGCAACCCGGCTTTTGCGCTTTCTTCTTTCACCTTGATTAGAAGGCTCCTCAGCTCCTCCTCGCTTTCGGCCATCAGAGTGGTGTCATCTGCATATCTGAGGTTGTTAATGTTTCTTCCAGCAATTTTCACCCCAGCTTTGCATTCATCCAGCCCCGCACATCGCATGATGTGTTCTGCGTACAAGTTAAAAAGGTTGGGTGAGAGTATGCAGCCTTGCCGTACGCCTTTCCCAATCTTGAACCAGTCTGTTGATCCGTGGTCAGTTCTGACTGTTGCTACTTGGTCCTTGTACAGATTCCTCAGGAGAGAGACAAGGTGGCTTGGTATGCCCATCCCACCAAGAACTTGCCACAATTTATTATGATCCACACAGTCAAAGGCTTTAGAATAGTCAATGAAGCAGAAGTAGATGTTTTTCTGACACTCCCTGCCTTTCTCCATTATCCAGCGGATATTGGCAATCTGGTCTCTCGTTCCTCTGCCTTTTCTAAACCCAGCTTGAACATCTGGCAACTCTCGCTCCATGTATTGCTGGAGTCTTCCTTGCAGGATCTTGAGCATTACCTTACTGGCATGAGAAATAAGGGCCACTGTACGGAAGTTTGAGCAGTCTTTCGCATTTCCCTTTTTTGGTATGGGGATATAAGTTGATTTTTTCCAGTCTGATGGCCATTCTTGTGTTTTCCATATTTGCTGGCAAATGGCATGCATCACCTTGACAGCATCATCTTTTAAGATTTTAAACAGTTCAGCTGGGATCCCATCATCTCCTGCTGCCTTGTTGTTAGCAATGCTTCTTAAGGCCCATTCAACCTCACTCCTCAGGATGTCTGGTTCTAATTCATTCACCACACCGTCAAAGCTATCCTCGATATTGTTATCCTTCCTATACAGATCTTCTGTATAGTCTCGCCACCTTCTCTTGATCTCTTCAGCTTCTGTTAGGTCCCTGCCATCTTTGTTTCTTATCATACCAATTTTTGCCTGAAATTTACCTCCAATGTTTCTAATTTTCTGGAAGAGGTCTCTTGTCCTTCCTATTCTGTTGTCTTCTTCCACTTCCATGCATTGCTTATTTAAAAATAGTTCCTTATCTCTTCTGGCTAACCTCTGGAATTGCGCATTTAACTGGACATATCTCCCCTTTTCACTGTAATTGTAATGTAATACAATATAATATATTATGATATTGTAATATAATACTAATATATTAAGTGGAGACCTCAGTGGTGCAGTGGGTTAAACCGTGGAGCTGGGAAGCGGGGTGAGCTCCTGTTGTAAGCTCCAGCTTCTGCCAACCTAGCAGTTAAAAAACATGCAAATGTGAGTAGATCAATAGGTACCTCTGGAAAGGTAATGGTGCTCCATGCAATCATGGCGGCCACATGACCTAGGAGGCGTCTACAGACAACGCCGGCTTTTTGGCTTAGAAATTGAAATAAGCACCAGCCCCCAGAATCGGACATGACTAGACTTAATGTCAAGGGGAAACCTCTACTTTTAATATATTATCATACTACTGGTAATATATAATAATACTGTTTTATTGTTGTATATTTTAAGTTGTAATGTTTTTAATTGTGAGCCACTTTGAGTCTCCGTATGGAGAAATGCAGAGAGAGATAAATAAAAAATAAAACACACTAATCAAACTGGTTTAGCCATTTTATAAAAGAGGCACCATTTTACTATGCAATTGAATGTCATAGAGCTTGAGCATCAGTAGATGGGGTCTACTGGGGTGTGCTATTGTTGTCTCATTTGAGAAAACTGGTAAAATCTTAATGCATTAATGACATGAATTAATGTAGTATTTACTTATACTACAACAGCAACAGTGTCACTCTATGGCAGGCACGGGCAAGCTTTGGTCGTCCAGGTGTTTTGGACTTCAAATCCTAACAGCCTGTTAGAAATTGTGGAAATTGAAGCCCAAAACACCTGGGGGGGGCTGAAGCTTGCCCGTGCCTGCTCTGTGGGCTTTGAATTTCAGCTGAAAAAGCTGGATAAAATACATAAGCAAAAAAAAAGGGGGGGGGGGTGAGCAGAAATGCTGAAGAAGGAATTATTCAAACAATCTGAAGTTTGTAGAAGTTATATTACAGCTCCTAATACTTACAGGAAAACCCAACAAGAGTAAAGGCAAAGCTGGCCACAGACAGCTCCTTGTGTCTCATTTTGGCTCTGGTCATAAGGCGTTTCCCCAAAAGCAGCCTTTGCTCACCAAAACAATAACTTGGAAGACGCAGGAGCAGATTGTGCAAGGCTACCCCAACAACCAACCATTTATTTATTTATTTATTTATTTGCTATATTTGTATACCGCCGTTTCTCAGCCTAGCCGGCGACTCAACGCGGTTTACAACATAATATAACAATCAACAATATACAGTTAAAAGCATAAAAAACATAAAACACAATTCATACATCAATACCAATCCAGTTCAACTCTTAACTAAAAACGTGATCCAGTTCATGGCATGAAAAACCATGGCATGAAAGCATTTGCAGGGAAGAAACAATCTGAAACACAAGGTTTTTTAAATTATTATTTTGTTGGTTAGTGCTATGCTAATGTATGGACAGGCATACCCTACTGTAACCTGCCATTCCACCAATCATCAGGCTCTCTTTTTGTACTTCACCATTTTATAAAAGTTTTACTATCCCATTCTACACAGGGTGTTTTAAAAAATGGGACTCAATTTGAAACCACTATATCTTTGTAACCATGAACTATTCATGAATGAAACTCCTACCACTTGAGAGAGGGGAGCATAGAGTTTGCTCACTACTAGATGTCTCTCCCAGCACACAAACTGCTCAGAACCTCAGTCATTCGCAAGATGGCATCCCAGCCATCAAGGTTTTTTATGTTCTATTTTTGCTAATGACTGAAGCCATGGTATGTATGTGCACTGGGAGATGCATCTAGCTCTAATCATTTGAAATTCTATGCCCCACAGTTTCAAATGGTAAGAGTTTCGTTCAGGAGTGGGTTGTGGTTGTGGAGATACGGTGATTTCCAAGACAGGTCAGTTTTTTTGAAACACTCTGTATAATGCATCCATGAGGTGGCATGGTGGTGGGTCCTGAAAACAACAAATACTGATGGCTCATTAATGAGTACTTGCTCAGAGTTTGGTGGTGTTCAGGCAAATAGTGAGTAAACCTAAAATTGAAGCATGTGTTTAGGTTTTACTCATGATATAGAGTGGGATTTAAATATTTTCATTCATAAAGTGTGGGATTGAAGTATTAGGAAATTTCTAGTCACAGTACAGTGGAAATAACACACTTTAAAAGTCACAATTCTGGGTGAAGCATGTTTAATTGGCTGGGTTGTGCAATGAATTTTGGTTGGTAATTAATTTTGAAAAACTTGTTTGAAGAAAATGGTGGAAAAATTTTCATGACCTTTGTTTTTACTCTCAAAGGCCCTGAGCGAGGACCAAAAAGAAAAGTATGCAGAAATGGCTCGTCAGTGGAAAGCTAAGACATCTGATGTAGCACCAGCAAAGGTATATAGTAGTGTGATTTGGGAATGGAAGTATTTTAGGATTTATATTCTTGTCCTCAAGGCAGGGTATAATAACTGAAGTACTTTCTCATAATTGAATGAACCTTGATAGTGATAGGGAAAAATAATAATAATAATAATTGTATCCCACCCCATCTTCCCGAGGGGACTCAGAGTGGCTCACAACAATATAATTATACAAATAATCCCAACAACAACACACTTAAATATGTCCAATTTAAATTAATGACAAGGCAAACTATTGAAAAATAAAGCAGCATTTTAAAATTACATAAAATAAGAATTTTAATGTATTTGGTATAATATACTGAGTTACTGGTGTTCCAATGATAGTAGTCATTACAGAAAGTTTTTTTTAATCTTACACTCCATTTGGTTTCTCTGTTACATAATGTGTACCACTTATCAATGTAGTTATTATTTTGTTTTTTAATTTGATGAGGGTTCCAGTCAAACTCTTTCTAAAATAGGGACTGGATTAAGCAGTCAAGACAACTCTGCAGGAATTGGTTAAAGTTCAGTATTTTGAAACATGAATTTTGCACTAATAATTTTGTTTTATTAGGGTTACATTTTCTCCATATTGACACCTAGAAGTTGTTCTATCATGCCGTAATTAGGTGCATCACAAGTCCTATATAGGTTGATAATGTTGCAAGTGTCTCGCTCCATTCACAAGAACACATATTCTATGTTAGAAAAAATAGAAAGGAGATGATAATTTGGAAAGCAAGAAGGGAGGTTATAACTGATTGGATGGGATTCCTATTCTCCCTGCAATCAAGAATGCTCATTACACAGTTTCTGAGTGCTGTGAGAACTGAAACCTGTCCACTCAATTTGGGATATTATTTATTATTATTTATTATTATTAACTTTATTTGTACCCCGCTAGCATCTCCCGAAGGACTCGATGCGGCTTACAAAGGCCAAAGCCACAAAACACAACACAAACAATATAACACCAAAAGCAAAATTAAAAACAGTTAAAGCAATATTGACGACATGCAATAGACAGTATATCAAGACACAATAAAAACTGGGCCGGGCCAGAGTAATGGGTACAGGATTAAAAGTGCTGATGTGGCAGGTGGTATACGAGGATTATAGGGCAAGTGCAGTGTGCGGTGTGCAATAATCTTAGTTCTACTAAAAGTGCTTCGAGGACTTGTTATTGGAGATTTCCTATTCTGGAAAGGCACATCGGAACAGCCAGGTCTTCAAGTTCTTTCTAAGGACTGCCAATGTAGGGGCCTGTCTAAGATCTTTTGGGAGGGTGTTCCAGAGTCGGGGGGGCCACCACAGAAAAGGCCCTGTCTCGTGTCCCCACCAGCCGCGCTTGTGACGCAGGCGGAATCACGAGCAGGGCCTCACCAGATGACCGAAGTGAACGTGTGGGTTCATAGATGGAGATGCGCTCACTCAGGTAGGCAGGTCCCAAACCGTTTAGGGCTTTGTAGGTAAGCACCTGTACCTTGATTTGGGCTCGGAAAATAAATGGCAGCCAGTGGAGCTCCTTGAACAGGAGGGAGGGTTGACCTCTCTCTGTAAGGAGCCCCAGTTAGCATCCTGGCTGCTGCCCGTTGGACCAATTGGAATTTCCGAGCCGTTTTCAAGGGCAGCCCCACGTAGAGTGCATTACAGTAGTCCAATCTAGAGGTGACCAAGGCATGGACCACCCCGGCCAGATCAGCCTTCGCGAGGTACGGTCGCAGTTGGCGCACGAGTCTCAATTGTGCAAAAGCCCTCCCGGACACCGCCGACGCCTGAGCCTTAAGCGTGAGCGATGAATCCAAGAGGACTCCCAAACTGCGGACCTGTGCTTTCAAGGGGAGTGTAACCCCGTCCAACACAGGTTGCCACCCTATACCCCGATCCGGTTTGCGATCGACCAGGAGGACCTCTTGTCTTGTCGGGATTGATCTTCAGCTTGTTCCTCCTCATCCAGATCGACACAGCGGCCAAGCACTCGTCCAGCACCCGAGAGGCCTCCTTGGAATTAGGTGGAAAAGAGTAATAGAGTTGTGTGTCATCTGCGTAGAGATGGCACCTAACTCCAAAACTCCGGATGACCTCTCCCAGCGGTTTCATGTAGATGTTAAAAAGCATGGGAGACAAAATGGAGCCTTGCGGGACCCCACAGGTCAAGGGCCAGGGGTCCGAGCAGGCATCTCCCAGCTTCACCATCTGGGTTCGTCCCTCCAGGAAGGACCGGAGCCACGATAAAACCGTGCCCCCGAGACCCATCCCAGAGAGTCGACCCAGAAGGATACCATGGTCGATGGTATCGGAAGCCGCTGAGATGTCCAAGAGAACCAACAGAGTCACACTCCCCCTGTCCAGATCTCTACGGAGGTCATCCACCAAGGCGACCAAGGCTGTCTTGGTGCCGTGACCAGGCCTGAAGCCAGACTGTGACTGATCTAGGTAATTGATGTCATCCAAGAATCCCTGGAGCTGGGAGGTTGGAGATCGGTCTGTAATTGTTCAGCACCGTGGAGTCAAGGGAGACCTTCTTAAGGAGTGGCCGTACCACAGCCTGTTTCAGATTGGATGGAAAAATCCCTTTCTCCAACGATGCATTAATGATCAACACAAACCAATCAACCAACCCCCCCCCCCCCCGGCTGATTTAATTAGCCAAGATGGGCAAGGGTCTAGAGCCGATGTGGTCGCCCTCACAGCCCCAAGGACTTCCTCCATGGTTTCAGGAAGAACAAGCCTAAAAGAATCCCACAAAATTGGACAAGCAGATGCCTCAGTCACCTCACCTGGTACTGCGATGAAATTGGAGTCGAGCTCAAGACGTATCTGAGCAACTTTGCCTGCAAAATGGTGTGCGAGCTCGCAACACCGAGTTGCTGGGTCGTCGAAGGTCTCCTCCCCCACAGGTGGGTGAAGGAGTTCCCTGACAACCCGAAACAGCTCCGATGATCTGTTTGCTGCAGACGCTATACGGGTGGTCGTGAAAGATTCCCTGGCCACCCGTATAGCCACGGAATATGCCTTAAGCGAGGCTTTAGCCCGTGCTTGGTCAGACACATCCCAAGAACTCCTCCATTTGCACTCTAGCCCCCTTCTCGTGTGCTTCATCACAGCCAACTCCCTAGTGAACCAGGGGGACGGTCTGTCACGGCGCAACGTGATGGGGCGTTTGGGAGCGATCGTATCTATCGCCCTGGTCATCTCCCTATTGTAGAGATCAACCAAGGCGTCGACCGAATCGCCAGGCTCCATGGCAGGAAGAACCCCAAGATTCCTCAGGAATCCATCCGGATCCATCAGTCTCTTGGGGCGGACCATCTTAATCTGTCCTCCACCCCTGCGGAGGTTAAGGGCGCAGAGAGTCTAAAACTGACCAGATAATGATCAGACCATGACACAGGAAGGATGTTTTGTTCTTCCACTCTGATCATTCCACTGTCCGCTACAAAAACTAGGTCAAGAGTGTGGCCAGCCTGATGGGTGGGTCCAGATATAATTTGTGACAGTCCCATGGTCGTCATGGTGGCCATGAAGTCCTGAGCTGCACCGGTCAAAGAGGTCTCGGCATGAATATTAAAGTCTCCCAGCACAACCAGGCGCTGGGAGACCAGGGCCGAATTGGAGACCACCTCTGCTAGCTCAGACAGGGAGACTGCTGGGTCGCGGGGTGGGCGGTACACCAGCACAAACCCCACACTGTCACGGTTCCCCACCCTCAGGTGGACACACTCGAACCCAGATGTTTGCGGAACAGCGCATCTG
This sequence comes from Anolis sagrei, assembly GCF_037176765.1. Taxonomy (NCBI): domain Eukaryota; kingdom Metazoa; phylum Chordata; class Lepidosauria; order Squamata; family Anolidae; genus Anolis; species Anolis sagrei. The sequence goes on along the minus strand of NC_090023.1, from coordinate 52,097,940 downwards.
ACCACGGCGATGGATTGCCGAAAGACTACTGCGACCCCTCCTTCCCGCCCCCCCCCCCCCAGCCTGGCCTGCTGATGCACTCCGAAACCCGGTGGGCACAGCTGAGTAAGATTTACTCCCCCCAGCTCATCCAACCAGGTCTCAGTAATGCAAGCCAGATCTGCCCCCTCATCCAGGATCAAGTCCTGAATGGCAGCGGTCTTACCATTGACAGATCTGGCATTGATCAGCAGGACCGGGGGAACTGCTATGGGGCCTATCACTTCCTACCTTCTCCAGGGTCGCAAGAACTCTGTTGCGCTTCTCCCTGGGACGATAGTAACCAGCCAGTCTCCTCCCCCACACGACCTGAATGGATAGTGGACTATTATATACAATCTCCCTTAAAATATTGAATCCCTGCATAGGATTACTGTGTATCTTCAATATATTTATAATTTCACTCTCTTGGAGGATCTGTAGGCCAGCCATTTCAGAAACCTGGAACTTCATTTTTGTGAATGAATAAATAATAATAATAATACTTTATTTATAACCCGCCCTATCTCTCAGGGCCCTATCCCAACAAAAATAGCAACACTTGAATGCAATAATAAACAATAGAAACAAACCAAATCAAAACAGTAATCAAATACATCTATACGAATTTATAGTAACTGCCCAAAAATGTAAGGAATTAAATAGATGTGGTAGATCTAAATAAATAAAACATTCCAGCATAATAAAAATCTGATAAACTAAAATACATTAAAATTAATGAATGATTTACAGCAGTCAACAGAGCCAGGGTGAGTTACCAGTGAATGAATTCAGCTGTAGCCTGTTTCATAGCCACCATAAGAATTGATATGATATATGTCACCCATATGAAAATTCACATACACTACACCTTCATGTTATTGCTGTGATTGAAAGACACACATACACACAGAGATAATAGTACTCCAGACATGATTGCAAGCAGAGTGGGGTACCTCATGTGATTTTGCACATAGCTTCAAATCAATATGTATAGGCTCAGCTTGGCTAGAAAATGCAAAGAAAGATCTGTCTTCTTTGCCTGCAATTAGAGATCAGTTTGCTTTGCTTGATTAAATACATAATGAGTTGTTTGATTGTCTCAACATTTTTTCTCAGTCATCCAGTGAAGTTCCAGCACCTCTTCCAACAAAAACCCAGAATAGAGTTTCTGCAAACCTCACAAGTTCTCTTACAAAGAGAGAGCAAGGTAAAATACAGTGAAACATCCTACATATTTTCAGTAGTTTATCTCTTGTATGTTCTGAATACAGCTGATACACATCTCTTGTGATATCAGGGGAGTTATAAATAGTATTATGAAGCCCATTGGAAAGAAACGACATAGCAGAGCACTCTTGGTCAGTGCTATGTGTACGATCTATAAAGAATTTCCTACAGTTGCTATTATGTTATTCCTGATGACCCCGACACTGAAATGTGGTGTCTTCATGATAGACTATTCTATTGATGCTTGAACGACCACTTACACTAGAAATAGCATAAAATGTAAATCAAAACAATATTTGAACATCGGGGTCTATATTCCGGTACTGTATATATTCTTTTTACAGTGTTCTGTGGAAAGTTGACCAGTGGGTCATGAGTACATTTTCATTCTGAAAGTCCAGCAACAAGTACAAAGAAATAATTTCTCTTGAACTGTCTAGGGAAATATGTTTGTTGGGATAACAACACATATAGCTCTGTCTTCTGTTAATTTGTCAAATTCACTTTCAAAACTGTCCATATTGACAGCTATTGATGAGTTTTGAGATACTGAATTCTCTAACTTAATGGTGCAGGAATACCCCTTTTAGCTATCTTGAATCTTCCACCTTTTCATTTCTGTGGCTGACCTGTTATTATGAGAGAAAGCAGCATTCTGTTTGATTTTTCTACACTGTGCTACTTTTATCCATTTTTCTTCAAGTCCCCCTTAGCTGTCCTAAACATTTCTAAAAATTGTAATCATTGTACTCTTTACCTTTTTGAGCGATTTCTTTGTCTTTTCCATTGTTAAATTGTCCTTTTTTAAAGAAATGCCATACCAATTATTTGAAGTATAGTCACAGTATGCATTTCTGCAAGGACTGTATGATATTGGCAGGTTTTTTTCTTGTAGTTATTTCTGTCCTTGTGACAACTGACATTTTACTGAATTCTAGCCTAGTTTGTTGTATGATGTTATATGTTGATACAGTCTAAAATGGAACAAAAGATAGTGCCAGAAGATGGGACGTCCAGGCCAGAGACACTCAATGAGCTACTGGAACAGAGCAGATAATAGCTTCAAGTAACACTGTGATTAATGATGTAACTGGGCTCAGGGCAAAAGGATATTCATCTGTCAATGTCCTCAGAGATTAAAGGAAAGTCCCAAACCGCACAACATGTATTATAGAACAATGAATGTGAAAAGCATGAACCAGAAGAAGATGGACATAGTGAAACAAGAAATGAAACATAGATTTTCAGCACTTGGGGTGAATGAGGTAAAGTTGACAGGAATAGGACATTTTGAGTAACTTCATTATAGAGTGTTTTGCGCTGGAAATAAAAATGGAAAGGAAAAAGGGTGGTGTCTACAGTGCGGATAAATGTAGAGGTCTTAAGTAATACAAATCTGGTCTGATATCTAACACTTAAAAGAAAATCCGTAATCTAAGTTCATACCCCAATGACAGAAGTAGAAGGGGAAAAAACTTTAAAGATCCTGTCAGAAAAAAATCGTTCACACACCAAAACAGGAGTTCTTGTTAATCATAGATGACTGGGGACCCTTCCACACAGCTATATAACTCAGAATATCAAGGCAGAAAATTCCACAACATCTGCTTTGAACTGGGTTATCTGAGTCCACACTGCCATATATTCCAGTTTAAAGCAGAAAATGTGAGATTTTATTCAGCTGTGTGGAAGGGCCCTGGAATGCAGGTGTAGAAAACTACAGAATCAAAAGATTTATTTGTTTATTTCCTTTATGAATTGCAAAATCTTACACAATGGGACTAGTTTTAGTCAGAAGACATTTACTTATAAGTCTAAACCAGGCTTGTCCAAACTGCAGCCCATAAGCCACATACAGCCCAGGACACCTATGAATGCAGCTGAACACAAAATTGGAAACTTACTTCAACATTAAGGGTAGTGGGGTTGTAACTTAATGGTGCAGGTTTGTTAAAAGGAAATAGGTTAATTATATAGACATATGAAACATGAGTTGACCATTCTTATGACTGTACTTCCCCCCCCCCTTTTTTTTTTTTTAAAAAATTTCTTTCATCCCTGTGCTCTCCTCCAGAGCCCACCCATGGCAGAAAAGTGGGAATAAAAATTAATAATAATTTACTTTTAAATTTCATGTTAGTTTATCATTCAACTCCACTCTCTAGACTTCTTTCATCAATGTGGATTATCATTTTTCCCTTTCCAATATTTTGCTATTAATAATCTAGCTGGTGTTAATAGCATATCTATTATTTTTCCCCCTCTTAACTTTCACTTCATCTCTTTTAATTGATAGCAATATTTCTGCTGGATTCCTTCTAATTTCTATATTCATAATATTTTCTATTTCTATTACAACCATTTCCCAAAAATCCTGTACATATTTACAATCCCACTACATATGCATATAAGTCCCAGTTTCCTGACACTTTTTTCGTGCAATTCTTGGGTGCCAATTTTGTAGATGACAACAGAATGGAAAAGAATAATCAGAATATGTTACATCTACAAATATATCCGTAATTTACATTATGATTGTATAAAGTGTTGCAGGATTTGCTGGTACGTGAAGTGATTTATAGTTTCCAAATCATGACCTAATATTCACTGCTTTGACTCTGACTCCCAGAATTCTGAGACTTATAGTTTAACAGGGTATTTAGAATTCTGTGTTGTGGAGACATAGTTCAACAAAGCTCACAAGCAGATAATTTCACTTCTGCAAACATGAAGATTCAACTTTTGTAGCAAGGTTTATAGGTTTCTTTCTCGTTTGTGATTTATTAATGTTGATACGCTGCCTTGGACCCCAAACCAGGAGAAAAGTGACTTAAAAATAAATGAATATGAGACCACATGATCACATCAGCCTTAGGGTCTTCAAATGGCTGTTGAGTCCATGGATGGAGAATCTGTGGATATAGAAAGCCAACTATAATTTTATTTACATGTGGCCAGTGCTCTTCAGTTTTTTCCCCAATTTGGGTCCACAGATGTTATTGAACAACAACTCCCATCACTTTTGATTATCTGTCATGTAGACTGGGAATAACAAAAACTACAACCAAACAGCAGTTTTTGCTCTGAGGTTCAAGGAAAGTTATAGGACATTTTAAAGTCAGATATCATATCTAAATTCAATCCATACTATCCTGAGTAAACAGAACTAATTGCAGCCTCACATATGTTATTGTATTGCACCCCCTATCAACTCTAGTTATGATGTCTAATGATGAGGAACACAGGAATTGTAGTGCAGCATCTGGAGGGTTATACAAAATGACATAGCAGGCCAGATTCGTCCTGCATGCCTTGAGTTTGACACATTTATTCTAGATTCTAACACATCTTTAATATGAGCTGAGTTCAATATTAGCATCACAACAGAGCTTTTCATATATTTTAGCTATTACGTTCTTTTATTCAAAATCATCTTTTAGATGTGCTTGAAACCTCATTCTACTTCCTGAATATCTTGAGCCATGGAATGCTGCCCCGTGATTGCAGTCAGCGTTTTCTTCCTTGTGAAATTGCCTGCGTCAAATATTCTCTTAAGAAAGGCATAATTGCTGAGTTCCATCGTTTTATAGATCCTGGTGAGTTCTGTGAAATGGAGGGACATGAATTTGTTCTTTTTCATCTTTGTGGAGAGAAGGATTTTTTCCAATCCCGTTTTAACAAAAGGACAATTCAATATATACAATTCTGGTAGTGGGCAATTTGGAAATTAATAAATGGAGTCAACTTGTGCTGAGGAAATGCATAATGATGTAAAAGCAAGGTTTCTTGTGGAAAAAGCAGTTTTTAAAAGTCATTAAGAGAAGACTAATTGAACATAAATCCCATTCTTTTTATGGAAGCAAAATGGGCTTTATTTTGTATTAGATAATAGCCTGGCATTACTATGTATTTATATTTTTTTTCTGGTCTTCTGTAGGAGAAGTGCCAAGAGGCTTTCGATTTCATTGCCAAGCTGCAGGTAGTACTGACCAAGAAAGTTGGAAAGTGACAAACACTAATGTGTTCTGTACCTGATGTGTTGCATTGTTTTATTTATACTTTACTTTTAATGTGTGTTCAATAATATGCTTTGATTCTGGTCTTCAGTAGCTAAGTTTTTCACTTGATCTCAGTCTGATACGTGATAACTTTGGTGTAAAGTATTGGCTAAATGCTTTTATTGCATCCTGTCCTGAGATCACATGTTATAGAATGGTGTGTCAATAGTTTCATAAAAATAAATATATTGCTTAGAGAATGTATGTGATCCATGGGAGTGCCAGCATAGCTTAGTAGACCAGAGTTGGAATCCCTGCTTGGCCATGAAACCCCTGTGGGTGAATGGGCAAACTGCACAAAGCCTCAGTGGAAGGCAGTAGAAAACACGTGTTGGAGCAAATCTTGCCAAGAAAATCGCATGAAAGTTTTTATCATACATTGAAAACTACTTAAAGCCATATAACAACAATAAGCAATGGGAACTGTACTTTGTTAAATCCTTACTATATTTCCTGTCCATGCTTTGTGAATGCTGCTTTTAATCCTAGCTAAAATATTTTAAAACTGATAGAATAGTGTTTTAAACTCATGACAATTAGTAGTAAAGTTCAGGTGATGAGAACAAAGCTGTTGTTATCCAGCATCAAGCAGATACTACAGTTCTAAAGTTCCTTCCATACTGACTTTTTTACCCATTAGAATGGAATAACTTGTTTCCTTTTTTAAATATAGTCAAGTTATTGAAAGAAATAGTTAAGTCTTTCTTAATTTAAAAGAAGGAAATTATTTTTATTTCTGTTACTTGTTTATTCTTGTATTTGTTTATATTTGTGTCTCCATGCCAACTCAGACATACGGTGATTGTGCCATAGGATCTTGGCAAAATTTATTCAGAGGAAATTTTTCATTGCCTTCTTCTAGAACAGTGGTTCCCAACCTGTGGTCCTCAAGAACTAAAATATAGTCTGCAGCCTCACAGCTACTACACCGTTGCAGCAAGATCGATTGGTCTTGCGAAGCCCTCTTATAATGCTGAAGCAACAGGGATGTAGGGAAGGGAGAGGCTGACTATGAAAGCACGACAACAAGCCTCGTGACTGCTGCTTGTTTACTATTTATTTATTTATACCCCGCCTTTCTCAGCTCGAAGGGGACTCGTGGCAGCTTACAAATTATGGCAAATTTCCATGCCACATCATGCACATAACAATAAACATGCCATATAAAATTGTAAAACAGTTTAAAAATATAAACAGTTAAAACATGTAAAACAGATTAATAACATACTAAATGCAGAGTTACGATTTCCAAACTTCTTAGTTTTTCCATAGTTGCTATTCAGACTGCTAGGTTAGAATGATATAGTAGCTAAAATGCTGCCTCCCTAACTCTCCCTAGCAAGCAGTCACCCAATCCCCTCCCTGTTTGCTGCTTCTCCTCCTCCTCCCTCCCCCTGAGTGGAGCCATTCCATGTGGTGCCTGGAAGTGGGGGCGCTTTGGTGTCTTCGTTTTTAGGCTTGCTCCTGGGGTTTTTTGGGGTGATGGTTCAGAAAACTGCATTGGATAGACCACATCAGCTCTTTCTGTGGGTGAACAGATGAAGACTACTGGATGGCATATGTTCTGTATCAGAAACTAGAGCTGATGTGGTCTATCCAGTGCAGTTTTCTGAATCGGCACCCTAAATAACCAAACTGAATCTAAAGTTGACTAAAAACTGATTCATAACCCTTTTGATACTAATGTTAGAGGTTGGTACCTGGTCAGAGTGGTCCCTGGTCAAAAATAGATTGAGAACCATTGTTCTAAGGCAAAGAGAGTGCATTGATCACGGTCAGCCATTGGCTTTCCTTGGATGACTGAGGATTCAAACCGTTGTATTCCAGAATCTTACTTCAGCACTCTAGCCATTATAACATACTGACTCACAAGTATTCAATGTAACTGTGTAGCTCTCTTTTCTTTTGGAAGGCACTAGTTTAAAACACTGCAATATTTTTCTGTTAGCCGACGCTACACACAAAATTCCTATATCGGGATTCGACCATCCAACCACAGATCGTTCTGTTTTGATTTGTGAACTGTACACATTCATCCAGCCCTGTTGGGGCACATGGCCAGTTATATATTGTAAGGTACAGTATAATATTTTCAAACTTTGTTTTGTGTTTTTAAAAAGTAAGCTAAGTTAGATGAAATACCATTTTTGCAAATTAGACAAGTCAGATAAAAATTTACTAAAAGAAAATCAGATGTTTTTAAAAAAACATATGGAGTACACATATGTGATTTAAATCAAGAATAATATTGTCTTTGGTGATGCAAAATACGCTGTTACTTGATTAATAAATTTGCATATTTTAGTTCATACATTTTTACCAGTCTTCCAACAACTGAGTTATCTGTGACAAATTTTATTTTGGTCAGTTTTCTCTTTGTTATTAAAATAAATCACAGTAGTTCTGCACATTTTAACTTGTCCATAAATGGCTTGAAATTAGACGTAAGCAGTAGGATAGCACCCTGGTTTTGATTCTGTAGTTACAATACAATTCAGAGGACCATACTACAGATCGTTTCATAGGTCTCCGTACTAGAATCTTCAGTTATTGATCTGCATGTGCTACAGTTGAAATAAGTATCTCCAGTATTGGCATATCTTGTTCATATCCTTGAGAAAAGCAAAGTACATAACAATTATTGGCTTAAATATGGGGTTTAAGGGGAAATGCATAATTGGGTCCATAAATTCCACCTTGTTTTTTTTTGCAGTCTGATGATCACTATAGAGTCAACTGGTGCTTGAAGCACATGGCTGAGAAAGCAGGTGGGAAGCTATTTCCTTTTATAACACAAGTGTGTCTCTTTTTAAACACTTCCTATTCTAAAACTATTTTTTCTTACAGGCACAGTAAATCATCTGGAGCTCCTCAATGTGGAGGATCTTATTGTAGAATTATATTCTAAAAAACTTCAAAAAGAACCTTCCAAGACCTGGGTGTGCAGCACACTGGATTCCTCTATGTGGGATTTTTCAGCCAATACTAGGTACAGTGTATACCATCTGCTCTCTTCACATTCTCTCAAAAGGTCAGAACTTCTGTTCATTGATGACATATAATACTTTGTCAGCTGTGTGACAGAAATATTAAATTTGGAAGACATAATGTTTCATAGCTTCATTATAAATGAAATCAAAGGCTCGTTGAATTAATTTTAATTTCTAAAGTGAATATTTAGGACTATTTTGAAAAAAAAAGTAATTTCATAAACATAGAATAAACAAGTATTTGCCTCAGGTAGTTGAATGTTAGTGGTGGACTAAATCAGCATCATATGATACACATTTAAATTTCCCATGGTAGATTAAGAATTTCCAGACCAAAAAGTGATGGGTTTATTTTACTTCAGGAACAGATCCGCTCTCAATTATTGTGAACCCTGGCTGTTGTACACTAATGTGGATGTTTTATTTAGATTTTTGTTACAAAATTTTGTCTGATTATGTATAGTTTAATTTATTGATGTCAGGTTTAATTTACTGATGTTAGCTCTTAATTTGATGTTAGGCTTTAATGTTACTTTTATATATGGGTTTTTTCTGGGATTTTATGTTAGTATCCTGTGTTTTATGTAGACATTGAATGTTTGCCATTGTTATGCTGGAATCCGCCCTGAGTTCCCTCAAGGAGATAGGACAGAATACAAATAAAGTTATTTATTTATTTATTTATTTATTTATTTATTATAGATTAGATAAATTAGAGAAGGTATATCTATATGCAAAATGTGTTGCGTTGTGAAGAACAGCGGTGTCCTTCATTGACTTCTGTCATGCGGCCATTGTTAACGGCATTGGGTTTCAGATAGTCTTTTTTAAAGATACTTTATATTCATGTTGAAATCCTCTAACAGCATTCTAGCCAATGTGTAAGCTGCTCATTTTATTTTAATCAGTCATAATACTTAGGCCACGGGGGAAAAATCCAAATATATAGTACATGCTTTTAAAAAATGCATGGTGGCACTTTTATTTGCAAGATCTATTAATGTAATTCCATGATAGTTAACAGAGAAACATGAAATTGCCTTAACTTGTTTCTGAGAGGGTTTTGTGATTCAGAAATCTTTCAAGTGGGTATTGCAAAGCAAAATGTATGCAAAATGTATGGAATGTGGAAAACCTTGCAGAACTCAATGGGAAAATGTTTGAGATCATGGTACTAATTTATTTGGCATATGTCACGTTTCCATTGACACTATGTTTGAATGTGTCATTATAACATTTGTTATTTCCCATGGGGACAAACAACAAATAATTGGATATTGTCTACTAATCTGAAAATCAAATATCGCCTTACAACATTATGCTAATATATTAATATTTAAATTTCACTTTTCTACGATTTTTTATTGTAATTCCAAACTAAGTGCTGTAGATGAAAATCTAAAATTCTTCTGTTATCAGGAACTAAAATGCTCTTTTATGTATCTTTATCTGGGTTATTAACTCTCATGGCTCTTTGAGGAAGGAAGAGTGGGATATAAATGAAATGAATAAATGAGTAATTTATAATTGTGATAAAATATGGTTTACCTTTAGGTGCCAGTGGCATGAAGAAAATGATGTACTATTCTGTGCTCTTGCTACTTGCAAAAAAATTGTGTAAGTATAAATGAAAGTGAAAATTTAGAAAACATTTACATTTTATGAAATAAAGGAATAATTTTTTAGAATCACCATTAACATTATTTGTAAGATAACCATGTTCTAAGTCTCCTTGTCTGTCTTCAAAGCATAATTTGTGATATTGTTCAATGTAATAGAAGTACAAACTGTCTGAAAAAACAGGTGTGATGGTTTGGCTGTTGTACTGTGATTCAAGACCAGGGTTTGAATCCCTCCTTGGTCATGGATGGCCTTGAGCAAGTCACTCTCTCAGCCTCAGAGGGAAAGCAGGTGCGCAAACCCACTCTGAAAAATGTTGCCAACAAAACCCCATGATTTGGTTCGCAGTAACTCAGAAACAGGTTGAGACCACAATAGCAACAAATTACTTTTGTGATGCCTCTGCTGTTTGAAGAGAAGAATGTTTCTGCTTTTCTAAATAAATTCAGATTTTGTTATAATTTTATTTCTCACTAGCTGTACCCGCCACGCATTGCTGTAGCCAACCTTCCCTCCCTCTTTCTCTTCTTTCTTTCTCTCCTTCCTTCCCTCCCTCTTCCCTTCCTTCCCTTTATTTCTTTCTTTCCTTCTGTCCTTCTCTTCTTCCTTTCCCCCACCTTTTCTTTCCCTTCCTCTTTCTCCCCTTTCTTTTTTCTCTACCTATTCTTGGACTGCAACTCCCAGCAGTCCTTCTGATCGATCTATCTATCTACCTACCTATCTCTATCTAATCTGTCTATCTGGAGGATTGCTGGGAGTTGCAGTCCAGGAATAAGAACTTGGAAATATGAAGGGTTCCCCATCATGGTCCCTGTGAATCGCACATATGGTATTTCCTGCATTTGCGCAGACAGTTTGGAATCTTCTAGAAAACTTATTAGACACTTTTAGATGGTAGCCCCTCCCACTCTCCCCTTGAGAGTATATATAGCCAGTGGGAGGGGCTACTGCCTCAGTTCCTTTCATCTGCTGCTCTGGCAGCAGCTAGGAATCTTTCTCTCATTTTTCTTCATCTTTGACTGGCATTTCTGGACTCTGTGAATTTTTACTATTTTATTTTATTTTACTTTAATTTTATTTTTCATTTTGTTGTGGTTATGATATGTTGACCACCACTTTCTTTAAGAAGTGTCCCTCATGTGGAGGGAAAAGCCGCCCAATGGATGGGTGTTTTATGTGTTTGCGATGCCTGAGGAGAGGCCTTGGGGTATGAGCTGGCACCTTCTGCCCCTTTTTTCACCCCTCAGACATGTAAGAGTCGTGATTTGCATCCTATGGCCCATCTCTTAAGTAGGCCTTTCCTTTCACCCACCCACCCCGCGCCAATTTTCAGAGGGAGTGGTATTTGGGTCTACTGCCCTCGTGCGGAATACTGCCACTGAGGGGACCATTTACCGTGCTACAGCTGAGGGGCTAGGGTACTTTCAAATGTTTTGCATCTTTGGATAGCCGTCTGGCCTCAGTCAGGCCCAATGCTATGTAGCCCAAGGCGGCTCCACTGCCTACCAGTCAGGGAAAGTCCTCTGAGTGGGCCAAACAGCCAAAGAAATCTTAAAAAGAAAGGCTCCTTGGATCATGCTCCTGTCCTAAAGGGCCTGGTCTAGGGGATACTGGGAGCTGTAGTCCGGAAGAGAGTGTGGATATGCAATTGTGTGTTTTGTTTGCCAGGGGAGTCATTTTTGCACATGCGCAGTAGCATCTTTTTGCTTTTTTGGCTTTTTATGTCCCTTCTGCTGTGTTTTTCAATGTTTTTATGAGTGATGGTCATTCCTTGGCCTGATAAGTGTCTTGTGTCCAAATTTGGTGTCAATTCATCCAGTAGTTTTTGAGTTATGTTAATCCCACAAACGAACATTACATTTTTATTTATATAGATGTGTTCTATATAGACTAAAAAGGTCTCTGAATTGTTGGTATATTTTCTGGGGGAAAGTTGCCTCTTTCAAAAATTGATTCAATTACTTAAAAATATTTTGGAGATTTAACTGCCACACTGAGGGAGGGGGTGTGAAGCATGTCTTTTCTTACCCCATATCCCACAGGCTCAGAAAAATTGCAGATAAGGCTCTCCACTTCTCTACCTCTAGCATTCACCTTTTTCAGCCGTGTCCACTTACCAATCTATTGCATCCATCCTTTTACTAATGAATTTAGCTTCACTTGGGAATAGGCCTTTGTTATTGATCAGGTCTTAATTTTTGGTCCTGGTAACTTCCTGTTGCTTTGCTTGCTCCAAAGTGGGCTGCTCTTTTATCTGAACCTGACCTGTCACTTCTTAGACTCTAACCTGGCAAAATTCATATTGCTGTGCTCCCTGGTCTTGGGAATACACTTCCTTCAGTATGCATATAGCACATTTTTGTAGCTTTGCAATTTGATGGTTTCTGTGCAACCTGTCAAAATGATAATAAAGTTTTGTCTCTGTTTGGTTCTGTTCAATTCTAGATACTGCATCAGCAATTCTCTAGCACCTATATACAACATACAACTGACCACAGCTCATTTACCTCTGGATGAGAGACCATCCTCAAAAACAGTGAATGCTAAGACGGTTGTATTGAATGCTAGGCGTTTTCAGGTGAACCTTTTTATTTAGCAAACTCTTATTTCCTACATAGCTGCATTCCCAATCTGGTCACTTTGACATGTTTTTGATTAAAATTCTCAACATCCCTGACCATTGGTAATACTGCTTTTGGCCAATTGGTATTCAATATCAAAAACATCTAGAAAGCATCAGCTTGAGAAAACCCCTTCTACAACTAGAGCTAAAATTCCTTAATGTATATAAATATATTAAGTATTGGTTGGGCCAGAAGAGTGTTTGGTTAAGCGTGAAGAGTGTTTGAAAGTTCATAAGCTACATAATAAAGCTGTTCCTGACTCTTCTGTGCAGATTTTGAATTGGCCAAGTAAATTATGCGTGTTCACAAAACTGACTTTCATTTGGCACTGGTTTTTTTCAAACAGTTTTTATAAGGTGGTAATATTAATTTTAGCGGCTTTCAGAAAAGGGTTTTTTAAAAAAATATATATAAATGAACATGCATACAAATGTATTTAGCTATTGGTACAAAAGTGGATGTTGCTTAAGCATTAAATGCTCCATGCCTCTTTGTGCTCGGATTTCTTGGAAAAAGTGTGAGTAAATATGTGGAAAAAGCTCAGAAGTGCTTTTATACCATAAGTGTGTAAATGATTAGTGTTTGTATTGCAGAAAGCTGAGGGCACTGTAAATAATAGGCACATCAGATCACCACATCAGAATGCAGATACTGGTGAGTAGAAATTAATGTTGTAAATGTAATGAACATTCATAATTATTAGAATGGGGTTTTTTTTCACACGTGTATTGCTACTATTTCTTCCTCTTCTTCTAATCCCCCCCTCCTCCTCCTTTTGTGCAAGTAAAAATTCCCCAACATAGCAGATTTTTTTCTTGAACTTCAGGCTTGTCTACTGCAGTCCAATACTGTTTCAGTTTCTTTTGCATCATCAGGTGTACCACTACTTGGTGTATTTGTTAAATAGTTCAGGGGTTTCTCTACATTGATGCATGTTAAAACAGTATTTCTTCTGTGGAAAAGAGAATATCCTTGTCATTTCTTGCTCAATTTCTACAGAGAGCCTCAGTCATCTGTGTTCACAGCTGTCACATTTTGTGTCTGATTATGGAGCATCTTCAAGATAGAAGTTTTTACATTTGCGCATTGCATCGTTAATTGCTTCTAGTTTTGTATTTTTTTTAAAACTGGCTGTATATAATCCATTTAAATAAGGATCATGTGATAGAAATCTGATCCACTTTCATGATATTGCAGGTATACTTGTATGTTGAGTTGAACATCATAATATATGTTGTTCATTGGACTATAGCTTGGCTACTTCTTGTCCAGCTCTGATTTTTCCATTTGTACCGTCCAAGATGTGTGCATGTTTTTTAGATGTAAGCCTACTGTATGTGCTTGACCTTCCCTTCAATACTTAGAAGAGCAACTTGGATGCATAAAGTTAATGCTCAACTTTTAAAAATAGGATGCTGTAAAGACACATGACCAGTTAATGTCAGTGAACTTAAAAGGTAAAATACAGTCTTTGAGGTGGTGACAGCCCTTATGATTTAGCAGGGAAATACAGTGCCTGTGAACATGATGCAGGGGAGAGAAATCTTTGATAGGTAATGTTAGGGGAAACTACCCTAAAATATAGCAGAGCATCCAAAAATCAAACATGATACATGAAATTGAGCATTCAAAGCATGAAGTGTAATTGGTTGTGGCTGTAAGAGGGGAAAAAACACCAATCACTACATCTCTCTGACACACACGCAGAGAGATATCTCAAAGCACACAGCACATACTAAGATGTAAGAAACAGAAGTAAAAGTTTGCAGTAGAAAAGTATTCATTCTACACAACCAATCAGAACGAGAGCAGAAATGGGGAGAAAAAAAAAGATACATTCCCAACTGCCATACAGGAGACGTGTGGGAAGGAAAACCCGTCTATACTGAACTAACAAACTTCTCCTCGTTGAGGACTTGAGATTTGGGCAGTGTGGGGTTGAATTCCAACAAGTATAACTTAACCTCTGAGTTCTGTTGAACTAGCAATCACAGTTTATTTATTGTGATATTCTCATGTGATCTGGATGATTTTGAAGTACATTTAGTTTGTATACTGACAGAAATGCATTATTTGCTTAGGTAATTATCCTGCAGGAGTGAAAACAGCGTGTGAACCAAGCACTAGATGCGGAAGAGGAATTGCACGGTTCTTTGCACAAGCAGCCCAGCCAATAGAAGCTCACACTAAAGAATCTCCTGGCAAGGACAACTCTTTTTAGGATTCCAGCCATCATTGAGAATTGAAAGGCATTACAATGACAAATGTTTGGCATTAAATGTTTGTTCCCCTTGATTAATGTTTACATCCTATGATTTGACATTTTCCTAAATGTTAAAAAGTAAGAAAGAATTAAGTTGGTCTACAGCAGGTTGTAATGAATACTTCTCAGTACCTTTGTGAATTTAGTAGAAATGAGAGAAGATGGGGTAAAGTGAAACCAGTAGTAAAGTATTCTTAAGCAATTTCTGAATCAGTGAAAACTGTTGTATGCAGTTTACAGACAGAAAAACTGGCATTCTGGTATTTACACCTGGTATTCTGTGGTAGCATACTTGCTCTGCGTGTAACATAAGAACCCTTCAATTGTAATTATTTTAGTTGCTTTAATGAATCCGTCCATTCCCAAAGACTGGGAATGTGTTTTGTACATTGTTTCTATAAAAGAGCTTAAATTAGCTATATATTGTTCAAATAGAATCAAAGAGTTGATAGTTAAAAAAAAACCTAGAAACACTTCCTCCCCCAAAGTTTTAAAGTTCTAATTTAGTAGAACAATGTAGTTAATCCTCTTTTTTTATCCTCCCTTGATGTAATCCAAATTATTAAGCATTCAGAATGCTCAAGGCCCTAAATATGATAGACCAGTTTTATGTTATAAATTCAGTTATAATTGAGTTTGATGTGTTCTATGCATGTTTCTTGGTGTCAAAATATATTTTAAGTTAGGGTTGTTGTAGGTTTTTTCGGAAACCTAAAAAAAGGGTTTATATATCTGTGGAATGACCAGGGTGAGACAAAGGACTCTTGTCTGCTGAATAAAATCTGGCTACCAGTATTAAAAAAAACTCAAAAATTACAACAGCACAACAAGAGAGAGGAATAACCTGAATAACCTGTTATCTCTGATCTGTTAGAAAAAATGAGATTTTTGCCAATGCATAAAGAACAGCAATGCTTCAGAAGTGTTTTTCAGTACCCAAAAAACAGCATGTTTTATATCATTCACTCAGGAGACAAAAATGAAGTAAACTTGAATAAGAATAAGATTTGGTTTACTCACAACCTTCATGAGTTCAGTATTCATAGGTATAAAACTTATCAGTCCAGTTTCAGATATGTTTGAGATAATTCTCTGTGCCATCTGGCCAGGACATCTCTTACAAGCAAGTGTGTGATCTGAGCAAGATCCTTTCTAAAATGAATCCGAGAGATATCTTGGAGACATCGTTCACATGCATATTCCTCGGCATACAGTCATTTTCCATTTTAGCCACTGCTGACTTTGAAATATGTTGCTACTATCTGGATGGCCCACTTTGTCCTTGACAGTGCCATACCATGAAATCTTCTGCCTTGGATATGATGCAAAGAATGAAGGTAGCAGCCTTTCTTTTCCCCATGTACCTCTCTTGTCCTTTCTGTCGCCTAAAGAAGGCTTGTACTGCACTGGGGTGCCATTTACACTGACCATTTAATGCAGTTTTTAAGTTAGTCTTCAAACAAACACCTACAAAAGCATATGAAAGAAAGGCCTTAATGTGCATTAGTACAGAGTACTCACCATCTGGGCCTCAAAATGGTTTCAGGATTCCCTGTGTAATCATGTGCCCAGATATTGGAAGTATGATAGCACTTCAGTTATCTGATTCGTGGTATGGTTAAGTTTTTTCATTAGTTTCCAGCTTTCTATTTCAAAAGTTTGACTTTGGGGTCAATAAAGCAAGAGGAATGAACTTTTCACTACCATACATATATGGCTCATAGTTACAAAAAAATATTGCACGAATTTGAGTTAACACTAATACAGTGTTATGATCTCTTTTACATTCTTACCAGGACATGTAATGAATTCATCACTTCAGGAATATCTCAATCGTAATAGAAGCATATGGCCTTACCAAAGTTTGGAAACTTGAACTTATTATGGCTGAGGGATTCATAGAGCTGTAGTCCAATGTGTCATTATTTTAGAGATGAAGAATGCTCATTTAGGCTTTTGACTATGTTGGTCGGTATTTGTGCAGATTTTTTTCTTAAGCTCTGACACCCAAGAAGCTAATGTTTTAAGAATCACTTTATAGGTCCCTTCAAATTGGAACAAAGAATACTGTTATTAACGAAACCTTGTATTATCTGTTCACTCACTTTTTGTTAGCTCTTGTGTAATTCCTAACAATCTGTTGTAATTGCTACTTTCAAGAAATTCCATACTTCTAGAACTGCAGGTGAATGCAGGCTGCAAGATGTTTTCCGAGATCTGAGACGTGACATATTACTTAGTTCCTGTGCATTTTGTATTATGACAAAAATTGTCTCACAAAGATACAACGAAGTAATGAACTTGACCATTAAGACTATTATTGCATAGGAAAACATTATTCCACAAATGTTTGTTAGGTTTCTTCTTTAGTTTATTTTGCAACAGGAAACCCATTTACAGCACTATTCTAAGAACTTGGGAGGTTCTCCACAAGCAGCAAAGTGTGTGTGCCCTGTTTAGAGTTTTCCTTTTACTTTGGAATAAAAATGTCAATCTGGCCAGTATGACTAATTTTCCAGGATGTGTTTTTTGTATCTGTTGGGTAAGATGATATAGGAAATTAGTGATGTGCTGCTCTAGCAAATGCTGAGAAATAATGAACAAGAAAGTCTAGCTGCATAAAAGATGTGTAGACATGACCACAAAGAAATATAAAATCAAATTGCCCTGAATTAGAATTCTGTAAGTACATCTGCACATTTTTTTCAACTTTTTTTTGGTAGGCTGACTATTCACTAGACTAATTTTCTTGGGGTAAGCACTTGCATTTGTTGTTACATCTAGTCATATATACATTAAGGGTATTGCAATACAGGACTTCTGGAAAGATCCCATCAGTGTTGCTTTTTTAAAAAAATATGCAAATCTCTTGGGAAGACATGGAGAAACATCAATGTTCTGCTCCCTTCATAGTCATGTGCTCATCTGCCCATGTAAGGTAGAGAAAGCAAATGTGAGGTGCAAGAGGTGTGTGAGAAGCCTCTTTTCCATCATTGGCACCAGCACTTCCCATGGGTCCCACTCCTCCCCTATATTCACACATGTAATTCTTCATCCTTGCCCCTTACCTAGTTCAGTCTCCCCCAACCAGTTTTGGAAGACTGTATCACCACTTTACTTCCTCTAAAAAGGACAGTTATTTCTTGCCATCAGGACCAAAATAAATGTGTTTTGCCTGGGCTTTTTCAGTCTCATCCAGTCTGGTAATTGACATCGAAATGCCAGTTCAGAACTAGAATGGTTTCCTTAAATTTAAATTGAACTTGGGTATCATCTGCATACTGAAGGAATCAAAACTCTGTTTTTCCCTGTGGTTTAATGTATATCATCCTGGGAGATCCTGTTTGATGATGACCATAGCCATGAACTGTAGTCACCATGTACAATTTTCTGAACTCTTTCCCTCCAGAAAATATGGGAACCAACATAATTGCTTTCAAAATCCTTTTTCTATAGTTGGTTCTCATATTTTCTAAATTTTATTTTCGGTTATTAAAATTGGATTAAAACTAAAAATACTCATGCACCCTGAGGCATTCTTAGTAGGCATTACAAGATAGATCACTTTTGAAGACATAATATGACAGACTTTTCATTCTGATGACAACTGCAGCAAGAATTGTGTATGCGCAGATGTGGAAACTAGAAGGAACCAAAAATGGAAGAATTAATAATAAAAGCCAAAATAGCGGAAATGGACATTTTGACAAGGTATCTTCGCATAAAAGACCCTTCAATATCCAAAGACTGGGAACCCTTCAGAATTTCATGGAAGAAAAGAAAATTCCAACATGGGGATTTCATGTTTAAAATGTTATTCTATTAGATTAGATTAGATTTTATGCAATGAATAGATAATATGGAAACAACAAATAGTCTTACGTGTATAAGAAAGGCTATGTAAAATTTGAAGATATATTTCAGTAAAAAACCCATACTATAATGTTTCTCAACCTGGGGATCGGGAGCCCTGGGGGCACCGTGAGGGGGATTTCAGAGGGGTCACCAAAGAACACCAGAAAAAACGTATTTCTGATGGTCTTAGGAACCCCTTTGGCAGAGAAGGCTGAAGATCTCTGCCTGTCCTCTTTCTTTTTGGAAACAGGGCAAATCCTCTCACCAAAACCCCTCCTGCTCTCTGGATGTAGGAGAAATAACTCTCCAAAACTCAAGGTCAGTGCCCACCAAACCCTTCTGTTGGTCATGGGAGTTCTGTGTGCCAAGTTTGGTTCAATTACATCGTTAGTGGAGTTCAGAATGCTCTTTGATTGTAGGTTAATCATAAATCCCAGTAACTACAACTCAAATGACAAAATCAATTCTCCCAACCTCATCAGTATTAAATTTTGGGCGTATTGGGTATTTGTGCCAAATTTGGTCCAGTGATTGAAAATGCATCCTGCATATCAGATATTTACATTCCGAATTAACAATAGCAAAATTACAGTTATGAAGTAGCAGCAAAAATAATTTTATGGTTGGTGGTTACCATAAAGTCGCAGCTTTAGGAAGGTTGAGAACCACTGCCATACAAGAAAGTTGCCTAGAAGGATTCTCTGGTCATCGATACCCAAAACAGCCACTTTGAATTTTGTTCCATAACTAGGCCAAAGCAAGATTGAAATGGAACAAGATGATCCATGTCATCTCAACAATATGGAATAACGGAAATCTGGCCAGAAAATATATTTATAGATTTATGTCATGCTCATATGTATGCCATTTGAGTAACAATGTGAATGATAATTGAAGACAGGACTTGAAAATAGTTACTTCTGGTAACTATCCTATGTCCTCTTACAAGGGACTGGAAGCTCCACTCAATAGTATCTTTAGAGAAAGTAACGGATCTTATGCCCTTAAGAGAAGTCTGCTTTACAGCAAGAAAGACAGTACTTTTGTGACTGATGTAAAATCACGGTATAAATAACAGTTTTTTGTTCCTTTTATATCGCTCAATGCTGTATTATATAAGTTGGTTATACATTTAATATTGTATCATATAAGCTGCAAAAAAACCATTTACCTTTGTGATTTATATACAATAATTTGTAGTGGATTTGTGTTTGTTGTGATTCTGGCAATCCATTGTCTTTTGTGTAACTATCCTATGTCCCCAATCAGTTCTAAAATGATCTGCGAAGGAAACTTTTATAGCACTTTACTGAATGACCTATATGAATAATGTATTGTCAGAAGTCCTGATATGAATTCTCCTACAGATGTAAATAATTCCTTTCAGTTTGTTTCTCTTCATCTTTTGTTGGAAATATCTTCTTTTCTATGCACAGCTTAGCCCTTCAGCTGCCTCTGAAGTTGTTGATTCTTATGTTAACTTTCTTCCTTTTCAAACATTTGCTGTTAATAAAAAGCTGCTGAAATGAATTCCCAAGGGTGGGATGAGGACATAAGCATTTAGAAAAGATACTCTGAGGACATCAGCTTTTTTTCTTTTTCTTTTTTTTCTTTTGAAAAAGAAACTACATGTGAAAGTAGAAAATCAGAATTTCATTTTATTGAACAGAGACAGGAAATGAGCATGAGAAGAAAGGAAGAGAAATGAATACGGATTCAGAGAGGCACAGTTGAAATGAAAAAGAGTAGATAGAGGAAGGAAGGGTGAAGAGGGAGAGAAGAACGAAAGGAGGTCCCATTAATACAGAATAATATGGCAATTTGATACACATTTAAGTAACATGGCTGCATTCTGCTCAAACCTGATACTTAGGATTTTCGTGGCACTGGCAGATAATTCAAAATATCTCGCAAAACTACAAACTCTTAAGGTTCTTATCAAGTATGGGCAAACCCAGGCCTGGGGGCTGGATATGGTCCTTTGGTCTCTTTTCTCAGGCCCTCCTATCTCTCACCATCCTATCTTTCCTTCGCTCTTTCCTTCCTCTTTACCTCTCTCCCCTTCGTTTTCCTTCCAGCCTTCTCTTCCACCCTTTCATCCTTCCTTTCCTCTTTCCTCCTTCTCTCCCCTTTCTCCTTCCTTCCTTCCTTCCTGCCTTCCTTCTTTTTCCTTCCACCTTCCCTTCTTTTCATCCATACTTCCCTTCCACCATTTCCTCCTTCCCTTTTGTCTTGTCTTCTTTCCTTCCTTCCTCCTTACCTCTCTCCCTTCCCTCCTCCTTTCTGCTTCCATCCTTTTCTTCCACCCTTTCATTCTTCCTTCCCTCTTTCCTCCCTCTCTCCCATTCCTCCTTCCGTCCATCCTTCTCTTTGTCCCTTTCTTCCTTTTCCTTCCTCCTTTCCTTGCTTCCTTCCATCCATCCACCGTTCTTCCTTTCTTCCCCCTCTCTCCCCTTTCTCCTTCCTTCCATCCATCCTTCTCTTCCTCCCTTTCTTCCTTTTCCTTCCTCCTTCCTGTCATCCATCCTTCCCTTTCACAATTTCTTCCTTCCCTGTTGTCTTTCTTTCCTTCTCTTTCCTCCCTCTCTCCCCTTCCTTCCTTCCATACATCCATGCATCCTTTGCTATTCAATTATATTATAAATGAAAGAAATTATTCACAAGGATGTAAAAACTAGTCAGATTTGACATTTCCTCATTTAGCTATAATTATGTTGACATATTGATAGAAACTATAATAGCAGCAGCTGGTGTCTTTCATATTGGAGGTCTATGTATGGATCCACTCTGATGTCTAAATTTTAGAAGAGCTATGCACAATGCTGAACCTTATCTCCCAAATAGGCTCTGCAATTCAGCTCCTTAAAATTTTGCATTAAATTTTGGCCTGAATTTGCCTCTCCAGTGACTGGAAAGCCACGGACTGCCATTTCTGAGTCAACTTGTTAAGGGCAATTAGTCATGTCTGTATATGTCTCTGGAGAAATTTTACCGTTTAGCCAGTATTGCACCACCAGACATCAGCCGGGAAGTAGCCAATAGTGAAAGGACCAAGACAGTGACATCTCCAGCCCATCCCCTGTTTGGATATCAGCCAACATGCCAATGCCTTAAATCAAGAAATAGTTTCCTGTCGTAGTCACTGTGAATCGTACACAGATACTTGCAGGAACACCCCAGCAAGCGAGAGTTCAAAAGTGACAGGCCAAAACCCTCAACCTCAAGCCATGGCTGATACTAAATGAGAGACTCCCCCAGGGCACATAGAAGACTCGACAACTGAACAGACTGTTCATTGGCACTATGAGATGCAGAGCCAACCTTAGGAAATGGGGCCACAAGTGGAGTTCTTGACATGCAAGTGTGGAGAAGAGCAAACCACAGATCACCTATTACAATGCAGTCTGAGCCCTGCCACATGCACAGTGGAGGACCTTATAAGCAACACCAGAGGCACTCCAAGTGGCCAGCTACTGGTCAAAGGACATTTAGTGTAATGCCAAGTTTTTAAAACTTTGTGTTTTTTAAATACATTACAACTGTACCCTCAGTTTGTTTCTGATCTGATAAATAAATGTCTAATACCAAAAGGAAGCCAATCTATTTACTGCTACAAGTAGAGCACAAATATGTTAGACAATGCTTAGAATACATCTTTAATATTTTTTAAAAAAAACTTGCCGAGTTCCAAAAATAAACAGAAAATTCAGTAGAAAAGGAATCATTAACAATTCACGCATTTGAGGCTGTGCAGCCAGCTGCAATTCTAACTGCAGGAAATTAAACACTTCTGAAATGGAGGACTCTTATTATTTTCATTTCTGAGTCACCTTCCAAAATGAGTGCTATTTGGCTATTCTAGTATTTAAAGAATGTACAAAAATGAATCTGAACACAATGATGCAGCCAAGGGTGGGACAGGTTAAATGGACTGTCCAACAAATATCTGTGATAGTCATGTAATCACATTCTAAACAGCAGATGCAATAGATGCATTGGCAGGGGAAAGCAAGTCTAACTACTGATTTTAAGATTTGAATCATGGAAAAATACAGTATCTTCAGAACTAAGGCACAGCTGTGATGCGTGGTATCTAGAACTTACCAAGCAAATAAGTTGCAAGCAAACATTGTTGTATTATAAATGAAATAAAAATGTCATATATTTGTCTATTAGTTTAATGGTAGTGGAAGATATATCTGAACCAGCTCTCTGTTTATGTATGTGTGTGTATGTAAAATAGCTGATAGAAAACTAGCATGAGGCCAAATTCTGTAATCCCTGAAGACCTCTGTTAAGGCAATTTCCCTACCAGTTTGGAAGAGAGGAACAGGTTCCAAGTCTAAATGAGAAGGTTGGGAGCCTGGAGAATCCAGCTCCAGAGGGTGCTCCTTCAGGGCACTTCTCTGTCATGTTTACTCATCACCTAACTGAGGAGATCATTGAGGCATCATTGTCTCAAAAGGAGCCTTGAGGTGGCAGCATTCACCAGGGCCTCATTCACTGTCTGGTGTTTGCAATGGAAAAGGCAAGAGCCAAAGAATGCCAGCTCATTGGGAACTCGTACCAGAAGGCAGCATAGTTAAAGCAGTGGTATTCCCTGTAGTAACCTATGGATGTGAGAGCTGGACCATAAGGAGGCTGAGCGAAGGAAGATAGATGTTTTGAACTGTGGTGCTAGAGGAAAATTCTGAGAGTGCCTTGGACCGCAAGAAGATCCAACCAGTCCATACTCCAGGAGATAAAACCTGGCTGCTCACTGGAGGGAAGGATATTAGAGGCAAAGATGAAGTACTGGGTTGTTGTAGGTTTTTTGGGCTATATGGCCATGTTCTAGAAGCATTCTCTCCTGACGTTTCACCTGCATCTATGGCAGGCACCCTCAGAGGTTATGAGGTCTTCACAACCTCTGAGGATGCCTGCCATAGATGCAGGTGAAACGTCAGGTAAGAATGCTTCTAGAACATGGCCATATAGCCCAAAAAAGTACAACAACCCAGTGACTCCAGCCGTGAAAGCCTTCAACAATACAAAGATGAAGTACTTTGGCCACATAATGAGAAGACAGAAAAGCTTGGAGAAAACAATGATGCTGGGGAAAATGGAAGGGAAAGGGGCTGATCAAGGACAGGATGGATGGATGGTATCCTTGAAGTGACTGGCTTGACCTTGAAGGAAATGGGGGTGGCCACAGCTGACAGGGAGCTCTGGCGTGGGCTGGTCCATGAGGTCACGAAGAGTCGGAAGCAGCTGATTGAATAAACAACAACAAACCACAAGGCAGCAGTTCTGCTAAGCCTTGGAACACACTAGAGCAGTGATTCTCAACCTGTGGGTCACCAAATGTTTTGACCTTCAACTCCCAGAAATCCTAACAGCTTGTACACTGGCTGGGATTTTTGGGAGTTGAAGGCCAAAACACCTGGGAACCTACAGGTTGAGAACCACAAGTCTATAGCTTTTCCATGTCTGTGATTGTCTGTTGGTGTTTATGTTATCGAGCAAGCATGAGGGCTACTTGCCAATTGTGGAGTGGGCCCAATTACTCCACAATAACCATGCCCTCTGCTGATCTACCATCCTGATATGCCTGCCTGAGGCCAATGAATCCCCTGTGTTTTTTAAAAAAATCTTCACCCCTGTTGCAGGTGGGATGGTGTCAGTTCTCAACAATTTACAATCACAAGACACACATAATTGCTTTCTATTATGTGGCAATGGTGAAAATGTTTATAATGTCATTTTCTTACCCTCCCTTTTCTTGGGCAAAATTGAGAAAGAAACTTATAACCTGGTTAGCCTTTCAACTTGACTGTTCTTCATGTGTTTTAATGTATTCCATTATGCCACCAGATTCCCACCCCCACCCCATTGCACAATCTTCTATGCATAATGTCCTGGAAAGGCACACCAGAGAAGTGAGGGAGGAATAATCCATGTGTGCCATTTTTTTTCTTTCTCCCTGCTGGAAATGCTTGTTTCTAGGCCACGGCTTCAGAAGACTCTACAGATGGTCTGCGGGCTGGTGGCATTTGTAAAGTGTGGTTCTCATTCTCCCCCTCCTCTTCCTTCTGAATCTCTTCTTCAGATGGTCCTCGGATTATAGCAGGCACATTTGGTGGCTGGTAGCGATTTTCTGTCTCTCTAAATATTCAATAAAGAAGGACATGGGTTTTAGTTAACAATGATTTTTATTTTAAACATAGTTATAAGCAATGACTCAATAATGCAGAACTAGAACTGCCAACCATTATTTCAGTTTTCTTGCAGTCTGAATCGAATCTTGAGCTGTAAGTGGGTAAAAGTCATAGCATAAAGCTATTATTTCTTTCCTACTTCCTCTGTCAAAATAGTGCTCTGTAGCCAAGTTACACAGCAAGTGTTCTGTTGCAAAGTATCTAGTTTAAATAAAAGCTTGCTGGACATCAAAATTATATTACATTTGCATTCAATAAAACAAATGAACCATAGCTACATATCACTTATGAAGTATTTATTTATTTATGACATTTACATCCTGCCCTTCCCACCGGAAAGGGGACTCAGAGTGGCTTACAAGTTATAGGTACATACAATATATTATATTATTAGCATAGCACAATAGTAGTACCATATATTACTATATTGTACTATACCATTATACTGCAATAGTATTGGTAATCTTACATATAATATAAAATATATAATTATTATATTATTATATTTTTATTGGTATTATATGGTATTACAATATTATGGATATTATATGTACATACAATATATTATAATTATTAGCATAGCACAATATTAGTATATTGTACGATACCACTATACTGCAATATTATTAGTAGTATTACATATAATATATAATAGACAATTACTATATCATATTAGTATTAGTTTTATATTGTATTATAATATTATAAGCAGGCGCCTGTAGTTGAATGCCACCCACTCTACATGACTTGCTTTCTAAATTTTATTTTCAGTCATTAAGATTGGATTTGATCATAATGTTTACACATTCCAAAGGTTCATTAGTTAATTGATCCATCATCATAGTTACAAGAAAGACTTGTGGCAGGTGTTCTAAAACAGTGGTTCCCAACCTTTTTTTGACTAGGGACCACTCTCCAACATTAGTACCAAAAGGATTGTAAATCAGTTTTTGGTCAACTTTAGGTTTGGTTTGGTTATTTGAGGTGCTGGTTAAGAAAATTGCATTGGATAGACCACATCAGCTCTAGTTTCTGATACAGAACATATGCCATCCAGTAGCCACTATCTGCTCACCTACAGAAAACCATATTTAATATTCTATAGCTGATGTGGTCTGCTCGGCACTATAAGAGGATTTCGTAAGACTAGTGGCTCTCGTTGCAATGGTGTAGTAACAGTGAGGCCGCAAACCATATTTTAGTTCTTGAGGACCACTGGTGGTCCACAGACCACAGGTTGGGAACTACTGTTCTAGAATGATAGCATCATGAAGTGGGCTGTAATCTCTGTAATATACTACAATAATTTCCTTAACTGATAAGATACGTAAAAAAAATTGTTCGTGGTTTTGAGGATTTTCTCTTTCTTTCATTGGAATGGCCAAGACACAATCACCAGAAGAAGAAGCAGCAGCAGAAGAAGGCCTTTTACTGAGACCCACAAGAAGCCACGTTCTGGCAAAGCCAAAGTTGTCAAACTTGTGGCTCTCCTAGTGTTTGGGCTTCCAACTTCCAGAAGCCCAAGCCACCTTATCCAATGGCCAGTAATTCTGGGAGCTGAAGTTCAAAATACCCGGAGGGCCATAGGTGTGTCACCACTGTGTTAAGCATATCAACATATCTGTATATTCCTTCATATATGTCAAAACAAAAGTTGGAATGGGCTGCTGTGAGTTTTCCAAGCTGTATGGCCATGTTCCAGAAGCATTCTCTCCTGAAGTTTTGCCCACATCTATGGCAGGCATCCTCAGAGGTTGTGAGGTCTGTTGGAAACTAGGCACGTGGGGTTTATATATCTGTGTAATGTCCAGGGTGGGAGAAAGAACTCTTGTCTGCTGGAAACGAGTGTGAATGTTGAAATTGGCCACTGATTAGCATTTAATGGCCTTGCAGCTTCAAAGCCTGGCTGTTTTCTGCCTGGGGGAATCCTCTGTTGGTAGGGTTAGCTGGCTCTCCCAACGAAGGATTCCCCAGGCAGCAACCATCCTATTAGAGAGTAGATAATCACAGAAATAATCTCTATTTACCCTTTAAACTAGTTCACAGTACACATATGCCCTAATTTTAAGGATAGTGAATTAAAGAGTCTAATCATGCTTCCTGAGCAAAAATTAATTATTTCATGCAACAGCTGAAAAGCTATTTGCATTTAAAACCACATGTTTAATTGTATGAATCTTTTCTATATTATAATTGATGGAAATAAATACCGCATTTTTTTCTATTACAAAAAAGTCTTGCATCATCAGATTATAGTGGGCACAGTAAGGAAAGCACTGGGTGCATTTTGTTTGAGAAAAGAAAAGAAAACCGTTTTGCCTCCTCTCCAACTGAGATTACATTAGTTCAATGTCACAGCGACACAAGAATTTCCCTTGTGTGGAATCCCTTATCCATCTGAGGGGCAGGAAGCATTCTGCTGCTTTTATATCACCCACTCTTTCCAATGAAAGGTACTCACGTTAGTTCATAGTCTTTATCCTTTGATTTCTTACAGCAGCAACAATAAGCCACAATGATGACGATAATGACTACAGCAACAAGTCCACCAATAACTCCACCAATGAGGGCAAAATTCATTGATGCTGTAGAGGAGAAGAATTGCACTTAGTTACCCCACCGTTGATAAACAAAATCAGTTTCCCTTGGCTGGAGAGGGGAGATGTTGGACCAAGTTATCTTTCACTATTTCTAATCTTCCTAAAATTGCCTACAGCAAACAATGTAGAGACCTAAAGGAAATCCTGTAGGACCCTTGAGACTAGGAAGAAGGTATCTTTAGCATGAGCTTTTGTAGACTTGGATTACTTTATGGAAAGTCCAAAGTATGTGCTAGAAATGTCTTCTTCCCACTTAGTTTCAAAGGTGCTACTAGATTTCTTTGGATTTGTTGTGTACAGTAGAGTCTTGCTTATCCGACTTTTGCTTATCTGACATTCTGTCTTATCTGACACTCTTATTCAATGGCCCCCTTTTCCTCCAGCATCTCCCCTTCAATTAAAGGAGTGCTCCTCAATTTTCTCTCCATTCCCAATATGTGAAAAAGGCAAGACGAGGAGAAGGAGGGAGGAAAGGAGGAAAAGATCCAGGACCAGAAATGGAAGTGTACTCCCTCCTTCCCTCTGTGATTTCCATGCTTTTCTCCCACATCTGGGCACTTCCTGCTGGGCCGCTCTAGCCCCAAGGCGTTGCATTGCCTTAACCCTTTGTATCCTGTTGTTAGAATTCTAGGTGTCCAGCACCATGTCGGATGGGTAACAGGAGGAGACCCCGTATTATCCGACATTTTCGTTTATCCGACATTCTGCTGGCCTGTTTATATCAGATAAGCGAGACTCTACTGTACCTTTGAGTTGTTTCTCACTTATGGCAACCCAAAAGCATTGGGGGGGAGGGGGGTGTTGAGATGGCGGGATTTGTTCAGAAGGGGTTGCCTTTGCCTTCTTCTGAAACTGAGAGAAGGTGACTTGCCCAAGGTTGCCCAGTGAGTGTCTATACCTGAGCAGGGATTCAAATCTTGGTCTCCAGAGTCATAGCCCAATGCTCAAGCCACTATGCTGGATCTACACTGGATTCCTTTATGTTACGCTAAAACAGACTAACAGGATGATGTCTTTGAATGAATAAAACAAAGGAAACTAGGAAATCTGGGTTATGACTTAACCAGTCATAAGTGAGAAGAAACACACTGTCGGATGGAATAACATGAATATTATTTGCACTATATATTCTTTTGGCAAGTAGTGACACAGTTGATTTGGTTTGTTGACAGACTGGCAGCACCTAGCATGACCCAATAATTAGGCTTTTGCTATAAACGACATGCAGTCCTAGATTTGTTTGGGATGGAGGAATATCTATTGTTTGGAGGAATAGAGTATAAATTGATGAAAAGAACTACAATTGATTATCCATGCTTGATTTTTTTTTCTGTGTCAGGAGTGACTGGAGAAACTGCAAGTCGCTTCTGGTGTGAGAGAATTGGCTGTCTACAAGGACACTACCCAGGGGACACATGGATGTTTGATGTTTTGCCATCCTTTGGGAGGCTTCTCCCATGTCTTCACCTGGGAAGCTATTGCTGATAGATGGGAGCTCACCTCGCTCCCCAGATTTGAACCTCCAACCTGTCGTTCAGCTGACCTGCTGGCACAAGGGTTTAACCATTGGGGCACCAAGGGCTCTTATCCATGCTTGATGGAAGTTTATATAACTTTCTGTACATCTTGTTCTAAGAAAATTAATCTATCTGCTACTTTTGTCAATCAACTTATTTTTAAATATTTCCCCAAATATAGCCTTCCAGGTGGAATTAGTGGTATTTGATGGCTTCCATGTTGGGTCGGGACAGTCACCCACTTCACAATCAACACAAGCTCTTACGGGGCACCACAGCAAGATTGATGTTGCAGCTTTCTTGTCCAATTGAGTTTTTGGATACGCAGGTGTAGTATCCAATGGTGTCTACAGAAATGTTCTTCAGCATAAGTGTTCCTCCTGTTTCCAAAGAAGGAATACAAAAACTTTGTGTCAGTATAGCAGATACAAATGTGTCATATATCCTCATTTGTGTCATGTTTCAATCTATGTTTTTTCCAGGCTTGTCCCTATGTAAGCTGCCCTGAGTCCCTTCGGGGAGATGGAGACGGGGTATAAAAATAAATTTATTATATTATTGTATTATCCATCTCATGATATTAAATCTAGTCTCACAAACCACCGGTGATTACATTTTTCAGTCAATATAATCACAGCCTAGGGAAATATGGAGTAGACATTTTGCTGCACTAACTCCTGCAGTGCAGATGGCAGAATGGTGCATTGGGATTGGTCTTCTACAACTAAGTGGTCTTCAGAATACCTTCATATTTACAGAATGGTGCATTGTGGAATTCAAGAGTTAAAGCTATATACCAAAGTGAGCCAGCATAGGGGTATCATGCTGTAGTAAATTTGCGTATGGACTAAGACCCTGTTGTCCGCAGGAATACATTCCTGGCCAGACCAGTTATATGAAACTGCAGATCCATTAATGTCCATAAGCATTAGTAATTTTAGAAACTGACATGAAGAATAGTGAATGTGAACCAATGGGTCATTGCATGCTATGAGGTCAATATGTCTCTTCTCCAGTTAGCATAATTTGTGCTGCTCACAATGGTCTGTAGACTGTGCTCAGTCCACATTGGGGTAAAACCCTGCTGGTCTATCACACCAGGTAGATTGAGGAATACTGGTGAAAAGTATGAATTCATTGAATACATTATTTGCTAGGCCTCCAGGCAAATTTTTACATAGAATCATGGAGTTGGAAGAGACCACATGGGCCATCTAGTCCAACCCCCTTGCTATGCAGGAAAAGCACAACCAAAACAACACCCCTGACAGATGCCCATCCTGTCTCTGTTTAAAAGCCTTCAAGGAATGAGATATTGTTGTGTTGGAGAACTTAATACATTCCTAGAGAGGACAGTGTTCAGTGGTTTCCCCTTCTTGTCTTAAAGCAATCCCATTAGCCATGCTGCCTAGAACTTGTGAGGTTTGCAGTCCAACAATATGCAGAGGACTATAAGGTGCACTTATAATGGGCATGGTCACAGTAAGAAAACATAATTTTTATTTGAACTGTGAAATTCACAAAAGTGGAAGTGGCAAAGAGAAAGCTTGTGGGGTGTGATTTGGGACTAATGCCCACAAACTTAGAATAGTATGAAAATAACTTGGAAAAGCCACTTGTTTGAGTTCTACTTGTAGGCCAGTTACAAGGCGCCAATTTAGGGAAGGTTGAGATGGTAAAAATAAGTTTAAAGGTTTTTTATATTATAAGAAGAGTAGGGATAAATAGAAATGTAAAGGTAGAGAAGTATTTTCCATTGAAAGTGCTTTTAGTCTGTCTGATTGTCTACAATTGTTAAGGCAAAGGTTTTCTCCTGATATTAAGTCCAGTCATGTCCGACTCTGGGAGTTGGTGCTCATCTACATTTCTAAGCCAAAGAGCCAGTGTTGTCCGTAGACACCTCCATGGTCATGTGTCCAGCATGACTGTATGTAGCGCTGTTAGTAGCTGACAAGTTATGGATAC
Source organism: Anolis sagrei (assembly GCF_037176765.1). Classification (NCBI taxonomy): domain Eukaryota; kingdom Metazoa; phylum Chordata; class Lepidosauria; order Squamata; family Anolidae; genus Anolis; species Anolis sagrei. The sequence goes on along the minus strand of NC_090023.1, from coordinate 52,067,003 downwards.
AGGAAATGCAGATGTTATACAGACATCATACAGAAAGGAGAATAATATGCGTGCCTGTGTCTATGTGTGTGAAGCCACATCTTATTAATAGTGCATGTACCAGCTATTGCTGCAACATAGCTATGTTTCATAGCTATTTGTCATTTCATTTTTCCGAAACTTGTAGTATATAAATGTTAACATATTGATCCTTTCAAAAAGAAAAAAAATCAGCAAAGAATGGCTTTCATCAAGAATGGACAATGTATGAGCACTAGCAGTGCATTGAAAGGGCACACATTTTTCTGGTGCACTGTCACCATCTGTAGGTCAAGATGGAGAATAACAGGTACATTATTGCTGCTTATGGGATTATTATTATTTTTTGTTGTTACAGTTGCTATTTTGAGCACTTATTTAGAATACCAAGAGGAAGTGGTCTTCCATCCAAATGTAGAAAAATGTTTGCACAACAGGATTCTTTAGTTGGAGGAGGAAAAATAAGCCACCTGCCTTATCTCTCCTTCTCTGGAGGAACATTCTGGTGGTGCTTATTGCAGGGGTCTCCTTTGTAGTTGCAAAGACTAGCAAAAGAACTCTAAGGACAGTACTCAAGCAAGCATTAAAGGGAATCACACAAATATCCCCCGAAAAGTGAATTAATGCAGTGAGGCCTACTTAAAAGAGCCCCAAAGTTTACACATTTATCCCATCAGTCACTAAAAGGGAAACTTGCATAATCTCTTCCAACTAGAACCTGCAAAAACTATGAGGTTTCACTTAACACAAATTACAAAACCTTAATTTCACACCTCCATTAGAGGTTTCAAGTTCAAGGAGAGTAGCAAGATTCACAGTGTGGGGTATCACATCTTTCAACAACAACAACAAAACACATATTAGTATACAGACAATCCCTGAGTTACAAACGTCAGAATTACATGCAACTCATAGTTAAGTACAGGGGTGAGACAACAGGAAGTGAGAGAAATCTACCCCTAAGAAAGGAAATTCACTCCTGGAAAAGTGATCATAGGGAAAAGGTGTCTTCATTGAAGCTTTCTCACCAGTCCTGGTTTCCACAACAAACCAAAATGTTCAAAATCAAATTCTCACAAGGACAGAAAGTGAAATGAAATCTTCAGAACAGGGGCACAGACAGCAAAACAAACACCACGGAGCTATTGATCTTTCCTAATGCTATCCAAAGCTTATATAAGTTTATATAAGCTTTGGAGAGCATAGAGGTTAATACCCCTGCGGTATTTGTTGGAGCATGCAAGGAATCAGTTAATGTGTGTGTGTGTTAACTGTAAAATAAGATGCATGATGCATCTTATTTTACACAGATTGGCTGGGCAACGCCTGGAAAGATGGTTGAGCCTGGGACTTTTTGATACTGTTACATTTTTGTTCAGGCTTGAGCTGTGCACAGGTGGTTTGAAGAGAGAAGAAGAGGGATAGAGTTTGAACTGTACTCTTGCTTCATGAGCTGCTGAAGGAGTTTATCCACATGGACAAAAGAAATAACATTTTAAATTTCTCATAAAAGAATATTATTTGGGTTGATTCAACTGATCAAATTGTACACATGTTGTTCTGAATTAAGAAGAGTAAACTATTTGTTCTTTACTCATTACCTGTGTGGCATATTTTCTTTCTCTGGCAAGGCAGTGTGTGGATTTATCAAACATGAACGACACATGGTTTATTTTATATTACACTACAGTGTTTGTTTTGCTGTTCAGAAGATTCCACCATATATATTTACATACAAATGCAACTTGAGATATATATATGTTACACCAGCTCCAGCACAGCCAATGACTCACGTGAAGAACATCTAGACCAGTGGTTCTCAACCTGTGGGTCTCCAGGTGTTTTGGCGTCCAACTCGCAGAAATCCCAGCCAGTTTACCAGCTGTTAGGATTTCTGGGAGTTGAAGGCCAAAACATTTGGGGACTCACAGGTTGAGAACCACTTAACTAAAAAGTGTTGGTAGTTGGTGGCTTCCATGTCAGTTTACCACTGAATCTGCTCTGTGTTTTAGTCTGAACTCTGAAGAACATCTAAACACTGGCACTACTTTGGAAATAGGAGTCAGTACCTTAAATAGCTCCTTTAAAATTTGAACTAAGTTCTGAAATGCATTTCCCATCAAATTGCAAGTGGAACTACTAGTCTCCAATGCAAGCGGAGCCCACGTTTTCCACCCCTACTGCAGACAAATAACCTTTCAGAAAAATGGGGAGTCAATTCCTCTGACTGGTTCTGTGTTGGCTATGAATGAATAAAATATACTATCCCACTTTTTCCCAAAGGGAAAACCAGAGTCAGCCCCAGTTAGTGCTTGGATGGGAAACTGCCAATGAATACCAGCAGCTGTAGGCTGTATTTCAAAGAAAAGCACATGCACACACGCAGAGTTCAGTAATATCAGTGTATTTTGAATCAGGATGGGCCACTTACAATTCCGTTAAAGCTGCTGCGGACTCAAACAGAAGTACATCTCTATGAGCTCAATTATTTGACATGATGGTGCTACCTGCCCTATGCTATGGTGCAGAGACATGGACAATGATGAAGGCTCTCTCGGAACAACTATGGGTTGCACATGCCTCCCTTGAAAGACAGCCCATTGAGATATCTCTCCAAACGCAGAGAGAACGTGGACTGCACAATGAAGATATTCAAAAAATATAGAAAGTGAAAGATTTTCTTGTTGCCCAACTCAAACAATGTGTTGCAGGCCACGTGACGCGCAGAACAGATGGGTGCTGGAGCAATGCCACTGCAACACAGGGATGGACGAGACCTCTTGGTCATCCTCCCACCCAATGGCTTGATTCATTCCATATGGTGTATAATGTGAGAGACGAACATTGTCATACAATGGTATACTGGTGAACTCATGCTTGAAATAGATACGAATGGAGGCAATTAGAGAAGATCCTGTGATCTGCATGAAAGCTGAGGCTCAGATCATCTAGGTGACTAAGTGGTTTTGAATAAGGAGAGGGGGTCTTTCTTACCATGGAATACTGCCATCTAACTGAATTTGACATACCTGGAAATTGTGTTCCTCCAAGTGGCCGAGACTGATTTTGTGCATCGAAACTTTGCCAGGAATATTGAGGCTGAGGAAATCCTTCCACAGAATTGCAGGTCAGGTTAATATTTTGTCCATATTCTGCTGTCCCAACAATACTGCACACAGGCCTGGATGGCCTCACTATCGAATGGGGGGAAAATAAGCAGAGCAAGCTCAACAACATAACAATGAAAACTGTGTTGATTCCTGACATCATGCTATTCTTCATAAAAAGCAGTAGCCCATAAGGATTTTCTATTAAAATCTGAAAGGCAGTACCTTCATGACTTAGTTTATGGTTCTATACAATAGAGCAGGATCTTAATTCAATGACAGTGCAGTTGTTTCATGTGCAGAAGGTTCCAGGTTTGTTTACTGTACCTTCAGATACAAAATGGGTGAGAAGAAGTTTGCACTCCTCAGATACTACTGAACCCCTGGCAACTCTGGCAACTCTAGGTACCTTAGCCAAAAAACAAAGTTGGGTGTTTCAGTCCAGCAATATCTGGAGATCAACAGAAAGGCCATTCCTATATTCAGGGAGCATTTGATGAGTAAGATTGCCTGAGACTACAGGCAAGTACTGCCAATCCGAGTAGTAACTTTCACCTGGTACAAGGTAGTTTTCCAACCTTCCTCAACTTTTGATATACCACTTCACAGAAAATGAGCTAAAGTACTTGGCTAACCTTAGGGCTGTCTGTAAAATAAGGTATAACTGAGGTTTTCAATCTTTGTGCTCCAGATATTTTGGACCCCAGCTTTCACTAGCCACAGCCATGGGCCCAGGACAGTCAGGACAGCGGGTTGGAGCCCTCCTCCTCAAGACTAGGCTTGAGGGGTGGGCTTTTAGTGAAATAATCTGGAAGCAGAGGCGGCCCTAGGTAATTTTCAACGGTAAGCAAACAGTATTCCCCCCAACCAATCACTGATATATATATTCTGTTTGTTGTGGGAGTTCTGTGTGCCATATTTGGTTCAATTCCATCATTGGTGGAGTTCAGAATGCTCTTTGATTGAAGGTAAACTATACATCCCAGTAAGTACAACTCACATATGTCAAGGTCTATTTTCCCCCAAGAGCGCCTCAAGAGCGCCCCTGGGCAAAATCAACTATACTGCAAATGCTTACTTTGGGTAATGGGTTGAGCTGCCCCTGTCTGGAAGAAACTGAAATTTCTATGAATTTCAACCACTTTGGGCATTATTAATCAGAAGTGTAGTAAATGCACAGGCACTAAGATATATCAAGGCAGTGGTTGTTACTGAGCCCTCACAGAAGTAATAAATACTTGCAGTGTATCCTAAAATACAGAGCTTCCCATCTGTGTGCCTGTGTCATGACCCATTAGCATGTTGACTGTAATGTGTAAGTGTGTTATGCAAACATATGTTGAAAATGTATAGCATATTACAAATCTTATACTGTATTTTTTAAAAATATAAATGAAAGGTTTTCATGAGATATGCTGTGCTCCCATACATCGGGGGCCAGAGGTTTAGCACAGCTGGTAAATCACCAGCAATTATAAGATCTATTAAGCGAAAGATTGCAAGTTCAAAGCCCCAGGTCAGCATGAGCTGCCAACTGAAAGCCTAGCTCATTGTTTACCTAAACAATTTGAAAACAGCTTTAGCTGTAATTAGAGAAATTAGGTACTGCTAAAAGCAGGGGAGGTGTTTTACAACACCATAAAGAAAGAAGATCAGAAAATGCTGGGTGACCAAAAAGAAGGAGGAAGTCCTGATGGCTCTTCGTCATAGAGGATAGAGCAACAGCACCCCCCATGGCACTAAAAACAGCTGGACACTAAGTCGAAACAAACCACCTCCTCCTGTTCTGTCTGTCTGTGTATTGTCTATACAAAGCGGCATTGAATGTTTGCCATATATGTGTATTGTGTTCTGCCCTGAGTTCCATTCGGGGTAAAAACGGTGGAATATAAATAAAGTGTTGTTGTTGTTGTTGTTATTTCGTTATTATAATTTATGTATGTGTCTGTATCTCTTATAAGGGATTTGTTTAACCTCTGGTTTGCTGGTAAAACTGAATTGCTGTGTCAAGAAGTGATACAAGTGTGTCAAGAACATGAAATGTTCAGAAAGCTCTGCTATATATACTTACTTGGAAGTTCCCCAAGGAGAGCATTTCTGTGTGTTCACTGTATTTGTAAGTGTCCTCATACTGAAGGATGTTTGAATGTTAATGGCTGAGAAAAGTAGTGTATCCTCCCTCTAAAACACAGAAATGTTCCTCCTCAGCTTAATCAAAACTGCATAATTCTCATTTCTAACCCAAAACAACAATTACTTGTATTTTCAGGTTGCAACACAAGACTGTACACAAGATCATTTTTGGGAAGCAGTTTACTTCCTGAACATCACAGGCACAACTTTCTGCATGCTGAAATGTGCTAAGGAATTAAAATATGGGACTGGAAGCAATGCAAAGCATCGAATGTGCCTTACCAAGAACCACAAGTTTTATCTCAACAGATTTCTCAGGGAGTTCCCCAGCGAGACGGACAGCGCATTGATAGGATCCATTGTCATTCGTGGTCAACTGAGTAAGAGTGATGCTGACATTGCCATTGTTTACATTTCCAGAGAATGTCAAACGGTCTTTGTAATTGTTTCCTTTATATTCGGAATCACCGAGAAGTTGCTTGGAAGCAAATTCTTCCTAGGTAGGAGAGAAGGGTACCAGTTAAAACAATAGACTTAGTTAAGGTTAAACATAATTTTTGTGGCACAAATCTTTGACTCAACAATCGCACTTTTCCTGTTCTTCTAAACAATGATTCTGCCTCACTATTGAAATTATATGACTTAGGCCCAGGTTATTTGAAGAACTGTATCTCCGCTATCTGGAAAGGTCCTTCTCTCTATTCTATCACCTTGTGAAGCTCCTTTGGAGGGAACCAGTAAAGGATCTTCACAGAGGCTGCTCCCATACTTTAGAACTGCCAGGATGACCCCATCCCTGTGTGCCTTTCACTGGCAAGTAAAACATTGTTGTGCCATCAGGTGATAAGAAACTGATAAAATGGGCCTTTTTTCTAGTTTCAAAAGGCATGTATATACTTTTAAATTACACATTCATAATCTTTACAAAACTTTGAGTTGCATACATAATTTCATATTTTGCAGTCTATTATGCTGCATGTTTCTTATCTTTTTAAAATGATAAATCAAACCATGCAATTCATCATTCTGGACACAAGGTGGCAAGAAAGATTTTTTTGCAAGAAAGATTATTTTTAGGTTCTTGTGGGTTTTTTCGGGCTATAGAGCCATGTTCTAGAGGCATTTCTCCTGACGTTTCGCCTGCATCTATAGCAAGCATCCTCAGAGGTAGTGAGGTCTGTTGGAATTAGGACAATGGGTTTATATATCTGTAGAATGGCTGGGGTGGGGCAAGGAGCTCTTCCCTGCTGCAGTTAGGTGTGAATGTTTCAGCTGATCACCTTCATTAGCATTTGAAGGCCTGCCTGAGCCTGGGAAAATCTCTTGCTGGGAAGTGTTAATCTGTGCCTGGTTGTTTCCTCTCTGTTGTTTTGCTGTTGTAATTTTAGAGTTTTTTAATATTGGTAGCCAGATTTTGTTCATTTTCATGGTCTCTTCCTTTCTGTTGAAATTGTCCACATGCTTGTGGATTTCAATGGCTTCTCTGTGTAGTCTGACATGGTGGTTGTTGGTGTGGTCCAGCATTTCTGTGTTCTCAAATAATATACTGTGTCCAGGCTGGTTCATCAGGTGCTCTGCTATGGCTGACTTCTCTGGTTGAAGTAGTCTGCAGTGCCTTTCATGTTCCTTGATTCGTGTTTGGGCGCTGCGTTTGGTGGTCCCTATGTAGACTTGTCCACAGCTGCATGGTATACGGTAGACTCCTGCAGAGGTGAGAGGATCCCTCTTGTCCTTTGCTGAACGTAGCATTTGTTGGATTTTCTTGGTGGATTTGTAGATTGTTTGTATGTTGTGTTTCCTCATCAGCTTCCCTATGCGGTCTGTGGTTCCCTTGATGTATGGCAGGAACCAGGCCCGTAGCCAGGATTTCGTTTCGGGGGGGGGCTGAATTTTTTTCGGGGGGGGGCTGAGTTTCGGGGGGGGGGGCTGAGTCTGAGTGAAAGAGGGTCTAGCCTAGCAAATCTTTTGTATCATTACCCCAGTACCCCCATGCATATGGGATATATTGAGTATGGTGATCGGATCATTATATGAATAAACATAACAGTTTAAATAATGCACCAATAAGGCCTTTTCGCGAACCACCATGAAAATTTGGGGGGGGGGGGGCTGAAGCCCCCTGAGCCCCCCCCCCCCCCCCCCCCCCCCCTGGCTACATGCCTGGCAGGAACGCTTTTCCTCTGGGTGGATCTTCATCTTTACTCTCGTGGTTTGGTTATTTTTTTTGGTCGTATCACAAATGCATATACAATGACTCCACTTAGGCTGAAAAATTCACTAATTTGAAGACCACTGTGAAGTTATTGCTTGAATTACAATGGGGTTTTTACTGGGCCTTTTAATGCTGTGTGATTTTAAGGTTTGTGTGATGTCTTTAACACATGTTTATATTTAACATGGTTTTAACAATATAAGTTGTTTGTTTTTTAATTTTATATGTTAATATTTTGTATTTTTAATTAGTCTTGTTTGATATGTATTGTTAGTTGCCTTGAGTCCCCATACTGGGAGAAAGATGGCATAAAAATAAAACCCATCATTGTCATCCTCATCAACTGTAAAGATTGAAGTCTGCCACTAGGCTCTAGTATTCCTTTTCAGTTTCCACAGAATCCAAGCATCAACTTGCACGTCTACAATATCCTTTCTTCAATATTTAATATCTGCATCCCTGGTTTGGGCTCCTTTCCATGATATTGACTCAAAATTACAAAGGAAAATTAAAGAAAAAACGTTTTGTGCCCTCGGGAGTCTTCTTCCCCCTTCCCACCCCCTAATATCCCCAGTGCAGGAAATTTTATTGAGGAAGATAAAAATGACCACATTCCTTGTCACTTGCTTCTTACACTATGGGTTGTAGATGCTAAATATCCAAGCATCACAGAGGGATGATAAGATAGTGTAGATAGTTTGCAGAGCAGCGTATTTTATTCAAAAGTGTTAAATACTGTGGTGGTGCAATGGGTTAAACTTTTGTGCTGCTGTTGAACTGCTGACCTGAAGGTTGGCAGTTTGAAACCATGGGACACGGTGATCTTCCACTGTTAGCCCTAGCTCCTGCCAACCTAACAGTTCAAAAACATGCAAATATGATTAGATAAATAGCTCCCGCTTCAGCAGGAAAGGCACAAGACACTCCAAGCAGTCATGCTGGTCACACGACCAGGAGGTGACAATGCAGGCTCCCCAGCTTAGAAATGGAGAAGGGTGCCTCCCCCAGAGCCAGAGACGAGCACCACCTCCAAAGCCGGATATGAAAGGAGAAGCCATTGCCTTTGTTTGTGTTTGTGTATCTCATTGTTTGCCAGTATCTGTTTATACAGTAATCCGTTCTGAGTCCCCAAGGGGAGAGGAGCAGAATATAAATAAAGAATTATTATTATATTATTACTACTCCAAGGAATTAAGGATATTTGTTAAGATAGTCACCAATGCTCTTTAATGCAGCACTATTTTTAAGCTTCAAGTAATGGGGAGAAGCTATTTTACTAAACCTTTTAAGGCTGTTCATGGGAATAATCAGTTTCCCAGTATTTGAACATAATAAAAGTACAATTCATGTACTGCGCTCTTTAAATACATGCACCTAGCTAAGAAGGAGAAGGTGCATTTTATGCAAACTAATGCAATTAAAGAAAAGGGGACAAGGAAACAGAAGTTTTGATCTGGGGTTTTTGATCCACAAAGAGCTTTGTTGCTTGTTCTGAACATTGCCTTTCCTGTTCACTAAAAAGAGAGGGAGAGAGAATTTGTGCTGTTAGCCGAAAGCTAAAACGTGGATTGTAAATTCCACGATATTCCACATAAACAGCCTTGCAGAGGTTTGATAATATTGTTACATGAAAGTACTAGAACAATTGGGTGCATAATAAATTTTGGTCAGTTTTGGAGAAAGGTTGAACAGGTGTCTTTCATGTTCTTTGCCATTTCCATTATAAATCCCAGATATTTTTTTTTAAAAAAGTATCAAAATGTAATGTGACAAGCTAACAATTAATTTTTGCAGGCTTTACACACCAATTACTTTAGAAAGCCATGCAATATGCTGCATAACAAATTTACAAGATGTGGGAAGTTTCTGTATGAATGACTATACAGTATATGTCACGTTATGTTTACTTTGACAACTTGTAATCCATTGCATTAATTGTTATGTTGCCTACTGCCTTTTGACAACCAAGTTAGACAACATGAGGAATGAGGAGAAAACCTCAAAATGCATCTCAAGAATACATCTCAGCCTCAAAAACCTTATGAGAAAAAGTAACAAGGAACTGGTAATTGTGAAACAGAGGAAGTACATAACAACATTACTAGCCATTCCTTGAGCTCAGGCATGGGCAAACTTCGGCCGTCCAGGTGTTTTGGACTCCAACTCCCACAATTGCCTCAAACTTAGTAAAGGGCCTTCAAGTTGTCAGGAATTGTGGGAGTTGAAGTCCAAAACACTTGGAGGGCCAAAGTTTGCCCATGCCTTCTTTAGCTTGATTTGGTTTGCTTTTTCCCCCCGGGGAGTGGGAGGGTATTGTGATGTTCTTCATTTACCAAAAATATTTATCATATTACAGGTAATTGTTTGAAGCTTTGCCTATTGCTTTTGAAAAGTAACATTGTGAGCTCTGCATTTCGGGGGTGACATCCTTGTTTCGCTGCCTTCAAATGCTTGTCTTTCTCGCAGACAAACCTTGCGGTGACCAGGGCAGATCAGAGCGCCTGCCTTATGTCGCCTTGACAACCAGACAACTCTAGCTTGGGCTTCTTTGTTTGTTTGTTTGTTTGTTGGGTTGCAGCCACCATAATGGTGCCCAGCAAAAAAATGTGAAGTGCCTGCAGTTTGTCCAGGAGGGGGAAAAATGAAATAAATAGCAGTTGCCTTGAATGAGTATCTGCAACATTTCTATCTGAAATAATGACCCACATTTTGACATTTGGGGAAGAGCCAGTGTTTCTAGGCAGCCCTTCTGTCACCACTGCTTTGTCCCCATGTCTTGGCAAGACACACATGGCGGCTAAGATGCTTTGAAGGTCTTTTCTCTTTGTTGCGTGCCTTCAGATTGTTTCTGACTTATTGCAACTTTATTGCATAAGTTCCTTGGCAGGATTTGTTCAGAAAGGGATTTCTTTTGCCTTCCTTTGAGGCTGAGAGAGTGTGGCTTGCCTAAGGCCACTCCATAGATGTTCATGTCTAAGTGGGATTCAAACTCCGATATTTGTATTTGCAGTTCAGCAATCAAACCGGTATACCTCATTGACTGTCAAATGCATCTTTACTTTCATGTAATTCATGGGTGAGTTTTCAAAGACTGCAGTATTCATTTTAGTCCTTTTTCATCTATGAAGATTGCCTGACAGTTTTGGCATCCCTGTTATCTTCCTAATATTTTATTTGGATTACTGTACAAATGGTGCTCAGCTCTGAACTGAAGAATGAGACATTTAAAAATCAAAAGAAGACATTTGGGAACAATAACAGGCAAGTAGGGGAAAGGAAAGAAGGAGAAATGGGGGGAAGCAGTGTTTTCTGAAACCAAAGGGTTGTGTTGCAACAGATGTGCAACCTCTGCTCAACTAGCAGTGTCCTTTTCCTCTGGTCTCTGAAGCATGAAAAGACAATGGAATAAGCATAGTGTTTGTCAAGGAGGCTTCCTTCCATGTCATTAGGGGTGGAGTTGAGCTACATGCCTGCAGGAATGTGTGTGTTTGTTCAGCAGCAGAGAAGAATTTGCTTTTGTATTATTGCACATCATGATCCTCATCTAAGTCACTTCAGATGCATCTTTTATTTATAGTGGGATATATCCTCATTTGCAGGCTGTTCACCAAGACTGTGGTCAAAGTGGCAGTGCTTTATTATGTAATACAAAACTAAGACTTTAGGAATAAGGAAGCAGAGTTTAGGCTACAATTTGCCCTTTTCTGGTTGCTACCAAAGACAAAGGAACCCTTGATTTGCTTGTTTCCAGGAGAGATCAAAGGCACTCAACCCAAAACATTCATGCATGATCTTATATCCCACACAACAGCTCTATAGCATAACTGCTTACCGTGTCATGTACTCTTTGCCAGGAAACAAAATCTCCAGCTTGTGGACTCGCAGTAGTGGCACGGAAGATGCAGTTCAGAGTGGCATTTTTCCCTCTTTCCGCCTCCACTTTGGGCTGAGGTGTTTCCACTGTGAGGCCATGAACAACAGCCACAACTAGAGGGAAGAGACAGAGAGAGAGAGGAAGCAGGGAAGTCCACCTTGATCTCTGTCATCATGGTTAGAAAACCGTACAAGCACCAAAATGGAAGTCGTATATGCATTTTTAGTATGTTTTAACTTGTACATTTTGTTTTCTTGTTGATATTGTGTGTTTATATTCTGTATTGAGTCCGGCCGCAAAAAAAGGTGGGGTAGAAGTATCTTAAATAAATAGATAAGTAAGTAAGAATGGATACTCTTCAGAGTTAACAAAGCTCAGTCTGTGATGTTATCTCTACATCTGCTGCATTTTCTTGTCTAAACATGAGAAAGAAGAATGAGAAAGACGACTCTGTTCCAACAGACCTCACTACCTCTGAGAATGCTTGCCATAGATGCAGGCGAAACATCAGGAGAGAATGCCTCTAGACCATGGCCATATAGCCCGAAAAAACCTACCACAATCCAAAGATGAATCTATCTCTCTTGGGGGAAAAAATTGAAATCAATAAAAATGACACCGCAATTATTATTTGGAGAAAGGAGATTCCATGTGACACAAGAAGGCCTGGATTCTCATATAATTCTGTGAGATGGTTCAAAAAGTAGCTGTTTGTATTATTTTGTATATATTTTCTCTTCTCCGGTCCTACCATGAACAATCATTCTTCCCTAGCTGAAAACACTTTGGTGGCACTTTTTAAATCTCTGTCACCTTGCAGCACCAAAACAAGGCCACAGCATTTGCGAGATACCTCCTCATTGTTTCCTGTCCACCTTGACCAACTTTTGCCAATTGTTAGGTGCTTTTATGGTTGCCACCGCGGACCAGTCTTCAGGGGCTTTTTAAAAATGAGATATGTTTGTATTTTTCATCCTTTTTTCTCAAATCCATCACATACTTAGGCGATCCTTCCCCTTGTCCGTGATATGGATATTGGAAAATATATTTACACATATATTTTATGTACATTAGAAAGACTGAAATGTAGAAAAAATAGATTCTCTCTGTATTAGAAAACCAAGCTGACAGGACAAAAGGATGCTGAAGGAGATATGTGTACAAGGCACAGGCGAGAGTAGGGTGAACATTCCAGGGGGGAGATAGGAACAGCTTGGTATGGACCATACCTTCTTCGACAAAGGATCTCTCTTGGTATTATCTCTCCTATCAGCCACAATATCCGAGTATGATGGCCTTCTAAGTTCTTGGGAAATGCCTGTGAGTTTTTTTAATGTGTGGAGGTCGGTGCACAGCCAATCAACACACAGTCTTCACAGAGTGAGGGTCCCAACCAGTGGCTTGGTTAACACAACAATGATGTTGCAGCCTTCTTCCACCTTCACAGTCATTGTAACATGCACCATGTTATCTTCCGCCTGATCCACCATTGAGGTCTCCGGATTGTGCTCAGTATGGAACCTTTCTTGTCCCCGCCCCTCACCCCCGGGAGTGCATAACACAGGTTCATTGGAACACAGAAGCCCCCTCACCACAACAAAGTGACAATTCATGAAGGGATGACAAGGAAAATAACTCTGCCAGCATCAATAGATATATGTTCTATCTTGCTACCCAAGCTGTCTAGAGACTCATTCTCACTTTCAAAATCAGGCCAATGTATATTTTTGTGCTTCAAAATATTTTTATTGATACACAGATTCTAACTACATAAAACCACATTTAAGGTATAAGACTTTATTAATTTTAAAGGTATGCTGTTTTAATTTAAACACTCTTGTCTTGCCTAAGATCACCTGAAATTATAGACTAAACACCGAGTAAGAAGGATTTGTAGGGCAGAATTCATTGCTTTAATCTTTCTCAGATGCCTGTTGCCTTTTTCCTGCTTGAGTGACTTCATTGACTCATCAGAAGAAAGTGTGCATGCCGTGCTGCAAGGGAAGTTTCTACGAGGGGACAAGGTCCTCTTTGCCTTATAGTTTTATTGCTACACCACACCCAGCTACCACCTATATATGTATGCAAACACATATTTTATGTAGCTCGTTCCAACCGTCATTTCTTTATTTTAACAGCAGTTCAGCAATGAAAGAAGTTCCCTCGATCAGGACAGAGCAGGTATAGGCAAACTATGGCCTTCCAGGTGTTTTGGACTTCAACTCCCACTTAACGTAACTTAGCTTAACTCAGTTTAAGAGGCTGAGGAGGGAAAAGAAGGGCCCCAAGGCTGCTAGGAATGGTGGGAGTTGAAGTCCAAAACACCTGGAAGGCTGAAATTTGCCCATGCCTGGGATAGATCTCTGTGAAAAACTTTATGTAGAACCTGGAGATCTATCTGTTGGGGGTGGGAGAGAGGTTGTTTCCACATTCCCAGTTCATATTTCACACAACTCTTTCAAAACACAACTCTTTCATTCAGCAAGTGATGACCTGGTCTGTTTTTGCCCCTTAGCCCCAAACTGAGTTTTGATCTCCTCCATATTGCTTATCAGCATAATTGGGACATTCCTTCAAGATATAAAGTCTTTTTTTTTCAATAATGCACTTAAATACACGATTATTCCAGACAACACTGATAAATAAAAGGGCATAGATTTTTCTGGAGAGAAGTCACTGGCCTACTGCCAATGGTTAGAGCTGAAATTTCCTATCAGTTCCTGATCAACAGGTAGCTAGCAGGCAAGGCTTTTGTTTTGTTTTGTTTTGTTTTTTGTATTGTATATTATGAGTTTTGTGAAGTGACTGAGTTGTGCCAGTGAAACTGGTTCCTCCAGGCTTCAGTTCACAATCTGATCATAAGACTTGCCTTGGGGCATGTAGAGGGGGAGGAGGAGAAAGAGCTTGACTTCATAGGCGAGTCAGGCTTCTTCTAGAGCAGGGGTCCTCAAACTTCTAAAGCCAAGGGCCAGACTATAGTTTGGGGGAAAAAATGAACAAACCCCTTTGCGCTCTGCATACATCTTATTTGTAGTGCAAAAGAACATGAAAGAATACAATATTTAAAATAAAGATAAATTTTAACCGACATAAACTTACCAGTATTTAAGTGGGAAGTGTGGATCTGCTTTTGGCTCATAAAATAGTCAAGTTAATTAGGATTGTTGTGTGCCTTCAAGTCATTTCAGACTTAGGGCAACCTTTAGGGCAGGGCCCGGGTAAATGACCTTGGAGGGCTGCATCCGCTGCACAGTCCTTACTTTGGGAACCGCTGACCTAGCCGTTCATTCCAAGAGAAGAGTTCAATGGTAGTGAACAAGATTTCCAAGAAGTAGGTCCAAGGTTTGATCCCTAACGCTTCCAAGATCTCAACCTGAGATCTTAACTCAGTGGTTCTCAACCTCCCTAATGCCACAATCCCTTAATACAGTTCATCATGTTGTGGTGACCCCCAACCATAAAATTATTTCTGGCCAGACCTCCATTATTCCATATAATTGGGATGAGATGGATCATCTTATTCCATTTCAATCTTGCTTTGGCCTAGTTATGGGACACAATTCAAAGTGTGCCTTTACAATTTGGTTGTTTTGGGTATCGATGACCAGAGAATCCTTCTAGGCAACGTTCTTGTATGGCAGTGGTTCTCAACCTTCCTAATGCCATAACCCCTTAATACAGTTCCTCATGTTGTGGTGACTCCCAACCATAAAATTATTTTCATTGCTACCTCATAACTGTAATTTTGTTACTGTTATGAATCGTAATGTTGGGAGTTGTAGTTGCTGAGATTTAAAGTTCACCTACAATCAAAGAGCATTTTGAACCCCACCAATGATAGAATTGGGCCAGACTTCCCACACAGAACCCCTATTACCAACAGAAAATACTGTGTTTTCTGATAGTCTTTGGTGACCACTCTGACATTCCCTGGTGAACCCCCCCCCCCCCCCCCAGCGTCCTGACCCCCAGGTTGAGTAATGCTGCCTTAACTGTTGAGAGCACAGGGTACTCAGCTACATGGATCAATTCTCTCATTTGGTAATAGTTTTTGAAGTCTTTCATCAGACATGAATGCTAGGCTTCCCATTTCTTCTCTCATCCCTTGGCAGACAGTTTTATTTAGTATGGTCCATTTTTAGGTCGAAAAAAAGAATTAAGATCATGACAGGTCCTGGATTAGCAGGTTGAGTTTTCAACAGTGAACTCATACATGTGGCATTTGGAAGTAACTAAAGTAAAGATTTTCCCCAGAAATTAAGTCCAGTCATGTCCAGCTCTGGGGGTTGGTGCTCATCTCCATTTCTAAGCTGAAGAGCTGGTGTTGTCCATAGACACTTCCAAAGTCATGTGGCTGGCATGACTGCATGGAGTGCTGTTACCTTCCCACTGGAGTGGTAGCTATTGATCTACTCATATTTGCATGTTTTCGCACTGCTAGGTTGGCAGAAGCTGGGGCTAACAGCGGGAGCTCACACTGCTTCTAGGATTCGAACCTGCGACCTTTTGGTCAACAACATTAAGATCGTCTGGGGAGGCCCTGCTCTCGATCCCGCCTGCGTCACAGGCGCGTCTGGCGGGGACGAGAGACAGGGCCTTCTCAGTGGTGGCCCCTCGGCTATGGAATGCCTTGCCGGCAGACATCAGACAGGCACCTTCGTTGCTGACGTTTCGGAGAATGGTTAAGACCTGGCTTTATGAACAAGCGTTTGGCTAAGCAATGCAACCAATCAAGGAAGATGGTAAATGGAACATAGGAACGGCACAAGGACTATGAGAACGGATCTGATTCAACTGAGGCGTTATATATGTTGTTTTGTTGATTTGTCCTGTCTGATTGTTAATTGTTGTGGATCGATGTGTTGATCCTGTTGTTGCACTGTTATGTTTTAATTGCACTGTAAACCGCATTGAGTCGCCTGTTAAGGGCTGAAAAATGCGGTATAAAAGTGAAGCAAATAAATAAATAAATAAATAAATAAACAAGTTGAGCCATTCAGCAGTTTAACTCAATGTGCCACCAGGGGCCACTTGGAAGTAACTATAGTTGCATATAAATTCGTGTGCACACGTGTGTATGGTGTATGTGCCTTTGTGTTTCATAGGATGTTATTAGGCAAGGAACATTTGCTTCAAAAGAAGGTATAGTTGTGTTAAATTGCAATGGTAACTTAACAGGATATAATTAAAGAAACTGTTTAATTACAAGAAATGAGAAGTAAAGAGTTGCTTTTAAACATGTTTCAGTAATTTTGGTGCCTTGGAGCTGTAACAGCTGATTACTTTGAAAGTAATATCTAGCTTTCTCCCCCTGTCACAAACGCATACACATGAGGAATGAGGAAATCTGCATTAGATATGAGAAAAACTGCATTAGATATGACAACAAGAAGTGCCATGTTTCATAATAAAACATTTATCATCCTTATCTCTGCTCATCTCAAAGAGAAAGATGCTAAACCTCCTCTGCAAATTAATCACATAAATGAGAAAAAAGAAAAAGAAAAGCCAACCCAGAATTTTGTACCTATGATTCCCAGTAGAAAGACTCATGAATCAAGAAGAGCAGAGAATAGATTTGATAGTCTCAAGTGAAGGCATATGTTAGGTGTATCCAAAGAGGAAAGTGGGTTTCTGTCAGTAGCAACTATTGTGAATATGTTTCAGAGGGCCTGATCTTAATATTATCTGTTTGCTTTTGTTGTTTATTCTGCCCCTTCGTGACCTCATGAACAAGCCCACGCCAGAGCTCCCTGTCAGCCATGCCTCGCCCAGCTCCTTCAAGGTCAAGCCAGACACTTCAAGGATACCATTCATCCATCTTGCCCTTGGTCAGCCCCTCTTCCTTTTTCCTTCCATTTTTCCCAGCATCATTATCTTCTCTAAGCTTTCTCATTATGTGGGCAAAGTACTTCATCTTTGCCTCTAATAATCTTCTCTCCAGTGAACAGTTGGGCATTATTTTCTGGAGTGTGGACTGGTTTGATCCTCTGGTGGACTGGTTTGGTCCAAGGCACTCCCAGAATTTTCCTCCAACACCACAGGACAAAAGCATCTATCTTCCTTCACTCAGCTTTCCTTATGGTCCAGCTCTCGCATCCACAGGTTGCAAGAATACCATTGCTTTAAATATGTGAACCTTTGTTTCCAATGTGATGTGTCTACAATTAACTATTTTATCGAGATTGGTCATTGTTTTCCTCCTAAGAAGCAAACATCTTCTGAGTTCCTGGCTCCAGTCTGCGTCTGCAGTAACCTTCATTCCTAGAAACACAATGTCTGGTACTGCCTCCACGTTTTCTTCCTCTATTTGCCAGTTATCAATCAGTCTAGTTGCCATAATCTTGGTTTTTTATGTTTAACTGCAACCCAGTTTATGTTTAACTGCAATTTCTTCTTTCACCTTGGTTATAAGGCTCCTCAGCTCCTCCTCACTTTCAGCCATCAAAGTGGTATCATCTGCATATCTAAGGTTGCTAATATTATTGGTTAATTATGCTGTTAACTAAATTTATATATTCAGTTTCCTTTGCAAAAGGCAAGGCATGGGTTAATTTTTTAAGCACCATAGCTTTTATCTCTTTTTTTCCACTGACATTCTGTGATTGTCTCATAATCTTATTTTAACACCCAAAGATCCTTGAGAACAAAACAACCTTGCTGCGTTTTTCACTGGGCTTTGAAAACGCCCTGTTTTGTTACATCCCTGCATGCCTTCTTCAGTGTCCATTGTATTTCTTTCTCCTATAATATCCGCACATCATTAATCCCTGATGCCTTTTGTTACCTGCAGCTAAGCAAACATGTTCAAATAGGTTATGCATCTGAAACTGGGTATGTTTGGAAATGCAGTAGGCTGAATTTTAAGACAAAAAAAAATTCAACAGTAACCAGGAAGTTTGTTAAGTATCATCAAAATAGGCAGTTAGATGATATTACTTTGCAGAATGTGAAAAACAAGACCAGTCCTTACAGACACTACCCTAGCTCTATCCACTAATTTCGATTTCACTGTCCTTCTCAAAATGGCTACTATAGGTCACATGCCACCATTTCTGTCCATCATTTTAGAAGGACTGCCGTAGAAATTGAAGTATTTTGGAACAATGTCCAAGGAAGTATAACCCACTGGATTTGGAGGGGAAAATTAGGACCTGGCCCATCCCCTCAGTAAAAAACTATCATATTGGTTTTATAATATTCCCACAAAATGTTCTATAGCACCCAAGACAGCCGAGGTCCTTTGTGTCTCACAACACAACTAAGTCAAGGAGCAAATGTATTATGGATTATTATGCACAGGGAAACCCCAGTAACAATCTTTTTTTCAAAAGAAAAACATATTTGGGAAAGGATAACAGAAGAGAAAGAATATTCACACCCACCAGCTTTTTCTATACTACGAATCTTGCCCTAGTGCAGTGGTTCTCAAGCTTCCGAATGCTGTGACTCCTTAATACAGTTTCTCAGGTTGCGGTGATCCCCAAACATAAAATTATTTTCGTTGCTACCTCATAACTGTAACATTGCTACAGCTAAAAATAAATATTTATTTTAACTGTACATTGCTTTTGAAGGCATCAAATAGTTGCCTAAGTGTAAGCCGCCTTGAGTCCATTCCAGGGTGGAAAAAGGCAGGGTAGAAATGTTGTAAATAAATAAATAAATGATGTTATTAATCTTAATGTAAATATCTGATATGTAGAATGTATTTTCATTCACTGGACCAAATTTGGCACAAATACCCAATATGCCAAATTTGAATACTGCTGGGGTTGGGAGGGATTGATATTGTCATTTGGGAATTGTAGTTGCTGGGATTTATAGTTAACCTACAATCAAAGAGCATTCTGAACTCCACCAACAATGAAACTGAACCAAACTTGGCACACAAAACTCCGATGACCAACCGAAAATACAGAAGGGTTTGGTGGGCATTGACCTTGGGTTTTGGGGTTGTAATTCCCTGACATCCAGAGCACTGTGGACTCAAACAGTGATGGATCTGGATCAAACTTGGCATGAATGCTCAATATGCCCAAATGTGAACATTGGTGGCGTTTGGGGAAAATAGACCTTGTCATTTGGGAGTTGTAGTTACTGGGATTTATAGTTCACCTACAATCACTTAGGCAACTATTTGATGCCTTCAAAAGCAGTGTACAATTAAAATAAATATTTATTTTTAGCTGTAGCAAAATTACAGTTATGAAGTAGCAACGAAAATAATTTTATGATCGGGGTTCACCACAACATGAGGAACTGTATTAAGGAGTCACGGCGTTCGGAAGCTTGAGAACTTCCGAATGCCCTAAACGGTTCTGGCCCAACTTACCTGTCTGAATGTATCTCCCCTTATGAACCACTGAGGACTTTAAGATCATCTAGGGAGGCCCTGCTCTCAGTCCCGCCTTCATCACAAGCACGTTTGGCGGGGACAAGAGACAGGGCCTTGTCAGTGGTGGCCCCTCAACAATGGAATACCCTCCCTAAGGAAATCAGATCTGCTTCTTCCCTCTTGATGTTTCAGAGGCAAGTTAAAACGTGGCTATTCAAGCAAGCATTTACAAATACAGAGTAGCTAATATAGGAAATTGAATGACCTGACAATGGAATTGGACAATGCTTGAGAATAATGAGACGCTGATGATGTTGCTTTTATTGCTTTTGTGATGTCTTATACTGGTTAATGTTTTTTATCTATTATGTTTTATGTATACTGATTTGTTGGAAACCGCCTTGAGTCGCCAATTGGCTGAGAAAGGCGGTATACAAATACAGTAAATAAATAGATAAATAAATACAATCAAAGGGCTTTCTGAACCCCACCAACAAAAGAGTTAGGCCAAACTTCCCACTCAGAACCCCCATGATCAACAGAAAATACTATGTTTTCTGATGATCTTTGGTGACCCTTCCGACACCCCCTCATGACCTCCCCCCCGGGGGTCCCAACCCCCAGGTTAAGAAACACTTGACCGAGTAGCTTTTGAATAGAGATGGAAATTATACCCAGCTCTGGAGATTGTTAGACTTTGACTGCACATTTCACCATAATAATAATAATAACAAGAACAACAATATAATAATAATAATAATAATAATAATAATAATAATAATAATTTATTTATATTCCGCTATATCTCCCCAAAGGGACTCAGGATGAATTGACTAGTCCAGCTAACATTTTTGGTAGTCATGGTCCTATAAGATCTATTAGACTAGAAGTGACAGGGAAGTGATTTCTAAGTCACCTCCTCTTGGGGAAAAATACCAATATGGTCCAAACATCTCTAGAGGGTGTTTGAGGGTATTCTGGGGAAAAAATTGGTCTTTTAAAGATAGGGGTACAGCAGGGAAGGCTGATATGATCCTTGATCTTTGACAGTTGCCTGCCACTGATCTAGAGCACTACTTCTTTAACTTTGGGTCCTGACCCCAAATGGGGTTCCCTTAGCTCAATTTTGAGGTCATGAAAAATTCGACAACAGTAAAAGGTTTATGAATGCCACCCATTTTCACACATGTTTAGAGTGGATTCTACAATAATTGCTGTTTTCCACACAAAGGGAGAGCAGCCTGCTTAGCAAGCCTTGCTGGTTTAGTATCAGCAACTATTTGATTTTTATACCTATTATATACCTATTATATATATATATACCTGGGGTCATGTAAACATTTGTCGGTGGGGAAAGGAGACGTGAATGGGGAAAGGTTAAGAAACTCTGGTCTAGAGGGCTGAATGATTCCTATATCTGCTTTAAATGAAGGAATGCTGTGATTCAAGAGGATTGCTTGCTTTACATTGAACCTCACTGAATACAAAGGAAGAGCTGCAATATCCTATCACCTTGTCTGGCACACAATTCTGATCAAAGCTGCACTATGTTTCATTCAGAAGGAGAGAAAAAGAATACCATCAATGCCTAATGTGTTGAGGGCGTTTTAGCTATTTTTCACTCTCGTAATGATCACCAGGGTGTAACACATGGTAGGTCATATAATATTAAAGGAGAGAATAAAGATTGCAACATAAAAATTATATACTTCTTTAGAACATTAAACAGAAGGTAGCTTTAGCTGAAATATTTGTCTATAGCACTGAAAAGAAATCTATCATCAAGAGCATCAACAACGATTGGATATGACCAGAAACTGTGTGCAAGGAATGCAGAGAGGAGCAGGTTTATGCTTGCTGTTTCCGCTCCTGAATTACAGGTATTCAGAGATTCTAACTACAGAATCTGTATGCTTTTTCAGGTAGCCTATAGAACAGAGCTTTCGAAACTTTTTCATGTTGATAACACTTTTCGCAACACGGTAATTTAGTTTTACCAGCAAACCAAACCTTTATAAGAGTTTCATAATATATAAGGTGTATGTGTGTGTACTCACATAAATACACACATATACAGGTACATTCATACATACATGCGCACGCGCGCGCACACACACACACAATGTATAATGGCCTGTGGATCACAACCAGATACAGTGAAGACACCTGCCCTTGCACTTTGCTACTCTCCTGCTACGCATGCCCAGTGTGGAATACTTCTCACCACATTAAAACAATGGATGTGGCTCTTAATGAGACATGCCACATTGTCACAGTATGTCTACGCCCAACACTGCTGGAGAAATTATACTGTTTAGCCGGTATTGCACCACCTGGAAGTAGCAGCCTGTAATGAAAGGACCAAGGTACTGACCTCTCTGGCCCATCCTCTTGTTCGGATACCAGCCAAGCCAACACCTTAAATCAAGAAATGGCTTCCTACGATCTACAGAGATACTCACAAAAACACATCAGAAAGCGAGAGTCCAAAAGTGGCAGGCGAAAACCTGGAACCTCAATCAGTGGCTTTTACCAGATGGGAGACTCCCTCCTGGGCACACAGAAGCAGGCATGTAGCCGGGGGGGGGGGGCTCGGGGGGCTTCAGCCCCCCCCGAAATTCTCATGGTGGTTCGCGAAAAGGCCTTACTGGTGCATTATTTAAACTGTTATGTTTATTAATATCATGATTTGATCACCATTCTCAATATATCCCATATGCATGGGGGTATTGGGGTAATGATACAAAAGGTTTGCTAGGCTAGACCCTCTTTCACTCAGACTCAGCCCCCCCCCCGAAACTCAGCCCCCTCCGAAACCCCCCCCCCTGAAATTTTTTTAGCCCCCCCCCGAAACGAAATCCTGGCTACGGGCCTGCACAGAAGAGTGGGCAACTTGAAAGGCACTGAACAGACTGTGCTCTGGCACCAGGAGATGCAGAGCCAACCTTAAGAAATTGAGCTATAAAGTGGAGTTCACGACATGCAAGTGTGGAGAAGAGCAAACCAAAGAACATCTACTACAATGCAACCTGAGCCTTACCACATGAACAATAGAGAACCTCCTTACAGTGACACCAGAGGCACTCAAAGAGGCCAGCTTCTGGTCAAAGGAAATTTAGTACAATGCCAAGTATTTTACTTTGTTTGTGGTTTTTCTATACATTGCAACTGTATTCTCAACAAACAAACAAACAAATAAATAAAATGAGCTTGTTTCAATGACCTTGTGGAGTGGTTCCTCACAAACTTCATCGTTAACAGATTTTATTTCCGTATTTAGAAACGTATCCATTTTAGTGGTAATTACTGCAACTCAATTAACAAATTGTTTAATTTATAAAAGTTGTAACTGAACCTACACCTGGACAGCACCAGCACTCCACTTCTGTAGTGATAACTTTTCTGTAGTTTTTTAAAGCCGAGGCTGGATGGCCATGCGGGGGGGGGGGGGGGGGGCTCTGACTGTGCCTTCCTGTCTAGTAGAAGGAGGCTGGACTAGATGTCCTTTAGGGATCTCTTCCAGAAGAGTCTCCTTCTCTTGAGGTTTCTGAACAGAGACTGGATGAGAGTCTGTTGGGAGGGTTTTGTCTAGGTCTTCTTGCCTGGAAGAAGGGGCTTCAATCGGATGTTTGTGGGGGAAGGGAGAAATCTTTTTCATGTGACACACCTGTTTTGTCCCATTTGGAAAGCTCTGCTATAGAAAGTCAGTGCCCCTGATCATCAAGGCATGTTAAACCAACTGTTACTAGTAAAACCACTTCCTTAAATTAACTGTATACAGTTTCTGATCATGTGAAAATAGCTACAGTGCTGTCATTTAGGAATCTAAAATCAACTTCTGTTGGTGACATTTGTACACTGCCCTTAGTCTCAGGAACTCAGAGCAGCCAACTTGTTTCTTGCCTTCTCTTCACAATAACCCTAGGAGGTAGGTCAGTCTGAAACTGTGTCACTGACCCAAGGTCATCCAGTAATCTTATCAGACTTCAATAAGTAGGTTTCAAAACTCCTAACAAACGAGCACACGAAAAATACTGTACCCATTTATGTCTAATGGTGGATAGAATAGAAAATGGTGGATAGAATTCAGTGCACGTAACTTAGGTGCCATTTTTCAGAATTCATATCATATGAACTTTATCACCCATTCTTCCAGGACAAACTTTGCTGAATATTTGGAAATATTCACATATATATAAGGATTGTGTTTTCTAACAGAGGAAGGGATTGGGAAAATAATGTGATGAAAGATTCAAGGAGCTGGTAGAATACACAGAAGATAAAAACTGTGTTTGTGTGACAAAGCCACACCAGACTGTGGTCAATTTTTTTTTAAAAAAAAGTTATTCAAGAGGAAGAAGAGACACCTTAGGCAAGAGCGACCATTGGTTCCCGTCAAATCATAGCCCTTCTGCTTTCTTACTGCTTTATCCATCTTTTTTTCCCTGATAGCAAAAAAAAAAAAAAAAAAGTTGTATATAATCTCAAATCTTTGTTATTGCACCATCAATGAAGTACAGGCAGTCCCAAGTTATGAGCAAGATAGGTTATGTAGGTTTGTAATTACGGTAAGTTGAATTTGTTTGTAAGTCAGAACAGGTACATTTTTAAGTGTAACTCCAGCCACACACACACACACTAAGTGTAACTCCAGCCATTAAGTGTACTCCAGCCTATATATATATGGCCAGCGTTACACTTAAAATATACCTATTCTGATTTACAAACAAATTCAACACACACACACACACACACACACACACATATATATATATATATATATATCTCGCTTTCGATAGCATATGGAAGGGATAATCCAACCTGAGTCCCCTTGAGATCCACCCTGAGTCCTTTTGGGGAGATAGGGCAGAATATACTGTAAAAGTATTATTATTATTATTATTATTATTATTATTATTATTATTATTTCCTTTTAGTGTTAGTTTTCTGTCTGTGCCCGTTCAGCAGATTTCATCTCACTTTTTGCCCCTTGGATTTTGAAGAATTTGGCTTGTCGTGGAAGCAAGGATTGGTGATAAAGTTTCAGTGGAGACCCCCTTTCCCCATGATAATTCTTTCAAGAGTGAATTTCCCTTCTGAGAGGTAGATGTCTCTCACTTCCTGTTGTATCACACCCATTCTTTGCCAAGAGTTGTTTGTAAGTCAGGTGTTTGTAACTTGGGGACTGCCTGTATATTGCTGTTACACTGTGTTGTAAACCCTAACATAGAATGCATGGTTTAGGGAGAAAAGCAGAGCAAATGAATACCTTCTCTAACTGATATTGTAAGGTGCCGCCCATCTGAAAGCAACTCTGGATCCTGTACAGAATGTGAGAAAGAATGTTTCTTTTTTCCCATTCTTTTTGTGCTACTATTTACAGAGTCTGTCGGATATGCTGTTTTCAAGACTTTGAGAAATTTCACTTTTCCAAATCTGGTTCTGTTAACAAATTAACTACTCTGTGTTTTTTGAGTAGAAAGGATAGGCATTTGTTCTGTGCTGTGACCAATCCACAGGCATTGAAAGAATAACCTTCCTCCCTTGTTGATCAATGCCTTCAAGTCATTTCTGACTTGCGACAACCCTAAGGCAACCCTATCACAGAGTTTTCTGGTTCTGAAAGTGTGCGACTCATCCAAAACCACCCAGCTGATTTCCATGGCTAAGAGAGTAACTGAATCCTAATCTCAAGAGTAATAGTCCAACAATCAAACGACAACAGCCTGCTGGCTATCTAACCTCCCTACCTCCTGGTAACCCACAAAATATTGATAGGATAAGTAGTGCTACTCACCTGCACTTAGTAGAAAGAATTTAGCTTCCTTGTGTGTCCTCATTGTTCCTCTTTTGCCTCTCCTACCTTTTCTGTGGTTGCCAAATATCCAGTTCTTAAGTGAAGTTTTTGTATCTTGTGCTTGAAAAAGGACGACTTCCCTCCAGACTGCAGTTTTGAATTATATTCTCACTTCCGGCCTGCACCTGCTTTTTTACACTTCCATTTCCTTCTCACCTTTGCTCAGCGTCCCCCCACCTCTAACTAGAATGACAAGCTGTGTCACCACTAGGTTTGTAGGCTTGCTTCTCTTTCCCTCGCTAACTGAAGAAAATGACTCTGCCTTATTATTTTGCCCTACCCTCACCTAAGCAAACAAATCATTCTTGCTGCTTCTGTCTGAGAGGGACGTATACAAAAGAAGAACTGGGTTTCTCAAACCTTCAAATGGACATGTTACTACAAACCTGTTGAAACTGAGATAACACAAGTACTGCTCCAGGCACTATATGGGGTTTTTAAAGCGATAATTAAAGAGTGTCCTGTAGTTGCATCTATCAAGATTATCAGAACACTTTTCTAAATAAAGGATATTATCTATGGTAGTCTGATCCTTGGGCCCTTCCACATTACACAATTATAGGCAGTCTCTCAGTTACAAACATCTGACTTACTAACAATTCATAGTTCAGAACAGGGGTGAGACAACAGGAAGTGAGAGAAATCTACCTCTAGGAAGGGAAATTCACTCCTGAAAGAATTATCATGGGGAAAAGGGGTCTCCACTGAAGCTTTATCTTTGTTTTCATGCCAATTTTTTCAAAATCCAAGGGACAGAAAGTGAGGTGAAATCTCCTAAACAGGGGCACAGATAGGAAAACAAACACCAAAGGGATGTCATCCCTTCCAAGCTTTATCCTTGTTTCCACAACAAGCCATTTTTAAAAAAATCAAAATATCACTGGGATAGAAAGTCAGGTGAAATCTCCTGAAAGGGGACACAGACTACAAAAGAAACACTACAGTAGTGTTGTCTTTCATATGCTATCCTACGATCCTATACACACAGAGAGAGTAGAGTCTTGCTTATCCAACATAAACAGGCTGGCAGAATGATGGATAAGAGAAAATGTTGGATAATTAGGAGGGATTAAGGAAAAGCCTATTAAATGTCAAATTGCATTATGATTTTACAAATTAAGCACCAAAACATCATTTTTTACAACAAACCGACAGAAAAAGGCAGTTCAATACACGGTAATGTTATGTAGTAATTACTGTATTTACAAATTTAACACCAAAACATTGCAATGTATTGAAACAGCTGTGGATCCGGGTGGGAGGCAGCCTGCATTGGATAATAGGCTTGGTTGATCCAGTTCGTTAATTTCTTATCTCGTTATTAATTCATTAAATAATTACCTTTAGAAGCGATATCGACGCGTTTTGGCAACCTGGAAGTGTTTTTGTCATATCGAAGCCGCGTCCGCCATCTTCCTTACGACTTCCGCCAGTGAATTGTAAATGCTGGGGGCGTGGCCTTCAGGAACAGCTGTTCTTACCCACGGCCACCTCCTTTTTCTTTTCATCAGCGGCTTTGCGAGGTGGGTGTGACTACCTCCCTGGCGACAAGCGGCTATGCGGAAGAGCTGGCCGTAGCCACGCCCACCTCGCAAAGCCGCCGATACAAAAAGGAAGGAGGTGGGCATGGCCAAGCACAGCCCTCCTTGGAGGCCTCGCCCCCAGTGACCTCTGAGGAGCACTGTGCTTGGCCACGCCCACCTCTCCCTTGGACAGCTTGCCAGGGAAGAGAAAGAAAGGTGAGAGATTTTAAAAGTGTTAGTTGTAAAATCTCCAAGGAGCGCTATGCTTGGTCACTAGGGGCGAGGCATCCAAGGAGGGCTGTGCTTGGCCACGCCCACCTCTCCCTTCTGCATGGAAGCTTGCTGCAAGGGAAGGAAGAGAAACTGCGAGATTTTAATGGTTCTGGAGGGAGGGAAGGGCACCTTCCATTAATGAAACAAAGAAAACGATTCGTATTTCCTGGTATTTTCTATCTTTTTTTAAAGGAAATTTTGGAAATAATTTAAAAATCGAACCTCCAGCGCCCCCTACATATGAAACGAGTTTTAAAAACCATTTTTTTCTTGATCAACCAAGCCTATTGGATAATAAAGAACATTGGATGAGCGAAGGTTGGATAAGTGAAACTCTTTTGTATATACTGACACACACATATGGCTAGAGTTACGCTTTTACAAATTCAGCTTGAGAACAAACCTACAGAACCAATCTTGTTCTTTACTTGGGGACTGCCTTTATCGCAATAGCACTATAATGCTTTGATTTCACTCTAACTTCCATGGCTGGATCCTATTGAATCTTGGAGATTGTAGTTTGGTTAGGCACTACATGTATCTAGCTGAGAAATATCCCTCCCTGAATTGCAAATCCAAGAATTCCATAGGATGGAATCATGGTGTTAAACCAGAATGATAGTGGTATAACTATGCAGTGTGGAAGGGCCTCTGATCTACTTTCACATACTGAATTCTGCTGCCTTGTGTATGTGTTCATTAATATGTCCCATCCTCTAGATCTGAGGGAGATATATATTAAACCAACTTCACTAACTTAATGCAGTGCAAACATTGAAAATAATTTTAAAAGGCTAAAAATAGATTCAGTCATTCAGCATGTTAAAATGACAGATCAAAGCCTATTATAATGGTTTAGCATTTTTTAAAAAAATATTAACTGCCCTTATTCCATTGTAAGCAAATTCAATATCTTCTCCCACTCTACTGTTTTTTTTTTTTACTAAATTACATTTATAATTAAAACTTAGGAAATTGTTATTATGTTTCTGATTATCTTTAAAAAGATAATGTAGGTGCCATGTATATTTAAAAGCCTATATGTTACCACTTAATATATCAGTAACAGAGAATGGCTTTTCTTCTTTAGAGCTCTATATGTCCCAGAAGCCCAATGCACAGGAGTATAAACACTAATTAGGCATCTAATTCAAGACAGTGCAGGCCATAGTTATCTGTTTTATTCTCCTGTATGTATGCCTGAGGCACAAACTAGACATTAAAGAGGAATGCCCGTTCTATGAATAACCTGTTTTTCTTCCCATAATGGTATGTCCTCAAAGATATGTATGCCAACAATCAATGTTTATCTCCCATTGATCAATTTCAAAACAAGCCATTCCAAATGGAAGATACATAGGAAAAATTGTGCTTTCATAAACACCAATTGCAAAAAAATAATTAAAATGGAAATATAGTTTGTTCCTCATCCTTTACTTGACATACTTGACTTAGTTTACATAGGTAACATATCTTTTTAAAATATTTCAATTGTTTTTAAGTAGCAATTCAATTGTGATTACAGTAGCAATTAGCATAACTCATTATAGAACAATGACAACAACAACAACAATGGTTAAAGGACAACACCAAAAAAAGAGTTTGAAGAGTGCACAAAATTTGGCTAGAGAGGTTCCTTGATTGATATAAACAATTTGAAAAGACTAAAAGGACGATGGTGGAGCTGTGCATTGCTTCCCTACTACTCAATAGCTTGTGTCTGGAAATGCTATATTTAGAAGGATGATAAAATTTGAAGCTGACAGTTGTCCTGCCCCTTCGAGAAGAAATCAGAGAGAGGGCAAGAGGCCCACTGATCTTATCCTCCTTGTGTTCCCTGACAATTCACCTTTTTGGCTCCCAGCTTCTGTTCCCAAGAAGGAAAAACTTACTGTCAAGAGGAGACACACTTCCCCACCACAGACGGTAAGTTACCATTGGGATCTCACAATTTGCTGGGTCATTGTGTAGTGGAGCAACTCACTTCTCACTTATGGAGGCTTGCTTGCATTCCTGACATTTGAGACCAGCTGCAAGGGGGGTTGGGAGTGAGGGCTGAGTAAGGGAAGAGATACCAGAGGCCCTGGGGATTGAAAGCAGAACAGATCTTATTTCCTTTGAAAAAGGTGACAGAATCACTTAGAACAGTGGTTCTCAACCTTCCTAATGCCGTGACCCCTTAATACAGTTCCTCATGTTGTGGAGATCCCCAACCATAACGTTTTCATTACTACTTCATAACAGTAATTTTGCTACTGTTATGAATCGTAAATATCTGATATGCAGGATGTATTTTCATCCACTTGACAAAATTTGGCACAAATACCTGATACACCCAAATTTGAATACTGGTGGGGTTGGTGTGTGCGTGGGGGAGGGGGGGGTGATTTTGTCATTTGGGAGTTGTAGTTGCTGGGATTTATAGTTAACCTACAATCAAAGAGCATTATGAACTCCACCAACAATGGAATTGAACCAAATTTGGTACACAGAACTCCCGTGAGTAACAGAAAATACTGGAAGGATTTGGTGGGCATTGACCTTAAGTTTTGGAGTTGTAGTTCACCTACATCCAGAGAGCATTGTGGATTCAAACAATGATGGATCTGGACCAAACTTGACACGAATACTCAATATGCCCAAATGTGAACTGGTGAAGTTTGGGGAAAATAGACGTTGACATTTAGGAGTTGTAGCTGCGGGGATTTATAGTTCGCCTACAATCAAAGAGCATTCTAAACCCCACCAGTGATAGAATTGGGCTGAATTTCCCGCACAGAACCCACATGACCAACAGAAAATACTGTTTTCTGATGGTCTTTGGCATCCACTCTGACATCCCGCTCACGACACACACACACCCCTGGAGTCCCGACCCCCAGATAGAAGAAGCTTAAGAAACAACTGCTAACGTACTTTTAAGGCCCCATCTATATGACCATATAGTGCAATTTGAAACTGCATTATATGGTCATTGAATATTCATATAATGCTGATTGGTGCACTTAAACTGCATTATATGACTGTACTACACTGATTATGTAATGCAGTTTCAAGCTGCATTGTAATAATAATAATAATAATAATAATAAGAAGAAGAAGAAGAAGAAGAAGAAGAAGAAGAAGAATCTTTCTTTATACCCCGCCTCCATCTCCCCAATGGGGACTCGGGGCGGCTTACATGAGGCCAAGCCCAACAGTGCATTACAATAAAATAAAAACCAAAGCAAAAAAACAACACAATAAGATTAATAAAACATAAGAATACAGTAAACAATGTAAAAAATACAATGAAAAATCATTCACAATCACAGTGACAATGAGCGGGCCACATGTACAAGATAAAATGCTAAAAACTCAGGGTGAGATAGGAGTGGAGCAGATTATTTGTGAGGGAGAGGCTCATAAAAAACAGGGTTGTAAAAACAGGCCTTCAAACACGCAGGGAGAAGTGTCCTATAGGGACAAACATTGAGGGGGAGCAACAAAGAATAGATGTATGGTTACTCTCCAAAAGCGCAACGGAAAAGCCAGGTTTTGAGATCCTTCTTGAAGGTTGCTAGGGCGAGGGCTTGCCTAATCTCACTGGGCAATGAGTTCCAGTAAGGCAGTATAGATGGAGCCACTTCACATTGGGGATATAGAGCAGAGTGATTTTAATGTGGAAATAACGTAAATGTTCAATCTTCTGTAACTTTTTATATTAATGCTCAAGTGTACAGGACTAGTGAGTTTCTCGGAGATATATTTGTCTCCTGCTATACTGGCTGTGGACCTGTAGATGTTATTGTCCAACCTGAATAATTCTTCCAGCTTCTGAGCTTTTTGTTTGTTTGGAACCAAATCATAAAGAATCTTGATGACTTCAAGCAGTTTATTACTGAAAACAAACCTCTCCAGAGTCAGTCATCCATGCCTTCAGAAACATATTGATCTGCTTTGTACTACTTGGCAGATCGACCCCATTGTGGGACACTGTGACTTGGTGCATTCTGGTCCACCTAATCCTACCCTCTACCCAATTCCAGCCAGTTCCCACAGCAGCTATGGCAAGCAGTACGGATTCAGATGGTGAACAGGTGGTGCCAGATGAAGAAGGGCCTGATGTGAAAGCAGTCCAAGCCCATTATCTTCGAAGCCCCTCTCCCAGCCGGTGAGTGGTGTTTGCTTTTGGCTTGAAGTTTTATCTTTTTGTCAAGCGGGCCTCCTGAACACATAAAAGAAACTTTTCTTCTCCCTACTCACCTTCTAAAAATTTAACCTGTCACATTCTCCAAACCCTGATCAATAAAATAGATTAAAGCATTGTTTTTTAACACCTTCCAGAAATCAGGATGGAGAGCTTGTTACTTTCTTAGGTGATCCCTCATTGTCCGAGTATCATGACCTTCCAAGTGTAGTGTCTTGGTAGTGGGTGCATAGGTGAATGTAGAGCCCTATTCTTGACCCACATGTTCTTTCGCATTGGTTTCCAGGTGGAAGGCAGTCCAGGTCAGAGTTAGCTTGATGCGCCTTCCTCTTGCCATGTTCTTCCCTTTTGCTTTCCATTCGTGCCTCGTCAAATTCCACAGCACTTCTGGTCACAGCTGACCTCCTGTTAAGAGTGCTCAAGAGTCAGGGCTTCCCAGTTCTCAATGTCTCTGCCACAGTTTTTAAGGTTGGCTTTAAGCCCATCTTGGAATCTCTTTTCTTATCCACCAACATTTTGTTATCCGTTCTTGAGCTGGGAGTGTAGTAACTGCTTTGGGAGACAGTGATCAGGCATTCAGACAACGTGGCCAGTGCAGCAGAGATGGTGGCGTAGGAGCATCGCGTCAATGCTGGTGGTATTTGCTTCTTCTAGCATGCTGACATTTGTCTGCCTGAGATTTGCACAAGAGATTTGCAGGATTTTTCAGAGGCAGCACTGATGGAATTGTTCCAGGAGTCAAGTGTAATGTCTGTAGACAGTCCACGTTTCACAGGCGTATACCAGGGTTGGGAGGACAATAGCTCTAAAAATACATAGAGCTCATGTATTATTTAGCTAACCTAATTGGTTCAACAGAGATCCCCTGCCCAAAAAAAAAATCTTGGGAAGATTTGGTGAAACAAAACAGAAGCAGCAGAGCCCATCCAAGCTGCTGTTTGCATCAGCCTTACCACAGTTGTTGAGACTCACAAATTTGGGACAAGAGCACTGTTGGGTCTTGTACCCCATTTGGCTTTGAGGTTGCATCCAATAATGTGACATTCAAGTTGTAATTGTTTTTGAAATGTCAGTTACTTGGTTTGTTTTAGTCAACTGAAGTAGTCTTCTTCAGTGCTCTCAAACAATCAATTTCCATCTCTTTGTCTTTGTAGTTATTCTTTACTTTAAAAAGAACACAAATGCCTAAAACTCACATTTTATGTACAGTTACTTGAGGAATATGTCCTATGTAACTCAGTTGCACATATTTTGATGCATATTTGCTGTATATAAAAATAAATGTCTTTTCATTACTACTTTAACATCTGAAATAAATGTGTATCTGAAGAAGTATGTGATACAATCTTAGTTTTCACATAGGGTTCTTTCATTTTAAATGCAACAGGCCCATCGTATGGAATCCAGGGGTTTGTCGTGTCATGAAATATTTAAAACTTTCTGCCAGAGAGCTCTAGTTTTTCTCCAAACTATAAATCCAAGGTTTCCATAGGATGCATTGGAATCATGTGAAAGGTCCCATGATCCCAAAGCTTGTTGCAGTTTTGCTAAGACATTTTAATGGAAAACAACTCCCTTATATTGAGGGAAAGTGTGTTCAGTTTTCATTCACAGTAACATTTTGCCATTAGGACAGTGATCCTCCAAGCGGAAAGTTATTAGGGAAAATGTAAGTCTCTATCCAGTTTTTATTGCTAGAGCCAAGAAGCAGAACACTGATATACTCAGCCTAGTGAGTAAACACACTTGACACGTCATCTCCTTCCCTACTGCCTGTTATTGCTTAGAGCCAACACAATGTCTTAGCTCTTTTCACTGCTTAATGTACCATGTCCGGAGGTTGTGTTTTAGTTGGGAGAAATTACTTTGGAATACAGACTACTATTAAGGCAAGCAAGAGAGGCATTGAAAAGAACATGGAGTGACACAGGATGTGGGTGTGGGTGTGCATGTGCACCCGCATGCATGGGGAGGGGGAGTTTTTTGTCAGCGAATGCTCTTAAGCAGTGTTTCCCAACCTTTTTTGGTCCAGAACCACTTGACCAGGGACCACTCGCCAACATTAGTACTAAAAGGGTTATGAATCATTTTTTGGTAAATTTAGATTCAATTTGGTTATTTAGGGTGCTGATTCAGAAAATTGCATTGGATAGACCACATCAGCTCTAGTTTCTGATACAGAACATATGCCATCCAGAAGTCACCATCTGTTCGGTCACAGAAAGCCATATTTAATAATCTGAAACTGATGTAGTTGTAATCTTTCGTGGGTAGTGAGCCTCTCCCCTCTGACATCCTTGTTGCATTGGCACTATATGAGGGTTTCACAAGACAAGTTGCTCTCGTTGCCATGTGGTTTTGAGACAATAGTGTAGCAATGGTGAGGCTGCGGACCATATTTTCGTTCTTGCGGACCACTGGTTGAGAACCACTACTCTTAAGGGACTAGATGTATAGAAATGAATTTCTACATGGGGGGAACTCCCTCATGTATACCTTTCAGGGGCCATACGGCAGTGCTGGAAGCATGGGAGAGGACAGAACTAAATGTGTGGGTTCCCAAGGTCATATATGTGTGTGTGTTTAAATATCCCATTTTTACCATTTTTTCCATCTATCCTCCATTCAACATGCCTACGTACATACAAAAATGACCACCATCTGCACACATTCATATACCCAAACATATATCTTTTTCCTTTCGCATCTATGGGGAAAATGCTTTCTTGCTGTATGGTGCCTGCTGGTTTTTCTGATGTCCAGTGAGAGGCCAAGCTTTTGCAAATGTGTTTGAAGTGGCTTGTAGGCATTCCTTTGAATCAGCACAGACTACGTTATTGTCATCATATTGGAGTTCTATAACAGAAGTTGTGACCTTACTTTTGGCTTTCAGCCTATATAGCTTAAAGAGCTTGCCATCTGTCTGATAGTGATTTCCACACCAGTGGGAAGGTGTAGAATCATAGCGATGAAGATGTAAAATAAGGATGGAGCAATAACTCATCCCTATTTTACATGTGATCCCATCTTAAATTGTTTAATGTATTGTCGAAGGCTTTCATGGCCGGAATCACTGGGTTGTTGTAGGTTTTTCCGGGCTATATGGCCATGTTCTAGAGGCAATGGGTTACTTTGGAAACCGTTGCTGTCCAAGAATGTTGCCACTGTGTCATCATGGAGCAGCCACAGGATGTTCACCAATTTTTCAAGCCATCTTATTCTCAGAAAGATGGTCCAGAGAGCGTTGTGATTCACTGTGTCAAAGGCCTTTGCAAGGTTAATGAATGCCATGTACAAAGGTTTATTTTGTTCTCTGCATTTTTTGTTTTTGGAAGCTGTCATGCAGTGAAGATCATATCCACTGGAGGGGTGGAAGCCATTCTGGGATTAAAGGAGGGCATTTTCTTAAATAGGTAGAAGGCAGTTTGTGAATATTCTTGAGAGGATTTTCCCAACAGAGGTTAAAATGAAGATTCCTCGATAGTTTCCACAGTTGATTCTTTCTCCCTTTTTGAAAAGGGTGGTGATAATGGCATGCTTGAAGTCTGCTGGAATCTTTTCTGTCACCCACACTTTTTGTGGAGTGTTGTATCAGCTCAGGCTCACCCTCTTTAAAGATTTCAGCAGGGATCCCATCAGGTCCATTGGCTTTGATATTTTTTTAATTGGTTGATGGCTTTATTGACTTCCTCCAAGGCAGACAGTGCTGCAAGCTCATCCTCAGTTTGTTGCTAAAGGATTTGTGATAGAACCTCTTCAGCCACATTGGAACTGTAGTTAAGGAGGGTATTGTAATGCTCTTTCTGATGTAGCATAATGGATTTTTTGTCATTTGCATATGTATACACATACACACACAACTTCTCAGCTGATTGGGAAAATTGGGAACAAGCAGGAAAATAGTTTTGGAATCAACTGAAGAGAGTAAATTGAATCAAGGCACAAATAAAGAAGATGCAATGGGAAGCATTCAACCCTCAGATTGCTGGTTCCCACCCATGGATGACTAGTTCTAATCCTATTTACTCCACACAGTTTGCTGTAACTTTGTTTTCATTGTTCTTAAATAAACAGTCTGTCGTTAAGTATGAGTAGTTGTCAGTAAAAACCTATACTAAAATTGCATGATTGCTTATTCTAATACCTACACCTACACAACTGTGAGCACAGTATGGTAACAACATGTTCACAAGTGGGTGGAAGCCAGGTCTTCCTTGCTGTCTCAGTCCAGCCTCCACATGTTCAGTGTAAATAGAATCAATGCCACCATGGGCGTTTACAGCTGGAAACATGCAAACTGTCATCAGTCTGTCAGTGGCTATGTGGAGGATTGGATTGGCAACAGTGGAGACGTACTCTTTGCCCATGTGTGCTGGCTGCACATGTGAAAGGGACTTCTGTTCTCTGGAGTGTTCTTAGGTCCCTTCCTAAGAGAGATAAAAGGATAAATGAGGCTTTGTAGTCCTGATCCATTTTTCTCTTTTATCTCTTTCCCTCTTCCCATGACTAGAGATGAGAATGAGCACTGCTAGCCAAGCCATCTGTCTTTTGCCACAGCTTAGCTACACTTGGCCAAGTTCATGTTTCCCCCTTCCCTTTGCATATGGCTCATTTGCATAGACATTGTTAAGATACCCTTAGAACATTTGCAGTTGCTTTTTAACATGGTTTGGAATACAGTTGGTCTGCCACATATGCTGGGGTTTGTGGGTGGAAGAGCACTACAAATATGGCAAAACTGGAAAAATTTTTAAAAAACACACTTGCATGAAAGAACATGTCTCTAGACATCTCCATGTCCTCCAGTGTGATTCTGCTGGATCTTCACAATGAATTTATGCTGGATGACCTAGAGATTTCTGGAGACAACAGTGGTTCCCAACCTGTGGTCCACAAGAACTAAAATATGGTCCACAGCCTCACAGTTACTACATCAATGCAACAAGAGTGACTGGTCTCGCAAAACCCTCTTATAATGTCAAGGTTTATTAAATATGGTTTTCTGTGGGCGAGCAGATGGCGACCACTGGATGGCATATGTTCTGTATTGGAAACTAGAGATGATGTGGTTTATCCAATGCAATTTTCTGAATCAGCACCCCAAATAACCAAACCAAATCTAAAGTTGACCAAAAATTGATTTTGGTAC
This sequence comes from Anolis sagrei, assembly GCF_037176765.1. Lineage (NCBI taxonomy): Eukaryota > Metazoa > Chordata > Lepidosauria > Squamata > Anolidae > Anolis > Anolis sagrei. Next base: position 52,030,330 of record NC_090023.1, on the reverse strand, counting down.
TAAAGTTGGAGAGAGATTCCTGGTCAAAGTGATCCCTGGTTAAAAAAGAAAAGGTTGGGAACCACCATGTTAATCAAATCCTCAAATAAAATCCAACTAAAAATAAGTGCACAAATATGGAGGGCTGACTGTATTTCAAATATGTGAACACTCTAGATGTTATGAGGACATTAATCTACAAAATTGTAGAACGAAAAGAAGGTGGAATGAGGGCTAGCTATCATACTCTGGAACAGGACTTGTCTACATACAAGATGGTCAGAGTGCTTGATACCATTATTTCTTTGAAGTGTGGACAGTGGACCCTCCTTACTGAGCTGTGGCTGGAGATGTGTCTCTAAACAGAGGGAGGCTGAGAGAGGGTAGCTTATAACAGGTGGAGCCATGACCCCTATCAGATAGAAGGAAACAGTGCCTGGAGGTAGCTTTTAAACTGCTCTACCTTTTAGTGGGGTGGAGTTACTGTGCTCCTTGTCTTTAGGGAGCACAGTGAACCCCGTAGGAGATTGAATGGTGGGGGGGGGGCATTGGGAGCTGCATACGATGCGTTTTGGAAGCCCACGACAGAATCTGAGCAAGATAGCACCCTCTTAACTTCTCCATTAATTAGTATTTAGAGGCACAGTCCTCTTGCATGAATAATATGAAATTATTATGTCAAAATCTAAAGCTATCATAGTTAGAAGTCATTGATATTTTTATCATACATGAATTTGTCTAATACTCTTTTAAAGCTTGCCAGCATCACTACTCCCTGCATACCTAATTTCACGTATTAACTATGCACCAATATGACTTGTGTGAAGAAGTCTTTCCTTTACTGTTTTATAAATCTACCATTTTACTTAGAATCATAGAGTTGGAAGAGACCTCATGGGCCATCCAGTCCAACCTCCTGCCAGAAGCAGGAAAATCACATTCAAAGCACTCCTGACAGAAAGCCATCCAGTCTCTGTTTAAAAGCCTCCAAAGAAGGAGCCTCCATCACACCCCGGGCAGAGAGTTCCACCGCTGAACAGCTCTCACAGTTAGAATCATAGAATTGGAAGAGACCTTGTGGGCCATCCAATCCAACCCCCTGCCAAAAAGCAGGAAAATCACATTCAAAGCACCCCCAACAGATGACCATCCAGCCTCTGTTTAAAAGCCTCCAAAGCAGGAGCCTCCACCACACTCTGGGGCAGAGAGTTCCACTGCTGAACAGCTCTCACAGTCAGGAAGTTCTTCTTAATGCTCAGGTGGAATCTTCTTTCCTGTAGTTTGAAGCCATTGTTCTGTGTCCTAGTCTCCAGGGCAGCAGAAAACAAGCTTGCTCCCTCCTCCCTATGACTTCCCCCCACATATTTATACATGGCTATCATGTCTCCTCTTAGCCTGCTCTTTAAGCTGCTCCTCATAGGGTTGTTCTCCAGATCCTTGCTCATTTTAGTCACCCTCCTCTGGATACATTCCAGCTTGTCACTTCATTGGATATTGCAAGATTCTTAGAGAAGCCTGACCCTTCCTCTACACCACCTACTCCACATACTCAATGTGTATGTATATGTGAACGTGTGTTCATATGAATGTTATCCATCCCTCTAATCATCCCTTTTTAATAAGCTTCCTCTTGCTTCTCTTCTACCTGCCTGTTTACATGCTGAAGAACTGGCTGACTGAAGAAAGGATAAGGTTTCTTAGGTTACACACTTTCTTCTAGCCCAGCACCTTATTCAGTGCTATATACGTATATAGGGAAATCTATGTGCCTTGTCAAGAAGAAACAGCAACATGTTCTCTTCTGAAAATGTTAATGGCCTCATTCCTCATTTAGGAATGCTGAGTTCTGTGATAAAGATTCTTTCCCCCTGAAAGAAGCAAGTCTGCTTTTGCTGCCAAGTCTTATACTCAATGAAAAGCAGCAACCAATTATGATTTTTCAGTTAGTGCATCTGTATGATACATGTGTTTGTCACAGTCATATTTTTACCCTTCTGGAGGTGGCAAAATTCTGCAGTTCCTAAGCTACAGTTCTATGCATTCTTAAACTGTGTAGGATAAAATTCCATCTAAGGGAATGGAATTTGCTTCCAACTAAACATGTGGGAGATCAGTCTATTAGGTATTGTCCCGCACCAATGTTAAGATAGCTTTTCATAATTATTTTTCATCACACATCCCATTCTGCAAACACATAGTTAATGAAAAACATCTGTGAATTTTCGTTTGTCGATAGTGTGTGCACTGATGTTCCACATACACCATTGTGTTATATGTTGCACTGAATCATTATTATGTTTATTTGGGTTCATTTCAAACTTTTATATAATGTCTTCCTTTTAGATCTCAGGGTGGCAAACTAATTATCACAGTGTAACTGAAATAATAAAACACAAATAAGATTCTGAAAACAATAATCATTTAGGCACTAGTCAACCCACTTTTGTGAAATTGCACAACCAGGAAATCTTTGTTGTTAACACAAAGGGACCTTAATTTAGGGAAATGTTCCTGTCAGGTCCCTCATCCTTTAGGGCAGCTTTTCCCAACCTGGTGCTCTCCAGATATGTTGGATTACAACTCCAAAATCTTCAGTCAAAAAGGATACCACATTGGGAATCAATGTGTGATTTAGTAAGTATTAATGGAGGAAAATAGTATTTATATCTTAGTTCAGCAGAAAGCCAAAATCAAGGTTACAACAACATCTGTTATAGAACTCCAATATGCTGATGACAATGTCATCAGCCTAATCAGAAGACCTACAAGCACTTTAAACACCTTCACAGAAGCATACAAGAAGCTTGGCCTTTCATTGAACATCGAGAAAACCAAAGTGCTCTTCCAGCAGGCACCAGCCTATCCGTCTGCAATGCCAGAAATACAGCTTAATGGTATAACATTAGAAAATGTTGACCATTTCCACTACCTTGGCAGTCAGCATTGACATTGAAATACAACACCGCATGAGCTCTGCGAGTATTTCCTTGCCATAAACAAGCGGTTTCCTTGGCATTCCAAACTGCTTCAGTCTTCAGCTTCAAGATGCTGCATAACCACTCCCAGCAACAGCCAAAGGTTTCTTCAGCTCACAACGAGCCATCAAGCTAAGCCAAAATGCAAAACTCAAAGCTTGCAAACTTAATGCCTTGTTATATGCAGCAACTGATAACACACCCAATTAACTTGTGGCAACTGTATCAGAAAAGGTTCTGATCCTCCCTGTTACTTAGAAAAGACCTATTGTAAACCCCTAGTAGCAACATACAATTCCTCCCACATCAAAGAGGTAAGCCAAACTGGCAAATCACCATACATATAGAATGCAGGCTAACAATTATATACATTAACTAACAGTTAGTGGAGGCTTGGAAGGTTGCTGTTTCCCAAGGCAAAAAGTTTGCCCATGCCTGATCTGAGGACCCAAACTAGGTAAAAATTAAAGAGCACTGACCACCATGTAAATAAAATTATAGTTGGCTCTCAGATTATCTGTCCATGGATTTAACCTCTCTTTGAAGTCAACCATGAGGCTGTTGTGGCCCTTGATGAAAATGCGTTTGACACCCCTGGCATAGGGAGAAAGAATACTGTCTTCTTAATCTGCATTAGCCCTCAGGTGGAACTCTCTGGTGCTTTGTGCTCTCCAAACCAAGTGCCGGCCTCTCGCTTGCTGTGGCCTTCTCAATTGCCGCTGGCTTAAGAAGCTGGATGTCCATATAACGTTTCATGGTCAGTTGCTATGGAGACCCATTTTGATTAATTCAGCTGTCAGGAAGTCCTGTATTTATAGCATGCAGAGACATCTGGACCCTCTAGTGGATGAAAAAAGAAATCTTTCCCTCTTGTAAGAAGATTTTGTACATAATATATACACACATGGTCAGCTCCTTAACCTTAGCACATTAGTGACATTTGTGAATTGAGAGTGGAGAGTTTTCCGCCTTTTCAGATCATTTCGGGGCATCGCGCTTATTTCCAAGGGATGGATGTTGGGCTGATAACCTTGGAGCTCTAAGGCATCATTTGCCTCACGCCAGCTGCCCTATGAATTCTCCTCAGCTCGGGTTGTGAACACCTTATACGCCAATATTCCGCAACTATTTTTCATTACTGTATATCAAAGACTTTTACAGGCAATGTTTTACGATATCTGTGCATCGCGGTAGCTGTTATAACTATCTGAGCATTACTGCTTCCTTTTTTCAATAGAAGAAATGGGATTGGGAGACAGTGGGTGAATCTACCGAAGGATTTCCTTTTCCTCAAGGGAATTTCTGTGCAATGTTTCCATGTTTCCCCCCCATAATAATTTGCATATCCATAGGATAAAATCAATGTAAAGAATGAGAGATGCAGCATCTGTGTTCTCTAAATCTGCCATGGGCAAACTTTGGCCCTCCAGGTGTTTTGGACTGCAACTCCCACAATTCCTAACAGCCTATCAACTGTTAGGAATTGTGGGAGTTGAAGTACTAAACACCTGGAGGGCCAAAGTTTGCCCATGGCTGCTCTAAACGAATATTATGTTGTACTACATGTACATGTACGAAGCTAATTTGTGTGAAGGACACATTGATGATATTTAACTATAGGCGTATTGGAGACAGTTCATCTTTAAAATGGCAGACTTGTAGGAACGAGGGAGAAAGCCTTTTCCATTGTTGCTTCCCATCTTTGGAATTCACTACCTGGTGAGATTAGGCAAGCCCCCTCCTTAGCGGACTTCAAGAAAAACTGCTGTCTTGTTCTGAAACCGTTGTGAGGAGCTGCGATGTTAGAGGTGAGTGTCAAAAGACTTGCCAAAGCCTACCTCATGCAGTTGTCATTGATCAACAGATATTCAGTGATATCAGATGCAGGCACTGAGAGCATCTTCATGGAGCCCATCCATCTTTCATCTGCTGTGGCTGCCAAGCAGATCATCAAAGAAGGTAGGAGACAGAGGGGAAAGGTAATAAAGGCAATATTCAGCTTACAAGAGGAAAAAGGTTGGTGAGTAAGTGGCTCCATTTAAGGTTACAACAAACCTCTTCCCTTACAAAAAAAACAAAACCCTGAGCAGCATTTACAGAACCTTGTTTTCATACTTGCTTCCATATGGTATGGCTGTCCTTTCTTTGTTGATGTGATATCAAAGCTTGAAGTGTTATATTTTCCTCCTTTTCCTATTTCCAAATCAACTTTATAAAATTCAAAACAATTAAAATCTCCGTCTGACTGTTGTGACCAGGCTTTTAAACAGAGACTAGATGGCCATCTGTCAGGGGCACTTTCATTGCGGTTTTCCTGCATGGTAGGGAGTTGGACTAGATGGCCCATGTGTCTCTTCCAACTCTATGATTCTATGACGCCTAAGATGCTTTTGGTGTATTCTATGGCTTTACTTTACTTACTTAGGAGATCCCTTGTTGTCTGAGTATGATGACCTCCCAAGGGTTTTATTTTTTCTTGGAAGACACCTGTGCTTGAGTTTTTTTAATATGTTGAGGTTGGTGCACAGCCGATCAACACACAGTCTTCACAGAGTGAGGGTTCCAACCAGTGGCATGGTTAACATGGTTAGTGGTATAGTACAATATAGTAATATATAATACTATTATTATGCTATGCTAACAATTATAATATATTGTATGTACATATAATATTGATCATAGTATTGTAATAAAATATAATAATAATACAATATAGTAATATAGTAATTATATATTTTATATTACATGTATCATTACTAATAATATTGCAGTATAGTGGTATAGTACAATATAGTAATATATAATACTAATATTGTGCTATGCTAATAATATAATATATTGTATGTATATATAACTTGTAAGCCACTGAGTCCCCTTCAGAATGTGAAGGGCAGGATATAAATGTTGTAAATAAATAAATAATAAATAAACATGACGATGGTGGCTTCTCAATTTGTTGCAGCCTTTTTCCGCCTTCACAGCCATTGTAACATGTACCATGTTATCTTCCACCTGATCCGCCATTGAAGTCTTCAGGTCTTCGGATTGTGCTGAATTCTATGACTACTGTATATTTCATTAGTAGCTTTCTATCCAATGCCTTCCTGTTTCTCGTGGCAGCAGAATGACTGGTTGATTGCCTCCGAACTATGCCTTCTTATTAGTCAGTTCTTGTTACCTGAGATATCAAGTGATTTCCTCTCATTTAAAAATATTGCAAAATGAGATATATTAATTTCTCTCCCATCAAAGGTGTGACAGATTGTAGATCAATTGGCTGCAGTAGGGGATGAAAGTACTTTACAGAGGCTTGTGTAACAAAATGTATGCTAGCCCAGCATCCCACAGAGCTACAGCTATTACCTTTCTCTGTGGTCGATTAATTTGATTAATTAAAGTGTAATTATGAGTTTGTTAGCAATTTGCTGAACACAAAACAAAAGCTGCAAGGTGCAAGCTTTGTGTTAAAGCCAAGAAACAGGGTATAGTGATAAGTTATAAAAGAGTCTTGGCCATGGGAAATAACACTGCTGAACAAAATGGCCCTATGTTACATACCTCATGGATATGCCATTTAAATTCTACTTTCTGTAATGGGAGAAAAAGTTCCACATCATCACTGAAGGGGCTTAGTGTAAAAGACATTTAAGTTCTAAAAACAATCTTTCAATAGAGTACTTGAGCTATATATCATTTGTCTTTTGCTAGCAAAATTTATTTATTTATTTATTTATTTGATGCATTTATTAACCGCCATTCTCAGCCCTTTAGGGCGACTCATGGCGGTGTACAACACATATAAAAAGCAGTTTACAAAGAGGCAATTACAACAACCTATAAACAATACAACAATTACAAAGTTACACTAAAAATCCGCTTCGTCTCATAGTGGAATCATAACCAATCTCATATTCCTTGTTCCATTCCAGTCATCTTTACCACATTGTTCTAGCACTTAATTAAATGCCTTCTCGAACAGCCATGTCTTGAGGCTTTTTCGGAAGGACATGAGGGAGGGCGCCTGTCTGATGTCTGCAGGGAGAGTGTTCCACAGCCGGGGGGCCACCACCGAGAAGGCCCTCTCCCTCGTCCCCGCCAGACGTGCCTGTGAGGCAGGCGGGATCGAGAGAAGGGCCTCCCCAGACGATCTCAAGGTCCTCGTGGGCTCGTAGGCCAAGATGCGGTCCGAAAGGTATTTTGGGCCGGAACCGTTTAGGGCTTTGTAGGCCAAAAACCAGCACCTTAAATTGGGTCCGGTAGCAAATCGGCAGCCAATGGAGCTGGGACAACAAGGGCGTTGTGTGCTCCCTGCCTCCCGCTCCAGTTAGTAACATGGCTGCCGCGCGCTGAACCAGCTGAAGCTTCCGGGCCGTCTTCAAGGGCAGCCCCACGTAGAGAGCGTTGCAGTAGTCAAGGCGGGATGTGACCAGAGCGTGTACCACCGTGGCCAAGTCAGACTTCCCGAGATACGGGCGCAGCTGGCGCACGAGCCTGAGCTGTGCAAATGCTCCCCTGGTCACCGCTGAAACCTGGGGATCCAGGCTCAACGATGAGTCCAGGGTCACACCCAAGCTGCGAACCTGCGCCTTCAAGGGGAGTGCGACCCCATCCAGCACAGGCTGTAACCCTATACCCCGTTCGGCCTTGCGACTGACCAGGAGTACCTCTGTCTTGTCTGGATTTAATTTCAGTTTGTTCGCCCTCATCCAGACCGTTACAGCGGCCAGGCACCGGTTCAGGACCTCGACAGCCTCCTTGGTAGCAGGTGGAAAGGAGTGACAGAGTTGGACATCATCTGCGTACAGATGACACCGCACCCTGAAACTCCGGATGATCTCACCCAGCGGCTTCATGTAGATATTAAACAGCATGGGGGACAGTATGGAACCCTGTGGAACCCCACAAGTCAAAGGTTGTGGTGTAGAACAGGAGTCCCCCAATAACACCTTCTGGGTGCGGCCCTCCAGGAATGACTGGAGCCACTGCAAAGCAATGCCCCCAAGGTCCATTTCCGCAAGGCGCCCCAGAAGGATACCGTGGTCGACGGTATCGAAGGCCGCTGAGAGGTCCAGGAGCACCAACAGGAACACACTCCCCCTGTCTAGCTCCCGGCGCAGATCATCCACTAAGGCGACCAAGACCGTCTCGGTACCATGTCACGGTCTGAAACCAGACTGTGCCGGATCCAGATAATCCGTGTCTCTCAAGAATACCTGGAGTTGTGAGGCCACCACGCTTTCCATGACTTTGCCCAAAAAGGGGAGATTGGAAACAGGCCGAAAGTTGTCCAATTTAGTGGGGTCCAGTGATGGTTTCTTCAACAGCGGCTTTATAATAGCCTGTTTTAGGCTCGCTGGAATCTTGCCTTCCCGAAGGGAGGCATTCACCACCACTGTTACCCACTCAGCCAATCCCCCTCTGGCCTCCCTCAGAAGCCAAGATGGGCAGGGGTCTAGGATGGACGTGGTGGGCCTCATTCCTCCAAGTATCTTGTCCACATCCTCGGGTTTCACAAACTGAAAAGAATCCATCAAAATAGGACAAGCAGGTGCTCTTGTTACATCCTCAGAGACTGCATTTAACGCGGTGTCCAGCCCAGAACGGATCAAGGCGACTTTGTCTGCAAAGAACCGAGCAAATGCTTCGCAGCGCGTGATCGTATTGTCAGGGCTCCCGCCTGAGGTGGCGGGAGTTAAAAGACCTCTGACAATCCGAAACAACTCCGCCGGACGGTTCTTTGCAGACGCAATAGTGGCCGCAAAGAAGGTTTTCTTTGCGGCCTTTATTGCCGCGGCATATGCCCTAAGAAAGGACACAAACCGTGCTCGATTTGACTCGCTCGGATCCGAACGCCACACGCTCTCTAGTTCCCTCTTCCTTCGCTTCATCACTGCCAGCTCCTCAGTAAACCAAGGGGCTGGTTTAGCTCGGCTACTTGAGAGGGGACGTTCCGGAGCAATCATGTCAATAGCCCTGGCCATCTCCCCATTCCAGAGAGCGACCAAGGCTTCGACATGGTCACCTACCGAGGTGGCGGGAAAATCCCCAAGAGCCGTCAGGAATCCATTCGGATCCATCAGCCTCCTGGGGCGGACCATCTTAATAGGTCCTCCACCTTTGCAGAGGTTAGGGGGCGCAGTGAGCCTAAATCTGATCAGGCAGTGGTCGGTCCATGGCAACGGAGAGATGGACAACTCCTCCACACCGCCACCCTGTTCCCATCCCTGGCAGAAAACCAAGTCCAATGTGTGTCCAGCACAGTGGGTGGGGCCAGATATTTGTTGGGACAGCCTCATGGTTGCCATGGCAGACATGAAGTCCTGAGCCGCACCTGTGAGGGTCGCCTCGGCATGGATATTGAAGTCTCCCAGCACAAGGAGCTGTTGAGACTCCAACGCCAGGCTCGAGACCACCCCAGCTAGCTCAGGTAGGGAGACTGTAGTGCAGCGAGGTGGACGGTACACTAGCAGAATCCCTATTCTGTCCCGGTCACCCACCCTCAGGTAGACGCATTCAAAATTTGTGGTCTGCGGGATGGGGCACCTGGTCAGATGGATGGAATCTCTATAGACCACTGCGACCCCGCCTCCCCGACCTCCGGATCTCGGTTGGTGCTGCACGGAGAAGCCTGGAGGACAAAGCTGGGTCAGAGTTACTCCTCCAGCTTCATCCAACCAGGTCTCCGTGATGCACGCCAGATCTGCCCGCTCGTCCAGGATTAGGTCCTGGATCCAGGTCGTTTTTCCATTGACAGATCTGGCGTTCAACAGCACCACCTTCAATCCAGAGGGTCCGCTCACCTGGTCACACCAATTTACCTTAGGAGATCGATTTGGAATTGTTAATGTGGATAAATGGTCCGAATTTAACCGAATTTGAGGTCTCCTTTTCCCGCATCTCCTCCTTCCCACCACGACCTCTATGGGGGCCCCTCGGCTAGTGGAACACCTCCCCTCCTCCGTGCCGCAGTTCATGACCAAGGTCTTAGTCTCCGTTTCCCCAACTGTTTGGAATGTTGGCGTTTTTTCTTGCCAGTTGCCTTGGTCTTCTTTATCCCCCCTCCCCTCCTCATTGTTCTTCACAGGCTCCAGCCCACTTCCTCCCCTGCCCCTTTCACCGGTCAATAATATCAGGGACAGTAAACATAGAAGGGTGGGGGACCACATGGATGGAAACAGTACACTTCAGTGGATGGTAGTGATACAGGTGGTAACGTTTAGCCGCGAAAGTCAGATGGTACCTAAAGTGCTTGAATCTTAAAGTGCAACAGTAGTAAACTCCGCGGTTGCGAGCCACTAGGGCGATTCATAAAGGTGCAGGATCTTAAAATGCGACTAAGCCCAGAAACTGGCCCTCAATACTACTAAAGTGCGGCAGGAGGGATCGGGGAAGGGGTAAAAATACCCATTTTTAAAAAATCAATTTATTTCCATAGAGTTGGAAAAGACCTCATGGGCTATCCAGTCCAACCCCCTGCCAAGATGTAGGAAAATGGCATTCAAAGCACCCCAGACAGATGGCCATCTAGCCTCTGTTTAAAAGCCTCCAAAGAAGGAGCCTCCACCATACTCCGGAGCAGAGAGTTCCACAGCTGAACAGCTCTCACAGTTAGAAAGTTCTTGCTAATGTTCAGGTGGAATCTCCTTTCCTATAGTTTGAAGCCTTTGTTCCATTGTTCCCTAGTCTCCAGAACAGCAGAAAACAAGCCTGCCCCCTCACCAGTGCACTCTTTCTTATCCACCCAACACCCAAACACCCTATTATTATTATTATTATTATTATTATTATTATTATTACTATTTGATACACAACAAGATTAGTACACAGCAAACAAAATCACTATGCTGGCTTTTGTATTTGATCACAGGTGAGATACTACCCAAGTGCCTAAGACTGTGATATAATAATGTGTGCAGATCCAAGTAGGGTGGCCTTTTGCAGCTGACAGATGGTAATTTTGCCAGCACCAATTGTTTTTAAGTGCAGGCCAAGGTCTTTAGGTACTGCATCCAGTGTGCCGATCACTGGGACCACCTTTACTAACTTGTGCCAGAGTCTTTGTAGTTTTATCTTTAAATCTCATATTGTGTAAGCTTTTCGAGTTGTTTCTCAACAGTTCTGCTGTCAACTGGGATTGTTGTTGTTATTATTATTATTATTATTTGAAACACAACAAGATTAGTACACAGCAAACAAGATCACTATGCTGGTTGTTGTATTGGATCACATGTCGGACACTTCCCAAGTGTCTAGGACGATATGATGTATTGGCGAATAATGCATGCAGATCCCATTATTATTATTATTATTATTATTATTATTATTATTATTATTATTAGAAACATAACAAGATTAGTACACAGAAAAAGTCACTATGCTGGCTGTTGTATTGGATCACACGTCAGACACTTCCCAAATATTATTATTATTATTATTATTATTATTATTAGTTTATTGATGCAAAACCACAGTATGTCATAGCAAACGAGATCTATATGCTGGATTTCGTATCACAAAATCACAAGTCAAACACTTCCCAAGCGTCTAGGACTATGTGACGTATTTTCGAATTATGAGCGCAGATCCAAGTAAATGTGGTCTTTTGCAGTTGATGGATCGTGATTTTGTCGATGATGATGATGATGATGATGATTCTCTCCATCCTGATACCATTAAGCTTTTACCAGTTCTAGTTAGCTTACAAAATCCTGTGTCCACTTCAAACCAGTGCTATATGTTTCCTCTTGCACTCCTCTTTTTTATGGTCTTCCCCTCCACTTTGTTATTCCTTCAGCCTCTCAATCGCCTAACTCTTCTCTTCATCATCAGATGCCAAGCGTCTCTCTCAAGGTTGTCAAATTCTAGTTTCCCAAATTTAGACGACACTTTTGGAGATTATTCAAATAGTTTGCTTTTAGAAAAATCATTTGACCAGTTTTGAAATGTTGACCAGTTTGCACATAGACAACACATTGCTAGGCAGAAACGGAAAGTGGCTTTGCTACATTTTTTAGATTCTTTGCATGAACTGCAGGCTTGTACAACATCACTTCAAAGTGTTTATGTACTGTGGGACCAAGCATTCAACCAGTAAATAGTGCAATAAGGATAACAGACTCATGGAATTCACAATTGGATAGGCCTTGTACTGCGATCTGGATTACGTGATTTTAAATGATGTTTTAATAATTAATGTTTATTGTATGGTTTTAATTGTTTTTATATTTATATGTATTGGGATCAAATTGCTGCCTGATGTAAGCCTGCCCTGAGTCCCCTACTAGGGTGAGAAGGGAGGGATACAAATATATGACATAAAAATACCAAATATTGCCATGAATCTTTTTCTTTGTGATGTTTGCTTTTCACAGAGCCCCTCCGCTTTTAACATCTCAGGGAAATGCAGAAAGTAAAGTGATAAGGCTTTCCCAAGAATGGGGATTTCCACAAATTTTGTAGCCTTGATAAGGTAGTTGAGTATTACCTAGCATTGGTAATGTTCAGCAACAGCAGCATATTTTTATGCTCCTTTTCCATGATACAACTAGCGAGTCATCAGGAAAAAATTACATAATACAAACTGACAATAGTTTCAAATGATCCAAGGACAATTAGAATTCAAGTAATAACAATTCATACAACAGCCTAAACATCCCAGAGTAACAAATATGCAGTAATATTAGATATTAAAGAATCCACCAATACCATATCTAAATCAACTTCATGTATAATTTTATTTATTTATTTATTTACAGTAATTATATTCTGCCCTTCTCACCCCACAGGGGACTCAAGGTGGATCACAATGTGCTTATACATGGCAAACATTCAATGCTATAGACACACAACATATACAGACAGACACACAGGGGCTATTTAACTTTCCAGCTTCATGATCGAATTCCAGCCACCGGGGGAGCTGTCGCTTCACCGTCCACTTGTGACACTGATGGAGTACTTCCTCATTCTTTTGCATACTGCTAGAGATTTTTATGGCACCGTAAATTAGTTAAATTAGCCTGCCCACATAAGTAGTACCTAAATTTCCTACTCGACAGATGCAACTATCTTTTGGGCTGCAAAGGTCAACAGCAAGCTAGACAAATGGTCAGGAGCTTACTCCGACCCGGGCTGGCATCGAACTCATGACCTTTCAGTCACTCCAAACCAGCTGCGTCACACCCGGTCCATGTGTAAGTCAACCTCATGTGTAAGGGCAAGTTTTATTGCCAAAATGAACATTTTGATGTGACTCATGGATAAGTCGAGGGTTATTCTGTGGAGAGTGGAAAGCACCAAGGCCATTTCAGGTGACCAACTGCATCTGGCCACTGCCACCATTTTGCTACCTAGGTATTGAAAAGGGCCAGAAGTAGCATCAAGGCAGAGAGATTAGGGAAGATCGGTGCTTTTTGTAGGCTCTCCCAGGATGGACTATGTTCTTGTCTTTTGCCACTCTACTCAAAAAAGAGTGTGCAGGTACAGCTGTACCAGGAGCTCCAATTTTGTTTGCTTTGCATTGAATGTTTGTTGTAGCCCTAAGTTTCAGGGACTCTGCAGATAGGTGGCTTCTTTTGGTTGCAATCATAGGGCAAGCCACCTGTCAATTATAGTTAGGTTCCCTGGTCCCGCCCTCTTTTGGGTTTTTGGTGGGAATAGGAGCCATTTTGAGTTCAGTCCACACAGAGAAGCTTTCCATACAGGACATAATACCAAGAGCTTCTGTAGAAAGCTTTGTCTTCTACAGCTTGGCCGGGGTTACACAGCCCACAGCTTGGCCGAGGATTATACAGCTTTACAGCTCCTTTGCTGAGGGACTTCAGCCAGCCATCACCGAAACCTGAACTCCTTTTTCCTCTGGAAAGCCAGAAGCAGTTGGTACCGGGTGCAGGGGCTCCACGCCAACAGAGGCAAAGACAGACTGCCCAAATTAGAAGTTAAGGATTTCCCCATTAGTTACAGTTATGAAGATAGTGCCTGTTCCCTGTGGACAAGATTGAGAGAGAGCCAATAGACTGTTAAGAAAGCCTTGAAATACCTGTTTGTTTTCATTAATAAAGAACTTTGTTGAATCTTTAAGTATTCTAGAGACTGTGTTTTAAGGAAATCCAAAGGCCTTTAATCTGAGGCAGCCCTGGCGTCCCGTTGGGCACACAGAATTTATGTCCTGTCTACAGTCTGATGCACAGGCCCAGCGTGCGACAGCACAAAGAGAATGGTTCCTTTTTTGATAAGAGCCAAGGTACAATACTCCCATTGATCCATGAATAAGTCAACAAAATTTTGGGGGTTGATTTTTTTGGACTACAGTTTTCTAGACTTACATATGAGTATATAGGATAATTCACACAAAGGTGCAATTTGAAATGTCCAAGGATAGATGCCCCTGGCATAACACCTAAAGAACACTCTATTCTTTGAGACTGGAGCCAGGGTCCTGCTTTCTGGGCCAGTTGGAAATGGTCTAGAGTAGGCTTGGGCCCAATCAGTTTATTCGGTGGTCCATTTCTTGTAATCCCCCCCGAAAACAGAACGGGGAGGAGAAAACCGAAAAGCTAGGCAAAACCAATCAAGAGAGCCGGATTTATCAGTGACTGGAGAGGATGGAGTTAAGTTTGCATTATACCTGAGGCAGGGGTCCGCCGTGGAGCTCCTGGAGCCAATACTGCATCGTCTTTTCTCCCTCCCCGGTAGCAGAATTCAATCATTTAAAGTCAATTTATCTTTAAATGAAAAAAATATAGCCCTGAATTGTATGCCTTCGGGGCAGAAGACTAGTACAAGTTTAGCAGTCAAGGTTTCACCGTCTGAGAAAACACACATTATTTAAAATTACTGTGGCCAGCAGTCTCTAGTTTGCATTCAGTGTGTGGCATTGGAATGCAATGCAAGCATTACTTAAGTGGCTCACTTAAAAACTAAACACATTGTTTTTCTTCTTCCATGCAGCATAAAAGTATTTTGAATACAAGTTTAGTATCTCTTATCCATAATACATGGGGCCAATAGTATTTTGGATTTTTATTTTTTTTTTGGATTTTGGAATACCTCTATTTGCATAGACATATATAATGAGATGGGGGCCCCTGGTGGCAAAGTGGGTTAAACCACTGAGCTGCTGAACTTGCTGACCAAAAGGTTGGCAGTTCAAATCCAGGGAGCAGGGTGAGCTCCTGCTGTTAGCCCCAGGTTCTGCCAAACTAGAAGTTCAAAAACATGCAAATGTGAGTAGATCAATAGGTACCGCTTCTGTGGGAAGGTAATGGCGGTCCATGCAGTCATGCCAGCCACATGACCTTGGAGGTGTCTACGGACAACGCTGGTTCTTTCGCTTTGAAATGGAGATGAGCCCCACCACCACCACAAAGTCAGACACGACTAGACTTAATGTCAGAGGAAACCTTTACCTTTACTATATAATGAGGTATCTTGAGAACAGAACCCAAGTCTACACATGGAATTCATCTTTGTTTCAAATACACCCTATACACATAGCCTAATTTAATACAATTTTGAAAAAATGAAAAATCACATACATTGAACCATCAAAAGCAACGATGTCACTATGTCATCTATCTATGTGGACAATTATAGATTTTTGAGTATTTTGGATTTTGGGATAAGGGATGTTCAGCCCATACTATGGTATAGAAGAGTTTCCTGATATTATAGAATGATGAGGGTTATGAGTCCATACAAACTGTAGCTTGAGTATCAGTGTAACTGTATATTAAAGTAAAGGAATTGATGCTACCCTAGGCATGATGTCAGCAGTAGATAATCTTAAAATGGTATCTGCAATTATGAAATTGAAGATCTTCATTCATTTCAGAATTGAAGACAAAGGAAGTGAAGGTAGATACTACATGTCCTGGAATGCTGGAATCTGCAGAGCAGCTATTGGTGGAAGACCTGTACAATCGAGTGAAGGAAAAGATAGATGACACCAGTCTTTTCAACACACCTTGTGTCATGGACTTGCAGAGGGCACTTGTGAAAGACCGCCTTGAGTCCCCAAGGGATTCTATTGATGAAGTCTGGCCCAATATCTTTATAGCAGAAAAGTAAGTAGGATTCTCCCTTCCTCCTTGAATAAAAATCAGAAATGTGAGTTTCTCAAGTTATGTTGTATAAAAAGATTAATAACAACAACAGCAGCAGCAGCAGCAGCAACAACTCTGGGACTTCCGAATTCAGATACAGAGTTTTGGAGCACAATACTCCTGACCTCATGATCGTGTTAAAAAACAAAGTATGGATTGTTGATGTTGCAATCCCAGGTGACAGCAGGATTGTAGAGAAACAACTGGAAAAGCTGACACAATATGAGGATTTAAAGATCAAACTGCAAAGACTCTGGCACAAGCCAGTCAAGGTGGTCCCAGTGTTGATCGGTACACTGGGTGCAGTGCCTAAAGACCTTGGCCTGCACTTAAACACAATTGGTGCTGACAAAATTACCATCTGCCAGCTGCAGAAGGCCACCTTACTGGGATCTCCACGCATTATTCACTGATACATCACACAGACCTAGACACTTGGGAAGTGTTTGATCCAAGACAACAGCCAGCAGAGTGTCTGCTGTGGACTCATCTTGTTGTGTTTCAAATAATAATAATAATAACTTTCTTTGTGTATCCCACCTCCATCTCCCCAAAGGGACTCGGGGCGGCAAATATGGGGACAAGCCCAATCAACATAGTTTAAAATATAACACAATGAAATTCATAAAACAATATCACAAAACAGTATGAAATAACCATCAAACAACAACAATAGCCTGACATAGTAAATAATTTCTGTGCTTGGGAAGTGGGCTGATGCAAATCAGTTACAGGGACAGGGCTGATGGATAAAGTGCAAAATCCAGATGACAGATTAGAAGGGCAATATGAAGTAGAACACTATATCTATAGGTTGTTGTAGGTTTCTTCAGGCTATATGGCCATGTTCTAGAGGCATTCTCTCCTGACATTTCGCCTGCATCTATGGCAAGCATCTTCAGAGGTAGTCTGTTGGAACTAGGAAAATGGGTTTATATATCTGTGGAATGACCAGGGTGGGACAAAGGACTCTTGCTCCTATTATTATTATTATTATTATTATTATTATTATTATACTGACACAAAAACACAGTATGACACAGCAAACAAGATATACATGCTGGATTTCGTATCACAAAATCATAAGTCGAACACTTCCCAAGTGTTTAATAAATTTGTTGTTGTTGTTGTTGTTGTTGTTGTTGTTGTTACAAAGGCTGGGTGGCTATCTGTTGGGGGTGCTTTGATTGTGCTTTTCCTATATAGCTTGAGGGGGTTGGACTGGATGCTCCTATTATAATATGCTGGGGGTGCTTTGTGTCAAAAAGTTTGCCCATTCCTGATATATATACATTATATATAACATGACATAACATAACAACATAACATAACATAACATAACATAACATAACATAACATAACATAACATAACATTAACATTAACATTTCTTGGGGCTCCACAAGAAACTTTTGCTTCAAAAAGGGATCCATAGCTGAAAAAGTTTGAAAACTCCTGACCTAGAGGACCACCTTCTCCCCTTTGAGCCTACCTGTTTGTAGGATCATGGGGGAGAATCTTCCTGTTTTGTCCATAGTACGGCCATCCCATTGTAAGCTGAAAGAGGAGTTTTCCTATGGTTTTAAACTCTTGCCACTGGAGGTGCATTTGCTCCCCTCCCTGTCTGGCCAATACATTTTTATTCTGTTAGCATTTGACCTGTCACATTAATGCACTTTTAGCAGACTACCCTCTTCTTTTAGATGTGTTTGTATAGCTTATTCCTGTCCCTGAGGTCCTTTGTTCTATTGTAATGCTTTTCTGAATGGATTTTATAGCAGTTGTTTTAAATTTTGCTGCTGGTCTCTCTGAGTAGTGTGGTTACAATAGAGGGCCAGGATATAAATCTGCTTAACCAAAATAAAATACTTGTGAAGTATCTGAAAAAGAGAAGGCACATTATAACATTTTGTGCTCCATCAGATATTTAACACGCCTTGTGAACCTGCTCTATTCTCTGCATTTCTTATCCCGCTTTGGCCATCTGAAAAATAGATCACACATAGTGCAGGTTGTAAAAGTTTTCTGGGTCTGTACTGATTCCCATTAGGGTGTCATCAGCCAATTCTCTGTTGTCGGTGTTCTGGTTATAAGATTAGCTTTGAAATACTCAAGATATAAGCCAGTATCCCATCTCTCTTCCTTTGCCTTGAAGGAGTGTTGCAGTCAACAAAGGCCGCCTAAAGAGAATAGGAATTACACATATCCTGAATGCTGCTCACGGCACTGGTGTGTATACAGGACCAGACTTCTATAATGGCATGGAAATCCAGTACCTGGGCATCGAGGTAGATGATTTCCCAGATATGGACATCTCTAAACATTTTCGCCAGGCTGCAGAGTTCCTTGATGAAGCATTACTAACCTATAAAGGTAAATAAGCCAAACAGTGCTCTTTATTTCATTATCATTTGTCAATTACCATTGTCATTATATAAACGAATAATATTGTGCTGTCCTTCAAACAGTTTTTTAATGCTTTGATAATCTTTTGAAAGGAGCCCCAGTGGTGCAATGGGTTAAACCCTTGTGCCAGCAGGACTGCTGACCAAAAGGTCGATGGTTCGAATCCGAGGAGCAGAGGGAGCTTCTGTCTGTCAGCTGCAGCTTCCCATGCAGGGACATGAGAGAAGCCTCCCACAGGATGGTAAAACATCCAGGCATCTCCTGGGCAATGTCCTTGCAGACGGCCAATTTTCTCACACCAGAAGCAACTTGCTGTTTCTCAAGCCACTCCTGACATGGGAAAAAATCTTTTGAAAATAGTACGATGACACACACTGGGAAGATAGAAACTAGATATTTCTAAGTTTTTCTCTAAGTAAAAATGGGAAACATGTGAAATTCAAAAACATTTAATATCAGTAAGGAGGAAGAATTTATTTTTCTCTTACACACACGCAAACCACTAAAAAAACTACCACTATCGGTTTTTTAGCATAATTCATGAACTAGGGAAGATTTGATTCTTCCACAATCGGATGAAACATCCAAACTTGTAACATGAATTTGAAGATAATATTATAAGGAGATATTGCACAAAATTTTGTTTTCTGAAGTTGTCTTTTATTTTATTTATCACTAAGACTAACCTTGGCAGGCACTAAGAACTGTTGGGTTGCTGTGAATTTTCCAGGCTGTATGGCCATGTTTAAGAAGCATTCTCTCCTGATGTTTTGTCCACATCTATGGCTGCCATCCTCAGAGGTTATGAGATTTGTTGGAAACTAGGCAAGTGGGGTTTATTGGCCACCTTTATTAGCATTGAATAACCTTGCAGCTTCAAAACTTGGCTGCTTCCTGCCTGGGGAAATCCTTTGTTGGGAGGTGATTAGCTGGCCCTGATTGTTAATTGTCTGGAATTCCCTGTTGTTTGAGTGTTCCTCTTTATTTACTGTCCTGATTTTAGAGGGTTTTTTTTAAATACTGGTAGCCAGATTTTGTTCATTTTTATGGTTTTCTCCTTTTTGTTGAAATTGTCCACATGCTTGTGGATTTCAGTGGCTTCTCTGTGTAGTCTGATGTGGTGGTTGTTAGAGTGGTCCAGCATTTCTGCATTCTCAAATAATAATACTGGCTACCAGTATTTAAAAAACTCTAAAATCAGGTCAGTAAATAAAGAACTACACTCAAAAACAGGGAAATTCCAGACAAGAAACAATGAGGGCCAGCTAATCACCTCTCAACAAAGGATTACCCCAGGCAGGAAGCAACCAAGCTTTGAAGCTGCAAATCTATTCAATACTAACCAAGGTGAGCAATTGCAACATTCACACTTGCCTCAAACAGACAAGTTTTTTTCTCCCACCCTGGACATTCCACAGATATATAAGCCCCATTTGCCCAGTTTCCAAAAGACTTCATAACCTCTGAGAATGCCTGCCATAGATGTGGGTGAAACGTCAGGAGAGAATGCTTCTTGAACATGGCCATACAGCCCAGAAAACTCACAGCAACCCAGTGATTCTGGCCATGAAAGCCTTTCAGAGCACATTAAGAACTGTTTTTTGGTTTGGAAACTAATTCTGAAATATCCTAGTTACCCCTGAGAATAATTGATCACCTGTATCATTTACTTCTAGGAAAAGTTTTAGTCAGCAGTGAAATGGGAATCAGTCGCTCAGCAGTGCTGGTAGCTGCTTACCTGATGATCTTTCATCACATGACAATCTTGGAGGCCTTGATGACTATACGGAAGAAGCGAGCCATATATCCTAATGATGGTTTCTTGAAACAGCTAAGGGAACTCAACGAAAATCTTTTGGAGGAACGACAAGAAGACATTGAAGAAGATACTGATGACACAAGTAGCCAAAGTTCTGTGGTTAGAGCTGGAAGCTGTTCCTTGTTGTCTGAGAGAGGGAATTCTGGCAGTATCATGGGAGCCAAAGTCCATTCTATCACAGTTGAGGAGGATGACACCACAAGCCTCCTGGGAAGTGTAATGAGTGCTTCTTCTATGGGAAAATCAAGCTTGGTTTCCAAACAGCCTACTCTAATCAGTGAAGAAGAAGAGGAGGAACTCTATGAAGAATGGAGGAAAAAGCAGGGCTTGCCTGCCAGGGAACTTCCAAATAAAGACGGAGAGAACAAACCTTCAGATCTTTCATTTCCAGAACAGGATAATTCTGAGGAGGATACTGAACGGTTGATCAAAGAATGGCAACGCAAAAATGAGAAATGCCAAATGGAAAGCTACTTGTTTCCCAAAGAGGAGGATGGAGACTCTAGCATGGGAGAAAGACTACATTCTGTAAATAATATAAGTGATACTGAGAGTGTGAGTAGCCAACAAATCAAGATCCTGAAACAACAACTGGAAGCAAGTGGCATCAACAGAACAAGGAGAGGGCGCACAGATTCTATGTCTACAGAAAGTAGTTGGGATATGTGGAATGAGAGGATGATGGAGATAGAGAAAGAAGCTGCTCAGAGATATTGTTCCAGAAGTAAACATAGTAATGAGAAGCCAGAAAATGGAACAAAAGAAAGAGATGTGGATGAGGAAAGTATATTATCAGATGCTAGTTCCTTTTATAATTTTTGTCAAAAGAACAAAGATAAACTGACTGCTTTGGAAAGATGGAAGATCAAAAGAATCCAGTTTGGTTTTCACAAAAAAGACCAGGAAGGCTCTGAGCAATCCAAGGTTGAAGGTGGCAGCCAACAAGGTAACGATACTACAGAAGAGCAGAAGAACTTGTCAGATGTCAACCTAACAGCCTACCAAGCCTGGAAGGCTAAACACCAGAAGAAGGTGGGCAATGATAATAAGGATGAAATTGTGGAACTGGCTAAAGTTGAAGATTCTGCTTCTTCCAGGAGAAAACAGAGACGAATGGAGTTACTTGAGCATTCAAAGAAAGTTTTGGAGGAAAGCCAGTCTCTCTGCAGCTGGGAAGCAGATAGTGCAATGAGTGGAAGTATCCCATTGTCAGCCTTTTGGCCATCACCAGCTTCTGTAAATGGCACCGATGATTCTGCTTCAGCATTGAGCATGCAAACCAATCGCTCCTCTTTATCTCAGGCCAGAAGCAATTGTGGGGCCATGTCAGGGCATGCACTAGGAGCAAGTATGCCCAATATCCCCCTTGGTCCAGACAACACAATATCAGTAGCCAGTATTCAAAACTGGATTGCCAATGTTGTTAGTGAAACTATTGCTCAGAAACAAAATGAGATCTTGATGTTGTCACGGCCTTCATCTGTACTGGCTTCTAGTGTTAAATCAGGTGATGCAGACAGATATCTGGATGATGACAAGACTTCTATGCTTAGTGCAAAGAGTGGCTTTTCTCTAGCTAATTCCTTGCTCCACAAGCAAGACGCACAGTATGCTGACACTCGATCCACCCTGTCTTGCGACACATCAATGAGTGGAAGGATGGAAGGATCCAGTTCAAGCAGGAGAGTGACACAAACAAGCAAGCCTCTTTTCAGTCTCTTTGCTGATGAAGTTGACCTGAAGAATCTTAGCAGAAAGGAAAAGAAGATGCAGCTGGAAATGAAAGAGAAGATGTCAGATTACCAGACTGAGAAGCTTATCAGCGACAATAAACGCAGCACTTTATTTAAGAAGAAGAAGATCAAGGGTGATGAGGATGGGGATGAGACAACAGGAAATGATACAGAAAGCATAATTGGTGGACTTAAGTTCCCAGTGCAAACAAATCTTGATCACACTGATACAGCTTCCACTTTCTCAGGTCAGTTTGCCAGTTATGGTGGTGCTATCAAATCAGAAGTGGAGAGCAATGTAAACAAGTGGCTTAAAGGTTTGAAGGCAGAAGAAAGGTCTTCATATCAGGATTGCTCTGACACTGGTGAAGAAAAATACAAAAGATCTTCCACCTTCAGAGAGGTCGACACTGAATCTTCTAGCTACAGGATTTCCAGATCTCAAAGAGAAGAAATGGATAGATTTTCAACATACCAGTGTAAAGATGATTTGCAAAGGGCATCATCACAATTTTCTTCCTCCAGTGTTAAAGAAGGCAAGGAAGCACGTACATTTACACGGTCAAAACTGAGTGAGTCAAGTTCCAGAGAAGAAAGTCCAGAACCAAATTTTTCCAGGAGAACCCCAGAGTCCTCCTACACCTCAGAATCCTCAGAACCATCCGCACGGAGTAGGATCAGATCGCGTCACTTGGAAGAACACGAGGAGGAGTCCAGTTCAGATGTGTCTGAGTTTGGAGCCAAAAGAAAGTTCACCCAGAGCTTTGCAAAGTCTGAGGAGAATGGAGAGAAAGAGGGAAGGGAAGAAAAAAGGGAAGAGTGCTTTTCATCGAGGCGTTTGTTTAGAAACAGACAAAGCACTCGTAAAGAAGAAGAAGAGGAAATGGATGATGATGCCATCATTGCCGCCTGGAGAAATCGGCAGGAAGAAACAAAGGCAAAGCTTCGACGAAAGAGGGAGGAGCAATAGAAAGCCATGTTATACCTGCTCTGTATTACTCCAGTTGAAGAAAAGCCTTGGGGGAAAAAATCTCAAAAGACACATTTTAATCACTCTATTTTCCATCATCAGTTTCAGTTAAGAGAGTACCTTTTAGTCCTGCATATATTACCTTATTCTTTCTTTTCAGTCGTAGTGGCTTTCCCATTGTATATCAATAACATCCAGGTCTTTCTGTATAGAAATATTTCAAGTGCTCTTTGAGAAAATGTATTTAGTCATAATAATCATCATCATCACCATCATCATCTTTATTTGTATTCCGCCCTATCTCCCCAAGGGGATTCATCACACTAGAGAAAAAAGTCCACTTAAAATCCGGTTTCTGCCTCCTGCAGAATTCTGGAGTTTGTAGTTTAGCGAAGCTATTAAAGGCTCCTCCTTAAACTACAAACCCCAGAATTCTGCAAGAGGCAGAAACCAGATTTTAAGTGGATTTTTTCTCTAGTGTGATGAAGAGATCGGAGTGGTTTTTGAAAATAAGTCAATGCTCACAAACATTTGTTTGAAATATGTAAATTATTATATTTTCTAAAATTATCAGAATTAGTTTATTATTTTATTTTAATTTAATTGGGATTAAAACTAGAACAATATAAACAACCTTTATTGGCAGGTTATAATGCAGCTCTTCTTATACCATCAGTGCCCTGATCCCATGTGGAAGGTATAACTGAACTTTTAATATTCTATTGCTTCAAAATCACAGAGCCTTTTCCATCTCCGGTGTGCATCAATATAAAGGAAACTACTGAGGGAATAAATGCAATGTTTGTTCCCATGACAACTTGTAACTGAGCAAAATATCAATCATCAGTCACATGGGGAGACTTTGTTTAAGAATTTTTACTTTGTTTGCTATATAAAGGAGACAATACCAGAGGAAAAAATTTACCTTTGGAGCAGAATTGTATTCCTAACCTTATAAAGCATATGCTATAACAGTTTGTATCACTTTTAAATGAAAGTGTGCCCAGGCTGCATTCTGGTATATTGGAAATAAAAGCACAGTGTAGAAAATGGAACAACTTAGCAGCAGCATTCTAGCAAAAGAAATCACAGTGTGTCTGTTTTCTTTGCGGTGGATAAATGGCAAGAAAATCTCATGGAAGGTTCCCTATGAGGGCTTCAAGAACAGACCATTTTCCTTGGTCTCACTAGCAAAACCTGGCATTACTAAGTCTTTGCTAGTGGGTTAACTTA
Source organism: Anolis sagrei (assembly GCF_037176765.1). Taxonomy (NCBI): domain Eukaryota; kingdom Metazoa; phylum Chordata; class Lepidosauria; order Squamata; family Anolidae; genus Anolis; species Anolis sagrei. The sequence continues at coordinate 52,006,114 of NC_090023.1, read as the reverse complement.
CTCTTCCAGTCGAAGAAGAAGAAGAAGAAGAAGAAGAAGAAGAAGAAGAAGAAGAAGAAGAAGAAGAAGAAGAAGAAGTATTATTTGTTTGTAGACCGCCCTATCTCCCTGAATGGACTCAGGGCAGTTTCCAACTTATATGGCAAACATTCAATGCCAATGAGAAAACATATAAATAAATCACATCTATATAAATAAAATGTAATGTTCGTTTGTGGGATTAGTATAATTCAAAAACTGCTGGACGAATTGACACCAAATTTGGACACAAGACACCTATCAGGCCAACGAGTGACCATCACTCATAAAAACACTGGAAAACACAGTGGAAGACACTTAAAAAGCAAAAAAACCCAACAACATTACAACGAATGCACAAAACCATATATTTACACATATATACATACATACACACACAAAACACATATACACAGACTGGGCCACAGCAATGTGTGGCAGGGACGGCTAGTTATCTATATAAATAAAAATGTAATGTTCATTTGTGGGATTAACATAACTCAAAAACCACAGGAAAAATTTACATCAATACACCTATCTGGCCAACAAGTGACCATCACTCATAAAAACACTGAAAAACACAGCAGAAGGGACTTAAAATGCCAAAAAAGCAAAAAGATGCTACAGTGCATGCCCAAAAATGACTCCCCATGGCAAACAAACCACACAATAGCATATCCACACTCTCTTCCGGACGACAGCTCTCAGCATCCCCTAGACCAGGCCCTTTAGGAGAGGAGGAGGATCCAAATGTACTGCTTCCAAGCTGCAAGCTTTCTTCTCCTTGGTTTTCTTTGAAAACATCCACATCCCTGTATATTTTCAATTTCCTATTCGTGGACTGCAACTCCCAGCAATTCTCCAGATAGATAGATTAGATAGAGGTAGGTAGGTAGATCAGGACTGCTGGGAGTTGCAGTCCAAGAATAGGTAGAGAAGGAAGAAAGGGGAGAAAGAGGAAGGAAAGAAAGGGGGGGAGGAAAGGAAGAAGAAGAGAAGGAAGGAAGGAAGGAAGGAAGAAGGGAGGGAAGGAGGGAAGGAGGGAGGGAGAGAAAGAAAGAAGAGAAAGAGGGACGACAGGTTGGCCGCAGCAATGCGTGAAAATTGTGAAGAGGAGTCAGTTCCAACAGTGTTATAGACTTGCATTCCACTTACAACAGAATAATGTGGTGAGGAAACTGAGGACTCTTGAGCTGATAGAATGACTATAAATTATACACGTATCAGAGGATGGAGAAAATCATGTACCTAAATGCTGTCTTACACAAAGAATGTTCTGCAAAATAACAGAATGGAAAATAATATCCCCTTCTAACATTTCACAGAGGAAGACTACGATATGTGTGCCCAAGAATTGTGTAATCAGGCTGGCAAAAGATATTAATGGGGAAAACAAACAAACTGGAGAGGCTGCATCAGTTTCCTCTCTTCCCCTCTCTACTTGCTGAGTTAATCAGATGCATGCTACAACTCAGTTTGAAGCTATTCAAGTCAGCTGGGGAAAAGTGGGACATTTTTAAAACAGCAGAAAAAGTGGGAAAGCAGAGGATTAATCAGGATCAATGGAAGATATGATATCATATTTTTGTGATGTTATAAATATATTTATTCATTTGCAGGAGATTTGGCCCACAGTGGAGAGTAATCAGAAACCACCCTCGCATCCTATCCGTAACCCAAAGTATAGTCCAATTTCAAAGCATGTAGAGCTGGTTCCAGGTTTGAGAGATCTTTCAACAAAGTGCCCCCTGATAGACACCCTCTGTCTGAGCTTGCTCCTGGCCACAGGTGTATCTGCTACCATCCCCCCCCCCCCCCCCCCGAAAATAAGACATTGACTTATATTTATTTTTCCTCAAGGAGACACACTATGGCTTATTTTCAGGAGATGTCTTATTTTTATTAAGTATGGTACAACAATCTGCATTTATTCAAATATAGTGATGAGTAAAACGGCAGCCACAGCTTTACTTCTTTCCCTCGAGGACACACAATACCTAAAGCAGAGCGTCCTGCTCCTCACTTAACTGAGGAGACCTTTACTTTCATTTTATATTGATGGGGCTTCCTGAGATAGCAGCTGTCACGATGGGGCAGATGAGAAGGGCTGCTCGTCTTATTTACCGCTCCATGCCAGTACGTTACATAGCCACGCCTATCACTATGTCTTATTTTCGGGTTATGGCTTATATTGTGTAAATGCGTAGAAATCCTGCTATGGCTTATTTTATGGGTATGTCTTATTTTTAGAGATACAATCTAATAGCAGTGCATCATTTCAACATTTATTTTAAGATTCTGCACAGTATTTCACTGTCACATTGTGAAGCATATAAAATATCAGATTATCACCTCAGCCACTTGGCACAGAAAAGGAATCAGAGTACATTCCAACTGTCCCAGATTGATAGGGATCGTCCCAGTTAATCCTTCGCTGTCCCTTCGTTTCAAATACCCCAATACCTCTCTCCTCCCCCTAGTATCCTCCTTTGTCCTCATCTTCCTTTCACTGCTGGAAATGGCACTAAAAGTAGTTTGCACTCTGTTAGTGGAAAGGAGAGGAAAGGGTAGGGTCTTGCTGTTTTTTAGGAGGCTCCTTTATTTGTTTGAGTTTTTCAGGGTTTCCTAAACTCAGTGCATAAATCCCAGTTTTACATGCCTTGTCATGAATAACTTCCCTCTTTGTAGCCTTCCTGTTAACTTCTGACAGTACTCTAATGTTATTTATTATAATTATTTGAAACACAACAAGCTGAGTGCACACCAAGCAAGATCACTCTGCTGGCTGTTTCATTGGATCACACATTAGACACTTACCAAGTGTCTAGGACTGTGTGATGTATCGGTGAATAATGTGTGCAGATCCCAATAAGGTGGCCTTCTGCAACTGGCAGATGGTAATGTTGTCAGATGGTAATTGTGCCAGAGTCTTATAATATTTATTATTATTATTATTATTATTATTATTATTATTATTATTATAGGAGCTCCCGGTGGCACAGTGGGTTTATTTATTTATTTATTTATTTATTTATTTGCTTTACTTCTATACCGCCTTTCTCAGCCGAAATGGCGACTCAAGGCGGTTTACATAATAAAGGTTTTCACAACAATATTGAAAAAGGCAATTAAAACACATTATACAAGACATACAAGATCAAAAAACAATCATTATCGTAATCGTAGTGCCTCAGCAACAAATCAGAATCCGTAATCATAATCCTTTATACCAATTCCTATGTTCGGTTGTACCATCTTCCTGTATTCCATTGCACTATTTAGCCAAACGCTTGTTCGTAAAGCCAAGTCTTGACCTTCCTCCGGAACGCCAGCAGTGAAGGGGCCTGTCTGATGTCCACAGGTAGGACATTCCACAGCCGAGGGGCCACCACCGAGAAGGCCCTGTCCCTCGTCCTCGCCAAACACGCTTGCGATGCAGGCAGGACCGAGAGCAGGGCCTCCCCGGACGATCTTAATGTCCTAGTCGGTTCATAGGTGGAGATGCGTTCGGAGAGGTAAGTAGGGCCGGAACCATTTAGGGCTTTATAGGCTAAAGCCAGCACCTTGAATTGTGCCCGGTAGCAGATTGGCAGCCAGTGGAGCTGGCGCAACAGAGGAGTGGTGTGCTCCCTGAGTGCCGCTCCTGTTAGCAACCTGGCTGCCGAACGTTGGACCATTTGAAGCTTCCGAGCAGTCTTCAAGGGCAACCCCACATAGAGAGCGTTGCAGTAGTCTAAGCGGGATGTAACAAGCTTTAACTGTGCAAATGCTCCCCTGGTCACCGCCGAAACCTGGCGTTCCAGGCTCAGCGACGAGTCCAGGGTCACTCCCAAGCTGCGAACCTGCGTCTTCAAGGGGACCCCTGTGCCGGCGGGACTGAAGACCGACAGGTCGCAGGTTCGAATCCGGGGAGAGTGCATATGAGCTCCCTCTATCAGCTCCAGCTCCCCATTCGAGGACATGAGAGAAGCCTCCCACAAGGATGTTAAAACATCAAAAACATCCAGGCATTCCCTGGGCAACGTCCTTGCAGATGGCCAATTATCTTACACCAGAAGTGACTTGCAATTTCTCAAGTTGCTCCTGATACAACAAAAAATATTATTATTATTATTATTATTATTATTATTATTATTATTATTTCAAACATTTGTATCCCGTCCTTCTCTCTCACACAAACCCCCCAGGGGAGAGGGGGACTGAGAGCAACTGGCAACCATTAGATTTATTTATTTATTTATTTATTTCAATTACTTATACCCCGCCCTTCTCACCCCCGAGGGGGGACTCAGGGCAGCTTACAAACAACGGCACAATTCGATGCCTGAATCAATAAACAAACAATACTTACAACAATTTAGACACTTAACAAGTTAAAAACATTAGTACATAATAAAATAGCAAAACAAGCTCATGCTCAGTGTTCAGAGTTCCGTATATCCATTCCATTCCATTCGTCCATGTTTGTCGTCAGATCTTCCTTTAGCTGCCAGCATGTCCAAAAGGTTGGTCCCATATCCAGGTCTTCAGTTTTTTCCTGAACGTCAGAAGGGAGGTCGCTGATCTAATCTCCCCAGGGAGTGAGTTCCACAGGTGAGGGGCCACCACTGAGAAGATGCCAAACAAACAATTATAATAACAATTACAATTACAATTAAACCAATTAATTAAAAAGATCAGTTATAAACATTTAAAAACAAATCCAAATCCAAAGTCACACTCCGAAGTCTGTCCATTGTCAGTCACATAAGTCATTCACATTATTATCACTGCATCTGCTGCTTGAATGCTTGGTTCCACAACCACAATTTAAGTTTGGCCACATGTGTTCTGATTTTCATCTGAAATTTTGGAGGACAGAGGTCTGTGCAGTGTCAATTGGTATGGCCTCCAGCAGCAGGCCAAAGGTGCCTGCAACAGTCCATTCCACTGTCCCAAGATATCATTGCATCATTCTGCTTTAGGTATAGACCACTCCTGGGATCCAAATCTAAAATCACTGTCACGCTTCCAAAAATGCAAATGATGTTTGTTTGTTTTCCTCTTCCAAGTTGAGATTGCCAGCAGCTTTGGACTGAAATGGATATATGGATATAATTATAGCAGTCCATCATTCATGAAAGGAGAGGTTTGTTTTAAGGCAAAAGAGCATTTGCTTCTTTTTAAAATGGGCAAAGATGTTTCAGCCTCCACCTGCCCTTCACATGCTCCCATCTCCCTCTGCTCTCTTTGGAGAACAGGTTTGAGTCCATCTACTTTCATATTTTCAAACAAAATTCATGAAAGGGCCATAAATACCATGACTCGTTAAAAGGGAAGCTGTTTTCTCTTCCTCCCACGAGACCCCTTCCTGCGAGAGGGGAGAGAGAGTTCAGCCCTTTGAAGAATTCTCCTTCTGTTAATGTAGCTGGATCTGAAAGCTGTCTTCTGGGTTTTGTTCTTCACATCATCTTGACCAGGCTGTGCCATGGCTCTTCTCTCTGTTGCATCCTCAAATGTGAAGGAGGGTTGGAAACAGACAGGGAAAACAATTTAGTTTGCACATTTTCAGGAGGTTGTACCTGATGCGATGAAATATCTATCTAGCGATGAAAAACTTCGGGGGAAAAGGTTCCTCACTACCTTTCCTAAGACAAAAAATTGAAACTGTTCGACCATATTCACCTGGCAATATACCAAATGCACAAAATGAAAGTTAGCAGACTCTGAGGCAATCAATTACCTGAGATATAATCCAGAAATGACATTTCTTTCTGAGTGGCCATGGTAAATGGTCTGCCCCTTATCATGGGTTTGTCTGAAAGATAAATCCTTGCAGGAACAGGCGCAATCATGGCCTAGTTTTGACATTATCAAAAGGCGGCTCAGTGCGGCTGAAAATAGTCTTCTACTGGTCTGGAGTTAATTGCTGAAAGGGAAGTCTTACATGATTAAACTTGCTCAGTCCTTCGCTTTCTGGGGAAAAGGGAATGGGTTTACGGTGGCGAAGTCCAAACCTTCTTAGGCTGTGGAGGATGTCTGTGAAAGGACAGAAATTGTATTTCCTCAGCCTGGAGCACTACAGTCCTGTGGAGCAAGAACGCTTTCATGCACAAGACAGGCTTTAGAAAATTAGTCCCTTTGCATCTGAGAAACTAAGACTGACAGCAAAATTGAGGGAGGTTTCTGTTAACCAATTTTTCAGAGGTTTTATGGAAAAGTCCTGTGGAATTCTGTGTCCAACTCTGGGCACCACAATTGAAGGGTGATTTTGATAAGCTGGAATGTGTCCAGAGGAGGGTGACTAAAATGATCTAGGGTCTGGAGAACAAGTCCTATGAGGAGCGGCTTAAAGTGCTGGGTACGTTTAGCCTGAAGAAGAGAAGGCTGAGAGGAGACATGATACCCATGTATAAGTATGTGAGAGAAAGTCATAGGGAGGAGGGAGCAAGCTTGTTTTCTGCTGCCCTGAAGATCAGGACGCGGAACAATGGCTTCAAACTACAAGAAAGGAGATTCTATCTGAACATTAGGAAGAACTTCCTGACTGTGAGAGCTGTTCAGCAGTGGAACTCTCTGCCCCTGAGTATGGTGGAGGCTTTTAAACAGAGGCTGGATGGCCATCTGACAGGGGTGCTTTGAATGCAATTTTCCTGCTTCTTGGCAGGGGGTTGGACTGGATGGCCCTGGAGGTGTCTTCCAACTCAATAATTCTATGATTCTATGTATTTATTATTATTCATGTCAGAAGCAAATTGGGTACAGTTATAATGTATTTTAAACACAAACAAAGTTAAAAACTGGGCATTATACTACATTTCCTTTGACCAGAAGCTGGTCACTTGGAGTGCCTCTGGTGTTGCCGTAAGAAGGTCCTCCATTGTGTGTGTGACAAGGCTCAGATTGCATTGTAGTAAGTGGTCTGTGGTTTGCTCTTCGCACTCACATGTGGTGGACTCCACTTTGTAGCCCCATTTCTTAAGGTTAGCTCTGCATCTCGTGGTGCCAGAGCGTAGCCTGTTCAACACCTTCCAGGTCACGCAATCTTCTGTGTGCCTAGGAGGAAGTCTCTCATCTGGTATCAGCCACTGATTGAGATTCCAGGTTTTATCCTGCCACTTTTGGACTCTCGCTTGCTGAGGTGTTCCTGCGAGTATCTCTGTAGATCTTAGGAAGCTGTTTCTTGATTTAAGGCATTATCTTGCTGGCTGATACTCAGAGGGTGGGAAAAATCCTATTATATCTAATGATCAAATTAGACTTTAAGGGACATACGTATTCCCTATAATTGACATGATTTCTCTCTTAATAAACCTGCCTCAGAGATATGTGCTTTAGTGATGACAATTGCAAATTAAATCTGTGTTTACCTCCAATAACAAAATGAAACATACTAAATCAAAATTACGTAGTGAGAACAATCTGTACTATGATCAACATCCTTCACCACTTGAGGCAGTATGTTTTCTTGTACAACACATTGACAGCCAACAAGAGTGTTTTTTTCCTCTGAAAATTGCATCATTCAAATGACTATTTTTGAATAATTAAATTATGATGATCCCAGACTTCTTGTTTTCTTGTTTAAATAAAGAAGGGAAAAGACTTATCTTTCTTGGTGTAATAACCATTCTTCAAACCAGTGTGAATATTTGGAAAGCTCCCCTTGCTTGCTCAGATCAAAGCCTGATTTTCACAAAAAATCAAGTTAAATGTCAAAAGCCAGTGTCTCAAAGAGGCAGTTGCTCATAATATTGGAATATTTTTCCCTTTTATAAAGATCAATAAGAAATTTAAATCCCTTCTACCTGATACCTAATTTTAATTGTTCAGAGTATTTATTTACTCTATTTATACCCCGCCTTTCTCTAATCCGAAGGGGATTCAAGGCGGCTTACATAAGAGGCAATTATTCAATGCCTTAAAACACATAGAATTCCAATAAAATAAAATAAAATAAGATCAAGATTAAAACATTATTAAGCATTTAGAAACATTCCATTCCATATTAAAATCACGCCATTCAAGCTGTTCCATAGTCATTCCATATAGTCCAAATCTGTTAATTGCACTGCACTATTCTCCAAAGGCCTGATCCCACAGCCAAGTTTTTACCTTTCTTCAGAAGGCTAGGAGGGATGGGGCCGAGAATAAGTCCTCCCCAGATGATCTTAATCTCTGAGAAGGTCCATAGAGGAAGATCTGTTCAGGTAGGTAAGCTGGGTTGGAATCATTCGGGGATTTATAGGCTAAAGCCAGCACTTTAAATTGTGCTCAGTGGTTAGACTGGCAGCCAGTGGAGCTGATGTAACTCCCTGTATGCCTTTCCGGTGAGCAATCTGGCTGCAGCCCATTGGACCATTTGGAGCTTCTGAACACTCTTCAAAGGCAACCCCATGTAAAGCATGCTGCAGTAATCTATTCAGTATGTAACCAGAGCATGGACCATTGTGGCCAAGTCTGACTTTCCAAGATATGGCCACAGCTGGTGCACAAGTTTTAATTGTGCGAATGCTCCCCAGGCCACTGCTGAAACCTGGGTTCCAGACTCAGCGATGAATCCAGGATCACTCCCAAGTGTTTTCAGACTATTAAATTATAATTGGATGCATGGCAAAGTCTAGTCTTTCTTTAATTTAGAGGTTATTAGCATTTTCTGCATCAACAGTTCTCCAATTGTATCAGCCAATTTGCCTGTTTCAAATAGGAAGAACAAGTTTGAATCTGCTCTTGCTGAATGCAGTTATTTGGCTCAGGCATCTTATTTAGACTGTGATAATAAAACCAAAAGGGGCTTAAGATTGACAAATGATTTTTTGAAAATGATATTTTAAGCAATGTCTTACTTTCATTCATGGATATGTGATTATAATCTACATGGTTCTTCATCCCTCCTGTTGAGGATTATTTCAATGGTTGGAGAAATACAGCATGAAAAGAAAACTGGGTAATATTTTTCCCAGTTTCAGCACTTCTACAGTAAACACAGCACTATTTTGTGCTATTGTGTCACATAGAATATGATTAAAGGTAATGCAGTTCTGACAGGGATTTCCCCAGCCCCTCCATACACACATTCTTCAAACTTTTCCATTGTTTGGGAAACAACAAACAGAGATTGAGGGGATACCATTGACTGCCAACCAACTGGTCTAATGGGCATGCTAGCTTGCTGAGGAATTCTGGAAGCTTTGGTCCAAAAAGCAGTTGAACTTGAAGTAAAACCAAAAGTGTTGTTACTTCAACCAAATTATTGACTTGCTTGCTTGCCTTAGCTTTTTTATTACCCGAGAAAATGTATTTTAAGGTGGATGTATTCTTCCTTCCAAACTCTACTCACAGAACATGGGTTTATAGTAACATGGGTTCCAGACGTTATCTTCAGCTTCTAATAGTCCCCTGTTTTCCCATTGCTTCCTCCACCTTTGTTCTTATCAGCAAAGTCAGCATGGGTAATTCCAAGTCCTGGAGCTGAGATGGTGGTGGGATTAAACATACCCACTACACATATCACACCATACACGTTACGCTATTCTACTCCAGGTGAGTCAATATCTTTGCAGTTGAACCACTCCTACATTGGTTGTAATGTCATTGGAATGGTAACTTTTCAAGTCACAAAAATAATCACCTTGAATGGAAAGGCAAGAGAGGAGAAGCTGGGATTTCAGCAAAAACATTAGCATCCAGAAGAATAATAACACTTTTATGTGTATTCTACCCTATCTCCCTGAGGGGACTCAGGGCAGATTTCCGCATATACAGATATATACAGACGCAAGGCAAACATTCAGTGCCTCAAAACAATGAAACACAGATACACAGATAAATGTAAAGGCTTCCCCTTTCTTCTCCGACTGAGGGGGTGGTGCTCATCTCCATATCAAAGCCAAAAGCCTGCATCGTCCGTAGACACCTCCCAGGTCTGACTGCAAAGAGCGCTGTTTACCTTCCCACCAAGGCAATACCTATTGATCTGTTCACATTTGCATAGGTGGGCAGGAGCTGGGGCTAACAGTGGGAGCTCACCTCATCCTGTGGATTTGAACCATCAACCTTCCAGTCAGCAAGTTCAGCAGCTCGACGGTTTAACCCATTGTGCCATCATGGTCACCGCGGATGATGTAATCTGGATTTTCAGGGAAAATGGAGTGAGTCAAATGGGTTCATTCACACTTTACAGTTATAACACTTTGATTCCTCTTTAAACTGCCATGGATATACCCTATGGGGTGCTGCGAGTTGGCATTTAGGGAGGAGTACCTAGAATTTTCAGACAGAGAGCTCGAGTGCCTCCCAAAACTACAAAGATGACCCAGTGGGGTGGACTTGCATGGTGTCAAAGGGTCCCAGCAGAAGATAATGGAATATAGGATATAAGTGTTTCCTAATTGTCTTTTCCAAAGCCGTATCTTTCCCCAGATGTATTATAACACATTAATAAATAGGCTCCAGTTGTGCATTGGATCTTGTTAGCGTAAACAAAGTTCATCGGATCAGCTACTACCCGAATTTATGTGATGGTAAATGGCTTGGAATGTTTTCTTGTTGATCAAATGTTAACACAGCTGAGTAAACCACAATTTAATGGGTTGCTGTGTCTCCAAGTTACCAACTGAATTTTCAGCTGAGTATAAGTACAGTACCTTGGACCGCAAGAAGATCAAACCAGTCCATACTCCAGGAAATAATGCCCGGCTGCTCACTGGAGGGAAGGATATTCAAGGCAAAGATGAAGTACTTTGGCCACATAATGAGAAGTCAGGAAAACTTTGAGAAGACAATGATGCTGGGGAAAATGGAAGGAAAAAGGAAGAGGGGCCGACCAAGGGCAAGAGGGATGGATGTTACCCTTGAAGGTACTGGCTTGACCTTGAAGGAGCTGGGGTTGGCGACCTCCAACAGGGAGCTCTGGCGTGGGCTGGTCCATGAGGTCATGAAGAGTTGGCAGTGACTGAACTAATAAACAACAATATGCACAATCTCTCTCACATACAAATAAAAGGTAAAAGTTTCCCTTAACATTAAGTCTAGTTAAGTCTGACTCTGGCGGGTGGCACTCATTTCTATTTCTATTTCAAAGAGCTGGCATTGACCATAAACACCTCCAAGGTCATGTGGCCAGCATGATTGCATGGAGCACTGTTACCTTCTTGCCAAAGCAGTACCTATTGATCTATTCACATTTGCATGTTTTCAAACTGCTAGGTTGGCAGAAGATGGGCCTAACAGCGGGAGCTCACCCCGCTCACCGGATTCAAACCACCAAGCTTTCAGTCAGCAAGTTCAGCAGCTCAGCGGTTTAACTGCTGCACCACCAGGGCATCTAAAAATACTGTCCACTAATCTCTTCAAAAACAACCTACATGGACATGTTCAAGAGGAATATTTTTGCTCCCTAATTTAGAGACACATGAATGAAATGTTATTTCTTATAGCCATAAAATGGCTTGATAGCATTGGCATTGTGACTTAATCTGGAAAAGTAGGTTTGTAAAAAAATTAACTGAATAAATACTATAATTTACTCAAGTGCTGGTTAAATCGCAAGTCCTTTGTAAGCTGGAGAATTCCCCTCACCAATCCAGTCCCAAGGCCAAATGTACCTGGAGAGAAAGCCCATACAAATCACGAGCATACAAAATAAAATACCTAAAGGAAGCTTTCAAGTACAGGAAAATCATGCCTTTATTGTTCCCTTTCATTTCTCAGTAATACAATATTGTACAGAAATAATCGAGGTCATTCATAGCTCACAGTGTAAAGTACAAAAACCAGGATGAGCAAGATAGGCAGCCTAACTGACCTTGTAGTTTAAAACATGTAACTTATATTGTGAAATTAACATACATATAATAAGTATTAAAGTGCAATACTTCTAAAATATAAATTAATAATAACATTAATGGGAACAATTACCACAAATCTCATTTCGTGACCTTGATAGAATCTATTCTGTCAGCTGGTAGGCAATAATTCATAACTACACAAATATGGCAAACAAAATGGTCACCGGAGGCTTCTGCAATCATCACATATCCTGCAACTGTGCCCAATTTGGAAGGGACAGTGCAAATTAATCCTTTGTTGTCCAACTTTTCTCAGCCACTTATAAAATGAGTGTCTTCCTTTGTCTTCATCTCACTTTCATTACTATAGGCAGAGTTCCAAGTGCAAAAAATAGTTCGCATTCAATGTATTGTCGAAGGTTTTCATGGCTAGAATCAGTGGGTTGTTGTACATTTTTCAGGCAGCATGGCATTCTCTCCTGACGTTTCACCCGCATCTATGGCAGGCATCCTCAGAGGTTAAGAGGTCTGTTGGAAACTAGGCAAGTGAGTTGTTGTGAGTTTCCCAGGCTGTCTGGACATGTTCCAGAAGCATTCTCTCCTGACGTTTCACCTGCATCTATGGCAGGCCTCCTCAGAGGTTGTGAGGTCTGTTGAAAAATGGGGTTGTTTTATCAGTGGAATGTCCAGGGTGGGAGAAAGAACTCTTGTATGTTGGAGGTAGGTATGAATGTTTCAATTGCCCACCTTGATTAGCATTTAATGGCCTAGCAGTTTCAAAGTTTGGCTTCTTACTGCCTGGGGGAATCCTTTGTTGAGAGGTGATTAGCTGTATCTCATTGTTTCTTGTCTGGAGCTTCCCTGTTTTCCTAGTTACAACAACCCAGTTTGCATTCAACTAACTCTGCAGAGCAGAGAGGAAAATCGGTGGCAGTGTTGGGGAAATCTTTCCATTCCCAGGAGGCTCAGGCAAAGCAAACTGCTGCAGCCTCGCCTAGTTTATTGTTCTTTCTCACTAACAATTTGGAAACATTGCCATCTTGAACACACTCTAATATTGCTTGGCCCCTAATATTGTCTTGGTTTTTACATATGAAATAGTGGAAGGTATGGGTTTCAGGCTAATTTTTCCATCCAAAAATAAATAAAAGACTTTCATTACTGCCTGAAAAGTAAGGAGTGTGAAAAGCATATGTCAATACCAGTTGGATCAAAATTACTAAAACTATACATATAATAAAAGTGAACATATGTATGTGTGTATGTAATTGGGATGTCCACTTACACAGACAAGCTCCCACCTCCACAAACAGTGATAGCTCCCACTACTCAGGAGCCACCAATGGCCCTCCCTCCAGTGACGTTGCAGGTTATAGTGAGCGCCATGAACATGTATAAGAGCCCCGCCAATGTCCTCCACAAACACAATCCTGCCCACAACCCAAGTGAAGACTTTCATACAGGGACAATTTGATCCTAGATTTTATATGTTTCCTCCACCACAGCCATCCCAGTGTGTCTTACTCTCTCCATTGGTGTGGAATTTGCATGACCCCGCCCACCTGCAATCAGAGAGCACACTGATCCCTACCGATGATACAGCTAGAGCAAATTTTCACAACATAACGAAACTTTAAGTACTGATGGAGTTTTTCAGGGCTAACCTGACATGATGTGAATTGCAGTTCACCCACAAACGTATGCATTTTGTACAATTAAAAATTGACTTTCTCAAGGCAATGCTATGTACCCAAGCTAGTAAATAACATTATTCCATTTACACTGTGCAACAGAAAGCAATCCTAAATTGGTTTTGAGTGTAGTAGTAGTAGTAGGTCTTGGTAGTAGGCGACTCCCTCCTTAGAGGAACGGAAGCTGTCATTTCCAGACCAGATGGGATGGCTCGAGAAATATGCTGCCTACCGGGGGCAAAAATACACCATATCACTCAGAGGCTCACCAGGCTCCTCAAGCCCTATCACCGTCCTCCCCTCATGTTGATTCATGTAGGAACCAATGATACTGCAAGGCATACGTTTCAAAAGATCACAAATGATTTTCGAGCTCTAGGAGCAATACTAAAAGAATGTAATGTACAGGTGGTCTTTTCATCCCTCCTCCCTGTTGTAAGACACGGACCCACAAGAGCCAGAAAAATAGTACAGGTCAATGACTGGCTTAGAAAATGGTGTCAGGAGGAACGCTTTGGCTTCCTCGACCATGGCCTGCTATTCCAGGAGGATGGCCTACTGGCAAGGGATGGGGTGCATCTCACACAAGTAGGAAAACACTTTTTTGCTCACAGACTCGCAAACCTCATTAGACGCACTTTAAACTAGGTCCACCGGGGGAGGGGGACAACAGCCTTGCGAACGCTACTTTACCCATAATGTCTGGGAATCGCCAGAAGGCTAAACGGAGGGCTGCACAAACACAACAAGGACCACGTACCAAAAGCACAATAATCCCAATTAAACAGCTCAAGGGAAGATCCCAGGGGCTCACATGTCTTTACACTAATGCACAGAGCATGGGAAATAAACAAGACGAACTCCAACTTCTAGCACAACACCACAAATATGATATCATAGCCATCACTGAAACCTGGTGGGATGACTCCTATCGCTGGAATGTAGATATCGAGGGGTATAACCTCTTTCACAGAAACCGAACAAAGGGGAGAGGAGGCGGAGTAGCCTTATATGTCAAAAACTCTTATGCTGCAGAAGAAATTCAAGACAGCAATCTGGGAAACCAGCTTGAAATCATCTGGATAAGAATCAAGGGAACTGGGACTCAAAAAGATGTCGTTGTAGGCGTCTACTACAGACCCCCAAGCCAGGAGGAAGATCTTGATGAAGTCTTCTGCCAACAGTTGACCAAACAGGCACAGAAAAGAGATGTAGTAGTCATGGGCGATTTCAACTATCCCGATATTTGCTGGAAAACAAACTCGGCCAAGAGTACAAGGTCCAACAAATTTCTCGCTTGCCTTGCAGACAATTTCATGGTCCAGAAGGTAGAAGAGGCAACAAGGGGATTGGCTACTCTTGATCTCATCCTAACAAATGTGGAGGACCTGATCGATGCGGTCGAAGTGGTAGGATCCTTAGGGGCAAGTGACCATGTGCTCCTGCAATTTGAGGTACAAAGGAAGGCCGAAACTAAGACAAGTCAAACCCGCATTTTGGACTTTAGGAGAGCTGATTTCCAAAAAATGAAGGAAACGCTGAGCAGCATTCCGTGGACACAGATACTAAAAGACAAGGGAGCTACGGATGGATGGGAACTTCTCAAGAGTGAAATACTCAAGGCGCAATTGCAAACCGTGCCAACAAAGAGAAAAAATAGGACAAGTGCAAAGAGGCCAGAATGGATGTCCAAAGAACTTCTAACTGTGCTAAGACACAAAAGAGACATGCACAAGAAGTGGAAAAAGGGAGAAATCACCAAAGAAGAATTCAAACAAATAGCCAACACCTGTAGGGAAAAGGTCCGCAAAGCTAAAGCAAAAAACGAGCTCAGACTTGCCAGGGACATTAAAAACAATAAAAAGGGCTTCTATTCTTATGTCAGTAGAAAAAGGAAAAACAAGGAGGCGATAGGACCTCTTCGAGGAGAAGATGGGGCAATGCTGACAGGGGATAGGGAAAAGGCAGAACTACTTAATGCCTTCTTTGCCTCGGTCTTCTCACAAAAAGAGAGTCTTCAACCTCAGCAAGATGGAGTGGATGAGGGATTGGAGGACATCCAACCCCAAATTGGGAAAGAAGTCGTCCAGGAATACCTGGCCGCTCTTAATGAGTTCAAGTCCCCAGGGCCAGATCAACTACACCCAAGAGTACTGAAGGAACTAGCGGAAGTCATTTCGGAACCATTGGCAACCATCTTTGAGAGTTCTTGGAGAACGGGAGAAGTTCCAGCAGATTGGAGGAGGGCCAATGTGGTCCCAATCTTCAAGAAGGGAAAAAAGGATGACCCAAACAACTACCGTCCGGTCAGCCTCACGTCGATACCGGGCAAGATTCTGGAAAAGATTGTTAAGGAAGCGGTCTGCAAACACTTAGAAACAAATGCAGTCATCGCTAATAGTCAACATGGATTTATCAAAAACAAGTCATGCCAGACTAATCTGATCTCTTTCTTCGATAGAGCTACAAGCTGGGTAGATGCGGGGAATGCCGTGGATGTAGCGTACCTGGATTTCAGTAAGGCCTTCGACAAGGTCCCCCATGACCTTCTGGCAAGGAAACTAGTCCAATGTGGGCTAGGCAAAACTACGGTGAGGTGGATCTGTAATTGGTTAAGTGGACGAACACAGAGAGTGCTCACTAATGCTTCCTCTTCATCTTGGAAAGAAGTGACGAGCGGAGTGCCGCAGGGTTCCGTCCTGGGCCCGGTCCTGTTCAACATCTTTATTAATGACTTAGATGAAGGGCTAGAAGGCATGATCATCAAGTTTGCAGACGACACCAAATTGGGAGGGATAGCCAATAGTCCAGAGGACAGGAGCAGAATTCAAAACGATCTTGACAGATTAGAGAGATGGGCCAAAACTAACAAAATGAAGTTCAACAGTGACAAATGCAAGATACTCCACTTTGGCAGAAAAAATGAGATGCAAAGATACAGAATGGGGGACGCCTGGCTCGAGAGCAGTACGTGTGAAAAAGATCTTGGAGTCCTCGTGGACAACAAGTTAAACATGAGCCAACAATGTGATGTGGCGGCAAAAAAAGCCAATGGGATTTTGGCCTGCATCAATAGGAGCATAGTGTCTAGATCTAAGGAAGTAATGCTACCCCTCTATTCTGCTTTGGTTAGACCACATCTGGAATATTGTGTCCAATTCTGGGCACCACAATTCAAGAGAGATATTGACAAGCTGGAAAGTGTCCAGAGGAGGGCGACTAAAATGATCAAGGGTCTGGAGAACAAGCCCTATGAGGAGCGGCTTAGGGAACTGGGCATGTTTAGCCTGAAGAAGAGAAGGCTGAGAGGAGATATGATAGCCATGTATAAATATGTGAGAGGAAGCTACAGGGAGGAGGGAGCAAGCTTGTTTTCTGCTTCCTTGGAGACTAGGACACGGAACAATGGCTTCAAACTACAAGAAAGGAGATTCCATCTGAACATTAGGAAGAACTTCCTGACTGTGAGAGCCGTTCAGCAGTGGAACTCTCTGCCCCGGAGTGTGGTGGAGGCTCCTTCCTTGGAAGCTTTTAAACAGAGGCTGGATGGCCATCTGTCAGGGGTGATTTGAATGCAATATTCCTGCTTCTTGGCAGGGGGTTGGACTGGATGGCCCATGAGGTCTCTTCCAACTCTTTGATTCTATGATTCTATGATTCTATGTAGTCTTATGGAACAACTGCCCCACAGACTTAGAGGAAAAAATAGCTATGGTTTCATAGCATTCGGTTACTTTCTCCAGCTGTTACTTTCTTCACATGCTTTAAAGCATTTAAGAAAACAGCTTGAAGAGGGGTCTGATAACACTTGCCAGGAAAAAATTTTTTAGCTAAGATCAAGGCCATCAATGCAGCTGCCCACAATAGAAAAAGAGCAATTTCCTCAGAAGATTCTCATCCATCACCAATTTTGTATGGGAAATATTTCACTTCTAAGATGCTATAATATTCAAACAAAGCATGTGTGAATGTCTGTTAAAAATATTTTGTACAGAATTTCTTAGTGCAATGTACTTCACAGGGTTGTTGTAAGAGAAGAACAGGATTGCCATAAATTCATTGCAAGGAAGTCAGGATAGAAAGATAATTTATCAAGAAAGCTTATCACAAGGTTTTCTTGGAAAACTTGGTTGGGAGCGGGTTTGCTTTTGCCTTTCTCTGAGGTTGAGAGTGAGTGACTTGCCCAAGGTTACCCAGTGGGTTTCCATGGTCAAGTGGGGATTCAAACCCTATTCTCCCAGTATCACAGAATCATAGAGTTGGAAGAGACCCTGTGGGCCATGCAGTCCAACCCCCTGACAAGAAGCAGGAAAATTGCATTCAAAGCACCCCTGACAGATGACCACCCAGCCTCTACTTAAAAGCCTCCAAAGAAGGAGCCTCCACTACACACTGGGGCAGAGAGTTCTACTGCTGAACAGCTCTCACAGTTAGGAAGTTCTTCCTAATGTTCAGGTGGAATCTCCTTTTCTGTAGTTGGAAGCCATTGTTCTGCATCCTAGGCACCAGGGCAGCAGAAAACAGGCTTGCTCCCTGCTCCCTATGACTTCCCCTCACATATTTATACATGGCCATTATGTCTCCTCTCAGCCTTCTCTTCTGAAGGCTAAACATGCCCAGCTCTTTAAGCCCCTCCTCATAGGGCTTGTTCTCCAAGCTCTTGAATATTTTAGTCGCCCTTTTCTGGACACATTCAGCTTGTCAACATCTCCCTTCAACTATAGTGCCCAGAATTGGACACAGTATTCCAGGTGTGATTGACCAAGACAGACTAGAGGGGTAGTATGACTTCCCTGGATCTACACAGTAGACTCTTATTTATGCATGCCAAAATTCCATTTGCTTCCCCCCCCCCCCAAAAAAAAATCCAATTTGGTTCATGTTTAACTTATTGTCCACAAGGACTCCAAGATCTTTTTTCACACGTACTGCTGTCAAGCCAGACGTCCCACATTCTGTATCTTTGCATTTCAGTTTTTCTGTCTAAGTGGCATATCTTGCATTTGTCCCTGTTAAACTCCATTTTTGTTAGTTTTGGCCCATCTCTCTAATTTGTTAAGATTGCTTTGAATTCTTCTCCTGTAATCTGGGGTATTAGCTCTCCCTCCCAATTTGGTATCGTCTGCAAACTTGATTATCATATCCTATTCCAGCACTCAACGCACTACACCAAGCTAGCTGTAAGACCATTCCATTGTACTCTAAGAGATGAAAAGCAGAACGTAGGTGGCCAGGCAACATCCGAGTATGGTCAAAATGGCACACACTAGGAGAAGCTGCAGCAGTCTGTAATAAGCAGGTTTCATTTCTCAGCATTGGTCAACTTAATTTTCTGAATGCAGTATTTCCGCTGAGCTATAACTAATGCCAACTCCTTTGTTAACCTTCTTGCAAGTTTTCAAAGACTTGAGTTGTAATTCTAAGCCTGGTTCTAAATTTCATTGAATTTAATTAGCCTTTTTAAAATAAGACATGCATACAATTATCTTGCTAAATGATAGGGGTCTTCAGTGTTAATCCTAAGTAACAAATCCAATGAATCATTAAGATTTACCGATTCAGCGTTGCACCATTCAACAGTAGATTGAACAGGTCTTTTCTAGTTGGGGCTTGATCTTAGTCAAAAGGAATCCCACTGGAGCATTACAGCACAGCCAAATAGTTACCCTGGGAGTTACCCTGGACCATGTTCTGACCTACAAGAAGCATTGCTTGAATATCAAGCAAAAAGTGGGTGCTAGAAATAATATCATACGAAAGCTGATTGGCACAATCTGGAGATCACAACCAAACATAGTGAAGACATCTGCCCTTGCGCTTTACTATTCTGCTGCTGAATATGCATGCCCAGTGTGGAATACATCGCACCACATTAAAACAATGGATGTGACTCTCAATGAGACATTTAGTATAATGCCAAATTTTTAAAATGTTGTGTTTTTTAAATAGATCACAACTGTACCCTTGGTTCACTTCTGATACGATAAAAAAATAGTTGGGACTAAACAATAGGATTCGGGCCAATATTTCCTGTAATTCTTCCTTAAACCTGGTATACAAGTAGCACCTTTCTCATGTATTGGCTTTTCTTTAGATACACATTTCAAGGTTGAAGTTGATCTTCCTTCGATGCCACTTCCCCAAAGCTGTTTTTCCTTGCAGAATTGTTTGACTGAATTTTTCATCCTAATTTCCTTCAGGATTCCTTCATCTTCTCTTGGGAAATCTGTTTTCATTTCTAGCATCTGTCTATGTCCCTTCTTTAAAAAAAAAACGCAGAGAAGAAGTCCCTGTGAGCATGTGCATGTGTGCCTATGTCTGTATCCAAATGTATATATAGATATGTGACAATGGGCCTCTGCTATCAATAAATTACCCTTTTCTATCACAGGGGGAGGGGTTTTCATGTTCCCTTCCACTGACCTTTTCCTGTACCTTCAATTTGATTTTCATGAGGTGGGAGGAGGGGGAAGGAGGCAATATTCACGGAGACTCATTCCATGACAAACAGCTGTCATTTGTGTATGTGGGAAACATTACAGCGAGACAAGGAACTGCCACCAAATAAGAAATTCTTTGTTCATTGCACTGAACCATCTATTCCATTCTGTTTTCCCAGAAGTTGCCACATATTGCTCCATAACTGATGGGAAATGGGTTTGCTTGGCTCAAATGTGGCATCCATATGCTCCATATGGGTATTTCTAAAATCTATTTTGATATAACTAACTATCCGAGTTTATTTTCATAGTAAATGTTTTCTCTTTTCCTTATCATTTCTGATGGGAGTGGTTGAACTGAAACCCCATACCTATGTTATTAGGAGAATTTTTTTAAAAATCCAATAACTATACATTATAAAGCATTTATATTGCAATGCTTTAAATCTGCAGCGTTGCTGAGAATAAAGAACTGACATGCATTAAAAGAACTACAGCAGTCTTTTGCCTTTGCAGCTTGGCTGATTTCTTTTAAAAGTTCCAAATTACAGTGCAATTATTTGCATTTCTACTCAAAAGTAAGTGCCACTGAGTTCAATGGTACATACATACATACATACATACATACACTTAGAAAAGAGAACACGGGATTGCAGTTTTAGCTGGTGAATAATGTTTCTCCACTAGGTGGCTAGGAATGCCATAAAATAATGAAGCATTTCCATATGTAGAAGACAAAAGCAAAGAAGATAACTTCCTTCTTCTTAACCTTGAAGAACTGAGTCAGCTGCTGAATTTAGTCAGATGCAGAAAGTGATAGGACTGCCTCAAAGACCTGAAGGATCAACATGCCATTTGAGTTTCACTTATTTATTTTCTCCTTTTTCATATATCACAATTATATAATGGAAGTTCATCAAATTAGATTGAGTAGTGAGGAACTTTTGATATTGGAGATCTGAAAAGTACTTTGAATTTGAAATTGTATTTGTCTTAGATGAAGTGGGAAACCTGTGGCCTTCTAAACGTTCATCTGAGACCCCTTGTCTGCCTCTGTATTTGTCGTACTGCTTAGGGGCTGAGGGAGATCCAGTGCACCAACAGTTGCCATTGCCATGATGGAGTTTAAGAGTAGAGACTACTAAGAAGTAGAGTTGTGCTTTCAGGGTAAATCTCGACCCATTTCGTATTTTAGCTTTTGGTGCGGGCCCCAATCCATTTTTGGGGACCTCCCCAAAAACATCCATTTTCTATTGGCCCATTATGGTGGGGGTGGGGGGAGGTTACCCAGGCACCACTCCCCATCATTTTAGGCATTGAAGCTGTTTTACTCTAGAGGAGAGGTACTCAGTTGCAGTCAGGTGTGTGCTTTAAATAGGCATCTTGCCTGTTTCTACTCTAGAGGAGAGTCGCTCGGCTGCAGGCAGGCATGCGTGCTTTCTGAGCTTGCACGCCACACATGCACTCTCTTTCCAAGGCAAGAAGGCATGTTCTCATTCTTACTCTAGAGGAGGTGATCAGCTGCAGGCAGCCACAGTTTCTGAGCCCGCATGTCACACACATACACATACACACTCCCTTTTCAAGACAAGGAGGAAGTTCTCATTCTCTGGGGGGGGGGCACTTGGTTGCAGACAGGCAGGCATATGCGCATGCTTTCTGGGTCTGGCCATCATACATGCACATACTCTCTTTCCAAGGCAAGAAGGCAAGTTCTCATCCTTACTCTAGAGGAGGCACTTGCTCATGTGTAGGTAGGCAGATGCGTGTGCTTCCTGAGCCTGCACACCACACACACTCTCTCTTTCTAAGGCAAGGAGGCATGGAGTGCCATGGGCTCATGAAAAGCAGATGAGGAACCAGGTTTGACTCCCGCTTGCTTTCGTGTCAAGCTGATTTTCACACTGGAAGGAGCCTTCCCATTACGTGCTTCTGAAGATAACAAAAGTAATGAAAGAATGGATTAAATGAAGGGAAACGGTTCCATGCACAACTCTAAGAAGGCATTGCCATCTGTAAATATATGAAACAATCAACTGTTAAACTCTTGGATGAAGCAGAATGTCAGTATTTAATTCATGGATATAGAAATGGAATTGAACACAAGATGCCATTATACATCAAGGTGTCTCTGGAGCATATTACACATTTTTTCATGCACATGAGCATTATTTAGCATGGAGTTATATACATATGAATTTGATTGTTGATTTGTTTGCACATGTGGTGTCTTTGTGCCATTGGGGAAAGATGGTATAACACAATTAATTCACAATTCTACACTACACTATAAATCCCTATGTAGGACCTTGGCCAGCCCAATAAAGAAAGTTGTGTAGAATAGTAAATGAAAGGCAGCCTCCACTGAGGTTGAAAATATGTTTGCTGACATTTTGGATGATAACTCAGAGCAGCAGACTAATAATGCTGTAGCGAGTATTCTGTTGGGCCGGCACACTTTTTGTCTTCCCTGATCACCACATATACTGGACAGCTTTTTCTCCAATCCCTGAAGGAGTGCAAAAGGCACTAGCAGAACGTGTGGTAAAATCTAATGAGGAAACTGCCACTTACCATCACACATCTTTCAGACGGAATGGTTTTTCATGTCATTCTCCAATTCCCAATAGTGAGCTGGATTTTGAAACTTAGAAGCTGCAAATACAACAGCTACTGGAGGATTCAGAACTGCCATCAATAAGAAGGGGGGAAAAGAAAATTAACACAAACCCTTTCCCCTCCAGCTTTGAATTTAGCCTTCAATGCAAGGAAATGTTATTGCACTGGACTATTTGTCAGAACTAAAGAAAGTGCATGGCTCTGCTTCTGTTGTTGATGAACAATAAGTGCAATTCCTATAGATATTCCAAGGGTCCATGGGAAGCGCCGCTGAGAATTTGAGATTAGCCTGTTGATGGAGAAAGGTGATCGAAAACAAAGTATGAATGACAGCAGATTCTGATATATAGCAGATGAAACACTTCTGTTTTTTGTTTCTGCGGAAGCTGAGCTATATCTATGGACCATTCTCAAGCAATTCTGTTTCTAAGGCATCATATTCACACAGCTACTGTATAAAGTTTGGCAAAATGAAAACCATGCTACAGCTAATATTATAGAAAAGCAGGAAATGGGTGCTTATTTTGGTGGGGTAAAATAAAGACAAATGAAAGGAAAACCCATTGTGGTTCAAATTGAAATGATTGCTAATGAAATAGATATCTTTTCTTCTAAGAAAGGCTAGCGTTTTCTTAGATAGCAAGAATCCTGATGGTTGAAAGATTCACTCCAAGCATAAGTGAATATAACAAGGAAGATCATTCTTGTAATGCAATGAGCTACAAAAGACAGACTGAGTGCAGAGGAGGCTGATTTCTAGAACAAACCTGTGGCCATTTCATAAATCACCAAACTGTCTGAAAACTCTCATGGGGTGATTTTTCTAGGACTCAAGTATTGAGTGAATTAGTAGAAGATTCATCTTGTAACACAATCTTCCAAAGGGGCGCTAATTTTATATAAATACTCTGAATTGGCTTACATAATTGAAACATTAATGCATTGCACACACTTTTCCTCAAGAGAGCAAATAGTTATTTAATTGTATAAATAAATAAATACATGCATACATACATACATTTACCCTGATCATCAACCATAAAAGGTTCCCAAAAGAGCTTACAAAATCCAGTCGTCAGTCCCCACAAGAGATGGGACTGAAAGGAAGGAGGGGAAGGAGCAGGCTATGATGTCTCAATTCAGTTGCCCTTATGAATGATCCCCAACAGTTTCCAAAACTGACCAAAATTGGTTACCAGAAACTACCTCCTATCATAGGAGCCCCCGGTGGCGCAGTGGGTTAAACCCTTGTGCCAGCAGGACTGAAGACCGATAGGTCAGAGGTTCGAATCTGGGAAGAGAGTGGATGAGCTCCCTCTGTCAGCTCCAGCTCCCCATGTGGGGACATGAGAGAAGCCTCCCACAGGATGGTATAACATCAAACATCCGGGCATCCCCTGGGCAATGTCCTTGCAGACGGACAATTCTCTCACACCAGAAGTGACTTGCATGTTCTCAAGTTGCTCCTGACACACAAAAAAACCCCAAAAACTCCTATCATTTCTGGTGTGCCAATATATGATCTTGCAGCCTGCTGGAGCGATGCATGGTATAGATCAGAGCTTTCCAAACATTTCATTTTGGTTACATGCTTTTTAGAAATGCATCATTTTGTGATGCAGTAATCCAGTTTTACTAACAAACCAGAGTTTAAACCAACCCCTTATAAGATATATGGTCACATACATCATTTTTAATAACAAAATGTATAGGAGCACAACATATCCTATGAAAACCTTTAATTTATGTGTGTGTGTGTATAGGATTTATTGCTTATTTCACAGACTCAGAGATTTTTGTTACATTCCTATGACACACCTACACACTGCAGCTGACACACCAACATGCTGTGGCACACAGTTTGGAAAGTTCCGATGTATATTGTCCAGGCTCTTGACACAGTTATTTCATATCACATCTACCTTAAAAGCACAAATAGAAGAAAATCTATGCATACATAGAAGTGTTAAAATAATAATAATAATAATAATAATAATAATAATAATAATATACTTTATTTATATTCCACTCTATCTCAAGGGGACTTAGAGCACATTATAGAGCACATATATGGCAAACATTCAATACCGTTATACAATTAACAACAAAGACAGACAGTACATAGACAGAGGCAAGACTTCCTTCCTTTTCATCACCAGCTTCTGGATGCTGTGCTCAACTCGGCCATTAGGAGGTGCTTTTGTTCTACTTTCCATGCTGAGGAGCCTGTTGTCCATGGATACCTTCCTGATCTAATTGCCGGCATGTCTTCATGGGCGCCTTTTACTTCCCTGCTAAAGTGATACCTATTGATCTACTCACATTACTGTTTTCAAACTGCTAGGTAAGCAGATGCTAGGGCTGACAGTGGGAGCTCACCCCAACCTGTGGCTTTGAACTGCCAACCTTCCAGTCAGCAAGATTTTTCTGCAGCTGGCAGTTTAGCCCACTGTGCTAACCACAGCCAGTGTTAAGTAATAGGCAGCCCATGGTGGCAAATGCTGGGGGCTGCACTAGGGAAAGGTCATGTGTTACCCACTTCTGCTTTAAGGTGAGTTATGCAAGTGAGTAAACAGGGCACAGACATGGTTGCACTAGAGACATAGTAAAAGAATTGTAAAAATGAAGAAATGTAAGCACAGTGCTTCCTGTCAGTCAAAATGGATTAAGAGGCACTCCTAACACTTTAAGAAAATGGTTAGAAGAGAAACTGCATATGATATAAGAAGGTGCCAAAAATCAGCGGGATCTTGTAATGTAAACTGAGTTTGTCAAGCTAACAGCTACAGTCTGTGATATAATCATTGTAGAGCTACAGAATGTGAGCATTTGTGAAGTTATATTGGCTCAAAGGAGTGTGATTGCAGGAGAGAAAATGATGGACACGTACCATGAGGATGGCAGTGGACCACAGATTTATCAACAGGAAGGATGCCAACTAATAAGATTGAGGTGGGCTATAAAATGGATTGGTTATATGGAATTATATAGATTTGATATAAAAGGAGAGAAAGCATGTTAATGATAAAATAGCATAAATACTAACCTACTAACAATTTAAATGAAAATTATAGAATTCTCTTCATGGATAACAATAATAAATAATTTAAGAAAATACATAATGTGAAACAATCTGTTATGAAAAATTAAGATCAACTTCCACTGAAGAAGAACTGGAAAAGAATAGATGAAGACCAGGAGACAATGTCAAGCTAACAGCTACAGTCTGTGATATAACACAAGAAGGCACATTAAAAATGTTCAAATCTTCAATATTATACGAAATGTGTGAAAGAAATCTTCTCCCACTTTCCTCCTGCCCCCCCCCCCCCCCAATAAAAGTTCTGTAAAAATTATCTGGAAAGCATGCAAGGACATTTTGGCAGTTGCTTGAACAATGGACTTGCCGCCCAGAGCATTGATTGGTGCAGGCTGGTACTGGTTAGAATCCGGACGCTGATTGGGTGCCGTCTGCTGCAACAGTTTATTAATCTCTGGATCTGGTGGGAACTTTAATAAATTGTCATTGCTCAGTTTGGAGTTTTGTGGCTGTTTCTTGGTTGTATCTTGTGGGTACGTGGAGAAAATTAATGTGAGTAGAGTTTGTGTTGATGGGTGCTCATGACAGTATTCCTGCTAGCCCAGGGTGAGACAATAGGTCCTGTTGGCTAAACATTGGGTGGCAATGGTGTTGGCATGCTTGAATGGGTTCCCAGAAAAGGGTAAGGTCTGAATCTATTGCAGTGGTTCTCAACCTGTAGGTCCCCAAGTGTTTTGGCCTATGACTCACAGAAATCACAGCCAGTTTACCAGCTGTTAGGATTTCTGGGAGTTGAAGGCCAAAACATCTGGGGACCCACAGGGTGAGAACTACTGATCTATTATTTGGTGCATGAAGCTATTGTGTGTGGATTATGCCTGCTGCCTGAAGGGATGATGGGATTTACTCTGGTGTGTGTATACATGCTTGTGCAGCTTTGGTAAATTCAGGCTAGAGGTTGCCGACTGAGATTAGCTGAAGTGGGTTTATGTGGGAAAGATCACCCATGAACTCTATGACTGGGACCATTGTTAGCATTTCTGGAGTCATGAATATTGGGCTCCATTAAGGGGTCCTGGGGTTTTCATAACAATATCATCTTGAAAAATCAAACATTGCCAGAAGATGATGGTTTTCAATGTTTATTGTAGCATGACTTTAAGTTTCCAAATGCAAGTTACATTATTTCACATAAAGTAACAGGAGACCCACCATATTTCCAAGTTCCCTCTCTTAAAATATTCAGATGAGGACTTCCTCCATATGCATCCCTTAGCTGTTTTGTGTTAAAAGTGGAGGACTTTGATGTGGTGGCACACTGACTCTGCAATGTCTTCTCCACAGACTTGCATCAACACTACAACACTTAAATGCTTAGTAGAATAGCATTATTCCTACAAAAGAAGTTTAAAGTTTTTCTAGTTAGCATTTTAAAGTTCTGCATTCTCTGCATCCTTGTTTGACTACAGCCGTATAAAGGAAAACTGGGAACTATGATGCTTTTTAGATGCAGTTCATAACCTGAGTAGAAATGGAGAAGTGTAGGACATCCAAGGATGCTATTAAAGCACTGTACAAAATGTGCTTTGCTGCTCCGTGCATCTAAACAGTAAATTAGTGTTATAGAGGCCACTACTCCATTACTGTGATCATCTTGTATCACATCTGACATTTTCTCACCAAGGCAGAAGAACCAGGAATCAATAATATTATATAGCAATACTCAGGGAATACTGTAATTCTCACACAGAAGGTTTGTTTTTGAGAATTCTCAGTTTTGGTCCATTCTGTCTTAGCCTGAGCTGATCACTAATGAAAGGCCACAAAGTATAGCATACTTTTGAGGGCAGTTTGCTCTGTAGCAGATGGAGCTAGGAGTAGTTGGAATTGCCTGAACTTTGAATAGCTCCAAGCAAATAATTTTCATCACTGAAGTCAAGAATTCATTTAAGGTGTCTTACAATTTAGCTGCTTCTCCTAGTTCCAACCTCTTCCAGGTGTGAGAGAATATGCATGTGTGCACTGTCAAGTTGCATGTTGATTTATTGCAAACCCAAGAATTTCAGAGGGTTTTCTTAGGAAAGGAATTCATAAAGATGCTTTTGCGTGATACAGTACCTCTGAAAAAGGGTAGTCTTCTGGCATGCTATTATCTCTCAGTCAGCTTCCACTTTATACACAATATCAGGACTGGCAAACAGTCCACAAGGTATAAGGCAGCTGGTTTCAAGGCTTGGGCACAGACTCTGCATCAATACAGTCTTTGTCCTTCCTGCTACAGTTGGCTTCTTCCTATCAGTCCAGTTTGCTTCTCAGGGTCACGGTCAGATCAGGATTATCATGTTAGTAGGCATAATGAATCCACTCTAGGTTTCTTTCCAAACTTTAAAGAAGGTATCAAAGTTTTTGAAAGTGAGGCTCCCAATAGGTTCAGCACCTTGGATAATACTTTTAACATCTGAAACCAAAACCAGATGGATTGTTTATTCATCTGATATGCAAACACTAGACCTCTTATCATGACACATGTTCATGTAACTGTGGTCCATCAGATTTTATTTTATATATATATATTTTCCCCTACAGCTCACAACAGAGCTATCTAGCATGGCCAATGATGAGGACTTGTCAGGGGAACATAGTTGTCCTCCCATGATTTAGCAGAAAACCATACGGAGAAATATGTTACAGAGCAGAAACCAAAAGGAGTTGGGAACATTAAAGATTTTATACTTAAGGGCAGCTTTGTTTCCAGTGTGACTGCACTGAAAAGCTAAAAGCATAATTGCTAGGGAAACCTGAATTGAATTTGATATCGAGCTCTTTTGGGGGGTCCTCCCAGCGAGGGAGGTCCCGGAAGACCGCGAATGGGGTCTTGACCTTGGTGAGCTGCCAGCGAACGCCAATCCAAAAAGACGCAAAAATATTAAAAATCAATCTCACCAGGCTGAAGAGAAATCTGCGACCGAGGCGTTTATTTAGCGATTCAGCTGAAAAGGATGCGTTACAGGGATGAATCCTCCATAAGCATACAGTACAGTGATTTTCAGGCATATTTATACAAGCAAAACAAAGAAAACCCGGTTTGAATCTCCCGCCCGCCTTCTGTCAGTTTCCTCTGTCCTGATTGGCCGGCTCCGGAACAGTTGGGAGGAGGCTTGGCCGCTTGTCCCGCCTCCCCTCCAATCGCTGGCCGCTGTCGCCTCCAGGGGGCCAATCAGAGCCCTCGGAGCGCCTCTGAAGATTGTCCAATCAGCGGCCAGGAGGCGGGACGTAGTTTGACAGCACAGAGGGGCGGAACGCCTGGGAGGCGTCCGCCAGCTGATTGATAATCTTTTGTCCTTACACGGCAGGGTGGCAGACGGGGGAAACAAGGGATTTCCTGATTTCTGATAGCAGATGTGTATAGACATAAAGAAGGGGCTATGGGTGGTATTTGGATCTCAACCTTGTGGACAAAGGGGATCCTTAGTCACAAAGGAGCGTACACAAATACCATGATTGATTCAATCAGTCCGTTTTCCGGGTTTCGGCTGACAAATCTTTGGCCCTATTTGTCTGACTCTGAAAACAAAGCCCTAAGATATTTGTCAGCCCTGATCCATGCAATGTCAATATGAATGGAGTTTCTTCTAAGGAAATTGGATTCCTTAACTGTAACCCCAGGTCACATACTTTAGTAGGGTAAAGTTCAAAGGGAAAAAGTAGGGAAAAAGGGTGAGGGTACATCTCATTTCATATTATACATATTTCATATACATTCTCCATAAACTTTCATAAGCTCATAGAGTTCATAAAGGGGTCCCCATCCCATCCCCATCCCAGCAAAGTTTATTAGAGGCAATAACAATTGATAAAAGCAATTCATCAGAGTTCTTGAGGTATGATCTTCTTGGCAAGGGCGCATGTAGGCTAGAGGTTTTTGAGTCCAAAAGTGTGGCTGAAAACAGTCCGGGATGTGGAGCAGAAAGTCAATAGGAGAGGGCGAGCAAGAGAGTTCAAACAAAAGGGGAGGGGGGGGGCTTCCGGGTTGCGATCTGTGAAGCAGTGTCCTTTGGGAAACTACATTTCCCTGATCAGGGGCCAGGGTCCAGTGCACAAGCCAGAGAGTTCACAGAGAGGAAACAGGAACCCAGTTATGTGTGCTGGGTCAGGAAGCAGCAGAATCCATGGTCCGGCCCTTGGCGAACTACAAATACTTGGGGGGGAAGATGCTCTGCATCAAATCCTCCCTTCGAGGCTGGAAAATGGTCACACTCATTTTCTCAAGCCTCGACAATCCCCCCAAGCACCCAGGGCCTCTTTCTAGACTGATTAGATTGTATTCTGTTGATTATTTTGGGGCCCAACTCAAGCAACAACAGCAGGACCCAGCAGGGTGGGAGAGACCAGTGGCAGAATGTCCTTTGGGTTGGAGGAAAAAAAAGACTGAAGTAAGAAGGCGAAGATGGTGGAGGCAAGGGGATGATGGAGTCTGTGATGGCAGTCAGCATGGAGCACTCAGGGGTCCCGAGTGAGTTCCCAATGAAGAAGGATAGCACATGGTGGAATTCTCCCATCTGGCAGTGGTCCTCAGGCCTCCTGGGGGCGCTGGCTCCTCCCTTGGCGCTTGGGGGAGGGAGAAGATGGGGCACAGCCTTGCTACTCCTTCTGGCGTGGCGCCTCCTGGTGACCTCAGACAGGTCCGGCTCTCCATCATCACAGAGACTCAGGGGTAGTGTCTAGGACAGTCAGAAAGAAGGTTTACAGCCCCCTCCCACCCCCCCCCTTTCCCAGCCCAAGGGTAGTTAGTGGGGAAACAAAGGGAAAAACTTTCATACCTAGTGGGGACGTCAGTGGTCTCCTTTGGGCCCCTCCTCTGCACAGCTTCTGGAACGGGCAGGGCCTCCTTCCTTCATGGCAGTTGCTGTGGGATCCTGGTTGCTCCTCCTGCGATGGCGTTCCCCCGTGGGGGCTCAGATCAGCCTCTAGGAGGGGCTGTCTCTTCTGGGCGGCATGGGGTCTGGTCCTGCTCTCTGTGGGATTCTCCTGTGCCATCTGGGTTCCACACAGGAAAGTCCACAGACCTCCCATTGTTCACCTCACCCAGGTAGTTGTCCTCAGCGGCAGGAGTGGATTATGGGTCCCACAGTTCGATCTGGGCCTCTTCACTGTGCAGAGGGGACCCCTGGACCTCGACGCCCCCCCTCATATTTAAGGCAGTTAATGGGATAATTTAGACATACACATACATGCGCTCAGGGAAAGGGGAGGGAGGAAGGGCCAGGAAGGAAAAAAGCATCCGAGGGACTGCGTGTGTGAGAGAGAGACTTAACCATAGATGTGGGTGAAATGTCAGGAGGGAATGCTTCTGGAACATCCCTTCCTTAGGTTTTAGGAGAAGGAGGTAAGAGGGAGCAGCAGGATTTCTCTGGGGGATAGAGGAAAAAAAATTCACAGAATGCTGGCTTCTTAGAAGATGGGAGGGGAAGGAGAAGAGAGAGAGAGAGAGAGAGAGAGAGAAACCCAGCAAACTTTATTTGGCAAAAGGAAACAGGAGCAGGAAAAAGGTCCCCCCCCCCTACACCTCCCTTTGTTTGCAAGAGGAGAGAGGGAGGAGGGGTTTGAAAGCAAGAAGGGGGAGTTGGAGAGTGAAGAGAAAACAAAGGAAAGGCAGGGACATTGGTGACTGCCCCTGAAAAATGGGTTTTGTAGTTGCACAGAAGAGAAGGGGAGAGGAAGAGAGCTCTTGGGTCAGGGAAACCAGGCGAGAGAGAGAGACTTTTTGCAAGGCAGCTGAGTCACATCAGTGGCAGGGTCTCTCCTGGTGAGGGGAAACACTGTTTATTATAAATAAACAGGCACTGAAGATTCAGCTTTAGAAAGAAAGGGATGTAGTAGCTTGGTGAAGAAGGGAATGAGCAATGCCTCCCTTTTCCATCTGAAGGAAGGGAAAAGGTGGCACAGGAGAAAGCAGGAGAGGAGGAGAGCAAAGAATTTCCCTGATCATTTCCTCAAGGAGCAGAAAAAAAAAACAGAGGGGCATATAAATGCAGACATATCATAAATAGGGAATAGGGAAATGGAGGGGTTGGGAAGGGAAGGAAGGAGTCAGGGAGATTGGGTAAAGGGAAATGGGAATGGGATGATAGGGGAACAAGCAATTTCTTCCAAAGGGAGAGGGTGAAGGGGTCTGGAGGGGGTTTCCTGGGGGTTGGGGCTTTGTTACCTTCCCCTTGCATGGTAGGAGTTGGCCACAACTACCCCCCTTCCACCTCCCTCCGGCACATGGCAAAAAGCATGAGGCAGAGGCGAGTTCGGTCCTCTTGGCCCCCTCACAGCGATCCGACTGCCATGAGGGGCCACGAAACTCCACCTGCTGAGGGCGTGGAGGGCCACCTCTCCATGCGATTTTTACCCTACTGGCCTGCGTCGGCGACGCAACCCTGTCCCATTCCGCCAGTATTCTTCCCAAAGGTGTTTCTGATGGAGCAGGACGTTTGATCCTGGAATAACATGCGCCCATCTCTCAATCTACCAGCCCCACAGACCAGTGGTTAATCAGGGAAGCCCCCCCAACCGTAAGGCAGGCCAGAACCTGAATGGTCCCTGGATAGGAGAGCTCGGGGCGATCAGCACTTGGCAGCTAGGCAGTCCGAAAGGGGAGGGCTCCCTTTCCCACGTAGCTCCGGCCAAGTCCGCAAAAGCGAGCTGAATTGCTATTCCGGGCCTCAAACGCGTAGATGTTTGCTACCCCCCACCAGGAATTTGTTACCGAGATCTAGAGAATCCCTCCCCAGTGGGCCAACTCCGAAGCTGGTTCGGAAAGCCTAGAATCCCCTCCCACCTGACGACCAGGGCAGCCCCGCGGTTGATTTCTCTTACCCGTCCGGACGTTTTCCTTCCCCCCTTCCGCGTCGGCCGCTCCTCTTCCTGGAAGTCCTTGGATCAAGGCTTCCCTGGCGCTCCTTTGTGCTGAAACTCTAGGTCAGAGCTTGGGAGGAAGTGGCTGTGGGAGAATTTGTAGTTTTGTCAAGAAGGAGAGTCCAAATTAAGAGAAGCGCCTCTTTTCCCAAGCCGTTCCTCCTTTGCTGCTGGCCCAAAGAATCAGACCAAGGCGCCTGCTTGAAAATTTAGGCTATAATTTAGTCTGGAACCTCAAGCAGAGTCCCTTCGTGGTAAAGCCAAATGATATCGAGCTCTTTTGGGGGGTCCTCCCAGCGAGGGAGGTCCCGGAAGACCGCGAATGGGGTCTTGACCTTTGCTTGGAGCTATTCAAAGTTCAGGCAATTCCAACTACTCCTAGCTCCATCTGCTACAGAGCAAACTGCCCTCAAAAGTATGCTATACTTTGTGGCCTTTCATTAGTGATCAGCTCAGGCTAAGACAGAATGGACCAAAACTGAGAATTCTCAAAAACAAACCTTCTGTGTGAGAATTACAGTATTCCCTGAGTATTGCTATATAATATTATTGATTCCTGGTTCTTCTGCCTTGGTGAGAAAATGTCAGATGTGATACAAGATGATCACAGTAATGGAGTAGTGGCCTCTATAACACTAATTTACTGTTTAGATGCACGGAGCAGCAAAGCACATTTTGTACAGTGCTTTAATAGCATCCTTGGATGTCCTACACTTCTCCATTTCTACTCAGGTTATGAACTGCATCTAAAAAGCATCATAGTTCCCAGTTTTCCTTTATACGGCTGTAGTCAAACAAGGATGCAGAGAATGCAGAACTTTAAAATGCTAACTAGAAAAACTTTAAACTTCTTTTGTAGGAATAATGCTATTCTACTAAGCATTTAAGTGTTGTAGTGTTGATGCAAGTCTGTGGAGAAGACATTGCAGAGTCAGTGTGCCACCACATCAAAGTCCTCCACTTTTAACACAAAACAGCTAAGGGATGCATATGGAGGAAGTCCTCATCTGAATATTTTAAGAGAGGGAACTTGGAAATATGGTGGGTCTCCTGTTACTTTATGTGAAATAATGTAACTTGCATTTGGAAACTTAAAGTCATGCTACAATATACATTGAAAACCATCATCTTCTGGCAATGTTTGATTTTTCAAGATGATATTGTTACAAGATTTCATAAAGGGTGAGCTGCCAGCGAACGCCAATCCAAAAAGACGCAAAAATATTAAAAATCAATCTCACCAGGCTGAAGAGAAATCTGTGACCGAGGCGTTTATTTAGCGATTCAGCTGAAAAGGATGCGTTACAGGGATGAATCCTCCATAAGCATACAGTACAGTGATTTTCAGGCATATTTATACAAGCAAAACAAAGAAAACCCGGTTTGAATCTCCCGCCCGCCTTCTGTCAGTTTCCTCTGTCCTGATTGGCCGGCTCCGGAACAGTTGGGAGGAGGCTTGGCCGCTTGTCCCGCCTCCCCTCCAATCGCTGGCCGCTGTCGCCTCCAGGGGGCCAATCAGAGCCCTCGGAGCGCCTCTGAAGATTGTCCAATCAGCGGCCAGGAGGCGGGACGTAGTTTGACAGCACAGAGGGGCGGAACGCCTGGGAGGCGTCCGCCAGCTGATTGATAATCTTTTGTCCTTACACGACAGGGTGGCAGATGGGGGAAACAAGGGATTTCCTGATTTCTGATAGCAGATGTGTATAGACATAAAGAAGGGGCTATGGGTGGTATTTGGATCTCAACCTTGTGGACAAAGGGGATCCTTAGTCACAAAGGAGCGTACACAAATACCATGATTGATTCAATCAGTCCGTTTTCCGGGTTTCGGCTGACAAATCTTTGGCCCTATTTGTCTGACTCTGAAAACAAAGCCCTAAGATATTTGTCAGCCCTGATCCATGCAATGTCAATATGAATGGAGTTTCTTCTAAGGAAATTGGATTCCTTAACTGTAACCCCAGGTCACATACTTTAGTAGGGTAAAGTTCAAAGGGAAAAAGTAGGGAAAAAGGGTGAGGGTACATCTCATTTCATATTATACATATTTCATATACATTCTCCATAAACTTGCATAAGCTCATAGATTTCATAAAGGGGTCCCCATCCCATCCCCATCCCAGCAAAGTTTATTAGAGGCAATAACAATTGATAAAAGCAATTCATCAGAGTTCTTGAGGTATGATCTTCTTGGCAAGGGCGCATGTAGGCTAGAGGTTTTTGAGTCCAAAAGTGTGGCTGAAAACAGTCCGGGATGTGGAGCAGAAAGTCAATAGGAGAGGGCGAGCAAGAGAGTTCAAACAAAAGGGGAGGGGGGGGCTTCCGGGTTGCGATCTGTGAAGCAGTGTCCTTTGGGAAACTA
The DNA here is from genome assembly GCF_037176765.1 of Anolis sagrei. Lineage (NCBI taxonomy): Eukaryota > Metazoa > Chordata > Lepidosauria > Squamata > Anolidae > Anolis > Anolis sagrei. The sequence continues at coordinate 51,971,273 of NC_090023.1, read as the reverse complement.
CATTTCCCTGATCAGGGGCCAGGGTCCAGTGCACAAGCCAGAGAGTTCACAGAGAGGAAACAGGAACCCAGTTATGTGTGCTGGGTCAGGAAGCAGCAGAATCCATGGTCCGGCCCTTGGCGAACTACAAATACTTGGGGGGGGGGGGGAAGATGCTCTGCATCAAATTCACAAAAAACAACGACATCAGTGTCTTGTTAAGTCATTCAAATGCAAATTTATTTCATAGGTTGGTCAAAAGATGACAGATTTCAACAGATCCTGACAAAAGTATACTCTTAACCACAGAAGCCAAAAGACAAACTATCAGTGCCTACTAGGCATTATGACTTTAACACCCTGCCTTAGTTGTAGCTTGTCTCTATGTATAATTTTCTAGGACACATGAATAGAATTGCCCTTGCCAATCAAGGGCAAGATGAATGAATGTTATCCTTGAAGTGACTGGCTTGACCTTGAAGGAGCTGGGGGTGGCAACAGCCAACAGGGGGCTCTGGCATGGGCTGGTCCATATGAGGTCACAAAGAGTCAGAAATGACTGAACGAATAAACAACAACATGAATACAAAGATGTTCCTATATTTTGCTTGTGGGTGGCCACTGTGGAAACAGAAAGATAGACTACATAGGCCTTTGGTGTGATGCATCTGAAGTCATCAATTCTTAGCGCCAGGGATCAAGACAAGACTGTTGTTTCTCAGGTCACACAACTATAGTGTCCCTGCTCACACTTTGGCATAAAACACTCCAAAAAACCATCCAGAAGTTGCTGTTGCAATACTGTATAAGGAACATGCAATCATCAGGTCTCTATCTGCAGGGCAAAGTTTCAATGTCGCCCAAAAGTCAAAATAATAACTCCACTGAGTATAACATTCCACAAAGTATATTTAAAAAATCCCTATATCACTCACTCCATGTGGTTGAATCCAGTGATATGCCAGCATGTAGTCTGTTGCAAATATCCATAGCTTTGAGTTACTTTTTCAAAATCATTTTGTCACATGTTAGAGCAGTAGCTCTCAACCTTCCTAATGCCATGACCAACCATACAATTATTTTTGTTGCTACTTCATAACTGTAATTTTGCTACTGTTATGAATTGTAATGAAAATATCTGATATGCTAGATGTATTTTCATTCACTGGACCAAATTTGCCACAAATACCCAATATACACAAATTTGAATACCCGGAAAGGGGGGGGGGTTGATTTAGTCATTTGGGAGTAGTTGCTGGGATTTATAGTTCACCTCGATCAAAGAGCATTTGAACTCCACCAATGATGGAATTGAGCTGAATTTGGGACACAGGACTCCCATGACCAGCAGATAATACTGGAAGGGTTTGGTGGGCATTCACTTTTAGTTTTGGAGTTGTAGTTCACCTACATCCAAACAGTGTTGTGGACTCAAACAATTATGGATCTGGACCAAACTTGACACGAATACTCAACACGCCCAAATGTGAACACTAATGGATTGGGGAAAATAGACCTTGATATTTGGGAGTTGTACTTGCTATGAGTTATAGTTCATCTACAATCAAAGAGCTCTCTGAACCCAGCCCACAATGGATCTGCACCAAACTTGGCACACTAGCTACATGGCCAACATGGAATACTGGTGGGGTGGGGGCTGTTTTTGAATTCTGGGACTTGTAGTTCACCAACACCAAAAAAGAAGAGAAGGACAGGCAGTGAGATCTTCAGCCCTCTCTGCCAAAAGGGTTCCTAAAACCAGCAGAAATATGTATTGTCTGATGGTCTTTGGCAGCCTCTCTGAAACCCCTTCGTTACCCCCCAGGGGTTCCGACTCCCAGGTTGAGAAACACTGTGTTAGAGTGTTTGAGAAATAACCACTGCTGTTACCTATTACAATGTGGAAAAGTAATTTGTTGCATTAACTTCATGCTGCTCACAGCCATTTCATTATTTCTGTTAGTGCTCTCTCCTTCCCCCTCTGAAGGGAAAATAATTTTGGGTTTACAAGAAAATGGTATAAAACCTAAGACTTGTGTCAAAAATGCCCCTAAAATGTTCTTTAGAACTCCTGCTCATTACCTAATAAAAGAACTTCCCTCTTAAACATCATATTACTTCACAAAACAACTAGTTGCAGGTAGTGACATTATCTTTAGCTCATAGCTTTCAAGCTGTATAAGCATCAGTTCAGGTGGTGAAAGCAACATATTTTCTATATAAAATGGAGTTTTATGCTAAACTTAATCACTAAAATCATATCAAAAGCAAAATTACACAATCCAAGTTAACCGTTAGTATCAGTAATAAGGACTGGCTGTTAATTAAATTTAGCTTGCATAACATCCAAAAGGCAGGCTATATGTTAATAATAAAATGTAAGCCCACATCATAGTAACTTTTAAATGTATTGTCGAAGGCTTTCATGGCTGGAATCACTAGGTTGTTGTAGGTTTTCTGGGCTATATAGCCATGTTCTAGAAGCATTCTCTCCTGACATTTTGCCTGCATCTATGGCAAGCATCCTCAGAGGATGCCTGCCATAGATGCAAGCAAAACGTCAGCCAAAAAACCTACAACAACCCAACTTTTAAATGGCTTCTGAGGTGATGAGATTATAATTTAAACATCATATAACCCCAGAAAGTCAGGGATAAGTGACAAAAATAACTGGAATTGAATTTTCCTTTCATTTCTTCTTTGCAGTTCAAAATGCGAACTGTTTCTCCCTTTGAAACGGAATGTCTTCAACTTCAGTCAGACCATTAAAGTAAAAACAACACATTATAGATGTTTTCCTCATTTCTTATTCTACATTGTCAAACTGGCAGATTTTGTGTGGCTGGTCTGTAATTATGATACATTGCAATCACTGAATTATACAGGATCAATTCTCATGAGATTCTTTGTACTCGACTGTGGAGAGTTGTGCTGCCTGTCAAGTGTGAAGGCAGATGCATGAATTTTTCACCAGATTTTACTTTAAAATGCATGCAAACAGAAGTCCAACCTACTTCCATGTAATATGTTAAGGACTGGAGTATGAGAAAGCATATGCTAGCTTTCAAGCATTTCCCCCCCAATGGCACAGATTCTCAAAGCTACTTGTACTAATAGCCACCGTCTTGCTGGATCAGAAACTTCTGAAGATCAGAACAGCTTGACCGTCTGCTCTTTGCCAAATAATGGACCTGCACTCTAAAGGGAAGGTAGAAATATTGCAAGATGACTAATGTGCATTGCCATATTTGCACATTATTCAGGTCACTGAGATGTGGCAGCTACCATGAATGAGTCTAAACTGCCTAGCAAATATATCAGCAACATAGGGCATACTCCCCAATTCATGGGTCTAGTAGAGATGTGGCAGAGCAGTATATGAGCAGTGGAAATTTAATTTGGACAGCATTACTGTTTACTGTAGAAAAGGCATTTGGCAGCTTTACCTATTATTTGTATTGTGGTCTTCCCGATTACCTAAAAAGCATGCTTACTGTTTAAGAATTGCTGCTCTTAGTTTATTTTTCTGAATTATTTCCCTGACATGGCCCCAGGATGATTAAAAACCGAATCCAAGGGATGGAAAATTGTGTTCAATTAGGTGACAGGAAAACTGAAGGGAATAAAAGGAGCAGAGCCAGCAAATTGCTCAAGATAACAATCTTTCCTCTCTGTAACTAAGAGGATTAGCCGAACTTTCCTTGTGGCACCAAAACAGACAATAAGCAACAGTGACTTCCCCTCCTGCTGGCATTTGCACACTCAGAAGTCTCATTTTCTTAATGATACCACTTGCTGACTCTATGGCAAACTTGAGAGCTAACAGAGTTGGTGATCCCCATTGTTCTTTGCTCCCACCTCCTTTCTGTAGATTTATGAGTAAAACCATTTTAAACATTGAGACAAAACTGTGAACCAATCAAAAGATGTTTAATGTCCATCTACATTCCCCATGTTGATGCTGAAGTAGAGGCCTTTTCTGTTAATACTGGAAACAGCCACTGTTTCACTAATCTGCTTAGATAGTGCTCCTATGGCTGGCATTCAAATGGATGATGAAGCTCAGAGTAGTAGAGAAAGAGGTTACACCATGAAGGGCTCTTCAAAACAGATTCTAGCCAAAAGACTTATTAGTAATCCAGACAATTCCTTATACATTGTTTTATCCTGGGTGACACTGAATCAAAACTTTCTAGCTCCTGCTGAACATAAACAGAATTTTAAATCCACATTCTTAAAACTTGGTTTCAGCCAAGGGGAGAAAGTTGTGGTGGCTGATCTGACTGAGGAATTTTTTTAAAGACGTGAGAGTCAAAAGATTGGGCTATTTTCACAAAATAAGTTTAAGCTTCAAGGCAAGTTTTGCAGAAACATGTAAGAAATATATATATCAACTAGCTGTGCCCTGCCACGCATTGCTGTGGCCTATAGTAAAACTTATCAAAGTTGAGGTAGATATCTGGACTATTATGAAAGAGAGGTCCCTACCTATTCCTTCCCCCTTTTCCTCCCCCTTTCTCTCCTTTCTTCCTTCTCTACCTCTTTCTTTCTTTCACTACTTGGTTTCATCCTTCTCTCTTTCCTTCATTCCCTCCCCCTTTCTTCCTTTGCCTTTCTTCCCTCCCTGTTTGCTTCCTTCTTTCACTTTTTATTTCCTTTTATTTTACCACCATCATAACAATAACAATAATGCAATACATTCCCTCTGGGACCTGACACCTCTCCCATTCCCCCTAAAAGGGTCTCATAGGAACAATAGCATAATAATAATAATAATAGAAATAACAACCTTTACCCGCCACGTGTTGCTGTGGCCAATCTTCCCTCTTTCTCTCCTTCTTTCCCTCCTTCCTTCCCTCCCATCTTTCCTTCTCCTCTTCTTTCTCTATCTCTTTCCTTCCTTCCCCCTTTTTCTTTCTCTTCTGCTGTCTCTCTTTTCTTTCCTTCCATCTTTCCTTTTCTTTCCTTTTCTTCTTCCTTCTTCCTCTAACTTTCCTTCCTTCCCCCTTTTTCTTTACCTCCCTTTCTCTTTCTTCCTTCTTTCCTTCCTTCCTGTCTTTCCTAGATTTTGACAGGGCGGGAAGGGGCGGGGTGGGGTTTGGAGGTGGCGTGAAGTAAAAGGAGGTAAGATTGGGGTGGGGGAGTGATGGAGCGTGGGGTTGCGTGTGTGTGTGCAATGACGGGGGGAGTGATGGAGCGTGGGGTTGCGTGTGTGTGTGCAGCGGCGGGGGGAGTGATGGAGCGTGGGGTTGCGTGTGTGTGTGCGGCAGGGGGTGTGTGTGTGCGGGAAGCGGCGCGACGGGGCTTGGAGTGAGTTGTTTTTCATTTTGAGTAGATATGTTTGTACCTTGTGGGTTGTGTTATGGGCATGGGAATTTTGGTTAAGTTTCGTTGGGGGATTTTTGAGTTTTGTTGTTTTGCCGTTTTGTGAGTGTGTTGTTGTGTTGTTTTTCATTTTGAGTAGATATGTTTGTACCTTGTGAGTTGTGTTATGGGCATGGGAATTTTGGTTAAGTTTCATTGGGGGGGGGTTGAGTTTTGTTTTTTTGCCGTTTTGAGTGTGTTGTTGTGTTGTTTTTCATTTTGAGTAGATATGTTTGTACCTTGTGGGTTGTGTTATGAGCATGGGAATTTTGGTTAAGTTTCGTTGGGGTTTTTTTGAGTTTTATTCTTTTGCCGTTTTGTGAGTGTGTTGTTGTGTTGTTTTTCATTTTGAGTAGATATGTTTGTACCTTGTGGGTTGTGTTATGGGCATGGGAATTTTGGTTAAGTTTCGTTGGGGGATTTTTGAGTTTTGTTGTTTTGCCGTTTTGTGAGTGTGTTGTTGTGTTGTTTTTCATTTTGAGTAGATATGTTTGTACCTTGTGGGTTGTGTTATGGGCATGGGAATTTTGGTTAAGTTTCGTTGGGAGGTTTTTGAGTTTTGTTTCCTCGTTGGATGCCCCTAACAAATTTATATATATAGATGTATAAGTTCTATATAATTGCTGCAGTACCCAGTATAGGAAAGATACAAAATATACAAAAATCATCAAATTGGACCAGGCTGTGGCGCAGCTAGTTGATAGCCAGCTGCATTAAATCACTACTAACCAAGAGGGCACGGGTGCGAAGCCAACCTGGGTCAGAGTAAGCTCCCAACCATTAATAGTCTAGCTTGCTGTCGACATATACAGCCCGAAAGACAGTTTTATCTGTCAAGTAGTAAATTTAGGAACCACTTTATGCGGGGAGGCAAATTTAACTAATTTACAAAGCCATAAAACCTTCCAGCAACATGCAGAAGAATGAGGAAGTACTGCATCAAAGGACTCGGTATCATCAATGGACAATGAAGCGGTAGCTCCCCCTATGGCTGGAATTGAGCATACCCTCATGAAGCCAGAACAGCTGGAATATTAAATGCCTCTGTGTCTGTCTACATATGTTGTATGCCTAAAATAGCATTGAATGTTTGCCATGTATATGTGCATTGTAATCCACCCTGTGTCCCCTGCGGGGTGAGAAGGGCAGAATATAAATACTGTAAATAAATAAATAAATTGTTATACTTTATTAAAGGATTGGATACAATACAGTTCATGGGGTACAGCTGCTGCTAGATCTGTTCCAGAGTCTAACGCTTCAGAATTTCACAACTGTGGACCTCTGAAAAAGGTTTTTAATAAAAAGAAAAACTCACATATTTGCTTGTAGTCTCCTGATGAACTATAAATCTTTCAAGGAGGGTGTATCATGTTTTGGTAACATTTCTAGGACAGAATGAGTTGGGAACAGGCAGAAAAGCAGGAGATAACAGAGAACATGTTGGCTTCATAGCATAGAAAAGTTTTAAAATCTTACAAAGTTATAAATGATAACAAATATCAAGTCTGTCTTTATGATCCACTATTTAATTTACAAAGTGTTTATTGTACCTCCAGTATTATTTTTAATATGTATTGATTTAAATTTAAATTTAAATGTTTATTTTAATGGTATGTTGTTTTTAAGGCATTGAATACTTACCTATGTGTAAAGCCACCTTGAGTCCCCTTCGGGGTTGAGAAAAGCGGGATATAAACATGGTAAATAAATAAATAAGCAAATAAGTTAAGAACAAGTTTTTGGGTGGAAATTATGAATTTTGTTATGATTCATGGATTAGTTGAGGATCATTCTATGGAGAGGGGAAAGTGCTTCTGCCATCTCGGGGGGTAGCCATCCCTGGCCACTGCCATTTTCCCACCTAGGCATTCAAAAATGCCCTTTGCCACTCTACACAAAGAAAGGGATGGGTCCTTTTATGATAAAATTCAAGGTACAGTATTAATTTTTATCACAAAAGGAACCATCCTCTTCTTTGAGCAGAATGGCAAAAGGTGAGAACTCCAAAGAAGCACCCACTCCCTCTACTCTCTTGATACTCTTTTGAGGAGAAGTACCAAAGAGTCACAGCCACCACTGCCATTTTCCAACCAGCCATTCAAGGCTAAAAGAAGCACCATGGCAGGTTGGTGCTTCTTTTAGGCTCTCCCAGGGTGATCTGAACTCTTGGTTTTTTGCCAGAAAAGGGGATGGTTCATATTTATTTATTTATTTATTTATTAGGAGCATTTCTATCTCATCCTTCTCACCTCTGAAAAGGGACTCAGGACGGCTTCCAACAGGCATTATTTGGTGCCAAATGATAAAGCACACATAATATACACTTAACCTACAATTATAGATACATTAAAACAGTTCGCCGTTTCACGTCGTCTTCCAAATCAATCCATTGCTGTCAGCTAAAAAGTCAATTAAAAACCAACTATTCTGTGAATGCTTGATCTCATAACCAGGGTTTGAGCTTCTTCCGGAAGGTCATGGGAGGGGGGGCAGAGCTGATCTCATTAGGGAGGGAGTTCCACAGCTGAGGGGCCACCACCGAGAAGGCCCTGTCTCTCGTTCCCACTGTGATGGGTGGTGGGACTGCAATGATGGTGGGACCAAGAGCAGGGCCTCTCCAGACGATCTTAAGGTACTTGCGGGTTCATAGAGGGAGATATATTCAGACAGGTAAGCTGGGCCAGAACTGTTTAGGGTTTTATAGGAGTTTAGGTACAATACTTAACTTACACTGACTTGTGGATAAGTTGATTCAGGCTCCTTGAGTTGATTGCTTTGGCCAAAACATATAGACGTATACATTACTTTCCCTACTGGAGACCTATCAAGGTTCAGCATGCATCTCAAATCCTAGACAATGGGATAGGATCAAAAATGATACACTTGTAAATTGGCAATTGCTTTGTTTTCACAGCGTCCAGTCATTAGAGATATTCTGCTTCTGAATCAAGTAATTTCTGCATTTCATCACAAATTTGTTATGGGAGATAAGGCGTTCATTGGTTACCAAACAAGATTCCTCCAGTGTCATGGAGATGTGTCACTGCATGCCAGCTGCTGGGAAGCCTGACATGGAGGGTATTATTGTGGTCATGACTTATTCATGGGCTCCCCATAGGCAACTGGTTGGCACCTGTGTGACAAAAGCACTGGATTAATAGGCCCATTGTCTGATCCAAAGGTTGATTTTGCAGCAAATTGGTTTTACAAGCCACTAAGTCTAGTAGTACCCATCCCAACTTGTAAGAATTAATTCCCTAAGTCAGTGAGTCATCACATGAAGAAATACAGTACAACTCCCGTATATACAGAACCATTATGCCTAGGGAAGACATACTTTATTTTTCCACATATGACAAAGTATGTATTCCCTAGGTATTTCCCCCCAGTGCATATCTGGGGGAAAGGTCCCCCAGTGCATATCTGTGTTCTTGGGGAAAAGTTCTTCATTTTATTAGGGTTCACTATTATCCATGGTTTTGTATATCCACACAAAGACTGGGAAAATATTCCCTACAGATATGGTTTATAATGTACATGCTTTAATTTGGCCACCAGCTGAATGAAATGGATCACCTAGAGGCCTTGTGTTATGACAAGTAATGATTTATCTCAATTGCTCCAAAAGTGGATAAATGGAATGGTGACAGGAATCTGTATTCACCTACTTACAACCGAGCAAGCTGTATAAAGATGACAATTTAGGTAACATGACATCACCTCGGTTTTTGTTTTTAGCCACTTAAGAGAAACGTCCGTCTGATTTAGAAGTGGTTATTCTCCTAAAATAAGAGTTACCAGGAAGGGGAGGGGGAGAAAAACACCCTATTCTGTGGTATGTTGGTGGGGGGGGGGTAATTTATTTGGAGATAACTAGGCAGCCAAATAGCATTTATATTTTGTCCTTCTCACCCTGAAGGGGACTAAGGGTGGATCACAGAACACATAGATGATAAACATTCAATGCCATTAAACAGACAGGACAGACAACAAATAGAGGTATATGTCGGCATTTCCCCCCAACTTCTTGGAGGTTGTGCTCGATTCTGACCACAGGGGGGTGCTGTCACCTCATCCTCTATGACAAAGAGCCCTTGATGACAGACTTCCTCCTTCCTTTGATCGCTGGCATTTTCTGGTACTTCCTTTTTATGGTGCCATAAAATACCTCCCTGCTTAAGCGGTGGCTAATTTTTTTTTCACAGCTCACAGCTGCTTAGATGGACAGTGAGTTGGGCTGAAGGTCAGGTGCTCACCCCAACCCAGGCTTTGAACTGTCAACTTTTCAATTGGCGCGATCTATTGCTACTGGTGATTAACCAGCTGTGCTAAAACTTGGCCCTTATGAGCTTGCATGAGTGGTTTCAAGAGAGTGAAAGGATAGACATGGCCACATGTATGCATGGTGTTGACTTATGGTGACTTCATGAGTTTTCGTAGTCAAGGCATACTCAGAGGTGGCCTTGCCAGTTCTCTTCTCTGAAATATAGCCTACACTACCTGGGATTAATTGGCAGACTCCCACCCAAGAACTAACTGAGACTGACCCTTCTCATCTTCCAAAATCAGATGGGATTTGGTGTCTATATGGTATTTAGACCTACATTTTGCATACCCCTGTAGTTGTATTTCTGGATCGCTAGTAATTTTGCAAATTTCTCCCATATGCCACTAACTTCCAGTAATCTTCCCTCTGCTAAATTGAAATGTCTGCCTTGCTTTCCCTTAGTCACTTCTTAATCATTTTCACAAAATATGTTTGTGTTAGGTGATATACTAAAAGAGAGAAAGCTGCATACCCTCCATATCATCCTGTTCTGGCAGGACTAGTCTTAATTAATTCCATTGTTTCCAGCTGCATTTTAAAATATCCCAGTTTCTTTCTCTCCTCTCACTTTCCCCCTTTTCTTCGCCTTGCTTCTATTACTGCAAATGTAGATAAAAGTGAACAGGTAGCTTGTATACCGTTATCTCTGCAGTCGAGAAAGGAAAGACCCTTGCTCATCTCTGTAGACTCAGGCAAAAGCAAACTTTTGCAGCCTTTTCTATCTTATGGGTTTTTCCTCATTAATAACTTTTGTTGTCTTGATCACACTCTGATGTTGTTGGCCACATATGTCCCAGTATTCATCTGTCGGACAATATGGATCAGGGCTGGGTTTTCATCTTTTTGCACAGTTATCTCTTCCTCTCCTTTGGTGAATATTTCCTCTCCTTTTGAGCTCACTCTCTGCTTAACTTCAATCTGTTATTTCCCTCCACTCTGCTTTAGCAGTGCTACCTTCATATTTTTCAGTAAATTATTCAAGGACATGTATCTCCATAACAATAATGATACAACCCTGTGCATGTCTCCTGAAAAAATAAGCTTCATCAAATTCAACCGGACTATCTCCCAGGTAAGTGACCTCAGGGATGTAACCTGAATTATGTCAATGATAAAATAAATGAATATGTATTTCCTTTGAACATGTATTCTCATTTAACATTTGGCTTTCTTGGTTCCCCCCTCCCCCTTTACACTATAATCACACTATCTGAAATAGAGCTTTTATAGAGCTGTTCTATGCATATTTACTCAGTTGTAAGTCCTACTAGCTCCAATGGTAAGTGTGTTTAGGTTTTGGCTTTCATTTCTCTGTTGCTTTCTTTGATACACATTCAGAAAGAGGGGAGGGAAAGGGCCACAGCAGAAACGGCCTTCCAAAGATGTGTAAAGGAAAGAACATGACAAAAGTAACCCATTATGAAACAAAAAAAGATAAGGTGGTCTTGTAGCTGAAAGGCAACCCATCTCCAGCTCTGTGACAAGCAACGGCTTTTGTGCCCATCCTCTTTTAAAGAGACATGAAATGGGACTGGAATGGAACATAGCTGGCCTTGAACAATACCTAGTGCCACTCCAAGAGTCGAGGCGAAAGGGTGAAGGACACCGTATCCAATTGAAATTACAGAGGAATCTGAGATAGGAAGAATGTAATTACCCAATTGGAATCTAAACTGTGAAATTAAAAAGAAATATTCAAGGATGAAGGGGCAAAGAGAATCCTTAATCTCCACCCAGGCTAGGCTGTGTGCCAGAGAAGCAAAGAACCTGAACTGGAATAGAAGTGGAGAGAGAGAATAAAGGCAGTGTTTTGAAAGGCACTCCAAATCCAGCTGTGATTTGCTTCGCAATCCATTCTCATCTTTGTGTCCTTCACCAGTTGAAAATAATTTGGCTTACAGATGCATTTCTAGAATCCCAAAGTACTATAAAAAGTACTTCCAAAATGGCAAGCGTGTATGTCTGTGTAGAAATGTTAGTACTGTTTTTATTAATATCATAAAGTACTAGTCTTTCCCCAGCTAATTCTGGATAGTGTTTCGGTCTTCGAGTAATGGCCTGGCATGTTTGTATAAGGATTCAAACACATTGGTTAATTTTACAGTTCTTATCCTCACCCTGTTATTCTAATCAGATCACCAAATGTGTTGGCTATACAAGCCAAGGGTTTGAAATAAGTTGCTGCATGTTATACAAACAACTGATACATTCCAAGAAAAATAGGTGAACTCCATACAGAAAATGTCAGCATCTATTGAATGATTGAAATTGATTTGAAAATATGCACCCTAGTTTCTGCTGTTGTAAAGGCAGAATGCTAATTATGCCCTATTAGCATGACAAGAACAAAATGACAGCGTGGTAAGATTCCATGGCAGTCAGGGGAAGCTGCCAGTTGGGAGACCAAATGTGAAAATTGTAGAAAGTGTGATCACACAGAAGGAGGAGAAAAGTTACTGAGACAAGAGGAAATTTGAAATAAACATCAAAGAAAACCACACTGAAAGAGCCCAAGAACTGGCCAACTGCTAATTGCTTATTACCACTATCCCTGCCCATACAGCTCAAGCCTTATTTTATCCTTCTTCTAGAGCAGTGTTTCTCAACCTTCCTAATGCCACGACCCCTTAATACAGTTCCTCATGTTGTGGTGACTCCCAACCATAACATTAATTTTGTTGCTACTTCGTAACTGTAAATTGCATCTGTTATGAATGGTAATGTAAATATCTGATATGCAGGATGTATTTTCATTCACTGGGCCAAATTTGGCACAAATACCCAATACGCCCAAATTTGAATATTGGTGGGTGATTGACCTTTGGCAAATGGGAGTTGTAGTTTGCTGGCATCCAAAGAACCCAGCTGACAACAGATCCAAACCAAACTTGGCAAACAGACCCAATGTGTCCAACTCTGAATACTGGTGGGATTTGGGAGGTGGGGGGATTGACTCAAGATTTTGGGAATTGTCATTCACCCACATCTTTATGCATTTTCTAATGGCAACATTAATTAAAAAAAGAGGAAATACTGACTTTTTTTCTCTAATAAATAGCATTACAAATTACCTAAGCTGTTTCTGTTGCTGCTGATCCTCCTGATGCTGCTGGGCCACTCTCAGTCCCACGTCGAACGTTCACTTTTCCCCTGCCCTGAAGGGACTCACTGGTGCAAGCCTTCCTCCAGCCTCACACATTCTCCCTTGCCCATGCATGTGCACCACGCTGCCATGCGCTGTACCTAGGTATGTCTTTGAACCGCTAGGGACAAAGATATACCAATGCACAAACACACACATATATACAGTATATATTCAGCAGAGTTTCAGAAGTGTTTCTTTTAATTGCCCAAAAACACCTACTCTCTCTTAAAGTAGATTTGCTTTAAAAGCATGCTCTCAAGAGACAATATAAGTAAACTTCTTTAAAAGTAGCATAGTTGGTTAACTCACAAACTTCAAGTATTCAGCATACAGGTACTTTGCTTATCAATCCAGTTACAAGTAGATTTGAAGTAGCTTCTCTGTGTAGGTAACACAGGGCATCTTTCTTAGAATCAGTTGTCTGTAGTCCAAAACAACTCTTTGTTCCGAGAGTCTAATAGCTTCTGTACTATTTCTGTTTAGTCTGAAATTTCAGTGGAGTCTAATGGCTTCTGTACTTTGATTCAACTTGAATTGCCATTGCCCCTTCGTTTGGAATCTAGGAATTGACCATTTTGTAACATATTTAGAATTCTCTGCTGCAGAATTCTTACCAAACCTTTGGCAGTGAAAGTGCTGTAACTATGCAATGTGAAAGAGACCTTGAGAAGAAAAGGTAGAAGCCATTAATAATTCTTAATGATATCTTTGTCCATTTATTCACTTTATATCCCACTTTTTTCCATAAGAGACAGAAAGTGACTCACACCCTACGTTATAATTATAAATACTGCTGCTGCTGCTGCTGCTGCTGCTGCTGCTACTACTACTACTACTACTACTACTAATAATAATAATAATAATAATAAACTTTGCTTCTAGATTGCCCTCTCTTCCCGGAGGGAGTCAGAGTGGTTTACACGTAAAAAGGCACACATTCAATGCCTCAAAATAGGTGGAAACACATCAAATAATACAAAATAATGAAGAATAACAATAGAAAATTTACAAGGAATCAAAATAAAACAAAAACAAAAACAATCCATTAAGACATAAAGTGAAACATTACAATGTACACCCTAAAAACAAATTATGAGACTTTACATTAAAAGTGGCTGACAACTGTGTTACATTTAAGATGTATCATTACAGCCATCTAATACACGTAGTTTAGCCAACAGCCCTAATCCGCCTCCTCCCCATATGCTAAAGTGCATATATATGTTTTAGAAGTTTCTTAAAGGAGAGGAGGGTGGAGGCTGTTTTTTATTTCTTTAGGGAGAGAGTTCCAGTGATGGGAAGTGATCACAGAGAAGGTACCCTCTCTTGTTCTCACCAACCGAGCTTGTGGTGGGGGGTGGGACTGTGAGGAGGGCCTCTTCTGTAGACCACAGTGCACGTCATGGTCTATACAGGGAGATGTGATTTGACAAATAGCCTGGACACAAACCATTTAGGGCTTTATAGGTAAAGACCAGCACTATGTATTTAGCCCAGAAGCGGACTGGCAACCAGTGGAGCTGTCGCAGCATGAGAGTTGTCCTCTCACGATACGGCGCTCCAGTTAGCAATCTAGCTGCCGATCTCTGCCCTAATTGCCACTTCTGAAGTATCTTCAAAGGCAACCCTACATAGAGAGTGTTGCAGTAATCCAATTGGGATGTGACCAAGGAGTGGACTACCATGGCCAACTCTGGCATTTCAAGGTATGGGCACAGCTGGTGCACAAGTTTTAGCTATGTAAAGGAGGTCCCGCTGACACCTGGGGTTCCAAGGGTCAACAATTAGTCCAGGATCACGCCCAGACTGCGGATCTGTGTCTTCGGAGGGAGTGCGACCCCGTCCAACACAGGTTGGAATCCCACATCCTGATCTGCCTTACAACTGACCAGGAGTACCTCTGTCTACAGCTAAAAGCATTCTAAAATGCATTTCTTTTTTAAAAAAAATTAGTACATACCATTTGAAAACATTCGTTTTGAACAATTAAAAGTATATCAAAATCTATCCACTGTACTACCCCACCAGTTAAAAAATGAAACCCTATTTAAATAAACCAGATGTAGAGCCAGCATATATCCTTTCTGTATAGCTGGAATAAAGACCAGTTAGTGGAATATATTTGTGTGTATACTAATGGTAAACAATATGTTGCCACCTGATTTGCTCTAGTTGTACTTTCTGATGATTTAATTTTTTTAATAGAACAATAAAAAGATTTTCAAATATATTTTATTTGGTAGTGAATCTTTTGGAAGTATACTACCGTTCGTCGAGTGTTGATCCTTTATGATTAATACAGCATTTGATTAATCTTGTTAACAGCAATAGTTTAATTGACTACTCAGTCAAAGCCAAGGATTTAGAACTCATTCAAATTCAGAAATTTCAGTTTGAAGTGTACACCAGCCTGTATGAAGTGAGATGGTCTACTAATTCCTTGCTATTTTATTTTATGTCAGTGAAGTTTAACTTGCAGTACCAGAGCAGAGAATATCTATTTGATGCGAGCATCCCTAGAGCTTTGTACTGTCCAAGAGTGTAGATATACTGTGATGGGTATCTTAAGAGAAGAGACAATTTATTTCCTGTAAGAGTTTTTCACTAAAGATATAATAGGCCACCATTCATGCTATCACCTCCATATGGTGTTGAATGTTCTATTATTTCTTTTCCCTATTCCTTTTATATTCATAGGGGATTAATTTCACATTGTACCCAGGGAGCACTTGTCTTGCATGTATTGTTATGACTTGTATTTTTGTACAGGCCAGCATTATCACACGCTGCTTTCTGAAGAGCTATTTTTGGTTGACAATCATATTTCAAAAATCCACTTTAATACTCTTTATAAAGATATTTATATCCAGACATTTGCAGACATTTAGAGCAGTGACTGCAGTAGCAGACATAGATACTGGAAGCCCAAGTTCAAATCTTTACACAGCTACAGAGATTCATAAATGGCTTTGGGTAGGTCACTGGCCACCATCATAATACTGGTATACACTGGTGTGTGTCTTGCTATACCAGTGGTTCTCAACCTTTGTGTCCCCAGATGTTTTTGCCTTCAACTCCCAGAAATCCTAACAGCTGGTAAACTGGCTGGGATTTCTGGGAGTTGTAGGCCAAAACACCAGGGGACCCACAGGTTGAGAACCACTGTGCTATAGGGTCATGGCTGGATAATTCCCCATTGCACCCTGTTCTCCACCAATCGCTAAATGGCTACATTGTACTCACACCTGGGAAGCAGGTAAATATTGCTGGAAGAGAATGGGAAATAAAGTAGAGTTACACCTGGCAGGACATTACACTCCAATCATGGATCTCATCCAATGTCAGCCTAATGCAGTGGGTCCCAACCTTTGGTCCTCCTGTAGTTTTGGACTTGAACTCCCTGATATTCCAGCCAGTTTATACCAGTTGTTAGGAATTGCGGGAGATGAAGTCCAAAACACCTGGAGAACCAAAATTTGGAAACTACTGATCTAATAATAGAATAATAGATTTGTAAGAGACCACATAGGTCATCTAGTCCAACCCCCTCCCATTCAGGAAAAGCACAATCAAAGTACCCCCGACAGATGGCCATCCAGCCTCTGTTTAAAAGCCTCCAAGGAAGGAGATTCCACCACACTCTGAGGAAGATTTTTCTTCTGTTGAACAGCTCTCATGGACCAGGAAGATCTCCCTAATGTTCAGGTAGAATCTCATTTCCTGTAATTTGAACCCATTGCTCTGAGTCCTAGTTTCCAGGGCAGCAGAAAACAAGCCTGCTCCCTCTTCCTTATGACATCCTTTCAAATATTTAAACATGGTGATCATGTCTCCTCTCAACCTTCTCTTATACAGGCTAAACATACCCAGCTCTTTACGACGCTCCTCATAGAGCATGCTTTCAGACTTTTGATCACTTTAGTTGCCCTTCTCTGGACACCTCCCAGCTTGTCAATATCCCTCATGAATTGTGGTGATTACTGTAGTGGCAAGGATGACAGCTATACACAGGAGAGTATGTAGCCATACAACATTTCACCATGATACTGGTTTGATATTATAATCTACTGTTTTTCCTAACAAAGATATTACCAGTAGTTAATTCAGTTTCCAACCCAAGTCCTCCCACAGGAGAGGAGAAAACACAGACAAATGCCCTATTATATTATTTCTTTAAAACTGCCCAGCAAATACTTCCTGCTTCAGAGGGGGAAGGAAAGTGCATCAGCTGAAAGAGGTGATGAATCCAAAAATTGTCAGCTCCATATTTTAAATACAAGTTAAAGCTAAGAAAGTAGTAGCTTGCAACACCATGGTTTGTTTCCATACTATAGTTGGAGGACCCGTGAGAGACAGATTGAGAATGGTAATGGCTTGCACAGACCCTGTCATATGTCTGTATGTGCCTACAAGTCGCTTGTGGCTTATTCATGGCCACACAATGAATTTCATAGGATTTTCTTAAGCAAGACATATTCAGAGGTGGTTTGCCAGTTCCTTCCTCTGAAATATAGTCTCCCATCCAAGTGCTAACCAGGGCTTCCAAGATCAGGCAGGATCTGGTGCCTTTAGGATATTTAGACCCATACCCTCCATTATTACTGAACACCTATTACAGGAACATGAATGGGAGTATATGGTAGGGTGAGGTCCTGAAGCTGAGAAACTATGGTTTACACTGACCCTCTATTATTATTTGTGTAATATCAATTTGCTGCCAAGCAACCTTACATCTTCAACCTACAGTATTATCTCTATATGACAAACTGTGAATGTAAAGTTTTAAAGATCACCTTCTGCATGACTATATTCAAAGTATCCCTTATTATTATTATTATTATTAATTCATTTTTATCCCGCTTTTTTCCTATGGGTGGGATTCAAAGTGCTGTACAAAGGCTTAAAAAAACACAAAAACACAAATACGTAATATATATATGCAACTAAAACATATTCAAGCAAAATATAATAAGCCAATTTAAAGAAAATAATTCAATTTGACTACAAAAAACTTATTTTTATAAGTCACAACAAATTAATAGCTTAAAAAAATACCTTTAAAAATCTGAGGCCACTGAGATTATTCGTAAAAGAGGTTATACAAACTTGTTATACAGTTATACAGTTGCCAGGACCAATAAAGCGTTCAGAGGTAAATATTATCAGCAGCGATCTGGCGGTGCCTATTATCATTCATCTGGGAAGGCCCGGGCCCACAAAAAGGTTTATTTTGTGATCAAAAGGTCAGTAAAGATGGGGCCAATTGTACCTCTCCAGGAAGGGAGTTCTAGAGCTGCAGGGCCACCACCAAAAAGGCCCCCTCTCTCATTCCCACCAACTGCACTTGCGACAGTCAAGGGACCGAGAGAAGGGCCTCTCCTGATGATTTCTGGGCCCGAGTGGGCTGGTAGGAGGAGATGCAGTCCCACAAGTAGGCTGGGCCCAAATTGTTTAGGGCTTTATGGGTAGCAATTTCTTATCCAAGTGTGGAGATTGATCTCAGACCTTTCCCAATAATGGAGGGATGGGCCTTTGAATGTGTCAGTAGAAGTTCATGACGTTAGGATCAGCCGAGCCATGAATCTGGCCCAGGTTTTAGGACTTCATCAGATGGAGTAGGGGAAAGCAAGGGAAAGCAGAGGTAATCATCCAACCTCATCCCCTCCCATCTTTCCCCAACTTATGGATTGGCCAGCCATCCTACATCCTTACCAGATTGATGTCCATCTTTCCCTGTTTTTTCCCATCTTAAATCTGCTTGGAGTTGAATAACACCCAACTCTTGAAGACAGGTGTAGGCCTTTGTTTTCGTGCACTGCGGAAACAGAGCCCCATGGAGCCCCACCACAAGTGCCTTACATCATGTGATGGCCTCCGCAGGATTCTCGTGGGGCTCCATTCCCACAGAGCTTGGAGACGGAGCCCAGCACCCATCTGATTAGGTCTTTTGTTTAATTCCAAGACCAGACTGGATCTGAAGGCATTTAGGCCCTTCTAGAAGCATACACAAGGGAAATTAGATAACAAATGCTATCTCCAAGTTGAATACACACTAAAATACATATGCAGATCTATTTTCTCTCATCCACCTTGTAATTCTTACAGAGTATTTTGGTAAAATGTTGTGAGTGTAGGGTCAAGAGGAAAGTGGTCACCAGATTACTAGTCTGTCTTTAATATTGAAAACTAAAGGATGGGGCCAAAATATTTTTTTAAAAAAAATCAATAAAATAACAATGTCAGTTCAGCAATACTTCACAAGAAAGAGAGTTGTGAACATTTTCTATAGTTCGAAGTTATTCCACTGCTTGACAACAGAGCACTACACCCGTCTGATGAAGTCCTACATCTCTATTGTAAAGGGCTTATCCAAGGTGCTGCTTCCATTGGGGTGGGTGGATTCAGCACCTTGGATAGCTTCTCTGAAATTCTGTGAAACTGGAATGGATTCACTGTTCCACTGAGATAAGACTAGATCAGGCATGAGCAAACTTCAGCCCTCCAGGTATTTTGAACTTCAAGTCCCACAACTCTTAACAGCCTACCAGTTGTTATGAATTATGGGAGTTGAAGTCCAAAACACCTGGAAGGGTGAAGTTTGCCCATGCCTGGACTAGTTTCATGGCGCTACTGACATCAGAGGCATCACCAGATTTGAGGAATTGGAGTTTCCAGCCCTCCTCTATCTACCCTGCGATGGGACACTGCTCCAATGAACTCTGAAGTATTGCACTATATGTCTCCCTTCTCTATAAATAATAGCACCGACACCATCGAATTAAATTCCCCTGGTTTTGTAGAGGGCCCTTGAGAACTATTACTCTCTGTGTTGCACAATGCTGGCGGTTCCTGTTCTTGTGTCATTAATTTTTTGATGCTTTCCCTTGTTTAATATGAAGCAAGCAGCTTTGTGGGCCGTTCTGAGGTGGAAGGTAGAGGACAGGTTGAGCCTTCCCTAACTGGAATTCCAAAATAACCCACAATTGCCCACAAGGAGGGCTGAGTGACTTTTTTCTGATGGTCTAGGCACAAAATGATCAAAAATATTGTGTAGAAAATTACCTTCAGGATATGTGTATAAGAAACATTTAAGTATTGAGACTTGGGTCTCATTTCCAAGAGACCTCATTATGTACAAAAATGCAAATATAGGCATTCCAAAATCCAGGAAAATGCCTGGTCCCATCCATTTCGGATAAAGGATGTTCAGCCTGCATTTGATTTTGTTTAATTAATTCCCGTGCTATTTCTTGAAATTCAGTTTAACAAGGTCTTTAGCCTTTGTGTTAATGGCCGGAATCATTGGGTTGCTGTGAATTTCCCAGGCTGTATGGCCATGTTCCAGAAGCATTCTCTCCTGGCCTTTCACCCACATCTATGACAGGCATCCTCAGGGGTTGTGAGGTCTATTGGAAACTAGGTTTATATATCTGTGGAATAAGGCTAATCAAGGTGGCCAATTGCAACATTTACACCTGCCTTAGCCACCTTGATTAACATTTAATGGTCTTGCAGCTTCAAAGCCTGGCTGGTTGCTGTCTGGGGGAATCCTTTGATTGAATCTTGTCTGGAATTCCCTTGTTTTTTGAGTGTTGCTCTTTATTTACTGTCCTGATCTTAGAGGTTTTTTAAAATACTGGTAACCAGATTTTGTTCATTTTCATGGTTTCCTCCTTTCTGTTGAAATTGTCCACATGCTTGTGGATTTCAAAGGATTCTCTGTGTAGTTTGACATGGTAATTGTTGCATTTCTGTGTTCTCAAATAATTGTTGGTTCATCAAGTGCTCTGCTATGGCTGACTTCTCGGGTTGAATTAGTCTGCAGTGCCTTTCATATTCTTTGATTCCTGTTTGGGTGATGTTGCGTTTGGTGGTCCCTATGTAAACTGTTCAGCAGCTCAGCAGTTTCTCATTATGTACAGAAACACAAATACAGGTATTCCAAAATCCAGGAAAATGCCTAGTCCCATCCATTTCGGAAAAGGGATGTTCAGCCTGCATTTGATTTTGTTTAGTGCTACTTCTTGATATCTAGTTTGACAAGGTCTTTAGCCTCTTCATACAATCATTGAGTTGGAAGAGACCTCGTGGGCCATCCAGTCCAACCCCGCCAAGAAGCAGGAAAATTGCCTTTAAACCACCCCTGACAGATGGCCATCCAGCCTCTGTTTAAAGGCCTCCAAAGGAGCTTCCACCAATCTCCAGGACAGACAGTTTGACTGCTCATAGTTAGGAAGTTCTTCCTAATGTTCTGGTGGAATCTCCTTTCTTGTAGTTTGAAGCCATTGTTCCGGTCCTAGTCTCCAGGGCAGCAGAAAACTTGTATGCTCCCTCCTCTCTATGACTTCCTCTCACATATTTATACATGGTCCTCATCATGTCTTCTTTCAGCCTTCTCTTCTGCAGGCTAAACATGCCCAGCTCTTTAAGCCGCTCCTCATAGGGCTTGTTCTCCAGACCCTTGGTCATTTTACTCACCCCCCTCTGGACACATTCCAGCTTGTCAACATATCCCTTCAACTGCGGTGCACAGAACTGGACACAGTATTCCAGGTGTGATCTAACCAAGGCAGAATAGAGGGGTAGCATGACTTCTCTGGATCTAGACACTATATTCCTATTTATGCAGGCCAAAATCCCATTGGCTTTTTTTGCCATCGCATGACATTGTTGGCTCATGTTTCACTTGTTGTCCACGAGGACTCCAAGATGTTTTTCACACGTATTGCTCCTGAGCCAGGCATCGTCCCCCATCCTGTATCTTTGCATTTCATTTTTTTCTGCCTAAGTGGAGTATCTTGCATTTCTTCCTGCTGAACTTCATTTTGTTAGTTTTGGCCCATCTCTCTAATTGGTTAAGATCGTTTTAACACCCAACTCTACTACTCATTTCCACCAAACTCCAAGGAAGCCTCTCAGACCTTGAATCAGTGCTTGACTGCTGTGATAGACTGGATGAGGGATAACAGTTTGAAACTTAATCCAGACAAGACAGAGGTCCTCCTGGTCAGTTTTGGGGCCGACTGGGGTATTGGGTGGCAACCTGAGGGTGCAGATCCGTAGCTTGGGGATCCTCCTGGACTCAACACTGTCACTTGAACCCAGAGGATGCTTGCCTCAGAAGATGCTTGCCATTGATGCAGGCGAAATGTCAGGAGAAAATGCCTTTAGAACATGGCCATATAGCCCGAAAAAACCTACAACAACCCAATATAGTAATGTTTAGTGCTGATATTGTACTATGCTAATAATATAACATATTGTATGTAATATATACCTTGTAAGCCGCTCTGAGTCCCCTTCGGGGTGAGAAAGGCGGCATATAAATGTCATAAATAAATAAACAAACATCCAATTGACTTGTTAATATATATATATATATATATATATATATATATATGCCAAAGAAGGCCAGACCCGAAGATTGCATAGCCTTGAGCCATTTCAAGTGGGCAAAGCCTTTAGCCTTGTGTTTGAACCACCTTGGAAAGGCTTCCTCCATTGTGTCCCAAAGAAGAAAGGCGAGGCCGTTATATGCCGTCACTTAAAATAATTTTGGCCCCTCAGGCGACCCATTGCCAACGCGTCTTGTCTTTGAATCCCTAAGAAGCCGGAGACTTGAGAGAGAGAAAGAGAGAGAGAGACAGAGAGGAGGCGCACATGCGCAGTAGCCGCCGCGCCAGGCTAATCAAGGAATGAGGGGAGGGAGGGGGTGAAAGAGAGAGAGAGAGTAGTGAGCGCGAGCCTCCAACTTGGCGCCTGCGCAGTGAGGCGGTGAGGGAGGGAGGGGGCCAAGCCGAGGAGCGGCCGCGCTAAGGGAGGGTTTATCGGCCGGCCGATTTTGATTAAAATATTCAAAATGGCGGACGGAGGAGCAGCGAGTCAAGATGAGAGTTCGGCGGCGTCGGCGGTGGCGGCGGCAGGTAATCATTACTGCATTTTACATATTCATATTCATACTCGCGCACGCGGTCGCCCTCTCTCTCCCTCTCCAACCTCCCCCCCCCCGCGCCGCCGCCCTCCCGCCTCCCTCCCTCCCTCGCTTAGCATAATTTATTAGTACTCAGGATTATTATAATTAACGGCGCAGGAGGGAGCGGGGGGGAAAAAGCGGGAGAGGCACCATGGCAGGCACAGGCATCGATCCCTCCCCACAGGAGGAAGAAGGAGAAGGAGAAGGAGGCACACACTCTCTCCCCACGCGAGGAAAGGGTCTTCCCTCAGAGCCGGGCCTCTCCGGAGCCCTTTTGCATATTCAGAACGAGAAGGGAGCCTCGTCCTCTTCTTCCCGGCTGGGCTGCTTCTCCTCCTCCGAGGGGCCATTTCCCCTCTCCCTGAGGGTGGGCCTGACCTGAGGGGAATGGAGGCGCCTGGCCTCGCAGGGAAAGAAGGGGTGTGCGTCGCCTCGCCAAGCCTTTCTTTTGAAGGGAGGGGGGGAGGCACAAAATACAGCCTCGACCCATCTTTCCCTCAGTGTGTCTGAAGTGGGGGGGCTTTTTAAACCTTCCTTCCAAGGCTATTTTGGGGGGCCTCTGAGGGGAAGACGCGCCTCACAATGCCTTCCTCCCTTCCTTCCCCCCTTTCTTTCCTCCCTCTAATTATTGGGGTTCTGCCTGTATCAAAGGAGGAGGAGTTGTTCTGCGTGTGATTCCTTTCTTGCTTCCTTCCCCCCTCCCTTCTCTCCCCCTTCATTTGAATAATGTCTAATTCGGGGAGGTTTATATTATTGAAATGGCCGCCCGGCTTTCCCCGCCTCTCATGTTTAGTAATTCAGGCCTTTAATAACAGCCACTCAGAGCCCAACAGCCGTGTTTATATTTTACATTCGCCCCATGTGCTTTTGTGGTTCAAGATGATTCTTTTCTCCCTTCGCTCTCTTCTTGGCTTTTCTTCTCTCCTTTTTCTTTTTTTGGCCTGTGCGAGAGAAGGGAAGGGAAGCCAGGCCCAGGCTCCTTCCCTCTGGCAGGCGCTTAGGCCGCGGCCCGGCCAGCTCCTTGATTTATTTACTAATAACCCCGGCGCCCCCCTCGCTCGCAGCAGGAAAACAAAACCCAGGCCCTCCTGGGGAAGCATCCCCTCGCCGGCACGGACCCCTCCCCTTCTCCTCTGCCGCAAATAAGGGGCTTATTTTTAATTTATAGGCAACCACAGGACTTTCTAAAGCCCCTCCTTCCAGCTCTGTGTTGGGGGGGGGGGGGGAGGCTGCCTTTTCCCTTTGTCCTGATTGACTTCTCATCTTTAATAGAGGAAAAGGCAGTTAGTTCCTCACAGTGTTGCAGGCAGGGAAATCTGCAGCACCTTTGCACGAACAAAGTGAAGTTGCTTTAATGTGTGACAGTTTCAGTCCATGCAGTAATCAAGTAGCATAGAATTGTACTGAGCACAATTCAAAGTGCTGGCCTTAACCTATAAAGCCCTAAACAGTTCTGGCCCAGTTTACCTGTCCACCAGTTCAAACTCAGACAGTCCACCAGTTCAAACTCATGGTCCTGGTCAGTCCACTGTGAGTCACAGTGAGTCCGAATATATCTCCCTCTACAAACCACCAAGAACATTGAGATCATCTGAGGAGGCCCTGCTCTCAATCGTACTTTCTTCGCAGGCACAACTGGGGACAGGAGACAGGGCCTTCTCCATAGTGGCCCCTCAACTGGAACGCCCTCCCCAATGAAATTAGATCTGCCCCCTTCCTCCTGTCCTTTCATAAAAAGCTCAAAACCTGGCTGTGGGATCAAGCATTTCAGCAGTAGATGTAGCAACTCAAGATTGTTTTAAGTTTTTTTTTTTTGTCATGTCAGGAGTGATTGCAAGTCGCTCCTGGTACAAAAGAATTGGCCGTCTGTAAGGACGTTGCCCAGGGGACGCCTGGATGATTTTGATGTTTTTATCATCCTTGTGGGAGGCTTCTCTCATGTCCCCGCATGAGGAGCTGGAGCTGATAGAGGGAACTCATCCGGCTCTCCCTGGATTCGAACCTGCGACCTGTCGGTCTTCAGTCCTGCCGGCACAGGGGTTTAACCCACTGCACCACCGGGGGCTCCATTGTTTTAAGTGACTCACTGTGGACTGACCTGGACCATGAGTTTGAACTGGCGGACCGTCTTAAATTGGATGTACATAAGTGTTTTAATTGCTGTTTTAATTGTGATATTTTACTGTATATTGCTTGCATCTAATCATTGCCTTTTGTAAGCTGCCCTGAGTGGGAAGGGTGGGATATAAATTCCCTAAATAAATAAATAAGACCTATTCCTTTTGAGGTCTGAACGATGCAGACAATGCGGTTTCATCTTTAATTGTTGATACTGTTAGGAGTAGAAATGATCAAAACTTTTGAAGAATCCAGTGAAAAGGAGAATGATGAATTGTAAGGTTAACCTGACTGAGGAAATTGCAGACGTTTATGATTTTCGAGCCTCCAGTGGCGCAGCAGGTTAAACCGCTGAGCTGCTGAACTTGCTGATCAAAAGATTGGCAGCTTGAATCCAGGGAGCAGGGTGAGCTCCCACTGTTAGGCCCAGCTTCTGCCAACCTAGCAGTTTGAGAACATGCAAATGTGAGTAGTTCAATAGGTTCCACCTTGGCTGGACAGTAACGGCGTTCCATGCAGTTGTGCTGGCCACATGAACTTGGAAGCGTCTACGGACAACGCCAACTCTTCATCTTAAAAATAGAGATGAACACCACCCCCGAGAGTCGACCATGACCTTTACCTTTAAGGTTGACTTGACTGAAGAAATTGCAGACCTTTATGATTTTTGAGCCCCTGGTGGTGCAGCGGGTTAACTGGTGGTCCACGCCTTAGTTACATCTAGATTAGATTACTGCAGCATACTCTATGTGAGACTGCTTTTGAAGACAGCCCAGAAACTGCAACTGGTTCAAAGGTCAGCAGTAAGGTTGCTAACTAGAGCTAATTATACAGAGCTGACAACCCACCTACTAAAGCAGCTCTACTGGCTGCCGATAAGCTTCCAGTCCCAATTCAAAAGTGCAGGTTATCACCTACAAAGCCCTAAACGGTTTGGGCCCTGCCTAACTTTGTGATCACATCTTCCCCTATGAACTAGCATGGGCTTTAAGATCCGCGTAGGCAGGCCCTCCTCTCGCTCCCACCACCATCGCATACGTGGTTGGTGAGGACAAGAGAGAGGGCTTTCTCAGTGGTGGCCTTCCGACTCTGGAACTCTCTCCCCAGGGAGATTAGGCTAGCCACCACTTTGCTCACCTTCCACAGAGAATTGA
This sequence comes from Anolis sagrei, assembly GCF_037176765.1. Classification (NCBI taxonomy): domain Eukaryota; kingdom Metazoa; phylum Chordata; class Lepidosauria; order Squamata; family Anolidae; genus Anolis; species Anolis sagrei. The sequence continues at coordinate 51,945,210 of NC_090023.1, read as the reverse complement.
AAACTTTGATGTTCCAGTGTGCATTTGATAACTGTTAGTCCCTGCCCATGAATGTCCAGCCCAGTTTACCAATAAGGTTGTATTCAGCACTTTACTCCCTGCCCTGGTCCCACAGTCCACGACTCCATGACTCCTCTCTAGTCTGATTATGTCCTTTATATTCCAAGTCACTAGTTGCCAAGTTGATTTGATATAGTTTTAATGCTGTTTTTATGTCTTGCTGTTTTGATTGTGTTATAATTGATTGACATATGTTATTATGTTTTAAACTGTGTTTTTATTTTTGTTGCCGAATTTTGTTGTACGTTTTGAGCTTCGTCCCGGGAAATGGTGGTGGGGTATAAAAATAAAATAATTATTATTAAACCACTGAGCTGCTGAACTTGCTGACCTAAAGGTTGGCAGTTCGAATCTGGGGAGCGGGGTGAGCTTCCACTGTTAACCCCAGCTTCTGACAACCTAGCAGTTCAAAAACATGCAAATGTGAGTAGATCAATAGATACTGCTTCGTCAGGAAGGTAACAGCGCTCCTTGCAGTCATGCCAGCCACATGACCTTGGAGGCATCTCCGAACAACGCAGAATTTTCGGCTTAGAAATGGAGATGAGCACCACCCCCCAGAGTCGGACGAAACTAGACTTAATATTAAGAAGAAACCCTTATCTTTACTATGATTTTTGAAAGACAAATTATATTTCAAAGGCCATAACCCCACAAACTAGTCAACACCGGTTCTCTTTTTAAGGACTTAAAAAAGGTGGGAGTTGTAATGTAATGTTAGCATGTTTGACAGATTTATGTAGTTCTCATTAGTGACCATTCTCTTCAAATAACTTGACAGCAAGATATTTTTCGCTCTGTCTGATTAATATTAAACAATCCTTGAAGCATGACTGAGAATTACATATACAAGAACAGTCTTTTTCTGTTTTTTATAAAGATATTTTGCTTTTGTAGTAATTGGCCTTTATAGCTCCTCTAGCTTTGGAAAATAGAAAGCTATAACATTACAAACAGGGCCTGTACAAGCTGTAATCCAGACAATTTAGTTACCCCTTCACAGTCAGCAGCATGAGATTGGCTGACAAAAATATAATACAATTTTATGCTTTAAAAGCATATGTTCCTGCACCTATTTTTTAAGATGTGGTCAAGCTGATGATGTCACTGGCCACAGGACAAGATGCAGTTAATTTGATTTATTGACCTGTTAGGTGTAGTGGTGAAACCTTCTCATAGGGAAACGATTTATCTGAGGACAATTTCCTTTATAGCTGCAATTTAACCACTGCTGAGGCTGTAGATATTTTATCCTGGATGATAAAATGTGCATCATATTTTGCAAACAAATACCATTAAAGCTGAGAATTTAATTTTTAAAACATGGATTACTAGATTTTTGGGGTCTGTTAGGCAGGCAGTCTTTTTAAGACCAAATTTGATAATCTTATGTGTCTGTAGTGTTTCTTAACATTATACATTATGTTTTCAGCATGCTGAGGCCTATTATCATAACTTAGCAGTAGATTGTAGACTACTACTGAAATGTTATCAGCGTCTTTGCCTCAGTCCAGATTGGTATATTTACTGTTCTATCCTGTTATATATTTTACTATTCTCACTTACAGCCCCTGGCATATTTGAAAGAAACTAGAAGAATGTTTTTAGCATTGCAATTTATACTGGTCTTTATCTCAAAATTCATTAAAAATTCTGTTCATTCTCATCACCAATACTTGGTATCTGTTATTATATTGAAAAGATTCACATTATTTGTATACAACACCAGGGAAACTAAATGCCATTGACGTCTAGGACTTCGTGCAGTGTGTGCATACTTATGTGCTTTCAAGTCGCTTCTTCACTTATGGCAACCCATGAATTTCATACTAAGAGGAGGTTTGCCAGTTTCTTCCTATGAAGTATAGCCTACAGCATATGGTATTTATTGGTGGTCTTCGACTCATATACTACATCCAAAACTGGTTTTTCTTATAAATTCTGGGTAGAGGTCTGAATTAATTTAAAAGGCATTTGTTATCTTTAGCTTTATGCATTGCATCTTGTAGACAAGCCACTTGAGCAAAGTAAAACAAATACAACAGTTGTGCAGATCACTTGTTTTAAAAACATGTGACTAAAATGCAGGCTGTACAAGTACTGTGATAGCTTTACTATGCTCCCATTTTAAATGATGTAGTTGCCTGGGTAACAGACTCTGTCAAAATTACACTGGGTAATCAGGTGGAACATATTCTCTCTTATCCAGGAAGACCCTCTCAGATCTGTCTTGGATGATGGGGGACTCTGTGGAGCAAATACAAATGTACACTAGGGTGCATGGAAAGTAGAGGAAAGGGAGGTCTTATAGCAAGTGTTGATGCCTATTCACATCATATGATATTGGGTGTAGCCCAACATACTGCATCGGATAACATTAAAGTTGCAAGTTCCAGTTTATCCTACTGTCCAAAATATCTGTAAACACAAAAAAATTCCGTGCAGAGCTTTATTTTTGAGTGTTTTTCAGAAAATCCCGAAACTTTCTGCAGTAATCTAAAGTTAACCTGAGAATATATGTAATTGGATGTATAGTTGGAGCATTTGTTACATGAAAACAGAAGAGGACTTAAAGAATAAGGTGTCTGTTCCAACCACAGTCACCATTTTTTCTTATTTCCAGGTCATGCAGTATTCTTCTTTGTAGAGTGAGGGAATATTTGGCTGATTCTATTATTCTGATTCTTCCATGTCAGGAGGTTTTGAGGCAGCCAAATTTCCATGCAGTATACAAAAACAATGCAATGCAGATTTGCAGTGGTCAGGGCAAGCTGAGGATCTCTTTCTTTGCAATGTACTCATATCAGAGGCATGCAGCAGTGTACTCCCATAGTCCGAATTCATTTTAAATATAATTACTGATGATGTAACAAGAATTGCATCATTTTATTCAGTTTGGAAATGAGTACAAGTGAGTACAAGAGCCAATAAAGCTGCTTGGATTTGATATTATGACCAGTTTAGAAAACCACCTCACTTTAGTCTACCATGTTGTTTAAGCTCTAGCACTTCGTTAATCAAAGAAAAAAAATTCAAAATTGCAATCCATATTGTGATTAAGGAAAACATTTTGTCTAGTTAGGGCAATCATTTGTAACCCCTACACATGTTTATTGAGACAAAACCTCATTGTATTCTATAGACTTGTTTTAAATTGAGGTGCTTAAGCTTGTACTGAAAATATGTCCATATTCAACTGAGTACACTAAAGAGAGACATAAACTCTTTTCTGTACTTTTTGTCTGCACTTAGACTCTTGAGCAGTAGTGCAATGCAGTAGTGGTCTGGGTTATTAGGAGGTTATATTGAAGTGTACAATAATATACATGGTGTAAATTGTATGCCGATAGATTGAGGATCTATATGTACTGAGTAGATTGGCTGCAGGGTAAACCCCGCCTTTTTTAGCTTGATCCTGAATACACTTTAGATAGAACTTTGTGCAAATGTTCTTGAATATTTTTAAATATAAAATTAAATTGACAAATTGCTTTCACGCTTTAGGGGCCCTCCACAAAACCATATCACCCAGAATATCAAGGCAGGAAATCCCACAATATCTGCTTTGAACTGGATTATCTGAATCCATACTGCCATATAGTCCAGTTCAAAGCAGATAATATGGGTTTTTATTGAGCTGTATGGAAGGGGCTTATGTCACCTAATCTTCCTGATGTACTTCCTAATTCTAAGAGCCCATTTGCACTGTGCAATTATAGCACAATGACTTTCACTTTTAACTACAACTCTGGGATTTGTAGTTTAGTGAGACACTCTTGCTCTTTCAGACATTTCTGAATCTACCTCCCTGAACTACAAATCTCACAATTTCATGGAATATAGCCACTGCAGTAAAATGGAATCCTAGCACTACAATTGTGTAAGTTGAAAAGTTATCCTTCTCTGAAGTAACACGGGAAAAGAAGAATTGGTAAATTGGAATTCATTCATGAGTGTGTCCGCTGATAACGCCACTTTAAGAAACATGCACCTGTCAATTACCGTACATCAAACTCTAGTTCTTCTTTCTTCATTTTCTGCAGGCACTGCAGGTAGTGGGAAATAGCAGTGGTATAAAAAGTGAGAGGCACAAAGAGGTTATGTGATGCGGGTATAACTTTGTTATAGGTGATGTTCATGCTGAGACCAAGAGGGGGAAAAGTAGAAGTCAGAAACACAGGAAAGGATGAATAAGGGAGGCACCCAGGTCCAGATTTTGCTGAAAATATTTGGAATGGAACTGTTGTTGCCATTGTGGAATGATGGCAATCTTAAGGACAGCAATTAAATGATACCATAATGAATAAAATGACAGTCACTGAAAAAATGGATAAACAACATACCTAGAAAGAAATATCAGTAAGATGACTATGTCTGTTGAAATGATATTGGAATGGCATCTAGAATACAGTGACCGCAGGCTCAAAGTGCAAAAGGTAAAATGACAGAAGTATGGAATGAAATGACAATTTTCAGTAGAAGACTGACAGTGGCCAGTATGAAATAGCCTAAGATCCCAGGGGCATTTCATAGAAGAGGACAATGAAAAACAGCTAATTGTTTTTCTACCCATGTCAATAAATTTCATCTGTGGAAACAGTAGCTTTCCTTTGAAGACTTACATTCTGTGACCATTATTACATTTATTTTCTGTTCCTTTTTCAATCAATTTCCTTATGAAATTCTTGTCACATAAAAACCTGTTCCTCTGAATGAAGTGATCTCTTCATAGACCACTTTAGTATGAGCCCACTTAGGACCTCATCACATTAGTGTTTTAAAGTGTGAGCTCCCGCTTTCCTATTGTGTAGTTTCCTCCTGCAGAATTCTGGGACATGTAGTTTATTGAAACCAACGACCTCTGGCTGAGGATTCCAAAGGCCCTACCCTAAACTACAAGCCCCAGAATACAGTAGAAGGCAGCCAAATGATAGGAATAAAGGAGTGGCCACTTTCAAAAACTAATGCGATATTGTCCTTAAACTAGTTTGGACATGCCCTATATCAATTCAGCTTCTTTCTAATGGTTCTACAGTCATTTGTGTTACAACCTCATGCATGTGGCAAAATATATTTGTATGAAGACATATGGTCTTATATCCAAAAATATCAAGGCAGAAAATCCCACAATACCTGCTTTGAACTGGGTTATCTGAGTCCACACTGCCATATATTCAAATTCAAAACACATAATGTGGGATTTTCTGCCTTGATATTCTGGGATATAGGGCTGTATGGAAGGGCTCATAGAAGGCCCAGAGTGAGGTAGCATATTGGGAGCAGAGTGATCAGTGGGGACTTTTGTCAGTTGAGAGTTCATAGGTTTGAATAAGAGCCCCCAGTTTACCATACCATTGTCATGGGCGATCATTTGTAGCTGGGTATGACTGTCTTCCAGAGGCAGTGTCTTGGCAGTGGATATGTAGATGACTCTGAAGACCTATTTTGGATCCACATGGTCTTTCACATTGGGGACGTAGATTTCCAGATGACAGCTGACCTCTAGTTACAACACTTGAGTGCCAAGACTTCAGAGTTCTTGGTATTTATACCAAGTTACTCAGGGGGCCATTCTCTCCCCTCTGTTGTTTAACATCTATATGCAACCGCTTGCTCAGCTGGTTCGAGGTTTTGGGCTTGAGTGTTACCAGTATGCTGATGACACTCAGCTTGTGCTGAAGATGGAAGGCTGACCGGACTCTGTACCTGATTGTTTCCATCAGTGCCTTAAGACCGTTACTGGATGGCTGCGTGCCAGCAGGTTGAGGGTGAATCCAGCAAAGTCGGAGATATCCAGCTGCCTACCCTGGATGGTGAGGCGCTATGCCCGTCATCATTAGTAAAAAGTCCAGGAGTCCTTTTGGACCCTCTGCTGACAATGGAGGCCCAGGTCTCTGCCATTAGCAGAACCCCCCTTTTTCATCTGCGGCAGGCTAGACAGCTGGCCCCCTATCTGTCCAGGGATGACCTACCTATGGTGATCCAGGCTACGGTCATCTCAAGACTGGACTACTGTAACACCCTCTACATTGGCCTTCCTCTGTCAGTGATCTGGAAGCTCAAGTTGGTACAAAATGCAGCTCCTCGGCTTCTTGCGGGAATTCCAATGAGATACCACATAACACCAATCTTACTACAGCCGCACTGGTTACCAATTGAGCACCGGATCACTTTCAAAGTGATGGTACTCACCTTTAAGGCCTTGCATGGTCTGGGGCTGATGTACCTGAGGGACCACCTCACCCCCTACCAACCCAAGAGATCCCTTCGTTCTGAAGACCAAGATTTGTTGGGAATTCCCAGTGTCAAGACCGTGCGTCTAACAGCAACCAGACGCAGAACCTTTACAGCAGTGGCACCATCACTCTGGAATACTCTGCTACCTGAAGCCCGTGCCTTACAGGACTTACCAGCTTTCTGCAGGGTATGTAAGATATATCTGTTTCGACGGGCCTTTGATCTTTGATTGCTGTTTGTAAATTGTTTTAAATTGTTTTTAAATTGTATCCAATTTCAGCCTGTACTTGTAAGCCACTCCAAGACCTAGGGAAGTGGTGGTCTATAAGTTCAAATAATAAATAATAAATAAATTTTAAGGTTAACTTTAATCCCATTTTTAATTTAATTTGTTGTCCATCAACATTCCATTTTCCGTTCTTAAGTTGAGAATAAAGTAACTGTTTTGAGAGATGGTGACCGGGCATTTGGGCAAGTGGTCAGTTCAGTTAAGTCGATGGTGGAGAATCATTTCAGTGCTGACAGCCTTTGCTTCTTCCAGGACACATGCTGCCAAGTGTCATGGCATTGTGCCTAGTGGGACTTGGGTATCCACAAATGTTCCATAATGGGTCCTGGAACCAAACCCAGTGAATACTGAAAGCTCACAGTACAATAAAATATCATAAAAATCAACCAGTGACCCAAACTAGTATTTAAGGGGTTTGATTTTTGAATTTTAAAAATTTAAACATAGGGTCAAACTAAACGAGACTTTACTGGTTCTTCTCCTGAAGTGCTCTCCAAGCACATCTATCATAGCTTATAATTTTACTTACATTAGGAAAACTTCGCATTTAGTGTGCTTTGTTTTTCTGATTGGGACTTAGAAAGTAAACATGAATTTAATTTGTAAATCTAATTGCTGAGGAAATCCTACTGGAGAAAAAATATTTATGTCTGGAAAAATGACCCATAGAGCTTGCCCAGCTCAATATGTAATTTGGCTGTTAAATGGGGAGGGGCGGGAAGTGTATGCGCCTTCCAGTTACTTGCTGACGTATGGCCAACCCCAGATCTCATAGAGTTTTCTTAGGCAAGGAATACTCAGAAATAATTTTGCCTGTTCCTTCCTCTAAAATATAGCCTACTGCTAGTGGTAGTTATTTGTAGTCTTCTATTCTAGCTAGTCCTGCCTAGCTTCCAAAATCAGATAGGATGTGGTGCCTTTAGGCTATTTAGGCCGTATCCTCCTAGAAATATCGGAAGCAAATACCACTAGGTTTGATGAGACTTCAACCCAGATCTGAGCATAAGACCGTTAACAATGTCACGTTATTTGTGTAATTGGGTACAAACAATTTTATTGAAAGAATAATTAAAATGTATGCTGTTTTGAAAACTGAGGAAGAATCTGCTACAATCCAAAATATCTGAGAATCTCTATTACCTACTTTACATTTGAAAACGGAAACATAAAACTGAGAACAGAAAATAGACAATTTAGTGGCAAATGAAAACAATATTTTGTTGCCTGAAGTTTTTAAAAGTGGCGAATCCACTTTTTCCCACATTACCAAGGAGATTTTTGGTTTGGTAGTCCAGAATAACACTCTCCTGTTCCATAGTAAGGATTTGTGATATAGCTCTGAGTTCTATCTCCAAATTTAAAGCAAGAAACAAAATAGAGGGGGGGGGATATTGCCCCCCCTTCTAACCTCAGCATGAACTCGGACCTATAGTCAAACTTACACCCATAACATGACTTCTTCCCATCTCTCACCTTTTATACCATTGCAATCTCCACAAGCTTGTTGAAAAACAAGTGCGGCGAACAAGAATTTGTTGCAATTAAGGGATATTTTTCGTTAATGCATCTTTTAAGATCCTGACCAGTACACAAGTAGTACATTATTTTTAAAGGAACAAATTGGGGGAAAGAAACATCTATAAGAAACAATTACTTTAATTATTTACTGAAAGTTTAAAAACACAGCTACTTTGCATTTTTGTTCTTTTAAATATAAAAGTTGTAAACAATTATAGAGAATATATAAAATAAGATAGATTAATAAGTTAGATATATGATATTAAACAAAATTAGACAAAATAAAGTCATCCACATTAAACTTTGCACCCTATAGAATCAAACTAGACATTGTGGTATATGTATATTACCTGCAATTAATTCTTTCCAGTCCCCTCTCCATTGACATACCCTTTCCGATGAAACCAGAAGTGGTCATAATGTACTTGTTTTTGTTTTTACTTATTTAATAATTTGCTAATGCATATTGCTGAAAGACATTCTTCAGGAAGGTCTTTCAAAATCAATGGGTCTGTTTTCTACTTTGGTGAGCACAAAACCAGCTTATATGGGCCACATGGTTACCATTCCTTTAGGTTTGTTATGTTGCATGTTTGTTAAAGGAATAGAAGACCATTACTATTATTTAATTTTTTAAAAATTACATAATTATCAGGTGCATTGGATTTTGAGAGAAAGGCTTGCATTGGTCTAAATCAGAGGTTCTCAAACTAAGGCCCGAGGGCTGAATATGGCCCTCCAAGGTCATTTACCTGGCCCTCGCTCAGGGTCAACCTAAGTCTGAAATGACTTGAAAGCACACAACAACAACAACAACAACAACAATCCTATCTCATTAGCCAAAAGCAGGCCCACACTTCCCATTGAAATAGTAATAAGTTGTTCTTATTTTAATTATTGTATTGTTTTAAAGTGGGTTTTTTTGCACTACAAATAAGATATGTGCAGCGTGCATAGGGATTCATTCATGTTTTTTTTTTTCAAATTATAATCTGGCCCTCCAACACTTTGAGGGACCGTGACCTGGCCCTCTGCTTAAAAGGTTTGAGGACCCCTGGTCTAAATCCTATTGCTAGTCCCATATAGAGTAGACTTAAATAATTTGTGCTAAATTAATTAATTTCCCTTCTATTTTATACCAAAACCCAATTGTTTCTGTTTATACAAACCTACATATAATGAAGAACATGATAGATAGATGTTTTATATTCAGAAAAAAGAGACACTGGATTTGTATAGTAGGACTATCAACCCTAGCATAGCTAATGATGAGGACTGCTGGGAGAAGGAGTCTGGAAGCACCTGGAGTACTGCATGATTCCATCCTCCTTATATTATGCTGAACAGATATATTTCCTAATAATACATCACCTGTTTCCTCCATATTCGTCATCTGTTCATTTGTTCATATTTTATATATATATTTGCCATGTGTATCTTTAGACACACATCATGAGGAGACAGCAAAGCCTAGAGAAGACAGTTATGCTGGGGAAAGTGGAAGGTAAAAGAAAGAAGGGCCGACCAAGGGCAAGATGGATGGATGGCATCCTTGAAGTGACTGGACTGACCTTGAAGGAGCTGGGGGTGGTGACGGCCGACAGGGAGCTCTGGCGTGGGCTGGTCCATGAGGTCACGAAGAGTCGGAGACGACTGAACGAATGAACAAAAATCTTTAGACACATTTTAAATAAATGTCAATGAAGTCAACCAGGAATGAAAGACACAGATATTTTGGGAAATTTTAATATGAAAGAAGAGTCCTATTTGCTCCAATCTGAAATGTACAATTTTAAATATTACTGTGTAAGAAATGAAATATTTGCATACCTTTGCAATATGTTGCAATCTCCAGGCTTTGAAGGTGGGTTTTAAAAAAAGAAGATCTTGTCTTTGATTCCTAAAGATGGCTTTGTCTTTAAAACTAGCTTGGACATGTTTCTAATAGTAAATTGTAACTGAAACTACGCTTTGCTTCAGAGGCTGGTTTTGAAGAGTATGTTTGAACAGTGGTGGACCCTATAAAGACAAAAGACACATAGAATTCGTTTGCAGCTAAAGTAGACCTACTGAATCACTTGTTGAATAAATGAGTCAACACAGAAGAAGTCCACTTTATTCAATAAGTTTATTCTTGTCTGGAATTATAATAGGATTTAGGCCTACATTAGGGAAATACCTTACCGTAGGGAAATGATAATAATTAAGAGTGCTTTGTAGCTGTGCGGTTACTTGCAGGGAAACGGGTACTAGGAGGAAAAGGACATATAAAATGAATAAGCAAAACACAGAAGGTCTTACTTTTGAATAAGATAGCACTGCAAGTACTTCTGTCTATTAAATTTCTGTAGCACTCCTTCATACACTATGTCCCAGAAGCACTTTATTAGAGTTTAAGACTCTGCACATTGCACTTGCCCAGAATTCCAACATACCACCTCTCACACCCAGCATTTTTTAATCTGTACCCATCATTGGCCCGGCCCTGGTTTTATTGCGTAATAGTGTAATGTTTTGTTATTGCTTATGTTTTTAATTTGCTTTGTATCATATTGTTATTGTCTGTTGTTGTTGTGTTGAGGCCTTGGCCTTTGTAAGCCGCATCAAGCCCTTCGGGAGATGCTAGCTGGGTACAAATAAAGTTTAATAATAATAATAATAATAATAATAATAAACTCCATCATGTCCTATCTTCCATTTACTATCTTGTCATGTGTAAGTACACATGTGTATTTGTGTGAATTAAATTGTCCCTGTATTGTCGAAGGCTTTCATGGCCGGAATCACTGGGTTAAATTGTCCCTGCTTTTAAAGAAAACCATATTCTTCAGAAACGTCCATGAAGGTTTAAAATGCTTAAGATTCTGGATCCACTTTGCAATACTCCTATACAAAATACTCTTGGATTTTTCCTTTTCAGTGATGGAAAATTCTAAAGGAAGTTTCTATTACTTTTACATCTGTACATTTTCAATACAGTTAATTTTCACTAAATAGATTTACTTGTTTTGTCTATAAAGTTATAAACAATCTACGAACCATTAGTAGTCATAATTAGTTTTTGCCTGTTGTTAGCATTGTTTACAGTCAATGTATTTCATTGCAATTATATCCATATAGGCATCTTAAAATGATTTGACAATTTATTGCAACAACATTTTCACCATATAAATAACAAGGAAGTGATTTATACCTCATTTGTTACCTGAAATGTACAAGCATAGTAATCAATGCCTGGTCAAAACAGAGTAGGAATAAAGAGTAAAGGAGGAACAGAGCAATAGCTTTTAAACCCAGCATATTAAAAACATTCTTTTTCCATACAATAGTAATTCATGGATGTTCCTGTGAAAACTTGTAGAGTACTTGAACAATATTTGGAGAGTGGCAGGTAACAGATCTATTTACTCTTTGTATATTGCTTGCAATTTCAACAGTTTAAAACTTGTTAGAACATTAGTCTGCTACTTCTGTTGACATATCCACTGAGGAAGAAAATGTGAACAGGTAAGAACAAATATATAAAAGCCCAGCTATTGTTGAAGATGAGGTTAGATGTGATCCACAAAACAGCATCTTCCCTGTGTATAGTATTTAGGAAGTAACACAATGAAAATGTAGTCAGGCATACATTAAAAGTAAGTGAATAATAGTTTCCTATGTCACATGTGTTATTTTAGAGATGAAAAAGAATGCTAGCCTCCCATGTAATTGAGCCGATCACTTGTTTCATATTGTTTTATGGAATCTAAGCAGAACAGCTCCATTCCATTTTACTTGCAGAACCTGAATTCTTATTCTCCAGTCCACCGGAGACAAATATGAGAAAACTGACATCCCATATGTCTTTCTGTTCCAGCTACTACTACTTCTACTTTCTGCTGTACACTCTTTCTACAAGCTATTGCTTTTGTACAGAATTTTAAACTATTAATAAATTGTTTAACATCAACCTCATGGAGCATGGGCAATGATAATGGACTATAGGAGTGGTTCCCAACCTTCTTTTTTTTTACCAGGACCATATTTAATAATCTAGAGCTGATGTGGTCTATCCAATGCAATTTTCTGAATCAGCACCCCAAATAACCACAGGAACAGGCCTAAAAACGACACCAAGGTGCCCCTGCTTCCATGTTCCACATGAGACAGCTCTGCACAGGGGGAGGGAGGAGGAAAAGCAGCAGTCAGGAAGTTTGTTGTCTCTCCTTTTGTGTGTAGTCAGCCTCCCCCTCCCGACATCCCTGTTGCTTCCACACTATAAGAGGGTTTTGTGAGACCAGTCGCTTTTGTTGCAACAGTGTAGTAACGGTGAGACCGCGGACCATATTTTAGTTCTTGGGGACTACTGGTAGTCCACAGACCACAGGTTGGGAACCACTGGACTAAAGGATCTCTAGTTTACAAAAAAATATCCAGAGAGACACAGGTTCCACATCTTGCTCTAAGGAGAGATATGGATGTATAGCTTTCAGATTAGGTACCCTAGGAAGCAGTTGGTTACTTATCTACTGTACTTGGCATTGAACAGCTGAATGCGGATTCTCTGTCTGTCTTCTATTGTTCGTCAAAGGAGTTCTGTGTTTGTGCAAAACTTGAGGGGCCCACTGGAGAACTATAAACTTTCATGTTTATTCCTGGGCAAGATACTGAAGCATGTGTTGGCTTCTGACCTCGGCTCCTAAAATGGATTATCTAGGTTCATTTCAATCTGGCTTCAGAATTGCTGATGGGATGACAGTGGCTATCAGTGGGTGATTTGGGCAGGGAACTGGGCAAGTGTAATGGACTCCTGTTAATTTTGCAAGACCTCTTTGGGCTTTTGTATTATCAACCCTTGTATTCTTCTTGGCTGCCTCTCTGAGACAAAGGTATGATTTTCAATGGCTTCCGTCACTTAAAGATGGTTGTAGAAGTGTCTGATACTGATACCCCTTTGGCAGAATGCTTACATAACGGAAGCTATATTGAGAGAACTTATTTGAAGTGTGGCAGGGGAGGAGTGCTGAATAACTAAATATTGAGAGTCTGTATCATCTACATTATGATCGCAAAACTGAAGCATAAAGATCTAAATGATATATATAGAGAGAGAGACAGACAGACAGACAGACAGGCAAATTAAAACCGGTGGACTTCCACTTAATGCCACATCTATATTACATTCTTGCTGCATTTGAGAAAGAGAAGTGTTAGCCATCCAGTGCTGGTCTTTTTTAATTCTTAGGAGCTCAAATCTCCAAGAATATGTTACCAAAATAAAGGTCAGGATGGCAACTTCTGGAAAATAGTATCTGAATAAATGTCAGAAAAATAACTATAAGGGGTTGCTTTTCAATTAGGAAGCTCAGAAGAGCAATATCTCCTAAAGACTGATACCAAAAGAAGATTAAATGATGATGTACCCACAAGGGCATACAATAAATATTTTAATATTTTTGTTGCAAGATGGTGTACTACCATTCTCATATTTTCTTTTGACATACAGTACCTATGCTATGTAATGAATTCACTGCACAATAGTTATGGCCATTTTAATGTACACCTGTGGTTGTGGTTTGCTGTTAAGTCAACTTTGACTTACAGCAATCTTATGAATGCAAGATGTTTAAGATATTATTATTTACAGTCTTTCTAAGATCTTGTGAAGTCAAGGCTATGGCTTCCTAGAGTTTATCCACTTGCACCGTGGCCTTCCTTTTTTGCCTAATGTTTTCAACTTTACCATTGTATTATAGTAAATAGCCTTTTATCTCTTTAAAAAAATCTCTTCATCTATTTTTAGTTGAGACCTGTCCCAATTACCTCACTTAAACCATTTTCTCAACCCAGTATATATTTTCATATTAAAAAAAGAAAAGAGAAATAATTCCTATAGATAAACTTTGTCGGGCATCCCCAAATAGTTATAATTGAATAGCTGTATATCAAGTGAGAAGTGTTTAGCTTCAAAATTATCTGTAAATAGGGATAAGGAGGAGGGAACCCTGGCTTAATTGATGAGGAAGGCAGTTTTTATGTAACCTCAGATCAAATTGTTCCAGTTCTTAAAGGTGAGAACTCTCAGAGTTCATTGAATGTTGCAGGTAAACAATAGAGATAGCACTGGGATAATATATTCTGACATTCCCACTCAAACTGACAGTCTGTTAGGGATGTTTTGCACCAGTTCAGCTATTACACATTTTTAGTGGCAATTCCACATTCAGTCTCATGGTACCTAACTCATGCATAAATCTTGTCATATTTTCTATCTTCCGAAATAGGATGCATCTGGTGTATCAATCAAAGCTGGTAAAAAGAATTCCTAGTCACTTCTGCTACCTGTGTGTCAGAAAGCAGTGCTTCATCAATTAGTACTTCAAAGTTGCTTCACCAGGTCTTAACAAGGAATGTAAACCTGTCCCAAGATATGGCCATTTCACCGTCTCTGTTCCTCGCAGTAGCAGTTTTTTTCCTTATCTGAGTTGTGTTCACCTCTAGTCAAACTGTTCAACTATTCAAAAATGCTGCAAATGTAAACAGATATGTATATGTCAGAAAGAAGTGTAGTGCAGGTATGTGTTTTCAAAGTTAACAAGTATTTCCATAACAATTTCTTGTTGAGAACTTATTTACATTAGATGCACTTCTAAATCATTTTCTTCTCCATTACTCAGCGCAAACTTTAAACACAAGCTATGCTTGTCTGATTTGATAGGATACATTTCATAAGTATAGCAGTATCACTGAATGTGGATTTCCTCTTCTCCCTAGTACACATTGGCAACTTTTTGTATTTGCATTAACTAGAACCTGCTATAGAGACAACCTTGTCCTGCAAACATCACTTACATGTACTTCTAGATTTAAAGAATGTAGAACATTTTTCCCTGTTTTTCTAGAATAAATATGTATAACACGTTGATAGAACTTAAAAACGTGATTTTTCAAACTGCAGTTTTCAGAATGCCCCCCTATGGACAGACACATGTTTGGCTTAGAAATCCTGAAAGCTGTAATCAAAAGAGCAATTTTTACACGTTGTCTTGAAGATATAAGAAAAATATTCCAACTTTGCTATAGAATATTTTTAATTTTATTTTAATCTTTTAACTTTCCTATAGTCTGTTGTTGTGTATTTATCCTCCAGGTGGCACTATGCTTTCTTTCTCCCCCCCAAACTGACTGCTGAATACACAATATTCTTTCAGTTTAATCAAAGAAAATGGATTAAAATCAGACTTAATCATGTTTACGAGTAACTTGTCACTTATCTCAATGGGTCCACACCAAGTTTGGATCTAATCAAGCGTGCCTAAACTGCATGTGTTAGGCAGCAATAGTAGATGCCAGGCACTTTTCTGGATATATTAAAATAGACATTTAATAGAGGTGGAGCAATAACTGTAAAAAAAGAATGTAAACAAAAACGAACCAGAAGAGGCATTTCTCAAGCAAGCCTGCCATTTGGGTTTGATTTCTGCCCATCTCATTCAGCCAGAACAATTAATGTAATCCTACCATGTGCAATCAAATAGGATCATAACCTGTTTTGTTATCAGCAGGAGCTAGTAGAGTATGTCATACATCTGAAGTTTCAGAGCAAAGTTTGTTTCACTTTGTGTACTTTTTTTCAGACTATGAAGATAATTTACTACAATTCAAACCATGGAAGGAAGGAAGCCACTTTATTAACCAAAACTGCACCACTGCCAATTAGGTTGCCATACTATTTTTTTTTCTTTTGAATCAATCAAACTTAGGTGATTCTGCATAATTTCTACTACAGTTTATGTAATATTCTTTCTTCATTGCTTTATTTCTTCTTCTTTTCTCTGGGTGTGTACATGTATGGGAAGTTGTGTTAATAAAGATATAGAATATTGTGAAAAGTGAAGTTACTGTAGAACCTACTGTAGTTACTGTAGAACCTATTTGCTTCTTCACGATGCACAACTGTGATAGCACACAGTTGTGCATTTCTATTTTGGAAAATAAAAGTTATGATTTGCCGTATATACTTGAGTATAAGCTAACCCGAATATAAGCCGAGGCACCTAATGTTACCACAAAAAACTGGGAAAACTTATTGACTCAAGTATAAACTCAGGGTGGGAAATGCTGCAGCTAATGGTAAATTTCAAAAATAAAAATAGATGCTAATAAAATTACATTAATTGAGTCATCAGTAGGTTAAATATTTATGAATCAGGCCTAAGCATTTCTGTTTTATTAGGTTTTTAAGAATTTTTGACAGAGCAGCTTTGATGTGAGCATCCATTTGAATGGCTTGTTGCTATTTTAGTTTATTGTGCTGATTTTTAATTATTCAGTTACATATTTATTTAACATCCTGCCTCTTCTCCAATATGGGACCCAAGGCTACTTATTGTGCTGCAAGATTCAACTAAAATAATATATAATACAAGGATTTTTTAAAAAATAACAATTATATGAAAATTCATCCCTAAAGACATTTTAAATATAAAATGTCTTTAGGGTGACATTTATTTATAAGGTAAAAAACTAAAGTAAAAAAGCGAGAGCGCCATCCTCTTTTTGCCATATGTGTGGCTCCCCCCACTTGCCACCGCAAGCGCCTCCCTCCCTTCTCCTTCCAGCGTGGAGGAGGGAGGGAGACACTTGTGCATGCGGCGACACGAGGGAGGTGCATGCACAACGAGAAGAGGGAAGCGAGGGGGCATGCGGTAAAAAGAGGAAGCTGCTGCCAGTGCACGAACCCTTGCCATTACTCGAGAACTGCAGGCTGGAGTGGCCAGGGCGATAGTAGCTATTCCTTGGCTTCCCCCCTCCTACTGTATGATGGGCTTTCTTCTTTATTTTTTCGTTATATTTAAAATGTCTTTTGTGTGAATTTTAATAAAATAGTTTAGTTGTTTATTCAAAAAAATCCTAGTGTTGTGTATTATTTTAGTTGAATTTGAAGTGTTGTTTCCCTCATCTTTTTGTTCCTTTCCCTCACTTAATTCACCCCCGATCCCTCCTTTCCTTCCGTTGCAAGTTTCCCCTTGAAAGAGGAGGAGGGGAAAAAAAGTTCAATGCTGATTAGGAGCAAACCGTGGAAAACTGGGTTGCTGTGCGGAGAGGTGAGGGTCCTGGCGGGAAGGCGTGGAGCTTAAAGAAGGGCTTTTTTCAGCTCCACACCTTCCCACCAGGCCCCTAACTCGAGTATAAGCCGAGGGGGGCTTTTTCAGCCTAAAAAGGGGGCTGAAAATCTTATATTCAAATATATACGGTACCTTATGTTTCAATAATAAAACAGTCTGTGAATAAATCTAGGAATGATTTTTTTCTCCCTGACGGTAGTTTAATGAAAATCACAGTACATAGCAAACTAAACACTGGGTTCTTTGAAGTATAATGAAGCTTGAGTTTTTGCTTATCTTTTTTTTAATTCTAGCAATTCTATTAAAGGTTATATAGTTTTATATCTATGTATTTTATGTCTTACTTTACTTCCAATAGAGGACCCAAAGTGACTTATAGTACAGCAAAACTGTCTTTGCCTTCTGGTGGATTAAGGGTAGAGGGGGGCAGTCTCTCAGATATGGAAGGAATTCCGTATTTGAGAGCACCCATCAAATAGGCTCTCTCCTATGTCCTCAGTAAGCATCCTGTGAAAGTGGTGGGATTGCGAGAAAGCCATCGCCAAGGATCTTAAAACTCATATAGGACTCATATATTAAAGGTACAGTCCCTTCATTTAGTTTGGGACCAAGCCGTATAGAGCTTTATAGGTCATAATGAGCACTTTGAATTTTGATTAGAAATGGCCCAATAGCCAGTGAAATTGTTTCAGTAAAGACACTCCCTGTAACCTGTACCAGTCAAGTTTCTGGCTGTAATGTATTTGACAGGTAGAAGTTTCTGATCACTTTCCAGTGGCAACTATCGTTTAGAGTCTATTAAAATAATCGAAACAGAATGTAATCAAGGTATGTGTTACTGTGGCCAGATGTGAAATATCCAGTAATGGACATAGCTGCCACCCTAGATTTAAATCCTGGACCTCCAAGATCAAACCTGAATAGGATTGTGCTTCAGCTGCAAAACAGAGATTGCATTGGGAATGTAACCATATTCCACCGAGTCTTAGTCGCTAAATGTCTTCAGTATTTACTGAAAAATATATCAGGCGTTTGATACATATCAGTATATTGGATAAATTGTTTTACAACTGCATTATATAGCATTATATAGTTTTATATTTTTAGTATCCCCATTTTAGGAAAGGAGTGAAATGTACCCCTAGGAAGGGCAAGTCACTCCTGAAAGAGTTGTCATGGGGAAAGGGTGTCTCCACTGAAGCTTTATATAGCTGGAGTTACATTTTGAAAAGTAGCTGCTCTGACTTGCAAACAACTTCAGTTTAAGAACAAACCTACAGAACTGATCTTGTTTGTAACTTGTGGACTGTCTGTACTTGTGAAGCACCAGGTACATTGATGGTGTTATATAAATAAAATATTATGATAGTAATTGTTCATCAAATTCATGTATTAGTATGTTATGGCACAAGCTTCTTTAAACTTAAGTGTCAAAAATACAATCCAAGCTTTGAAGTTTGGGGCTTTCCTTCCCTTATTTGCCGGCTGAGAGGTGTGTTATGTGCATAATGCCCCAATGTGGGTGTCCTAATTTACATAATATGCAAATGTATGAAGTAATGATGTGAGAATTATGCAGAGAATTATGTTATATTACCATATCTGATCTGCATATTATTCTCAACTGGTACAAGTTCAAGGCAAAGTTTTTCTACCTGTGTTTCACAGTTTGCCCAGGTCATTAGCTATCTTACCCCAATCTGTTGTGTGTTCTAAACCCATAGTGGGGAAATTTGTTTCGCCTCCAAAATGTTAAGACTCCAGCTGCCATCAGACATAGCCACTTTGTATGATAGTCAAGGATAATGGGAGTTACGTGTTGTGAAGGAAAGAATGCTAGAAAGAATGACTATGCATATCTGTTGCATTTATTAAATTAGCAACCCCTAGCCCACCTTTCAGTGCTGTTCAAGCTATGCAGCCAGAAAGGAACACTTATTTGGTTGTTACCTCAATCAAACTGGCCTCTGTTCTACTCACTTGCTATTTGTAGGTTGAAAATATAGACAGTGACAATATATCTTTTTTTTTGTTCAAAAAAGAAAAGAAACTATCCCGTAGTACTAAGTGTTCTTCCATTGCTCATGGGAAGCATTTCTACTTTCCTTAACAAGGAAAAGACTACTACATGGTCTAGTACCTTGCCCAGAAATGGGCATTGAACACTGGCTGGTAATGATCAAGTATGATAATGATCATAGAGGGCTTTTTTGAAACCATGATTTAATAATTGTCTCTTTTAGGATAAATGGAACTTTTCTTGCTTTCGATAGGCATTAATCCTATCCTCTACACAGTGAACCAGTTCCCCTGTCTCCTTTCTGATTTATAAGTTAGGAAGGTCATGAATCCAGTACCCATGCTGTAGGCCTCACCATTCCAAAGATTATCTACACGCTTATGGTGCACAAATGGAAATATAGCCATTATTAATGGGAAATAAGGAATACAGATGCTGCCCAAAAGGAAATATAACCATTATTAATGGGCAATAAAGAATACAGGAGCCAAAGCTACATCCACTGGAACTATAAGGATTCCAACATCCAATTCAGAAGTGGTATAACAGTTATCTGCAAAGTGTTGTGCAACTTGATCACACAAGATATTGAATGATCCGTTTTTTCTCATGGACCAGAATGGGCTAGGTTTTTGACAACTGAAAACAATTCAGTTGGACAACTCTAAGCAGGTACAATGGAAGATGGGCAGGGTGTTTTGCTTGGCTGTGGTGGAAGAGACATCATAAGGTGAATTTATGTCTGTAGTATTAAGGTTGATTGTATATATTGAGTGGAGGTATGCTTCTGTTCTGTTCAGTGCTCTGTTGTGTTGTGGCTTTTCCCTAAGCACGTGGTATTCAGTGCTGTGTTGTGTTGTGGCTTGCCTGAGCACGTGGTCTCAGGGGGCAGGGTCCACGAATAACTTCTTACTCCAAATGAATCAAGATTTCTGGAATCAGATGGACTACATCTAAGGGAACTGGCAATAGAATTCACAGAAGTAATCTCAGAATCATTGGCAATAATCTTTGAGAATTCCTGGAAAACAGATGAAGTTCCAGAAAACTGGAGGGGGGCAAATCTTGTCTTTATCTTCAAAAAGGGAAAAAAGAGGACTGCCCAGTCATTCTGACATCAATATCAAGAAAAATTCTAAAGCAGATTGTAAGCATTTAAAAAAATGTCATAATTGCCAAAAGTCGCTGAAATTTCTCAAATACAAGTCATACTAGAAGAGCACCCCTTTCCTTGTGTTACAAGCTTGGTCGATGAAGGGAATATTGTGGATATATAGTATACCTTTCAACAAGGCCTTCAATAAGGTTCCCCATTTTATCCTTACGATCATGAAGTAAGTTTTTCTATGTACTCTGATGAGCCTGACTGACTTACCACTTCTTTAGTCACCTTCACTTTTAATATCATTTACAGCTCAATAATAATAATAATAATAATAATAATAATAATAATAATAAAACAAAGTATCCTACCCTGACCTTTTGGAGCATCCTGGTAATTTCCTGATTTCAGAGATCAACCAGAAGTTCCCCTTAAGAACTATCAAAACATATTTATTTTGGGTGGACTGTCCCCACTATAGATCTCTTTCTAGTGATATCTCCATTATAATGGAACTACAGGAAGTTCCCCCATACCTGGATATTCTCAATCACATCCAACAGAAAAGACCTTATCCATAGTTTGTTGTCACCGGGGGGGGGGGGGGTGAGGGGCATTTTGAGATAAAGCAGTAATTTCTGGAGGACATAGTATTGAGTCACTTATGATAACTGTCTCAACATGAGTTTGGAGTCCCCCAACACAGCAAGCCGTAACATCACACCCAAAATCAGCTTAGCTCTGGAAGATATATGGTTAAAACCCCCTATCTTGAACAGTGCACTGACATTGAGATAAACTCACACCTAGCAGACTGGTGAGTGAAAGGATTAATGATGTCATGGTTTGATTGGCTATAGGAACATCTAGGAGTGTGGATATTACACCCATATTAAAGTCACTCAACTGGTTGCCAGTTAGTTTCTGGGAAAAATACAAAGTGTTGGTTTTGACCTTTAAAGTCTTACATGGTTTGGATCCAGGTTACCTACATACAGGATCACCTTCTCCTGCACAATCTGCTCTTTAGGACACTCAGGTCCTCTGGAGGACGCTCACTCCAACCAGCCAGAACCCAACTGGTGGCCGTCACCCAGAAGAACTTTTCATCGCCTGCCCCATGAAAAAAATGACCTGTCTGAAGAGCTCCAACAGTTAAACAAAGTGTTGGTATTTAAAATGCAATTGACGGCCCATCTCTTTCAGCAGGCCTAGCCAGTCAACTTTCAGTCATGACTTTTGATTTACATTCTGTTGCTCATGGAGAGGCGAGCAATCAATAATAATAGTTCATCTTCTTAGTTCTTCTTCTTCTTATTATTATTATTATTATTACTATTATTATTATGACTGTCCTCCTTCACCTGATGCTTTATGTTAGGCACATTAAGTATCCCTGATATTTGATGAGATGACTTCTTGTTACATACACAGAGTTCTATTCATCTTTTAGAATTCAAATATTTTGTAGATGATGAAAATCTGGATCAAAAATGTTTTGAAATATTAACATGGTGTTTTGTGCATAGAGGATGTGCATTGTTAAAATCCTCTTTGTTCATGAGAAATTGCAACCAATATGCTGAAGCAGTGTTCACAACCTATATTTCTCTTGTTCTTTACTAGGCTAATAACTAAATTTGCATATTTATTGATTCTGTTATTTTGTAAAGAGATTGTACACTGAATCCATATATACCCCCCTCATTAAGAGGCATTTTTTCTGTAGAGTCAACACTTAAAGGTTTTTAATATGGCAGAAAAAAAGTCTTATTTGTTTTATATTATCTATTTTGTATGTGTTTTATAACCTATTGAGAAAGGCCGATGATTATAGGTGTGGCAGATGGTAAAGACAGTGCTGAGACGCAATGGTATTCCTAATCTTTCCTTGCTCTGCATCTAGTCAAGTACAGAATGTTCTTCAGATTTTGTTCCTCAGGGTGACACCTGTCTTCAGGAAAAAAATTCCTTGCAGCAAAGCTCAGATTGCTGAACAGTGGCTGTTTTCATCAGGCTACTAAAGTGATTTAACTATAGGAATGTTTTAATATTAATAGTTAATTTCTTAAAGAAAGTGTAAAAAAATAGTTGTCTTAGTCTGTTACCTTTGTACTAGCTAGATTTTTTAGAGTTTTCTGAAGTTTCTTCATTGCTGTTACACATAATTTAGATTCTACATTCCCTGGAGAAAAATGATGTTTTGGAAGTAGGTAATTGTCATTGCATTTCACATTGTAGAGTGATCAAAGCTTTTCTTTATTTTCACTGAGAAACAGAAATTACCAGCATGCATGGGGAAGCCTGAGATTTGCAGAATTCTTAAAAAGTCTTGATGTTTATGGACAAAAAGCCCAAAGAACCATCCTAAGTAAAGCACACTCAAGCCATACCTCTTAGATATTTAGTATCACACAGTTGTTACTCAAACTAATGGTAAAGTCTACTAAAATGGCTATACAAGATCTTACGTTCTTTTTAAAACAAAATCCATCCAGTCCAGCATCCTGTTTTGCCTAGATCATAAATTCTGTTTTAGAACACTTCTCTTACTCTCCTTGAGTATTATTGTTAGTATAGGTATTTTTCCCATCTTCCTTCCTTCTGAAAAGACAAGTGCATGGTACTGATTAAAATAATTTGAAAAATGCTCCTTTGGGATGTTCTCTTCCTGAGTACTGCACTTTTGGGTGTTCACAGCAAGATATCCCTCCCAAAGTAACAAAATTACATTTCAGTGCAGAAAAGCCACAGTGTCTATCATAGTGTCCAACAGACTTTAAACATAGTCTTCCTTCTGATTTTCCTTTTGGATTTCTTTGAAGTGTACCCTCCTAGTGCATATTATTTTAGCCAATATATTAAGTCTTTCTACCCTTTGTTCTTCTTTCCGAGGCCTAAAATTTCTTTTGTATTGTGCTGACCTTGATTGACACTGCATTTGTAGAAGTTAATAAGCTGGATTACAGAAATGTTGGCCTGCCCTTCAAGTTGAAGGTCAGCTGCTGAGAAAGAAATGTCCACTATATTGTAGGATAGGAAAGAAGTGTGAAAGTAGGGCAGTTCTGTCTATTTTTCATTTAAGAGGAAAAGGTGTGAGATTTTAAAAATTATGGATGTTTTGTGCAACACCCTTTTAAACCCATGCGAATTGAGTGTGGCAGAAATGAGAAGGAAATTCAAGCTAGACATACTGTGTATGCCAAATTCAAATATAACATTGCTCTGTAACTCTTAGAATATATGTTACGGCTGTCCCCCTCAAAAACTTATGGCTTATGGCTCCTGAAAGCCAGCCTGAACTATAGATACCAAAGATAATAATCTTTTTGCAGTTGCTTTCTGTAGCATGGCTTCTACTTTTCTAATATATATGCATCTTAAAACAAAATTTATATATTTACTTTTTAAAAAGTGATTCATGCCTGACAATTAAAACCAGTTGATACACGGTGCTTTAAGACTCAACTTAAGTATCTAGGCCTGTAATGGTGTTTTGTGAACTTTATGAAAAATATTGAAAACACTTTGGTATGCAACTTGTGTCCAGTGTAAATATACCTATAATCTAAAAGGGACACACTCTTTGTGTCCCCTTTTTGGAATTATCTGAAGTGGCACATGGTGTACACAGTACAATTCAAATGATACCACAATATAATCCTTTAAATTATAATAATAATAATGAAAAAATGTAAAACCAAGTGAGTAAAAAACAAAATAAAGCAACACCATAAGCCACCAGAAGCATGACTCCTCTTTGCTATTTGAAAGCAGAATACATTTTTTTAATCTCATAAAGAGTTCCAGGATGATGATGATAAAATTTTATTTCTGAACCGCCCTCTCTCCCCGAAGAGACTGAGGGCGGTTTACACATACAAAAAGGCAAACATGCAATGCCTCCGGTGAGTACGAACATATCAAACTAATACACAATAAAGCAATAGTAATAACAGTGAGCTTACAACAAATAATTAAGCATTGTGATGAAAAATAAAACAAAACAATCCAATAAGACATAGTTAACTAAAACATAAGTAAACATTTCCACAACTACCATAAAGGTAATTCAAAATACAGTTACATTAAAAATGGTTGGCACCAGTGTTCATTTGAAATGTAACGTGGCAGCCATATAGTACAGTTGGGACTAGCTAGCATTTCAACTAGTTAAAGTATCTTAGTCCTCTTTAAAAACATACGATCTAGCTTATTCCAGTCAAGCATTCTGTTCTCGCAGTGGCCAATTGGATGGGTATAGGAAGCACACAAGTAAACCATGGCCACAGAATCAGAAAGCCCCTAACATTACAACCTTCACTTTCCTCTGGTGTAATGATCATTTTGGTTGGTCTTGCCCATATGTTTCCTAGTTCTCCAATATTCTTTTCAGGAGGAGTGACAAAACTATAGATTAAAGTATTTCACTTGTTGTCTTACTGTAAATTTGTATAAAGGTAAAGGCACCCAGTGTTCTGATTGCACCCAGTGTG
The DNA here is from genome assembly GCF_037176765.1 of Anolis sagrei. NCBI lineage: Eukaryota > Metazoa > Chordata > Lepidosauria > Squamata > Anolidae > Anolis > Anolis sagrei. The sequence goes on along the minus strand of NC_090023.1, from coordinate 51,920,378 downwards.
AAATTTCCCTTTTCAACAGTCACTATACAATTTTTCCTGACCTTGGTGCATTAAAAACAAGAACATTTTCCCCCAAATACATTGTGCCTTGATTTATCTGGAAGTGTAATTTGTATGCCTGATGGAAAACTTGAATGTGAATGGCATTTTTTCAATAGAGAGTTAATAAAATGCTACCATTCAGTCATTTTCTTGGGGTTATTTGAAGAATTGTATTGACTTTTTCTTGGTAATAAGAATAAACAGCAGTAATACAGTAGTCCTATGGTTTCTTGTCGCACTTGAGGAATTGACCATAGTTCACTGACCCCTCCATATAGAGCAGGCTTCTAACATTTCTATTTTAAAGTAAGAAGGTGGTCAGTAAATGGAAATAAGTGTGCCTGGAAAGCTGCTGCTAAAATACACAGTGGTAGACTAGACAAATGATCTGATATAAAAGACAGATGAGATACGTTGGGGTGAATATCCAAATAGAATTGTAATACTTTGAATAAAGGACAGTCCAAAGGTTCCAAAACTACCCCCCCCCCCAGTAACAATTTTAATTTTGCATATGGTTGGTTTGTGCAGAAAACAATGTTTTCTGCCATGAAAGTAGAATTTATCAACAAAAATATTATTTTAAGGCAGAAATATTAATAAACAAACTGCAAAGGTCGTCACTTCAAGATCCCTGTTATCAAGGTTTCTAAGCCATTTTTAGAATATTTCAGAGACTGCCATCTGACCCAACCTATGCCTTCATGCTACGGGATCTGCACTGTCTGTTGAGACATAGGAACAGGATTAATGATACCAATACCCTTATAGCATTCTCTTTGGACTTTGAATAAAGAAATCTTGATTACATGTGGCAAAGCACTACCATAACGTCCTTAACTGCAGCATGTGGTTGAAGAGGTTCTCACAAATCCCACAACAATGAATCAGGGATGAACTTGCAGCAATGCCTAGTTTGGAGGAAGTTAGCAAAGCCATCAGTCAACAAAAAAAAACCCAAAGCCAGAGGACCTGATGGGATCCCTGCTGAAATCTTTAAAGAGGGTGGACCTGAGCTAACACAAGAACTCATTGAAAAAATGTGGGTGACCAAGAAAATCCCAGCAGACTTTAAGGATGCCACCATCATCACTCTTTTAAAAAAGGGAAAGAACAGATTGTGAAAATGATTGAGGTATCTCCCTTCTTACTGCCGCTGGGAATATGCTTTCAAGAATCCTTGCAAACCGCCTTCTACCTATTTCAGAAGACATCCTCCCTGACGCCCAGAATAACTTCCACCCCTCCAAAGGAACAGTGTATACGATCTCCACTGCACAGCAGCTCCAAGAAAAAATGCAGGGAACAAAATCAACCTCTGTACACGATGTCCATTGGCCATGCAAAGACATTTGACACAGTGCATCACAGTGCTCTCTGGACCATTCTCCAAAAAATGGGATGCCCTGATAAATTTGTGAACATTTTGTGGTTCCTCCATGATGGCAACAATCTTGGGACAGCATCGGCTCCCAAAGTGACCCATTTAAGATGAAATCAGGCATCAAACAACCTTATTTTCCATCTTCATTGCTATGATACTGCACCTTGTTGATGGGAAGCTTCCCACTATCATGGAAATAATCTATCAGACAGATGGGAAGCTATTTAACCTCAATTTTGACTGAAAGCCAAAACCAAGGTCACAACAATGTATATTATAGAACTCTAATATGCTGATGATAATGTAGTCTGTGCTCATTCGGAAGAAGAAATACAAGCCACTCTAAACACCCTTGCTAATGCATGCAAAACTCTTTGCCTCTCACTGATCATTGAGAAAACCAAAGTGCTCTATCAGCAGGCAGCATCTAATCCGTTTGCAATGCCAGAAATACAGCTTAATGGTGTAACATTAGAAAATGTTGAAAATTTCCGCTACTTTTGCAGCCACGTCTCCACAAAAATCAACATTGGTATGAAATACAACACCATCTGAGCTCTGCAAGTGCAGCATTTAAAAAATTAAATAGAGAGTGTTTGAAGATCGGGTTATTCGTAGAGACCAAGGTGCTTGTTTATAAAGCTATTGTCCTCCCAACCCTGTTATATGCCTGTGAAACATGAACCACCTACAGACGTCACACTCAACTCCTGGAACAATTGCCTCTGAAAAATCCTGCAAATCTCTTGAGAAGACTGGCAGACAAATGTCAGCATTCTGGAAGAAACAAAGACCACTAGCATTGAAGTGATGATTCTTCTACATCAACTTTGCTGGACTGGCCACATTGTCCGAATGCCCAATCACAGTCTCCCAATGCAGTTACTCTACTCTCAGCTCAAGAACAGAAAACAGAATGTTGGTGGACAGGAAAAGAGATTTAAAGATGGACTTAAAGCTAACCTTCAAAACTGTGGCATACACACCGTAACTCTCAAGCATTCTAACTGGAGTTCAGCTGTGACCAGCAGTGCTGTGTAATTTGAAGAGGTACAAATGGAGGGCAAAAGGGAGAAACGTGTCAAGAGGAAGGCATGTCAAGCCAACCCTTTTCAGGACTGCATTCTTTCTCACTGCGAAAGAACATGCAGATTAAGAATAGGCCTCTACAGTCATCTATGGACCCACCACCAAGATCCTACACTTGGAAGTCCATCATACTTGGCTATAAGGGTATGGTGAGAGGTATAGTACACATAATGCAATAGAGGTTGATAGTTTTTAAATTTTACCATTATCTTGGAGCAAGTATTAAAACCTAGTGAGTATGTGCACCATCCAGAAGAAAATGCTCAATTTTTACACTTTCTCTGTAAAAATGATGCACCTGACTGAATGTATTTAAAAATCATATTTGTAATAGCATAAGATGAGGCTCATGAGAATTTAAGAGCATCTTTTTAGAAACTGAAAATAATCAGAGCTTGTACTCAGACCTCCATATTAGAAAAAATTTGAGTTCCAGCATCTAAGGAAGATTGGAAACTAGTGTCACTAATCCCAAGAGTGAGTGCTTTGAAAGTTTTGAAATGTTTTACCTGACATCTTCTCAGAGGACTCAACATCCTGGGATTTGATGTGGTTTAAATATTAAGTGTTGCAGTCTTTGTCCAGATACAGTATTTGGCTTTGGCAGGTGTACCCATATGTGAAGAAAGAAGAAGGGAAAAGAAACAAAATTGGAATAACTGTGTCCAGTTACAGTTCTGAAGTTAGATTTCTTTTTATTTTAGCAATTCATTTAAATTCTTGGCTTTGCTATCCTTCCCCAGTTGGTCATATGTTGCTTATCATCCATAGCAGGTCTGGTCTTGAATGTACCAACCACTCCTGGCTTGGAGCCCAAAGGCCCTGGCCATCTGCTGTTCAGTTCTCTGTTAGCAAGTTCCCTGTTTAATTATCTGTTGGCTGACATCCACATGTATTACGCCTCCAGGCCCTGGCCCAGAACTTTATTGTCCTTGCAGGTCCACCTGATCTTTGTTCCATTTGGCTTTTTTGTCTTCCACCTGGTGTGTTCCAAATAGGTCTTGACTAAAAGTTGCAATCATATTTTGGGTTGTGGCTAATAAGGAGAAAGGGCACTTGGGTGTGCGAGCATCATTTGATGATACAGCTTCAAGCAGCAGCACCTGCTTTGGAAGAAATCTGACTAAATTACTTTATCACATCAGTTTAGTGATTACATTAATCCACTAACATTAAAGTTGAGACAATTAATTTGAAAGTCTGTTACAGCAAATTGTATAGCACACACAAGACCATATAAGATCACATAATAGGGCTGCTGCTTCATAAAAGACTGGAAGAAAAGAATCTATGTTGTCATTGTCATTGATGCTGTCACCTCTCTTCTGCCAGCCACTTTTGTTTCTTAAATACTAGTATCTTTTCAAGGCCCAGAAGCAAGTGTTTCTGCCTGGGTCTTACAGTCCCTATTTCACTAGAGCAGGCCCGTACAGCCTGTTGCCCTCCGGGTGTTTTGGACTTCAGCTCCCAGTATTCCTGTCCATTAGATAAACTGGCTAGGGATTCTGGGAGTTTGAATCCCAAACTCGGGGGGGGGGGGGAGGTTGTGTAGACCTGTACTAGAAGGGGAAGGGATAGTATCCTCTCACACTGTGCTCTATTTTGAATGGCAAAAGGCTTCCTTGCTGTACCTTTACACAAGCAGGCCGAAAATCTACTAGAGAATGAAATAGCTCTTTACCTATTACCATTCCCATCATCAGCTCATGGTTCACTAAAGCCAGTTGAACTTGGTAGAGTATTCCAAGTTGGTGAAAAGTACTCCAGGTTACTGAGTTATTCACCCATATATTTTATCTTAATCAGAAATATGTATAAATTAAATTTGAATTGGTTATAATTTAAGACCCGGAGTTTTTTTTAAAGGATCTACTCTATGTATAATTTAATTTGGATCTATCCCATTAAATATTACTTTGGTAAATTATACATATTTTTGTTAAGGAAGCTACTATCCCTTATTTCTAGAGATTTCTAAAAACCTGACTTCTTCATGTATATGTAAAACATCACATTAACGTAATCTACTGGGTTGTACCTCCTACTCTCCTAGGGTGCATCTAGGAGTGGTACCCATGTAGTTGAGTACCACTTAATTGCAATGGTTCAATGCTATGGAACCATAGGAGTTTTAGGTTTACAAGGAAGGCCTTACTCCTCTTTACAAAAGAGCACTGGTGCTTCACCAAACTACAGCTCCCATGATCCCATCGCATTGAGCTGTAGTACTTAAAGTGGTGTCAGACTACATTAATTCTACAGTGTAGATAAATTCTTTGGATATATTAAACTGCATTGTAGAAGGCAAGGAGGTGCATGACCAGAGAGTTGGGTGTGTGCCTTAAATAGATAAAATAGATTGTACTAATTTAGTTATAAATGCATTTACAAATAATTGTGTTGCTGTGAAATAGAGTGCATGCTTATTTAGAACTTTTATCCAATATAAAATTGGAAATTATTTAAATAAGTAATGCTTTTTTAAACTTTTCTATTACCTTCATTTTAAACCATTCCACTCTTGAGAGTAAATATTCGAATGAATGCTGTTTATCTCTTAGTGTTTTGTGCACTTTGACAGTTGGTTCATTTTTCTTTTGTAGGCTTCCACTGCCTTAGGAAAGACCAGTGTTATTCCTAAAAAACAACACTGTGCCTAATCTGTGACACCAAGGAACCTTTTAAAATATGCATTTCCGAATCTTGTTAAGACACTGCTGGTGGTCTGTGTACAGTTACAATGTAATAAGAGTGGAAGTGTAACTGAAAGCATTTGTCCAGGAAAATAAACCCTTTTCAGACTCAAATCTGTCACTCACAAATGTTAATATGGAATAGAAAGTAGTAGAGGGCTATTTGAAACTTGAACGTACATTCTCAATAATGTGGGTCTTTGTTACATGACCATAATCAGCATGAGGGTTACTTGTGAAAACATCCTAATTAGTTGTTTTTTTCTTAATCTAAATTCATTGGTATATGAATGTTTCATCATTTTTTCACTGTGAAGGCTATACCAAAAGTCAAAAAATGAACAGTCATGAATAAGCAGGGCTGGCCAAAAATTCATATTGATTTCTTCTTCTGGGTCTAGACATTGAGTTGTTGCATGAAACATAACCTGAATCTTTTATCTCTATTTTGTGTGTGTGCAAAAAGCAGTATGTCCTATCTAGCTGGCAGTTCCCTTTCTGTAAATAGCATATCATGCCTTGATGTTGTCAGAGTGTGAACTACAGCAGGTCTAGTGGCATGCCCCTTGGTTTATTTTCTATATTAATGAAGGAACTACAGATTTCTTTAAAAATCATTTTCCTGTGAGATGCCATAATTGGCATTTCATTCACTAAGTGTTTAAACTTTCTAACCAGTTGGAGGCAAATAAACCTCTGCTTCATTGCCAGCTGTGTATGTTGCTATGGGAACTCAGTGGGGACTAGCGGCTGATTACTGTTCGAAGGACCACACCTGGCTTATTTGCATTCAATTTAAGTTGAGGAAATTTCTAAAGAAGAAAAGGAGAGCTTAGATTAGTCAGTGGGCAGCCAAAAAAAAAGGCTTGTCATTTTGATGCTGCCAGTTTGGATGACAAAAGATGTTTTCTTTATTCATCAGACTTCTTGGCAGACCCACACATCGTTTGGAATCTTGCAGATATTTCAGAGGTGGAATGTGGGTTCATTTGAGATACTGCTTCACGTTCTCCTGCATTGCTGGCTCTTGTTACCTCGGTCCGGCAAATTTCATTATACAGCACTGTATCTATAATACATTGCCTATTTTGAAGTGAGGTACTACAGAGTGAGCATGTCGAATAGATTTTTGTTTCTGAGAAATTTCATCTTGTGTTAAAGAAAGGTTGACAAAATAGTGCAACTGTCCTTTTTACCTCTTAGGGATGTTAGCAGTAGGAGGGTTACAAAAGAGTAATCCAGTTTAAATTCTATCTTATCTTCCTGCATTTAACTATGTATATGTCTCTGGTGGTGCAGGGGATTAAACTGCTGAGCTGTTGAACTTGCTGACTGAAAGATCGCCAGTTCCTATCTGGGGAATAGGGGAGCTCCTGATGTTAGCCCCAGCTTCTGCCAACCTAGCAATTCAAAAACATGCAAATGTGAGTAGATCAATAGGTACCGCTCTGGCGCAAAGGTAATGGCACTCCATGCAGTCATTCTGGCCACATGACCTTGGAGGTGTCTATGGACAACGCCAGCTCTTCAGCTTAGAAATGGAGATGAGCACCAAACCACAGAGTCAGACACAACTGGACCAGTCATGTCTGACTCTGTGAGTTGGTGCTCATCTCCATTTCTAATGTCAGGGGAAAACCTTTTCCTTTTTATGCCTCCTAGAAAACCCAGCATGATATAGTGATTTTATTTGTTTATTTATTTATTTACCTCATTTATATCCCGCCCTTCTCACTCTGAATGGGACTAAGGGTGGCTTATGGCAAAGGCACAATTCAATGCCTTGAATATATATAAAAATAAAACAACATATAATTTAAAATCACATAGTTAAAACATATTAATTAAACAATTACTTAAAAGCACGCCGTCCGAAAACATACGTTGTTGTTGTTGTTGTTGTTCATTCGTTCAGTCATTTCTGACTCTTTGTGACTTCATGGACCAGTCCATGCCAGAGCTCCCTGTCGGTTGTCACCACCCCCAGCTCCTTCAAGCTCAATCTAGTCACTTCAAGGATACCATCCATCCATCTTGCCCTTGGTCGCCCCTTCTTCTTTTTTCCTTCCATTTTCCCCAGCATCATTGTCTTCTCTAAGCTTTCCTTTCTTCTCATGATGTGGCCAAAGTACTTCAACTTTGCCTCTAATATCCTTCCCTCCAGTGAGCAGTCGGGCTTTATTTTCTGGAGTATGAACTGGTTTGATCTTCTTGTGGTCCAAGGCACTCTCAGAACTTTCCTCCAGCACCACAGTTCAAAAGCTTCTATCTTCCTTCGGTCAGCTGAAAACATATACTAGGAGCCATTCCAATTGTCGTATTGTTCACCGAAACATTGATTGTTGCACCAGGAATCACTGTGCAAACAACCAGGATTTAACTTTCTTCCTGAAGGTCAGGAGGAAGGGGGCTGATCTAATTTCCCTGGGGAGGTAATTTCACAGCCAAGGGGGGCTCCATCTACACCAGTGGTTCCCAACCTTTTTTTGACCAGGGACCACTTTGACCAGGGACCACTCTCCAACATTAGTACCAAAAGGGTTGCAAATCAGTTTTTTGTCATCTTTAGATTTGGTTTGATATTTAGGGTGCTGATTCAGAAAATTGCATTGACTAGACAACATCAGCTCTATTTTCTGATACAGAACACATGCCATGCAGCAGTCGCCATCTACTTGTCTACAGAAAACCATATTTGATAAGCCTTGGCACTTTAAGAGGGTTCCACAAGACCAATCACTCTTACTGCGACAGTTTAGTAAAGGTGAGGCCGTGGACCAAATTTTAGTTCTTGCGGACCACTGATGCTCCATGAACCACAGGTTGGGAACCACTGATCTGCACTGTAGAATGAATGCAGTTTGACATCAGTTTAACTGTCATGACTCAATGCTATGGAATCATGGGATTTGCAGTTTGTGAGACACTTTGTCAGAGAAAGCTAGAAATCTTGCAAAATTACAACCCCAATGATTTCACAGCATTGAGACAAGACAATCAAACTGCATGACTTCTACAGTGTAGATGCACCCTACACTGCAGTTTGCATCCCTTTTGTCTATGTAAATATAATTGTGACCTTATGTAAATCACACTCTTTCAGCCTCAGAGGATAACGATGTCAAACATCATATGAACAAATCTTTAATTGATAAATCCCTGTTAACGTGAGTTTCCTGTTTTAGAATAAATCAGGATCTTTAACTTCAAACCTCAGTTTAATATCCTGGCTGGTAACCATTGTTTGGATAAAATTGGAGATTTCCTGGTTTAATTGTGGCTTCATTAAACAAACTCGTAGTTATATATTTGGTTCATAAAAGCTATGATCACAAATGTATGTATAATCACAGCAGGGGGAGCAGTAAAATACTGTTCACCAATATTGCTCATATTTTGAGAACACAGACCATTAGCTATGTCTAATGTTTTTTATCTTCTTTAACCCACCTCATGGTCTTTTGTACTAACTATTGAAATAAAGAAGAAATATTTCAAAACCATTTCAGAACTCTGAAGTTCGGGTTGCAGTATCCAGCACTCCCAATCTAGGTAGTTTAATTATATATTATACATAGCTTACATCCTGACTGTGCAAACACAGTTCATTATATTAGCATTTATCCTGTATAATTTTCAGCAGGTGTTCTACTTCTCCTCCTCCTGCACATTAATGGCAACCTAGAAAGGGGAAATGCAGTGTTTCAGCTGACTGGTTCCTGCTTTCAGGCAAAGGGATTCTTACATCAATCCAATTTCGGGTCTTCAATAGGGATATCAATTTAGTTAGTCATTAAGACTTTTCCTTTTAGTTAGTCTGACAATCTACCTGAGGTGTCTTTGAGCCAGCAGACAAATACTACATAACAGACTCCTAAAATAATAAATAAAATAAACCAGTGTTAAATGACACTAAGGTATAATGAATGATTCAGCAACCAAGAAAACTCTCACCACTGTCTAGATAGAAATAGGAGCATCTCAAAGGTCAGGCTGATGCATACATGAGAGATGCCACAATAAGTCCATTCGTCCCAGGTTGTTCAGGCTTACAGATTGCTTGGAAGCAAATAAGGAGCCAGTATATATCATGACTAATAGTTCTAATATAATTCAACTTTGCAACTAGCCAGTCAGTGGCATTCTGTATCAGCGGAAGCCTTCAAATTTCTTTAAAGGCAGCCCCCTGAAAAATGTATTATAGAAGTCCAACTGCTACTTTATGAAGTTAGAGATCATTATAGCCAGACAGGAAATGATATGATTAATGAATCAGATAGATCTAGTAATAACCTTCAGTATTACTTTGAAGTTATACATGTACTCCTCCACTGAGAGTGAAGTTTTGTTCTGCTCACCAGCACAACTTCCATCTTGTCAAGACATTGTTCCTCACTTGACCATTCTGTTTCTAGGTATTTGTCCAGCTCCTGTATTGCCTCATCTGATTAGGTGGAATTGAGACCGAGAGTTGGATATCATCTATTAATTAATGGTATTGTGTGTTAAATAACTGAATACTCCCAGCAGGTTCACATATAGAAGTGGTTCTGAACCTGTGGGTCCCAGGTGTTTTGGCTTACAGCTCCCAGAACTCCCAGCCAGTTTACCAGATGTTATGATTTCTGGGAGTTCAAGACCAAAACATCTGAGGACCCACAGGGTGAGAACCACTAATATAGAGTTTGGAGAGCATGAGAAGCAAGATAGAATCCTGCAGGCTTCCTCTTTTCCTGTTGCCTTCTACCTTATAACGCTTTATTATAAATAATGTCTTTCCATGATATGTCCGAAGTATGATAATCTCAGTATAGTCAACCTGGTATCTAGGGAGAGTTTAAGCTCCATTTGCTCTCAGGGTCATTTATTTGTGGTTTAGCAGTCCACGGTTTAGTACTTCCTTAGCACCACATTTCAGATGAGTTGCTTTTCTTGTTACGAGCTTTTTTTTTTTTCACTTTCCAGCTTCCACAGCCACCCAGAAATTAGATATATGATGCTATGGACAATCCTAACGTTAGTATTCAGTGCTATATCTTGTCTAGTTCTTTCATAGCTATCCTGGTCTTCTGATTTCAGACAAGAATTGACTGCAGTTTTCATTCTAATTAATGACTAAGCCAAACTATGGAAAATGTTTTAATTGCCTGCTTTTAAAGTTATGTAAATTATCTGTATTTCCCTGCCTGTATTTTCTTAATGCTCAACTGTAAACACAAATTTGCACTTTCTTCTTTAACTTTCTTTTTAGAACCCTATGGCATCCAGAAGTCAAGCATGGCAGGAACATGCAGACTTCCGAAATTGCTAATCTGTTTAATGGTAGAAGGTGTATAGACAATATTTTGTTTCTTTCTTTGTTTGGGTATGATATGTGTTTTGACTTATTTTGGTCCTAGTTTGAGGCTTGCATATTTATCTGAGCTTTACCAGTTTTCCTTCTGTGAAATAGTTATTGTGTTCTATGGGGGCAAATGCATAATTCAGCATTTGAGACTTTGACTCCAGTTTTGCAATCTACATAGTTTCCCATATTTGCTACTAAACTTCATCAGCTTGCCTTCTACAAAATGGATAGTGGGGCAGATTCTGAGGGTTTGCTTTAAGTTTTCTTTTCCTATCTATGCCCCTATTCAGAAGATTTCACCTCACTTTCTATACCTGTGACAAATGGATTTTGAAAATTTTGGGTTGTCATGGAAACCAGGATTGGTGATAAAGCTTAAGTGGAGATACCTTTTCCCCATGATAACTCTTCTAGGAGAAAATTTTCCATTCTAGAGATAAATTTCCTCTCACTTCCTGTTTTCTTACCCCCGTTTTTAGCTATGAGTCGCATGTAAGTCATATGTCTGTAACTCAGAGTCTGCCTGTACTTCAATATTTCTGTACATATAAGTGACCTAATTACACGAGTTAGCAATTTCATTCATGTTATCTTTTAATGTTCAGATAAATTCTGAAATCTTCTTTTCTTATATTTACAATTTTTTCAAAGGCCATATTTCTGGCCAGCCTACATTATTTTAAATGCATCCACTGACTAAGAATTTTTTCTTAGTTACGAGTCATGTGATTACTCTAAATAAGAAAAAAAATTAATTATAAAGTCTACCTGAAACCTATACATAATGTGATCATTTATAAAGAGGACAGGTCTGTGAACACTTAAGAATCTGTGCTCATGTAAACTTGGCATATCTATATTTGGACTCCAGTTTTGGGAAAGGAAGTGGAATGCTGTTACATAGATACTCAACTCATGAAAAAAATCATCTTGTGTAGTAGTACAAAGAAAACCAAACTTGGAAATACATTACTGCACGTTCTCTGCATATTTACAAAGCGTAGGCTGTTCAGCTACCATTAAAGGCCACTAGCCTGATGCCTCAAACACTTTGATGACCGCACAACCTCTGAGGATGCCTGCCATAGATGTGGGCGAAACATCAGGAGAGAATGCTATTGGAACATGGCAATACAGCCCAGAAAACTCACAGCAACCCAGTAATTTCAGGCCATGAAAGCCTTCGACAACAATATAAAGGTTGCAAAAGCCTATGCTAACCTTTTTCTCACTTCGCCACTTCACAAAACACCACACCATATCTACTCAAGTAGCAGTGATCTGGTTAAATTGACATACCTTTCCTTTTCACTTATTATAGAGGCATTTATTTTGGTTCAGAAAAATGATGTAGATACATATGAAACTTGAAAAAGTGATTATATATTTGAAGACTATTGCTTTTTAATCATGAGGTTTATGTTTAAATTGTATAAAGATGAGACTTTTAATTACAATGTTAACTGGTCATGTCCATTTTAAATTACAATGAGTGTGCATGTCAATTTTTTATGCATATAGAAAAAATGTAAAAGAGCTGCAGTGTTGTTAGAAATAAAAAAATTCACTACCATGAATCTGTGGTTTGCTTGCCATTTGCAATATACATCCACGAACCTTGGAAATGTCAACTATCGGTAATTTCGTAATCTTTAGTAACCATTCCTTTTAAATAAGGGCTGAAGATTAGTTAAAGAATTATCTTCCTAGTGATCATTAACATATTCCAATAGGGTTTTCCAAGCTGGGCATCCTGTTAGTGAATTTGTGCACTTTTTATCATGGTTAAATACTGTAATCCCTGCTTTAAAGTCTTTAAGCTAGTTTCAAATATTTCTGTTGTCACCTTTTCCAATCCAAAAAAACACAAAAAAAAACAAAAACCAAAAACAAACAAAAACATACATGCCTAAAATTCTGTTTAGGTAAGACATCATATTTTTAAGTAAGAAGAATAAGGTACCTTTTAAAACAGCTTTCCAAACTGTGTGATAACACATTAGTGTGTCAACAGCAGTGTGTAGGTTGTTGTTGTTCATTCGTTCAGTCGTCTCCAACTCTTCGTGACCTCATGGACCAGCCCAGCCAGAGCTCCCTGTCGGCCGTCACCACCCCCAGCTCCTTCAAGGTCAGTCCAGTCACTTCAAGGATGCCATCCATCCATCTTGCCCTTGGTCGGCCCCTCTTCCTTTTGCCTTCCACTTTCCCCAGCATAATTGTCTTCTCTAGGCTTTCCTGTCTCCTCATGATGTGGCCAAAGTACTTCAACTTTGTCTCTAGTATCCTTCCCTCCAGTGAGCAGTCAGGCTTTATTTCCTGGAGGATGGACTGGTTGGATCTTCTCGCAGTCCAAGGCACTCTCAGAACTTTCCTCCAACACCACAGCTCAAAAGCATCGATCTTCCTTCGCTCAGCCTTCCCTAAGGTCCAGCTAGGAGTGATATCTAAATATAATGAGAAATTGCAAAAAAACTTGGAAATGTATTATTATCATTCAAATTATACATTTGAAAATACAAATGAAAGGGGTTTTTTTAATATGTTGCATCCCCATACTTTTTGTTATTACAAGTAATGTATTTGTCTATATATCTTATAAGGGGTTGACTAAACCTCTAGTTTGCTAGTAAAGCTGAATTACTGTGTCAGGAAATGATGCATGTTTAAATGTGTGTCATCAATTTGGAATGTTTGGAAAGATCTATTGTAAAATGTTAGTTTCAGGTCACTGTTAGTTAAGTATTCTCTCTAGGTATTAAAATACAGGGTTAGTCAAAATGAATAGGCCAATAAGAAAATTAATTGTACCCGAATGTATGTTTACTGTAACCAAACCACAGCTACGTAGCGACAGATAAACTATCAAAGTTTTTTTTGAGCAACACACATGTACGTTAATGCCGCTAGGCGTCGCTAGGAGTCGCTGTTTTCATTACCGCTGACCTTGGACGACTTAAAACAGCGCATATGTGCTGCATTCGATGCTATTACGTCGGATGTGCTGCAACGGATGTGGAATGAACTGGACTATCGCTTGGACGTCTGCCGTGTCACACGGGGCGCCCATATCGAACATCTCTGAAGGTGAGACAAAACTTTGATAAATTATCTGTCGATACGTAGCTGTAGTTTGGTTACAATAAACATACATTCGTCTAAAATTAATTTTCTTATTGGCCTATTCATTTTGACTAACCCTGTAGTATGGCTTAATTTTAAAAACATTGAGCACAGGCACTCTATGCTTATTTCCCTAATGTGCTTTGCAAGGTATGGATTGAAATTGTACTTTGGTTAAGGCAATTTGTACACTAGTCACATGGACAAACAGATACTTGAATTAGGTGGGTCATTTGAAGTTGGGAGGTTGGATGCCACAATAACAATGCATTTGTTTTGTTTTGTTTTTGTTGGGTTTTTTTAGGTTGTCACAACTGGGAGTACCTAACCTTCCAAGTTAAATTTTCCAAATTATTTATTTCATTTCTGTCCTGTGCTACAGAGTAAAAAGTTCTCAAAGTTAGTTGCAGTAAAATGCAATAAATACCACTTACTACAGCAGAAAACAGTAAATACACAATATAATGAAATATTCATAATTGGGATAGAGGGTTATCTTTTTTCTTGCCACAGTGAAGCTTTTTCCTTAAAAGAAAATAATTTCACTTCTAAGCAAAATTTAACTGACACCACAAAATTTAGTGATTACTTGTGCTGTTGTTGTTAATTGCCATCAAATCAGCTTCAACTTATTTGATTGAGAGGTTTTCAAGCGACTTTGTCATCAACAGCTCTACTCAGCTCCTGCAAATCCCGTGTTGTGGCTTCCTTGATTATTACTAGTGCTGTCTTGCACATTATTTCTATAGGCATGCATATGTGTATTAAAAGTATAACACATTAATGTGGCAGTTGTACTCATATCATGCCAGCGTCAGGGATCCATGATCATCTATAGCTCCCTAAAAAATCCTAGTTTGTTTCTGTACATATTCAGAAAAATGGCTTTTCTGAAAAATGGCAAAACCAAAGGATGATTTTAGGAATTAAAAAATACTTTAGAGCCACAGATGGCTGAATTCAAGGACACAATATACATGTTTAGTATATTGTGTCCTTGAATTCAGCCATCTGTGGCTCTAAAGTATTTTTTAATTCCTAAAATGTTTAGTGGGGAGGCTAACTGTAGTCTACTTTTGTTTTTTATCGATGTTTAGGATATTGGTCTATGAGCAGTTATTCCTAAGGGCCACACACGCCTCAATATCCTGTTTTCCATTTTTATATTTTATTAGCTGTGCCTGCCACATGTTGCTGTGGCAACCTTCCCTCCCTCTTTCTTTCCTTCCTTTCCTCCCTCTTTCCTTCCTTTTTTTTCTTTCATTTTCTCTTTCCTTCCGTCTCTTCCTCTTCCCTTCCTTCCGTTTTCTTTCCCTTCCTCTTTCTCCCCTTTCTTCCTTCTTTACCTATTCTTGGACTGCAACGCTCAGCAGTCCTTCTTATCAATCTATCTATCTACCTATCTCTGATCTATCTATATCTATCAATCTTATCTATCTGGAGGATTGCTGGGAGTTGCAGTCCAGGAATAGGGCATTGGAAATATGGATTGGGATGCTCTCAAAGAAATCCAAGGAAAAGAAAGCTTGCAGCTTGGAAGCAGTGCATTTGGATCATCCTCCCCTCCTAAAGGGCCTAATCTAGGGAATGCTGAGAGCTGTAGTCCGAAAGAGAGTGTGGATATGCTTTTGTGTATAGTTTGCCAGGGGGAAGTTTTGTTTTTGCTTATGCTCTGTACCGTTTTTTTTGTTTTGTTTTGTTTTGTTTTGTTTTGCTTTTTTGGCCTTTTAAGTCCCTTCTGTTGTTTTTCTGTGTTTTTAGGGGTGATGGTCACTCATTGGTCTGATAGGTGTATTGTGTCCAAATTTGGTGTCAATTCGTCCAGTGGTTTTTGAGTTATGTTAATCTCACAAACAAACATTACATTTTTATTTATATAGATAATCTAAGAAAAACTCTAGAAAGACTCACTGTACCCTCTAGTGGCCAGGGTGGGAAGTGGCAGAGTAAGCATGGGTCATGCTTGGCCTATTTTCTTAACCAGGAAACACTTTAGCTTCGAGGAAAACTGTTTCCCATTGACTTAAAACAGGGCAGAGAGGCCTTAAAATATATAATTGTCCCCATGACCTCAAGAGAATATGGGGACTTTTCCCGTTATTTTTCTAAAAATTGCAAACATTTTGGGGAGGATTGGAGGTATGTACTGGAATGGTTGACAAATGCAGGCTGCATCTTGCCCATTCCTAAATTGGTGGTTTGATTTTTTCCTCCTTTAATACCAGTACATTAAAAAATAGAAGAGGAAAACAGTTACTTTGTGCCTGAGTGTCAAAGTAGTTATTGGGAGGGTAGCACATGTTCTTTGTGCTTTTCACATTAAAAAGTAACTGATAAGGGTGTGAGCAAAATTCTATTGAACTTCCATTTTGGCAGTTAGGGCTTGGCTAATGTGATTATGATTGTGTCCAAGGGCTAAATTGTCATTTTTCAAACAAGCTGGCTAATAAAATCTAGAACCTCTCCCTATAAACCTCATATTTTATATACAGCTAGGTAAAATATTTCGAACTAGGTTTCTAACTAACTAGTCACAGGCAATTGAGTTCCTTTTTTTTACTACTATTATAAGAGTAATCAACAAAACTCTTTAATCTGAATTTTTACTGCTGCCATGAGGATGTGGCTGTCACATCCCAAGTCCCCCAAAGCCAGAAGAAGAATTTGCATTTTATGCAAAACAGCTGTGTTAATCATGCAAATAAGGTAAGCTAAATTAGCATGCCTAGTTTGCATAATTCCCATCTGGTACTTCTCTGCTTTTACAAAATTTTAGAGGCAACAAGGGAAACTGCAATGTAAGTCTTCTTACCTGGCCATTTGCAGGAGTGAAAGGAATTGTCTTTCTTCAATGCTGTTGCTTCTCTCCAAGGGCAGAGCAATGCTAGAAAATGAGAATTCTGTTCTGCCCTAGTGACTCTACTTCAGAGATACAGAGCCAGAGCTTCCTGATTCTAAATACCTCCCTCCCTTCATATTAATATTAAAGCTCAGTTTTCAAGTATCAGCTATAAAAGTTCTTCCACATTTTTACTTGGATGTGTGTCTCCAAGGTATACCAGATGCTGTAGTATGTATTTCAGGGAGAAGCAATGTAAACCACCTTTAAGTATTATCTTCTTAACAAAACCTTATGAAGATTGAGATCACTGTACATTGGTAGGACACTCATTTCATACTGTCTTAGTCAACACGGCTTTTAATAGGAATAACCTTTCAAACGGATAATGGAGTGTTGGTGGGTTTAATGTTGTCAAACCTACAGAGCGAACAGCAAGCAAACATCACACCTACAACTTTTGACCCAGAAGTTGCAGAGTCTCACAGGGATGAAAGCCCAAGGAGCTTTATTTACCATTGCTTGTTGTGTTTTATGTTGTTTTAATGTTCTAAAGTGTACTATGATATTATGTATACTGTTTTGTTGGAAACCGCCTTGAGTCACAGATAGGCTGAGAAAGGCGGTATACAAATACAGTAAATAAATAAATAATAAATGATACAAAGGAACTTTAACAAAAGGAAAGCTTGAAGATCAGTATAAGAACAGAGAAGCATCTCGAGTTCTGAGGATTACCTGGGAAAGAATCCTACTGGAGCACACCAAAATACCTGGGAGTCACTCTGGACCATGCTCTGACTTACAAGAAACATTGCTTGACTATTAAGCAAAAAGCGGGTGCTAAAAAATAATATCACACGAAAACTGACTGGCACAACCAGTCACAGTGAAGACATCTGCCCGTCAGCTTTGCTACTCTACTGCTGAGTATGCATGCCCAGTATGGAATACATCTTACCACATTAAAACAGTGGATATGGCTCTT
Source organism: Anolis sagrei (assembly GCF_037176765.1). NCBI lineage: Eukaryota > Metazoa > Chordata > Lepidosauria > Squamata > Anolidae > Anolis > Anolis sagrei. Next base: position 51,902,876 of record NC_090023.1, on the reverse strand, counting down.
AATGGGACATGCCACATTATCACAGGATGCCTACTTACTACAATGCAGTCTGAGCCCTGCCACATGCTCAGTGGAGGACCTTCTTACAGCTTTACCAGAAGCACTTGAAGTGGCCAGCTTCTGGTCAAAGGACATTTAGCATAATGACAAGTTTTTAACTGTTTGTTGTTTCTTATACATATTGTATAAGAATTCTCAATTTGCTTCTGCCACGATAAATAAATAGTATAAGCTTCATGTTAATGAGAATCACAAACTAGTGTTTAACTTGTATTTTGCACCTCATACGTTAGAGATAATGACTGGAAGCATATTTAAATATCACCACTTATGCCAGAGTCCCTAATTTTCCCTTACTACAACTTTACTTAATTGTTTTCAAAAACAGCAATTGTTTTTTCTTTAGTAGAGGAGTTCTGATGTTCCATATGTATAGCAACTTCATCCTGATCAATTTACGAACAATAATTTGAAAGGCTCCCATTAATTTATTTTTAAAAAGTTACACAAACGAGACTTACAATTTAGCTAACCTCCCATAATAGCATTATGACTATATGAACAATATCTGGATTGTCTGCTTATCCTAGATTTTTTTTTCTCTTAATGCACCAGTCATGTTTATTTTTAGCGAACATCATAGTAATTGGAAAGACATCAAGAAGGTGTACAGGATACTTTTTAAGACAGACCAGCAGTTGGCCAAAATACTACATCATAGTAGCTCAGTACTAAATCTGACAAAATCTGCAACCTGGAGAGCTGTTGCCACAGCATAGTCTGGTCCATAATCATCTAGGTTGATCATTTGTAGATGTCTGAGTATAAGACATCTACTGTCTATGCTCCTAAGAGTAATATACATATTAATACCATGACTTCTAAGATAAGTCTGTAAAAGTATGAAAATAATTGTATAAATTGTAAAAAAAAAAAAGCCATGCTAAATAGAGAGAATGTAATGCAGGGGTAGGAATCATGTGGCATCTACATATTGTTGAAATCTGCTTTCCAACCAATGTAGCCACTAGGGTTGTTTGATCCAGATCGTTATTTTTGTTACTCGTTATTTATTCGTTATTTTTTTATAATTAGAAGCGATTTTGAGGCTTTCTGAGAACCCGGAAGTGTTTTTGCAATAACGAAGCCATGCCCCCATCTTCCTTACAACGTCCACCAGTGACTCGTAAATGCTGAGGGCGTGGCTTTTAGGAACAGGCCTGGGAGGAGCCCTGTGCTTGGCCATGCCCACCTCTCCCTTGGACAGCTGGCCAGGGAGGAGAAGAAAGGTGACGGAGGAGGAGGAGGGTGAAGACATGGCTGTGGAACCAGGCCTTTGGGCAACCAGGCAATTAGACAATGACAACCAAATAAGACAATCAGATGTGTGAGATCGGCAGGATTGTCGAAATGGAACCAAAACAGATCTTTGAGTTAATTGTACACTGATGGGTAGGAGGAAGTTCCAGGTTTGTATTGTTTTTACTGATTTTATCATTTTACTGATTTTAGTGGATAATGTTGAATTGTGGGAATTTGTACTGTTATATTTTTTGTGATGATTGTTTGTGTAGCAGGCGTCTAAGTGCGCCTTGCAGCTGTAAGCCGCCCTGAGTCCCCTTCGGGGTGAGAAGGGCGGGGTACAAGAACCCCAAATAAATAAATAAATAAATAAATTTAAAGACCAACACTTTTAAAATCCGTCCCCTTTCTTCTCCTCCTTGGCCAGCTGTCCAAGGGAAAGCTGGGAGTGGCCGAGCACACGGCTCCTTGCTTGGAGGTGGCTGGGGGCGAGGCCTCCGAGGAGCCCTGTGCTTGGCCACGCCCACCTCTCCCTTCTGCCGCAAGGGCTGGAAGGGAAACTGTGAGATTTTAATGGTTCTAGAGGGAGGGAAGGGCACCTTCTATTAACGAAACAAACAAAACGATTCGTATTTCCTGGTAATTTCAATCTTTTTTAAAGGAAAATTTCGGAAATAATTTAAAAAACGAACCTCCAGCGCCCCCTACATACGAAACGAGTTCAAAACCTTTTTTTTTCTTGATCAAACAAGCCTAATAGCCACCAATATAGGCAGTGCTAAGACATGCTGGAAGTTAAAGGTCAGCAGTATCTGGATAGCTACATAATTCCCACAAAAGACTTAATGTAAAGGTCTTCCAGTTTGGGAATGAAATTATTATGGTAAAAATAATCTTGAAATGAGGCAAACACCCCTTATTGTTTGGATTATTGAAAATTCTCTGTGTGGAGCTGCACTTGAAGCATGTTCAGACTGTTTCATAAGGAAAACTGAGATTTTTGTTCCTGGGTAGAAGTATTAACTTAATCTAAAGGGCTTGTTTGCCCTCCCTACAATGCCTTTTCTCCTATGCCCCAAATACAGGGATCCTGCTGTTTGTCTAGTTGTGTCTAGTCTGATAGAAATGGAATGTAGAGAACTGATAGCACAAGCTCTAACCAGAATCAGGAGCTGGCACAGCAAGGCCATAGAAAGTTTCTGAACTTTTGTACATTTTTTGGGCATTGCTGTAATAAAACACACCTCCAGATAGTGGATTACCATGCTAATGCAGAAGAAATAAATAAATAATCTTTATGAAATGTGCCTAGGTGTCCTGCCAAATCCTATGTATCAAGAAATGTGATTTTCTAATTTGTGATGTAGCTGCAGTGTATTCCTTGTCATTTCTATACAAACATGTATAAATGCATAGTTCTCTGAGACTCCAGACATCTTTTTGCTGCAGCTAAAATAAACATTTGTGATCTTCCACTTGGTATTTTGATTTGGGGTGAAGAAGCACATCTTTTTTTTAGGAATAATATCTTCACTTTGTCAAAAGACCTGTAACCAGAGTCATACGTGAGGACAGGTTACAGGAAAAGCATAGTTCCCTTGTTATAGCAGTTCTACTGGTTGTCAGTTTCTTGGTAAATTTCAAAGTCCTGGTTATGACCTATAAAGTCTTAAATGGCCTGAATCCAGGCTATCTGAAGAATAGTATCTTTCCATATGTTGCTTCCAAGGGAGGCATTTCTCTTAATCTCATCACCTTCACAAACATATTTAGTGGAAATGCAAGAGAGCTGTCTCCATCATTGTTCTCAAACTTGGAACTCCCTTGCTAGAGAGATTATGATGGCTCTCTCCTTGATGTACTTTTGTTGGTAGGTGAATACTTGTTTTATTCCAACAGACTTTGTGGAACTAATAGTTGTAGATAGGAGCTTCTTTTGTTTAGTATGTTGAACTACTTTTATTCTTTGTTTTTAAAATAATGTTTTAAATAAGTCTAAACAATGTAGACAGTTTAATACTATTTAAGTGCTATTTTTATGTTTTATTTATCTATGGTTGACTTGTATTTATTTTGATCTTGTGAGCTACCTTGAATTCCAGTCCAGGAAAGGGAGGAAGGTGTAAATAAAGTGGGTTTTTTATCATGTCAGAAGAGACTGCAAGTCACTTCTGGTGTGAGAGAATTGGCTGTCTGCAAGGACATTGCCCAAGTGACACCTGGATGTTTTACCATCCTATGGGAGTCTTATTTCATTTCCGCCAACGTTCAGGTCAACAGTTCAGCCAGCACAAGGGTTTAACCCATTGTGCCACCACGGCTCCTAATAAAATGATAGAGAAAAAGGTTTTAAATGCCTTGCCTGAAAAGTGACATCTGGGAGATCCTGTACTATCATTTAAATTGCTATGTACTCCCAAGGGTCTCTTAACATTTTGGGGCAAATAGGAACATACATTGTTGGTCCAGGACACTGGGAGATCAGGGTTCAAATTACTGATTAGCCATGGAAGCCCACTGGGTGATTTTGGGCAAGTCACACACTCTCAGCCTTAGATAAAGTCAAATGCAAGCCCCCTTCTAACAAATTCTGCCCAAAAAGCCCTGTGGTAGGTTTGCTTTGTAAAAAGCCTGAAGGCAGACAACAACAAATAGTATTTGTTTGTGTAATTGTTTCACTATACATGAATAAGGTTCAGGATAATTTTAAATGCCACCCATATATAGGGCAAAGAGCTAAATGCAAACAAAAAGGTAAAATGCTGCTAAGCATAAAATATATTAAAACACTCACTTAAAGAGGACCCCGATGTTCTTGTTACGCCAGATGATAAATATCTCCATATCTGTGTTATATGGGGTCCTGGAAGACAATGAGAAATAAATATGATTGGAATAAAGTTGCTTTGAGAAAGATCGTACTGAACAACTGAGACAGAAAAGCAAGCAGTAACCCATACTGGAATAGGAAGATGAAAGTCGGTTCATCTGACGTTGACAAAAATCTTTATCTAAGTAGCTTAAGACTTTCTAAATTAATATGTCAAGCAGAGATGAAAACAGGAGTAGAGATCCAACTGTCACATCTGGCCTGAGAGGTATGTTGCAGAGGTTTATCTATCCTGCAGCCACTGCCAAGAGATGAAAGTATTTTCAGAAAGTTTGAAGGCATGTAGTAGAAACCATGTTTTCTTGAGGTCCTGTGGGGAGCTAAAAAAGATAATTTCAGAAAGGAGTGTGTGTGATACTAATTCCCCCACAAACAGATTGCAAATTATTATGGTACTTTAAGGACATTAAATGCCTTATCGTATTATTATTACACAATTATACATTTTTGGCATAAATTGATTTTATTCATTCATAAAATAAAATATACACTCATGCATGAATAAATCTCATGTATAAACCGAGGGCAGGTTTGTGTGCTGAACTTATGGATTTTGATATGACTCATGGATAAGTTGAAGGTCACACTGGAGAAGGAACAGCACTAGAGCCACTTCAAGGAGTCTGTTTCCCTTGGTCATTACCACCCTTTCCCCACCCAGACATCCAAATAGACCAGAAGTGTTGCCATGATAGAGGAACTTAGGGGTTCTTTTAAATTTCCTGGGGTGGACTAATCTACCTTTTGCCATCCTACTCAGAGAAGACATGGTTCCTACAGAATTAAGGTACAATCCTCACATTGATCCATGCATAAGTCAACCCAGGTTTTTTAAATTGATTTTTTTAACTAAAATGTATAGAGTTATACATGAGTATATAGGTAGCTACAATCTGAATTCACTGTAAAATTGTTGTTGTTAATGGAGCTACAAGACCTTGTGCTGTAAGGAACCTTTTTATATTTGCATTTTGTTTGTTTTGTTGTTGGATGACTTCACTTGCCTTTGTTTCCCCTGAGGCTGAGTGGGAGTGACTTGTCCAAGGCCACCCATTTGATTTTCATGGCTAAGCAAGGATTTGAACCTTGGTCTCCAGAGCTATAGTGCAATGCTCAAACCTCTATGCCATACTGATTGTATAGGCAAAACCCCCAAACAAATAGAAACCAAATAAATTATCACCATGAATAAAATGGTGGAAATTATTTTGTCTCCTCTAGTATTTCATAGTGTCAAGCATACATGAAGCATTAATTACCATGAAAAGAATTCTAAAAATTGGAATTATATTGATCAGACATTGTTCACTGTCTCATGTCATGTTTTTTGAGAAATAATTTTGGAGGAGTACATATTTGCCTTAATTTTTTAAGCCATCATTATAATGCAGTGGTTCTCAACCTGGGGTCCCCAGATGTTTATGGCCTACAACTCCCAGAAATCCCAGCCAGTTTACAAGCAATTGGGATTTCTGAGAGTTGAAGGCCGAAAACATCTGGGGACCCCAGGTTGAGAACCACTGTTATAATGGAACATATTTCAGAAGCCCACTCTGCATTTCTATTTTTTTTTCAAATGCTTTGAGGGGGCAAGGACAGAACTCCCCTCCTAGCCTTTCATCTCCCCATTGTTGCCACTGATAGGGTCTCTGCTTATACTCCACCAAGGTATCCTTTCCCCTAAATGACGCCAAAGTAGCCAGCATAACTATATGCATTAAAAATGGCAGCCCATATCAGTCTGGATTTAGAGTGTGTGTGATTACATGGGATTTGTTCTTTCTTCTTCCTCAGCAACCCAAAAGCACCTTTTCTTTCAACACAGTGATTTTATACAGAATCATGGCAATGGAGAAAAGCATTTTTGAGTGTGAGTGTGTGCACTTTCCAGCCCTCTTCCCAGCATTGCCCTTACAGCTGAAGAGCCTACATAAAACAAATAAAAGATAGTAAGTGGAGATGTGGAAGCAAGTAGGAAATAGAGCGTATAACAGACAATATCCTTTCAGGAAGTACTGGGTTTTAAAAAATAAGATAAAAACAGTAGCCTTATGACTAATGGCAATAATATCCTTTATATAGTAAAACTGGGTAAAGCACTCTACAGTTCCTCATATGGGAAATAAATAAATAAATGACCCCAGCATTGTGGCTGAGAACTAAAACAGAGTATTTGTTTCACTATGCTTTAACAGTTGTAGACATGCATGATTTACCATCCTTTTGTAATGGACATTTTGCCTGTACAGTCCCTCCACTTACATGGGGATTACAGGTGTAGGTATCCCATGAAAGTGAAAATAGTGAATATCTCTGGGTGGGGTAAATAGAGCATCACCACTGCATTCCGGGTGGGAGACTACCCACTGTGCTCCAGGGGGAAGAGGAGCAGGAGATGGCCCAATACAAGTCACTTAACCTGTGGATCCCAGCTTCTTTTCCTCTTCTTGTGAGGTGCAAGTGTCTGTTTCACCTGTACAAAAGAAGGGAGATAGTGAGGGGAGCCAAAATACACGGCAAAACATAAGATGAGAAAGAACTGTTAGAAACCTGGAATATCTGGTTCCCATCATCCTCTTTCAAGTTCTGTCTTCCTATCACATGTTTCTCTCTTCAGGTTCTCGCCTGTTGTTCCCCGCATTTGGAAATCCTTTTCTCCTCCCACTCTGTATTCCTTTTAATCAGGAAAAACTTCAGTATCCAAAAGCCAAGAGATCCCCTGCCCTCCCCAAAGCCCTGCACACCAGAGGAGATAGGACACCATTTTCAAAACTCTTCTTTCAATGGGATCCCTTTACATTAAAAGAGGCAGGACACTGTTTTAAAAACTTTTCTTTCAATTGGATCCTTTGCTTCCCGCATACCAGAAGCAATGTCTCCTCCCATGTCATAGTTTTAAAACATTCCTTTCAATGGAATATTCCCCTCTTCTCGTTGAATTCCTACACTTGAGTAGACCAGCAGAATTTAAACTTCATTTTTAACCCTTCTTTCAGTGGAATCTTCCCACCACTTTTGACATACCTTTCCATTTGGTGGTCTTCCTCTGGAAGAGATCACATTTTTTTTAAAAAAAAAAAAACTTCTTCCAATAAGGCTCTTACTGTCTTTAAACCACTTTAAATACCAGAAGGGTCATGGAGGGGCACTTCATAAAACAGAGTGTATAATGGAGAAATCCACCACTTCCTACAGAGCCTAGATTATTATTAAGGACAAAATGCAGTGATGGCAAAGTGGTGAAGAACAGCCATTTCTCCACATCACTGAAACAGTTTAATATGGGCAAATCTGTGAGGTCCCATTACATGTGTTTTGGGGCATTAGCGGCAGTTCTGGTGCATGTCAGGGGTTCAGAACACGACTTCTGGCCCTGTGTTCTTAACTCCTTTCAGCACACCTCAGCTCAGTTTCAAGGACGAAGGGCAACAGATAACAGCTGGAAGTCGGCAAACTTCATGCCCTTCAGCCTTGAAAAGGGTGGATTGATTGTGGAGTTTGGATGAATCCAGTTAAAATAGTTGGTAGGAGGACTTTCCGGAACAGATGGGGAATTCAGAGGAGAATATTGAGAGAAGTACTGTTACATAAGAAATTATTCAATTCACATAGTGTAGGATACAGCATAGCATCACATTCTATTTGGTTGTTTAGGGTAATTTTTTAACATTGTTCAGCAAAAGTCTTTATAGGGATGGACATGTTATCCCTTTGTAAACCCCCTTTTGTGTGAGAGATGTCCTTACATGACCTTCACTCTCCTCTCTGACTTGTACTTTCTAATTACTTGGTCTCAAATTACTCTATTATACAGTCTTTGCACAAGAGCTTCTAAGGAGCCCTGGTGGTCCAGGGACTACAGTTGTAATCCAGAGACAGAGTCCATGAATTTATTTTAAAATAAATCGTGTTTTTTGCGCTGATGCATACAAACGAAAGACTTCTAGATGGCAACATCTTTATTTAAAACACTAAGTGGAAAAGGAACAAATAATTTTTACTATACATACCTGTGTTCAAATGCCTTTGCAAAGCAACTAATATGAACTGTCAGATTTAGGCTATGTAAAATTATGTTCCCTCTTCCTACATCAAATTCTGCTTCTCTTTCTTTCTTTGTGGAATGCTTAAATTGTCACATAACACATTTGGAAAATATCACCTAAATGTGCAAATAGTAGTTAGACAGGTTTGTGTTCAGCTCCTACCTTGCTAATTGTTTTCTTGGGATTATTTGGATTGTGTCGAAAGCTTTTCCAAATCTCTTTTATTACTAAAGTCATTGTTGCCAGCAGGAATAAGATTAAAGGTGCTTAAGTCTGTAGAGTTGTTTCTAATTTGTACGTGTCATTTCAGTGGCATTTCAACAGAATTTTGTCTTGCCTCTTTCCCCTCCCTACTTCCCCATGGTACTGTGCTCGAGTTAGGTCTGAGAAGCAAAGCCATTGGAAGAAATTTCATTTTGTTCCCTAATTATTATGCTGGCACTTGGGAGATAATTTTTCCCTTCATGCACTGCCAATTAATATGCAAATGAGCTGATAAATATTTATATCATGATTTAAATTATGCAGGGAGTGCTTTCAGTGTACTCTGCAAATGAATTGTTCATGGACTTCAAAGTGCTGGCTGCTGTGCTAACGAGGGAAGATTTGCATAAGGCCCTAATCAGGCGCATACTGATTAAGCTTCATTATGGAAACTGCCAGCTGCAATCTTTGTTTCTATTTTATTAAAAAAGGGGAACTTTTCATGCTTCAGTCGCCTTGACAATGTCAGACACAGCTAGTAGGAGAGACTAAAACTCCACAGAGCAACTGAAGTTTCTCTGTTCTGTTAAAGATTGCTATGGTTTAACTGAAGTTATATTTCTCTCCTATCCCCACCCCTCCTTTTCTAGTTCTGTTAAGTGTAGTAGTGTAGGGTTTTTTATTTTAGGAAGTCTTCCCCCCTCCTTTTACTTGGACTATCTCAATCTGCAGAAGATTGCACAGCAATGCTGGACTGCAGCGACTACGTTCTAGGTGGGTACCAGTTCAACTGACTCTTGCAGGCGTTTAATATGGAAATAGTAGTTGTTACGATTGACTATGCATAGGGTCTTAATCACATATGCAGGACTTAGGGAGGTGTTTGAAAGGCTGAGGGCTATCAGGGATTCAGTAGAAGTGCCTCCTCCATTTTTTGTGTGTTTAGGAGAAACTTGATGTAAAGCTTTAAAAGGAATGGAGATGCTCTTCAGGTTCAATGATGTTTAATAGAGAAGCATGTAGGGTTTAATCATGAAAGTGTTTGATTTGCTTTCCTGTGTGCTTTTATATGAAATTACACTGGGGAAGAGAGGATAGGGGAAGAAACCCCATCAACCGTGGCTTGATCAATTCATTCAGAATTCTATGTTTGGTATATTTATTTGGGGGGGGGGGTGTGCATCTGATAAGAGCAGCACTTTTCAGGGTTTAATGGCAAGAAAGCACTGCCAGCAGTCACTGTTTTTTTATAACAGTGAAAGTAACACTTTCTATGACTACTAGTGTTTTTATCTTGTTGGACCTCCATTAAAACAATTTGTGCATGTGTGTATGTTTGTTTAAATGTTGTTAGATTGACTTTTTTCAAATTGTAGCCCTTAACTTCACAGCTTTTAATGTTTGAGTTTACAGCTGATGATAAAGAGATTTATATAACATACTTACCTTTAAATGAAACTGATGCAAACCAGCCTCTTTCCCAAATGCTTTTTCTGAGATATTTAGCACTTTCTTACATTCTTGGACTGAACCTTTCAAAAAGCTGTTTGCAATAGTTGCTATCTAAACAAAATAATCTTATGTTTTTAGCAATTGTAACACACTTAATGAATTAATGACACATCTTACCTGATATTATGAGGAACAATAGATTGATTTATAGGTTTATCAACAATAAGAGATTTACACAAACCTTTCTAATTCACATACATATTTTTGAAATGCTCATGATTTTATGTGCTCGTCCTTGGGGATCCATTTAAAACACAAGAATGAATCTAGAAGCTCATCAGAATGTGAAGAGTACTGCACCTGGTGTTTTCGGTCTTGATTTCAGTATGTGTAGTTCAAGGCATAACAATGTTTTAGTGTCGTCATTACAAATTATACTCCTGTGAAAGAACGAAGGAGGGAGAAGGTGTGGGAGGTACAGCCACATCTTATGTAAAGGAAAAAATATTTTAACATCCGTTACCCAAATTATAGATCTTATACCATTTACAATTTTAAGATGTATTTTGTCTGTGACAAGACTTATTAATTCACCTTTAAATTAAGGCTAGATTGTAGGAATTATATTGCTGGATGTGATCAAATTCCAACTACTCTTGTATTTTCCTGATAGGGGATAGTCATCTACTTATGGATGTCCAGAAGCAACTCATGAGGGAAAAAACCTCTCCCCAGTAGTGTATTCATAGGTATACTGTCTCTGCACATGGAAGTTCCATTTCGTTGTTATGGTTAATAGCAATCGATAGTGGCTGCCATTATGCCTTGTAATTGTACATCTCACTATGATAGTCTGTCATATTGCATAAGGTGTTTTTACCTAGTATTAGAAAAAGTAGATAACTGACTTTGTCCCCTTGATTTGATGCACTGATTAGCAGTTGCTCCTTTTGAGAGTAGAGGATGCATCATGTTCATATTGCTTCCAAAAATAAAGTCATACACCATATTTCATCGATTGCAATTGATTGTAAGATACACACTAATTTCAGTATCACCAACAGAAAGAGTTACATATAAGTGATTCTAGGACACACCCTGTTTTTAGAGATATTTATATGAGAGGAGGAGCACATATTAGAATAGAAGAAATACAGTAGTTAAACCCATTGATAGTCATAGTTTTACTATTCATTTCAGCATCTGCATACACCTAACACACCAAACAATTATTTAAATAATAAAGGTTTGTGTGTAAAGCCAATTCATTTTTCTCTTTTAGGTTAGACATAGACTACCATAATTATATAGCTATGAAATAAAGCATAATTCAAAATATGCCAGATGAACTTCTGAAGCTAGAGCATCCTTGGTGTGCCATAATACTGATTAGGCTTTAGCTTTCCTGTTTATAATGGAAGCATTTTCATTAAGAGAGGATGACTTGCATATATATATATATATATATATATATATATATTAGGAATCATTAATAATTTGATATTTTATAGCTCATAAAATACTTTGCCATTATTCTAGTGAATTATATATTTTAGATTACCTGATGATATGACTACGCAGATAATTGCATGCACGATGCAACAGAAGCAACTTCTGCACTATCAGTTGAGCAATAGGTGCTAGAGTAGTTTCTTCTTTGTGACCAATAACTGAAAATGGGAGTGGTATAAATTATATTCAGAAATATCATTTTTTCTAGCTTCAAAAAGTGTTATTTTATAATTTATTTTTGAATTTAAATTAAATATTTAGTTGAAAAAACAATAACAACCTTTAACATAGAAAAAATTAACTTAGGTAAAACTAGAAAATGCCTTCAAAAGAGATTTCCAAGTGGAGGTGGGTACCAGGACTCCTCTTTGCCAATTTTTGAGTAGAACGGAGAAAGTCTTAGCATTTTTAAAAAATTCATCTGTATAGTAACCAGAAAATTGAAATATTTTTTCTGTCCAGATTATAGTTGTAATATATCTGTGTGTGTGTGTGTGTGAGAGAGAGAGAGAGAGAGAGAGAGATTTTACTAGGTTTCTGCAGATCTTATCCAGTTTATCTCAATTACTTTTCTTCTCCACCTTACTTTTTCTTTCCTCTACCCTTCACCCTGCATTTATTATATATATGAATTAGTTTTCCTGGAATATGCTGTCTATCTAGGACAATAAGTATATTTATTGTCTGAAATGCTGGTGAAGATTGGCTGTACTGTGGTTTATGAAGTTTTCAGTTAGCCTTATTTCTGAGTGTATCTTTTCTCCTCATCAAAGACAATGTTTTCTATATTTTTCTATAGCTAGATGTTTCTTCTTTCTGGTTTCCTTTGGTAGTGTTTTAGAAAAGCCTGATAAAATATTAGAATCACCAGTGGAATATGTTGAGATTTGCCATCCCTTTGATATAGTAAATTAATGGATAAGATTTAGTAAAATCCTTAGTAAAAAAATCCATAATAAGAAAACATACATATAAATATAGTAACTGTCTATGAAGAATCCAAAAGATTCCCTTTGAAAGCATTATGTTGCTTTCAATTGGTTTCCTCAGTTCTCCACCAACTGATCACAGGCCCTATGGCTGTGAACATGTCCTTGAAGAATGGGCTAAAGCATGGGAATCACAACTATTCACATACATATTTCTGTTGTCAATCTCAGATAACTTTTCCGGCAAAAAATTCACCTCATGGAAATTCCTTGCAGTACCAAGGAGGAAGTGTGCTAAGCACTTCGTTCACCTCATTTTACATGTTTTTCAAGAGGCACCTACATGGATTGCAGTAATTAAAAACTCTCTAGAGACTTATCACAGTTGGAGAAGACAAAGAATGGGTGGTATTTTGTAATGAGAATAAATCTGTTGGGAATAGCAAAGGCATTCTTCTCCTAAGAAGCATCAGTTCAATCGCAAAAAAAAGGAACCTGACGTGATTATCACCAAAAACTGATGGAATGTTAGTTTAGCAAAGATCAAGAGCATAATACAGTAAAGACTTGTGTCAAAATTGTTCTCAGTGGTTTGGATTATTTTTGTCATTATCATTATTTTGCTCTTTTAAGCCTGTTCCAAAATTTCAGCCTCCTTTTCTCATTTGTAATGAATGCCTCTTTTTCTCCCATTTGTAAACTGCATTACATCTGTTCGATAGATTCCATCTATTGCCACTGCACAATGACATGACCACCCTGTTTTGAATGGGATACAAAGTATTACACTATTTCCTAAAAACTATAACATACCACCATGTTCAACTGAGCACAGTGATGTAATCATACCCATCAAGAGAGTGGGTATTTCTGAGAGAAGGGAAGTTAAAACAGAATTTTGGGATAATTGTGATCTTAAAACAGTCCTTAAAAACAGATCTTAAAAGACATTAAAATCAATAGGAAAGATCATATATCATTTCAGTATGTCCTAACTTCTTTGCTCATTCTTTCTGTTTCACTATAAAAATAAGTCTGTAAGTACTTTTTTCCTCTGACCCTGAATTATATATAACACAGCCCCCACATCTATGAGGGTAATACCCATGAATTAACTTTTTCTACATCCTATGTCCTCTCTAAGCATTGTCTAGGTTCTCTAGCATGACTCTACAGTATTCTTGGGCCAGAAGTCCTTCATTTCAATAGGATTCACTATTATTTGCTGTTTTATGTATCCATGTCAAACCCGGGAATGTATCTACCTCAGATATGTGGGTCATAGCGTACTATTTTGTCATGATGCTGCATCATGATGCATGGATTTCTGTTTCCTAGATTTTTTCTAAACATTTTCTTTGGATTCTCCATGCCCACTAATTGGTTTTGATTGAATTAAAGTGCAAAATACACTGAAAACATGGTACATGCTGTCTGATGTGTTGTTGTGCCATCAAGTTCTTTCTATCCCAATGGTGACCCTAGGTTGACCCTGTCACAGAGTTTTCTTGACAAAATGCATTCAGAAAAGGTTTACCATTTCCTTTCTCTGAGGTAATAGTGTGACTTTCTCTGATGTGACCTAATGGATTTTATGGCCAAGTGCAGATTTGAGCCCCAGTCCATGGAGTTGTAGTCTGACACTCTAACCACTATACCACACTGACCCCTATATCCTGTTGTTAAAAAATGGTGTCAGGAAAGTGCTCTGCCCTGATTACCACGTTTCCATTTGTTTCCATTGCAGACTCAAGAATGAACACTCCGTCAGAAACCAGTAAACCTGTAAAAATGGAGAGTGGGGATGGGGACACAGGTAAGAGTGAAACAATGCTATAATCAGATTTCACAGTAAAATTGTCTTGATTTGAAAGCGAAAATCATTTTACCATCTTAATTGGTTCATGGCTAGAAGAGCTCTTTTCTTTGGAACATTGAGCATGTTCTTAGTGCATCCTGTTTCCTTGATGGTAGTGTTTGTGGTCAACATGATACCTTCACCTAGAACCAAGGTACATGAACACAGTGGCGGGCTTTAATTTTAAGGGCCAGGTTCTCCCCATTCTGTCTCTCCGAGCTCTATCATTAGTATTATAGCATTCATGTGTGTTGGTGCTCCAGATTGCCTTTCTTCTTATATTCCTTATTCTTTCTTTGTCAGAGTAGTAATCCATAAGGAAGATATACACCTTTTCAGTTTAGGTATCAGTTTGAATATGCCTTTTTACCCTTTTTTTCAGAGTGATTATGTAAAGTTTTGGTGCTACTTATGGATTTCCCACATTATTGTTTTCCCCATTGATATAAGAGTCTTCCAGTCTTCCAAATTATCAGTGCCCTTGAAATATAAATAAATGAACAAATCTTAGAAAAACTGATAAGGTGTTTGACAGTGTGGGTTATTAACAGGAAGAATCTGCTCACTGTCATACATTTAGGTGGCGCACTGATTTTGCATACACATCTGCTCTTTTTATTGATTCTGTGCAGCCATCTGTTCTTGTATATCCTTTCAGTTTTCCCATGTTTTCCAGACAGTAGTTATTTCCCGTTTCCAGTGGGCATATAACATTTCATTTTCCCCCTAGATGACAACCCATTTTCACATTTGACAGTAATGTCTTTCCATGGTAGCTTCCTGTATTTTAATGTTTGTCTTTTTATGTTGCAGTATAGATTAGATGGCATGGATGAATGGATAGATACACACACACATTCATACACACAGTAATGGCACTATGATACAGAAGACAGTAAGTTTTACAATTAGCTCTTCCTCAAGTTTTTTTCCTTTTGTAAACAGCTTCTCAGTTGTTTTCACTGTACTTACTGATTGTGCTAGCTTTTAATCCATTCCTAAATGCCTTTTTTGGACATTCACAATGTAAACAAAATGAACATTGGGTCAAATTTCAGGAAAGCAAGCTTATAAATAAAACCTGCTTACTTTAAAGTAAATCAAATTCCTTGCTGTTAGACTCAATTCCTGATACCCATTAGAACTACACCTTTATAAAAGGACAGCAGAGGGATAGATTTTCATAAAACGCCTTTAACTGCAAAAGTGATATAAAATAATGTTTGAAATTAAATTATTTGAGCTTTCTGCCTTCTTTCTTTGTATTTGCTTGCATTTTGCCACGAGGCACCTGGCATATAAATTTCACTGTAATTATTTTAAATTAAGGGAATTTTAATTGTAACCATGTTGGTCTTCTCAAGCTTAGCTAATGTTAAAAACAAAATGTCTAAGATGGACAGGAAACTTATCCAGGTTAGGTGTTATATAAAGATGCGATTATTATAGAAATTATGGAATCATACTTTCAGCTGCATCCAAATCAGTTTAGAATTAGTAAGAAACTTGCTCTTTTTCTTTGTACAAGTAGGTGTGGTTACTGTTGTTATTATGTGGCTCAAGTCGTTTATGATTTATGGAAACTCTAAAGTGAACAAAATTTGAGTAAAGATTTTTTTCAGAAAGAGTTTGCTCTTTCCTTCCATTAAGAACAGAGCATGACGTGTCCAAACTCAGAAGGTTTCCATGGCCAGGTGGGAATTTGAAGCATGGTTTTCCAAATTCTTGTTCCACACTCAAACCACTGCACCACTCTGAGTCTCTTTGTACAAGTGAATTCTTGTTTTTAAACTGCTGTTGATGTATGGTGATCCTATGAGCGAAAGACCTTGTCGCTCAACAGATTCAGTAGATCTACTCTAATTGCGGTGTAGAGACTCTTCTAAACTTGTATTTACCATTTCTCATTTAGATCGTTGTTATTAACTGCTGTCAAGTTTATTTTGATTTACGGTGACCCTTCTTCTCTAGTCTTGAAGATTAAAGAATTTGTCTTCCTTGGCTGAATATATCCACCTGTAATGTGGTCTTCCTCTTTTCTTACTGCCTTTTACCTTACCAAGAATTATTATTTCTAGTGAGTTGAGTCTTCTCATCAAATACAGAGTGAGGCAGCATAACTTCCTTTTTTAAAATGCGCACCATTCAGTCAGTTGAAGACCTAGTGGAGCGCTAGTGGTCTCGTTTGAGAGGCAGGAGTATAAAGTTTTGTCCTGACATAGTTCAGTCGCCATCATACGTTGGAACAGTGAGGAGAGTGCTTTTGCTGTTGAGGCCTACTTTTTGAGCGGATTTGGAGTGGCCGGCCCACTCTCCAGATTTGGCCCCTTTGTGATTTTTTTCTGTGGGTTTTTTTTGAAATCCCATGTTTATGTGAACCATCCATGGACCCTACAAGATTTGAAAACCAACATCCAGGAAGAAATTGGCAACATAATGCCTGGTATGCTGGCAAGAGTCATGACAAACGCCAGAAATCTGTTTACTCAGTGTATGGAGAATGGAGGACGTCTCCTACCTAATTTGATCTTCAAAACTACATAAAACAAAACTTTAGGTGTGCGCCTACATTACAAAAAAAATTCTGATTCATACAATGGGTTTTATTAAGTTTTGAAAAAAGAAAGTTATGTTGCCTCATCCTGTAGAATAGCCCCAGTTTTATCTTTTTGGGTGACTTCAGGCTTTATTTGCTCAAGATCCATGTATTTGTCTTTTTAGCACAATAGGTATCCTTAGAACTCTTCAACACCACATTTCAGATGAGTTGCATTTCTTCCTATCAACTTTATTCACTCTCCAGCTTTCATAACAATGGAAAGAAATTGGAAATAGAATGGCAGGGAGCGTCTTAACTTAACTTAGTGTTCAGTTAAATGGCTTTATACTTCAAGACCTTATCTAATTCCTTCATAGATGGCCTTCCAAGTCCTATTCTTTTTTCTTATTAATGATTTAGGATGCATCTACATTGTAGAATAAATGGAGTTTAATTGCCATGGGCAGTGCTATGGAATTTTGGGAGTTGTATTTAGATGAAGCATTAGCACTTTTTGGCAGAGAAGTGAAACACCACATAAAGCCACAACTCCCATGATTCCATAGCATTGAGCCACGGCGGTTGAAGTGCTGTCAAGCTGCATTAATTCTGCAGTGTAGATCAGGCATGGGCATACTACCCTTTCCTCCCCTTCCTCTTTTTTGGAGGTAGAAAGTGAAGGAAAGACGGAAAACATTTGGATCCCAAAAGGGTTGGTCTTGGTCAGGATGAGATGGGGGACGAGAGAGAAAAAATGTATCCAGTAGACCCTGTATTACCTATTCCTGATATAGAATCCTAGAGTTGGAAGAGACTTGCAAGGGCCACCCAGTCCAACCCCCTGCCATGCACTCCCAATAGACAGCCATTGCAGAAAAGCCCCCTCCCCCCTTTATTTTGTTGGCTGCAAATAGTGGCTTTTTCAATTCTTGCTGGCATCATCTCCAGCTTCAGTTCAGAGTTCTTCTGACTCCTGGTCAGTTAGCATAACAGTCCAAATCCATTTTTACGGTATCTCTAAATTTTATGAGCCTGCTTATATCTCTGCACTTGTCTCATTCCCTTATCCTATTGTTTACAGCCTGCGCACATTTACAGCACCTTACGATCATTGGATGATGAGTACTGTTTTAATTGAGTCTTAAGTTGTTGTTTTATATGCCTATATGTTTTATTCAATTGTATTTTATATGATTTTTTTAATGTTCCGTTTTTAAACACCTTGTGTGTAAACCACCCTGAGTCCATTCGGGAAGGTGGTGGCTGGATACAAGAAGAAAGTTGTTGTTGTTGTTGTTGTTGTTGTTGATGATGATGACGATGATGATATCTTGTATTTTGTCATGATGGTTGGTTTAGTATTCTCGTCCAGTTTTATTCTTAATTTTGATATTAGCCGAACATGATCCATGCTATAATCCACTACTGGTTTTGCTTTTGCAGAGAGGATAGAGCTTTTCCATCTTCTGATTACAATTGTTTAGTATATTTGACTTCTGTATAAGCCATCAGGCGATATCTATGCATAAAGTCACACCTCGATTTGTTTGAAAAGGTGTTTGTAATGAATAGGTTTGCTTGAAAGAGTGTTTGCAATGAATAAAGTGTTGGCCTCAGTAAATCAATAATTTCCGTACTTCATATTTTGATCCTAGGGCAAAATTTCCTACAATCTTTGATTTTGCTCTGTTTCCAACTTTTGCATTCCAATAAGTCATAGATTAACATAAAGTCTTGTTTTGGTGTGTGATCATTTCCATCCTAGACTCTGGCATAGTTTTTTGAACTTCTTTTTCTGCCTCTGTAATTGGAGCATATACTGGGATTATGGTTAGTCTTATTGATATGATTCAGTCAGACTTTGTATTATATCCTTTGGCTGCTTTTGCTACAACTCTGCTCACATGAGAATCATGTGGCATTTTTATCTTCTGCCCTGATTAAGGTATAGCACAATTTACTTCTTGCCCTAATGTCGTTATACTGTGATTTTCCTCCACTGTCAGCTAATGACTTGGAAAAAGTATGGGGAAGTATACAAAGTAATGAAGTACAAATGCACAAAGTAATGACTTCAGAACAAGACAAATTGTAGTACATATATTATAAAAATTAGGAGGGATTTGCAACATGGAAAGTGTTTAATATTGTATGTTATCATATCATTGTAGGCAAAATACTGTATTTGTGTTTATAAAACTACAGAGCTTTTTGCTCATTGTACAAGTACTATAAGGAATTGATATTCTTCTCCGTTTAATAACTGGAAGCATGTTCTTGTTGTAAATGGACAACTAAGTGATTATTTTTTCTAAGCATTCATTAATGGTGGCAGTTGCAAGGTATCTGGAGCATTTTTGCACTCTGAACTTTGTTTAGCCCATGTGCTACTTTTGAAATATTTAACATAATGTCTGGCTAGTCTATTTTGTTAGATCTGAATGTGAACCCTGACATAGCACAATGGTATTATATAAATTACTTTTTCTCAACTCCAAAAAAAACATGTCTGCATGGCTCAGAGGGGGAGCCCATAGTTCTCTTCTTTGTTATTTTTCTATTGTTGCTCATTTGAGAATTTAAGAAATGTTATCCTCATGGCAAAATATGTTTAGATAGTGTCTCTTGTGTCTTACTGCAAAGACACAATCTAAACAGCAAGTTGAGGGTGAATCCAGCAAAAACGGAGATCCTATGGCTGGGTCGACCGGGCAGTGGGGACATCCAGCTGCCTACCCTGGATGGCGAGGCGCTACGCCCGTCATCATTGGTAAAGAGTCTGGGAGTCCTTTTGGACCCTCTGCTGACGATGGAGGCCTAGGTCTCTGCCGTTAGCAGAAATGCCTTTTTTCATCTGCGCCAGGCTAGATGGCTGGCCCCCTACCTGTCCAGGGATGACCTAGCTACGGTGATCCAGGCCACGGTCATCTCAAGACTGGACTACTGTAACGCCCTCTACATTGGCCTTCCCCTGTCGGTGATCCAGAAGCTCAAGTTGGTACAAAATGCAGCTGCTCGGCTTCTTGCGGGAATTCCGATGAGATGCCACATAACACCAATCTTACTACAGCTGCATTGGGTACCAATTGAGCACCGGATCACTTTCAAAGTGATGGTACTCACCTTTAAGGCCTTGCATGGTCTGGGGCCGATGTATCTGAGGGACCGCCTCACCCCCTACCAACCCCAGAGATCCCTCCGTTCTGAGGACCAAGATCTATTGGAAATCCCCAGTGTCAAGACCTTGCGTCTAACAGCAACCAGACGCAGAGCCTTCACAGCAGTGGCACCATCACTCTGGAATACTCTGCCACCTAAAGTCCGTGCCTTGCGGGACTTACCAGCTTTCCACAGGGCATGTAAGACATATCTGTTTCGACAGGCTTTTAATGTTTGATATTGCTGTTTTTAAATTGTTTTAAATTGCTTTTAAATTTTGTTATATTTTAGCCATTCTTGTAAGCCACTCCGAGCCCCAAGGGAGTGGCGGCATATAAGTTTAAATAATAAATAAATAAATAAATATCTCTGTTATTTCTCGATGTCATCATCACAACAGGGAAGGGGAAGGAAAAAAGTCCTTGGTACTAATGCTGTAGTGCATTAAAAGTGGCATTACAAAAAAAAACAACTAGTTATTAGTTTCACTTACAACTCAATAGTTTTGGAGTAAGAAGATTATACCAGACATTATTTCAAAGCTACCATAATACTTAGAAAACAAATTTGTTTCATTGACGTAATGAGTAATGGTTTCTTGTTACTTACAAATATTACTGTTAAAGCATATTTTAGAGGGATTTTGATAGGAATTTGAAGTTGTTTGCCATCTTATCAATCTTAACTTTTTTTCTCAAAAATTCAATGGAAGGAGATATAAACTTAACAATAGCAGCATTAGGAGCACAAAGGAGAACAATCAAATTTTTCTTTGCAAGATTGTAATGAATAATGGCAACATTTTACTCTTCAGATACTGTGATGAATAATAAAAACAAATTAGTTTCAAAAATACTATTTGAAATCTTCAGCAGAAGTGTTGTGGCATAGCTGCAAGTATCTTCTGTGAGTGTCAAGGGGACATTCTGTTCCACACACCTTGCTATAAAGGCCAATGCCAGCTGTTTGCAGATACCCTCACACCACCAGTATGTCATGGTACTTCAATAATAACAAAAACCTTAAAAGGTGTCTTTGCAGTAAGACACAAGAGAGTGCCTTGGACCGCAAGAAGATCAAACCAGTTCATATTCCAGAAAATAAAGCCCGACTGCTCACTGGGGGGAAGGTATTAGAGGCAAAGATGAAGTACTTTGGCCACATAATGAGAAGACAGAAAAGCTTGGAGAAGCCAATGATGCTGTGGAAAATGGAAGGAAAAAGGAAGAAGAGCTGACCAAGGGCAAAGTGGATGGATGGTATCCTTGAAGTGACTGGCCTGACTTTGAAGGAAATGGGGGTGGCCACAGCTGACAGGGAGCTCTGGCGTGGGCTGGTCCATGAGGTCACGAAGAGTTGGAAGTGACTGAACGAATAAACAACAACAAAACCAAGACGATCACATATGTTATGTTCAAGGTAAAACACAAAGCATATATCTCCATGGTTTTGCAGTTACTACTTAATTCCTTATTTCAGTGTTGATACCATTTCTCTCAATTTTTAAAAGATGAGTTTTTGCTTTGCCACTACAATGCCCACATTTTTGTAGCTTGGGGTTAACAGGACATAAGGATAGCAAGCTATTCTAGTTTAAAGCACACACCATCTAGCATGCCCCACCTACATCAGTTGTTGGCCATGTTTTTTTTTTTGAAAATCCTTTTACCTGAAGTCCTGTTGATTTCAACTTGAATTTGTAGACCACCGAGCCCAAGGATACAGCTATATCAAAAGTGGCCAACTTTTCATCCATATCTATTATGTCTATTTCAGCAGGAACAGATGAGCATGCTCGGGCAGCCCATAGCAGAAATCTTTGCTGTAGACTTTCTTGGATACTTAGCTCAATTTTTTCTACTCTTCTAGAAGCGTCATGGAATGCTTATATGGTTGCTTAGCAATGTTACCTCTAAGCACCCCTCCTGTCCTTTTTTTGTTCAGTGTTTATTGCATAAATTGCAAAAAATAAAAGAAAGAAAAAGAAACTCTACCTGGAAATTATAGAACTGCCACAATCCTTTGCTTTAAAATGGCAGTCATAGCAAAAACAGGGGCACTCCACCACACTGGGCACTGAACAATCCTTAGTAGATTGTATTTCTAGTTACCAGTCTATAGTTAGGAGCCCCCGGTGACGCAGTGGGTTAAACCCCTGTGCTGGCAGGACTTAAGACCAACAGGTTGCAGGTTCGAATCTGGGGAGAGGCGGATGAGCTCCCTCTATCAGTTCCAGCTCCTCATGTGGAGACATAAGAGAAGCCTCCCACAAGGATGATAAAAACGTCAATTCATCCGGGCGTCCCCTGGGCAACGTCCTTGCAGGCGGCCAATTCTCTCACACCAGAAGCGAATTGCAGTTTCTCAAGTCGCTCCTGACACGACAAAAAAAAAAGTCTATAGTTTAGAGCAGGCATGGGCAAACCTGAGGTGTTTTGGACTTCAACTTCTACAATTCCTAACAGCTGGTAAGCTGGCTGGGATATCTTGGTGTTGAAGACCAAAGCACCTAGATAGAGGGTAAGAGAGAAAGTTGTCAAGAGCAGGGATGGATGGACTCGATAATAATAATAATAATTATTATTATTATTATTATTATTATTATTTTCTAGACCGCCCTCTCTCTCCGAAGGGACTCAAGGCAGTTTACACACAAAAAAAATGCTTTAAATAAGTACAAACACACCAAAAAATAATAAGAGTACTGCACATTAATAACAGTAAATTTACGAGGGTTATCCAGAAAGTAAGGTTATAAGACTTTTTAAAAAAATACAAAGAATGAATATATTTTAAGGAAACTTACATAGATTGTAGCATAGATATTACGTTATTTTTCCACATAATCACCATTCAGTTCAATACATTTTGTCATCCATGGGATGAGTTTTTGATGGCTGTGTCATAGAAGTTTCCCTCCACCGTTTTCAGCCAGTTTGTCACTTTGATTTTCACCTCGTCATTGAAAAAGTGTTTTCCACCAAGGTGTTCCTTCAACTTAGTGAACAGATGGTAGTCACTAGGTGCAAGATTGGGGCTTTGAGAGGGGTGGCTTAAAACATCCCAGCAAATGAAGTTAACAACTCTTGTGTTGCACGAGCGTTGTGTGGACGCATATTGTCATGAAGGAGATGGACTCCCACTGTCAGTATCCCACAACATTTGTTTTGGATGGCTCTGCAAAGAGTCTTCATGATCTCACAATATATTCTGTACCCATTTTGTCACATGCTGTCTTGGCATTACGTCCTCTCCATAAACTGAAACAATTTCATGCTGAATTGCAGTGGTGTTCATGCCCTTAGCATTTAGGTAGTGTATTACGGTGTGAACTTCACGGAATGAGGATGTTTATCTCTAACCTTCACCACAATGCCAGTCGATGAGCTACTACTACTACTGGCACTGCTCACTTGTTTCTGCTGGCTTCCCGCTACATGGCAATGATACCAACTTCCCCTGAGAAAATTCTCCATGAGAACTACATGCCTTGTAACCTTATTTTCCGGATAACCCTCGTATAACAGAAAAATGAAACATCGAAATGAAAACAGAATAAAAATAATCCAATAGGACATAGTAACACAAATGACATGAATTAACATTAAGACATATACTCTAAAAGCAATTAAAATACATTAAAATGGCTATTGTTGGTGTTCATTTAAAATGTATCATAGCAAGGAAGTAATAAACCTCAGCCTGCCAGAACTGAGCAAGGCTGTTGATGATAAGTGACATTCAAAGGGTCACCATAAGTCAAAGTCAACTTGGCCAGAGTTAACAACAATAAAGATAGGCCTTTACATCAGTGTACTGCAAGCAATGGGATTTCAGTTTGATTTTATTTTGTCAAAATGTAAGGCAAACAAGTGCATGAGTCTGTAAACTATAGTTTATGCTGGTGGCCATGAGGGAAAATTAGAGTTATATCTATGCAGTTGCTTAAGGGATCTTTTAGTACAAGAATGGAGAAACATAGCTGCCAGCTTCTCTGTTTAATTTATATATTGCACATATCATAATATAGTAGATGACATGAACATTGGTGGAAGGAAAATCAACATGTAGGTGTCTCTATATTCCTAGTAGAAAATAGTTGACATGAAACTACTGAGGAAAAAAGTGCAAAAGCAGGATTACAATAAATGTTAAGGAAACAAACATACTGACCATAAAGATTTGAGGTGGATCAACTCAAGCAGCCAGCAAAAGAAATATAGAAACAATACTTCATTCACAAAGCTGTTTTTACAATACAGTAAAACCATGTTACATTAAATTAAGCTTGTCTTTGTCTTAATTGTCTTTTAATTACTGTATTCCAATATTAATATCAAGTCAATACAGAGTTTATGATGTAGTATGGGGAATAGTATTGGTTAGGCCTATTTTTAATAGTAACTGATGCAACCAGGAACTATGTATTTCTTCCCTTTTCACATTCATAGGAAAAAAATCCCTTATATTCTCATGTGTCTGAGAAGAACTGCCATTAGTCTCAATCATCAAACCCCAAAACTGAGCTCTTTATTTCTTATAATTATATAAATACGACAACGAATGAATGGGTTTTTAAAAAAAACCTGGATTTTTGCATAGTTTATCAAAACTTAATCTACGTCATGTACTGGGATTAGTAAGTGATTTGTTTCAAGATACATTATTCAGATTTGCCAATACAGACCAGTTTATATGTTTGCCGTATCCCATAGTACAGTAGTATCCAATAAGTTAATACTGCAGTCACAGAGTTAGAAACAAAAAACTGTTCTTAATTATTCAATCATAAAGCATAGGAAATAATCGGAGTTGCCTGTGGTACAATAGATATAAATCAGTTAATGGTTATGCTACATGAATCAGTCTCCTACATCAATGCTTCCCAATGGATGGATCAATTTAAACCTAACTTCAATGTGTTACATTTAGATGAGGAACTGTTATTACATTTCAGAACAAAACAAGTTCAGAAATCGTACCTTTTTCTTTACTGGCTGTGATTTGTCATTGCCAGATATAATGACAAACAAGGATATAGAAACTTTCAATCTCTTCTTTCTGGAGCACTCATTCATTCAAATAAGCAACAATTTGTTGTCTAAACTTGGACATTTCTATCTAAAATGTTTTGGTCTATTTCAGAATGCAGTATCTTTCCACCTTGTAGAAAACTCATATATATTTATATCCCAGGAAATGCTAATTCTAGTTCTCTTTTTCAAAAAGACACTCTAAAGTTCCTGAGTCCAGTGATATCCACCTTTTTTCAATCTCAAAGTTGTTCAATCTGTTGTTGTACATTTAGAAGAATGCTAAAGCACTTTAAATTAAGCATTCAAATATGCCAAAATGTTGGTTTCATTTATCATCTTTTAAGGCACCCCTGCCCTAAAGTTCATTTTATATGAGCCCATATGAGGGTGACACTCTGGCACTTTAGTTTGAATTGATGGCAGCCAGTTTTAACTACTGATGGTTTTACATTTTAAATTGTGTTATTTTATTTTATGTGTTGATAGTGGTTGTTTTATAATTTTGCATGATATTGTTTTATCACTTATATATCATTTATGTTATATACTGCACCGCAATGTCTTGTAAGCTGCCCTGAGTCCCTTTTGGGAGAAAGTGGCGGGATATAAATAAAGATGATGATGATGATTATGATTATTATTGTTTCACCAAGGATAACGTCAGCCTTATGATTATCTTCAAAGGGATGTTTGTAATTGTAAGACTATAAATGCAAATGCATTGAAAGCCTTGCAGGTCACAAAAAATGATGTGGTTGGATTCAGCCCACTGGCATTGCTTTTGACACATGTGTTTCAGGGTTTACTGGAGTCTCCATATTCTCATCACACTTTCTCATTTCCACTTGTGCCTTTTCCTCTCATTTCTAAGGTGACAATATTCAGCGTTATCGATCTCCTTCTTTATATCTTTCTTTTGTGTCATTAGGAAAACTGTAAATCTGTTATCTTATTTCCCAGCACAAACATGATCTGTAGCACTGGAATTTTCAGAAGGATATTTCTATTTCTGAAAAAATAGCATATTGAGCTCTGGTTTTTAGTCTGCTTCCTTTCACCAGCCTCCTTTTGTCTTATCCTTGATGGTGCTCTTCTTCCCAGGTTTACATTTAAGGCCATATATAATATTTCTGTTATTTCCTATAGTTAGCATTGTTTCATATTTCCTAGCTCCCCTTTTCAAACATGTATCTTGGATTATTGCATTGTATTTTCATCATTCCTTCTTCTCATCCCATCCTCTAATTTCTGTTATGAATGCAGTGCACCAGGTACGATCCATATGCCTTGGTAGTTTATAACAAAATGCTTCTTCAACTCAGTACGCACCTCTTCATCAACCGAGTCCATTCTTGGGAAGGTCTTGGAAGCCAGAGTATGTTTGCCCCCCAATATTCTGGAGTAGTCTTTCCAGGCCTCTTCCACACAGCTGAATAAGGTCTCACATTATCTGCTTTGAACTGGAATATATATGGCAATTCAAAGCAGATATTGTGGGATTTTCTGCATTGATATTCAGGGCTGTGTGAAATGGCCCCCAGGCTAATTTGCACATCAGTCATTTTGTTGAAACTAGTATAACATTTTCTTGTGTTCATATAGCTTTTTTATTTTAAGTATGATGATGGTTTTGCTTCAGGCTGGTTTTAGTTCCCATACTTTGCACTATATTATATTGTTTTGGCATTTGTGTAATCAGACTTGTATGCTAGATGGTTAAAGAGAGATTAGGATTTATTTGCATTAGAAAATTGCCCAACTTTATTTGGGTTAATTTCTGGGGCATTTCACCA
The DNA here is from genome assembly GCF_037176765.1 of Anolis sagrei. Taxonomy (NCBI): domain Eukaryota; kingdom Metazoa; phylum Chordata; class Lepidosauria; order Squamata; family Anolidae; genus Anolis; species Anolis sagrei. The sequence continues at coordinate 51,876,156 of NC_090023.1, read as the reverse complement.
AGAATCCTCTGAAATAGTTTCCACATACACCACATAGCAGACAACAGATATAGAAAACAAATAATACAGACTTCATATTTCATTTCACTCTTGCTACTTGGACCATTCCACATCTTTGTTTCATTGACTCTATATCTGTACCCTAAGCCCAAACCCAAAGCTACAATTAATTCTTAATTACCCCTGGGTTTAACAGAGGAGTGGAATAAATTTTTCAAAATTTGTAACTGCCTGATAAGATATTAATATAATGCTTTTCATATTAAGTTAATGATGTTAAGATTGTGGGATTTAGTATATAGTGCTTAGACGATACTTCCAGTTCATCATGTATGATCCAAGGGGGCTGGTGTTTTTTCACATTTGTATGACTTGAAATGTTACTGGTACTTCAGGCCCCTTTTATACTGCCATATAATCCAGATTATCAAAGTAGATGATTCACGTTATATACTTTGAACTAGATTATATGAGTCAACATTGCCATATAATCCAGTTCAAACCAAATAATCTGGATTTTATATGGCAGTGTAGAAGTGGCCTCGGTGAACCAGCAACAAGAGAGGAATTTAGATTTTTCAGAACTAGTTTTTGAGGGCGTTTTAATGACCTGTAACTTTTCTTGTTTTTCCAGGCACACAGACAAATGGCCTGGACTTTCAGAAACAGACTGTGCCTGCCGCAGGAGCAATCTCTACAGCCCAGGCCTTCCTTGGACACCTTCATCAGGTACATGTCAGTTTTCTTTTAATCTGAATCTTAGAAGGAGCCATGGAAATAAACTTTCTCTGTCTAATAGGGAGGCAAGTCCATGAACATATGGAGTAGTGTAACTTTGATGTTGTGCTCCAGTAGCAAAAAAAATGTGCCAAGTTCTTGAAATAATGATTTTTTTTAGCCCTGCATAGTTCAGAATGGGGAAGAAAAAGAAGCTGTCAAAACATTGAAAAGGACAGCAAGACTTTTGAATGTAAACATAAGGAGAGTGAGATATGCCCCTGTGTGAGTAGGTTCATTTCGAACAGTCCCTTGTATGGCCATATGGAGAGAGCTACATTTATGCACACATATGCATCTGCATAAATGCTTTCTTTACTGAACAGATTACACCATAAAGTAATTGACCCTTTCATCTAGAAAATCTGTATGACTCTTGGCTGAAAAACTGATGCGGTTTCAAAAAGAAAATGAAAAAAGGTCAATAAACAACAGAAGTAACTAAGTTCCACCATATTTTTTACCTTCAATCTTGCAAAAGCTTGTTTATACGCACTCACTCTACAATTGGTGTTTTTAGAGTATCTGTCATTAAGTTTGAGATGGAAGTCTTTCATCCAGACAAGACAGAGGTACTCCTGGTCAGTCGCAAGGCCGAACAGGGTATAGGGTTATGGCCTGTGCTGGACGGGGTCGCACTCCCCCTGAAGACGCAGGTTCGCAGCTTGGGTGTGACCCTGGATTCTTCGCTAAGCTTGGAACCCCAGGTTTCAGCGGTTTCCAGGGGAGCATTTGCACAATTAAAACTTGTGCGCCAGCTGCGCCCGTATCTTGGGAAGTCTGACTTGGCCACGGTAGTCCATGCTCTTGTCACATCCCGCATAGATTACTGCAACGCGCTCTACGTGGGGTTGCCCGTGAAGACTGCCCGGAAGCTTCAGATGGTCCAGCGTTCGGCAGCCAGGTTGTTAACGGGAGCGGCTCTCAGGGAGCACACCACTCCTCTGCTGAGCCAGCTCCACTGGCTGCCAATTCGCTACCGGGCACAATTCAAGGTGCTGGCTTTAGCCTATAAAGCCCTAAACGGTTCCGGCCCCACCTACCTCTCCGAACGCATCTCCTCCTATGAGCCGGCAAGGACGTTAAGATCGTCCGGGGAGGCCCTGCTCTCGGTCCCGCCAGCGTCACAGGCACGGTTGGCGGGGACGAGAGACAGGGCCTTCTCAGTGGTGGCCCCTCGGCTATGGAATGCCCTACCCGTGGACATCAGGCAGGCCCCTTCGTTGCTAGCGTTCCGGAGGAGGACCAAGACGTGGCTCTACGAACAGGCATTCGGTCAACAATGCAATTGAACTCACAATGACGGCATTACTGAACAAGGAACGGCTAAAGGATTATGAGAACGAGATCTGATTTCATTCAGGCGTAGATGATTATTGTTGTATGTCTGTGTATGTTATGTCTTATTTATTGTAATTGTTATTAATCGCACTGTAAACCGCATAGAGTCGCCGTATCAGGCTGATATATGCGGTATAAAAGAAAAGCAAATAAATAAATAAATAAATAAATTGCTTTCTCTAGCTGGTACCCACTTTCTTGCTTATCATAGCATCAATTGATGTATCAGAGGACTAGGTTAGGTTTTCACCTGTTCCTTAGCACTGAGAATTTGATAAAAAATACTTTCACAGAACCCAGAAAACTGTATTTAAGACAGAAGCAGCTGAAAACATCGTGCTTTGCAAAAGTTGTGCTTTGCCTTGAGCCTGTTTTTACAGAGGTGGTAGGAAATATTAGAATCCTGTTACATGCATCATAACCTTAGAGTTGTCTGAAGAAAGGACACTATTGTGTGGTTAAACTTTGAAGAAATTTCAGAAAGCTCAGTTGCTCTAAAAGAGTTTGAATGGCCATCGCACAGAGATGGATTCAGGACTGTTTGAGTGTTGGACTTGCCAACCTGTGGGGTCCCTTTCTACTCTGAGGATGCTCTGAAAGTCTTCACCAGAGTCAGTTAAAGTACATGCATCCTTCATTGAGAACTCCAGTAATTATCAGTTTATTTCTGGGCACAGTGTAAAATGGCAGTTATGACTTATATTACTTGGGGCCAACTTACCTGGAGAACTGTATTTCCCAATACGAGCCTGCTTGAGTTCTAAGATCTGTAGGTTCAGCCTTGCTCTTTGTTCTAACACCCATAACAATGACAACAAGTAAGACTTTCTTGTGTTATGCAGTGTTGTCAGTAGTTCTCAACCTGTGGGTCCCCAGATATTTTGGCCTTCAGTTCCCAAAAATCCTAACAGCTGGTAAACTGGCTAGGATTTCTGGGAGTTTTAGACCAAAACACCTGGGGACCCACATCTTGAGAACCACTTTGTTAACTAATAAGATCTGTGGCTATTAAAGTAGATTGCTGCAAAAGTATCTTTCCAACTGAGCAGGTGTTCTTATAGATTTGTTTTTCATTTATTTTAAAATTGGCTAATATTTTTAATCTGTTGTTTACTTTATTAGCCACATTGAATTCTGTCCCTCCCCATTCCATCCCCCCAAAATCCCTAGAATTCTATGGCTCTCATATAGGTTACTAGGGTTTGCAAGTTAATTGTGACTGGAAAAAATACTTCTTTTTGTTCTGAGCTGTGTGACTAACAATTTTTACATGGAGTTTATTTGAAATCTGAAAATTATTTTAAGGATTCCTCCAGGGTAAAAAGGTTGAAAAACGGGTTGCTGTATCACCCTGTTTCAGAAGCATTGTCTCCTGACATTTCACCTGCATTTATGGGAGGCATCCTCAGAGGTTGTGTAGTTGAAAAATGCTGAAATCATTGATAGACTGTACCAGTTTTGTTACTGTGGCTCTTTGAAACAATGGATTGGGCCCCTTTTATTTGAGTTTCCAGCTGCTGCTGAAAACACTACTATTTAATTATCCTTTGATTTTGGTAATCTGATATTTTCAACCAATAGTGATTTCCCAAAAATGCTAACTCCTTGTGTATATTACATACAGTGAATGTTTCATCACAACTTTGATTGATACTCCTGTTAGTAGCCTTGAAAGTCTCTGAAGACATGTGAAGGATTACAAATATTTTAATAGATGAAATAAATACTTTGCATGGTCTTTATCTTTCATCTGTCTTTCCATGTTTTATGACCTGGAATGCTCAATAATACCTGAGTGTGGTGGAATATTGAATATGGATGTGGCTAAAGAGAGATAGTACTATGCAATATGGTAAAAGGTCATGGTGAAGGAAGGAGAACATAGGCACTGAAACATCTTGCACTGTAGTAATATAAATGACACTTCATATACACATTGTCTTCATTAATATCACTTCTGTACTGATCAGTTTCAAGCTAATTATTTGTAGCATCAATTTGTCTCTAAGCCTTGTACATTAACAGATTGTGCAACAATAAGACAGGGTTGGGCTACTTGTGCCCCTCAATATGTTGAATTACAACTTCCATTAACTGTAGCTAGTAGCCATGTGCAATCCATGATTCTAAATGGTTCTAAATTACTTACAAAACTTAAGTTCTGGTGGTGAAAACTAGGGGCTGCTGGTGCTTTGCTTCTACAGTGTCGCTAAAGTTCTGGTGGTGAAACTTTCAGAACTCTAACAGAACTTTCAAAATTTCATCATAAGTGGCAGTTCCTAATAGGTTCTGTCATAAAAATCCCCAATAATGAAATAATGAAGTTTTGAAAGTTTTGTTAGAATTTTCACCACTAGAACTTTAGCAACACTGTAGAAGCAAAGCACCAGCACCCCCTAGTTTTCACAACCTTTAGTTTTGTAAGTACTTTAGAACCATGGATTGCACCTGCCTAGTAGCTACCATAAATAGTAATTACAGTACAATTACATCTGGAGGAACATGTTACCCATTTCCTAAAGTAGTGTTTCACTATCCTGTAATACCTCAAAGGTGAATCAGTAACACAGAGGATTTGTTTCAATGGAACCCTGAGTTTGCAGGGACAGCAGCCTGAATTTTCTTTAGATTTTTGACAGACCAATATGATTGGAGAATGGATTGACAAAACTGGGGTTTTTTTCTGGCAAAACTAACCATTCTATGCGTTTATATTGAATCTTTAATTTTTGAAGTTGCTACTAGTTTCTAGAACCAACATTGTATATTGGTTTGAATATTGGGCTAATCATCTGGAAGGCAAGGGTTCAAATTCCCACTCAGCCATGAAAAACAATTGGATGACACTCTCACTTTCAGAGATAGGCAGTGGTAAACTCCCTGAATAAACCCTGCTAAGAAAACCCAGTGCTAGGTTTGCTTTAAGGTTGCCATAAGTTAGATATGTCTTGAAGCCACATAACAACCAAAACAATAATAACAACAAACTATTGTTATATCTGCTTTGTTTTAATTTCCCATCCTTTATGGTAGCAATAACTGTATCCCACTGTTTTATCATGCATATACAGTATTTTTTTCTTGAAATTATTCTACAAGGCAGTGTTTGAACTTTCTTATTGGAAAGTTTTTGCATTGGAGCACTTTGAGCTCAGGCCTTGGTTAAATGGACTTTTATGCCTTTGCAAGCTATACCTAAGAGATTTTTTTCATAAGCTCAAGCAACCAAAAAAGAGCTGAAACAGCCAAATATGCCAGTTTATTAACTTAGCCAATTCTCTAAGACAGCTGTGCATAGTGCTGTCTTGGAAGCCTTTCTATAATTAATATGGCTGCTTCTCAATATGCTACTGGGCAAGAAGATTAAACTGGATGTTGGCACTGGAGATGGGAGCTTTTGGGACACAAATTGTCTGCTTGGTGACAGATGGCATGTTTGTGATCTTGTAAGATCCAGCCCAGAAGTGATGGAGACATTTGGAGAGGCAACATAATATTTCCTTATATTGTAAGGCTAGTGCTTCTTCGTTGAATATATTGTTGAATTCTCAGCACTATTCTGCAGCTTCTGTGTGCATTATGTGGCACAGCTCTTTTGGAACCTCTTTTCTTAAGAGATGTCATCTTGTTACATTTGATAATGTGTCAGGACCCAGATGCCTTCAAACACGCCAGACACAGTTCAAATGGTAAAACACAGCTTTATTGATAACAAAAAGTCTTGAAAAGCACTTAACAGCAGTGCTGAAGTCTATTGGAGTAGTTTGACACCAAAATTGAGTCAATAGAGCAAACTAAAATATAATCCAGATTATAGTGTAGACTCTTAATCCAGATTAAACTAAAAATGAAGCAAACTGCTTAAAAATCAATATGTAGCATAAGTACAGTCACTGGAGCAAGAAAATCACACTTTCAGAACAAAAGAATGTTTCAGTCCCAAAAATTTAAACACATAAAGTCCAGAAAAGCCAGAGCATGGTCAAACCGGTCCTGAGGTCAATCCGAAGGAATCAAAGCTGGAAAACTGGAAAGCTGAAAGCTGGAACAACAGGAACTCTCAAGGCTGGAGCCCGGGACCCAAAGGTGAGAGTTTGGCAAGGCAAAGAGTAAGGTCCCATTTGGACACTTTGCTTTCTGCAACTAGATGTGCCAACAGAACTCCCTTATATCTTAAAGCTCATTGTCAGAGCTCGATGAGCTCCCCACCCTTTCATCATCGCTATCACCTGCTGCCAAGTCTGCAGCTGAATGCCCATCTCTCCACCTTTGCCAAGTACTATCAGGGGTCAGATTCTGCCAAGAATCACCTGGCTGCCAGTCCCCCATGAACCCCTCGAACTCCTCGCTGGAAGTGGGCTGGTTGCAGATGTCTCTTATATTCTGTACCTGAGTCCAATCTAATTCCTCCCCTTCCATGTCACTTCCAGACCCCAAATCCCCCTCAAAGCCCAAAAAGTCCTCCTCAGAAGTGGTTTCCTTAAGTAACTCCCGAATACGCTTCCTCTGTGCTTCTCCTTCAGATTCTGGCTCACAAACAGTCCTTTTAACACCTCTAGATGCTTCCCCATTCCCCATGTCGTAATCTGAGAAGCCCATAAACATATCACTGTCGCTTGGTGCCAGGAGGATTTCTCTAACATGTTGACGCTGCCTTTCACTCTCTGACTCCCGAGGAGACCTTTCCCCACTGCTACTAGGAGTAGCAGCTCTGTCAGGACGCTGAGCTACAACAATATGGCTGTGGTCTTTTACCTGGATCTGAATAAACTCGTAATTTTATATAGTCTTATGAAATTATCTATATAAATGTAATGTTCATTTGTGGGATTAACATAACTCAAAACCATTGGACAAATTGACACAAAATTTGGACACTACACGCCTAATGGCCCAACGAATGACCATCACTCATAAAACCCTCCCAAAAAACAGCGGAAAGGACTTAAAATCCCAAAAGCTAAATGACAATACATCGCATGTGTGAAAATGGCAGCTCCCAGCATCCTCTAGACCAGGCCCTTTAGGGGAGGAGAATGCTCCAAATGCACTGCTTCCAAGCTGCAAGCTTGCTTCTACTTTGATTTCTTTGAGAGCATCCCAATCCGTACATATTTCCTATTTCCTATTCCTGGACTGCAATTCCCAGCAGTCCTCCAGATAGATAAGATATATAGATTAGATAGAGATAGTAGGTGGGTAGGTAGATCAATCAGGAGGGCTGTTGGGAGTTACAGTCCAAGAACAGGTAGAGAAGGAAGAAAGGAGAGAAAGAAAAAGGGAGGAGGAGGAAGCAAAGAAAGAAGGAAAGAAAAAAGAAGGAAGGGGAGAAAAGGGGGGGGAGGGAAGGAAGGAGAGAAACAGGGAGGGAAGGTTGGCCATAGCAACGCATGGCGGGTACAGCTAGTGAGTATATAAAATTACGAAAGAATTCTCAGGATGTTTGTATATTGTTTAAAATCTCCTATAGCCTGTTCTTCATCCTAACTAGAGTAAACCCATTAACTCATTAGAACTTAAGTAATAGTTGACTTGACAAGTCACAGTTCGGTTTATCATCTACAGTTGAAACTGATTATGGGATTTAGATCTTTTAGATCTACATATCTGGTTTAATCTGTACTGGTTGAAACTTCAGTAGTGTTCTAAAGATTTGCTACTTCGTTGGCTTACTCTTTCAGTAAGATGTTTCAGTTTTTTATTCATCCTTAATGTTTGTGGAAGTGTGGCAGTTACAGTCAAAGGTTATTTTTAAAGCACACCGATGAAAGCTGTTTATTTGAGAATGCTGAAAAGGTGTTTATCTTTTGTAAGTTGTAAATAGTGGATAGATAATCAGCTGTTACAACTGTTTCCAGGTACAGGCAGTCCCCGAGTTACAAACATACGACTTACACATGACTCCTAGTTACAAATGGGGGGGAGGGGGTGAGACAGTAGGAAGTGAGAGGAAAAATTAAATTGTCACAGGTACAATGTGAGATTAAATGTTCTGAACAGGGGCACAGACAACAAAACAAACATTACAGGTGTGTGTGTGTGTGTGTGTGTGTGTGTGTGTTACTTAAAATATATATCTATTCAGACTTGCACAAAATTTCAGTTTAGGAACTGACCTACATAACCCATCTTGTTTATAACCCAGGGGACTGCCTGTATTGGGAAAACAGCTACATGGAAAAGAAATACTTCTATTAAAATACAGCATTGGTTGTCAATAGATACAAGTTTTAATTGTTTGAATATCCTCTGTGAACCATTGCTGTCAATCTCACCATTTTAATTAGCAAAAGCTACGTGTAATCCGAATTTGCATGTGGAAAAAGCAAGTGATAGTATTTATTATGTTGTTCTGTGGTATTTACATTGTATAAATCCAACAAAACAATGGACATTTTATCTCCAATGCATTGTTCTTACTAACTTGGTTCCTTAAACTAAATGGTTTGTTTGAATAATAAAGTAAATGTTACCTCTTTAAACAAAGTTAGGATATCACTTGGAGTTCTCTGACAGAATAGTTTTTAAAGCACCAAACCATGGTTTAACATAATTCCCATGCTATCATTATAATCAACAACTAACGGATGAAGGTTTCAGAGTAGCCAATATCCAATACCACAATTAGAAGGTAGCCTGCAAAGTCCAGTTTGGTGGGCCAAGCAACATGGTTCTCTCGAGAGGTTTGGGACTACAACTTGCATATGCTTGTCAGCATGGCTGGAATTCCTGGCTAGTAGTTCTGGAATTACATCTGAATGAAATCAGGTTGATCTCACTTACTAAACAGGCACATTGCTTAGTTTTCAGAGGGCACTGCTTGGAATAAGAACTGAAAGATCTAAAGGAATCAAGAAAATAAGGAAATATCACAAACAATGGTTTGTCTGTTTTTCTCAAACTTTGAACATGTTTCAGAATATAAACTGGTTAGTGTAAGCCTTAGTTTGGCATTAAGTTTGAAACAACCACTTCCTTTTATAAAATTTTCATTGCCTCTCAATTATTTTATATATTTAGAAAGTTAGAAAAAAAATTGCCTCCCACTTCCAGATAGTCTTGGATTACACAAGTTATTGAGATCCATTTCAAACTGGTACCAGAGCAGGATACCGAGTTGAGACTGCTACGATCACTTTTGTACATAGATGATGTTTGCCTCCGCATTGACAAAGGCAGTGTGCCCCTGCTTGTGCTTTTGGGTCATGGTACAATGCAAGGAATTAAATCAGGCCATACCCATGATCCAACATACAGAATAAAAGCTGAAATTGAATCAAGGTTGTTCCTAGAGGGAGGGGGAAGAGAGGGAGAGGGTGGGGAAAAACTAAAAATAAGGAGATATGTATAAGTAGGAGACTAAGGTGAAATTAGAAAGGAGTAGAAAATGAGTTATACTAGAAGGGTATGTAGCCTCTTTTCCTTTTACTAATTGGTTTTGTTTCTGTAATACTTCTGTAATATAATGGCAACAAGTTATACTATACTTATACAATCCAGTAAAAAGGTTTTAAAGATAGTGGTGCTTGGAGATAGCTGCTCCTCAAAAAAAAGGAGCTGTTAAGTAGCATAGCAAAAGGTGACATTTTATCCCCAGTACTGTTCAACATTTACGTGAAACTACTGGGAGAGATCATCTGGACTGATGGAGCAGGGTGCTATCAGTAGGCTGATGACACCCAAATTCTCCATTCCTTCAAAAACAGTCTCAGCTAAGAGCATTCTATCTCCTTTGAATGAATGCCTGGAGGAGGATAAAAAAACTGTCACTGAATCCAGGCACCTCTGCTTATATCAAGGGTTCTAATCAAGGGTCCTATAACCCTTGATGGGGTTACACCTCCCCTGAAAGACCGTGTTCTTACTTGGGAGTGCTTCTGGATCTATTGCTTCAAATGACAGCTCAGATAGATATGACAGTCAGCAATCACTTCTATTAGCTTTGGCTATTCCCCTTCCTAGAGCTGGAGGAACTAAAAATGATAGTGCACGCACTGATAACTTCAAGGCAGGACTTCTGCAATGTGTCGTACAACAAGCTATCTCTGTACCAATTTTGGAAACTCCAAATTAGTTCTAAACATGGCAGTCAGATTAGTCATTGGTACTTCTAGAAGTTTTCATATTACACCTACATTAAAATATTTTCACTGGCTGGTGATTGTTTTCTGGGGAAAGTGAGAGTGTTGGTTATTGCCTTTGAAAACTCTATGTAGGTGGTTCCCAACCTGTGGTCCATGGACCACCAGTGGTCCGCAAAAAACGGAAATATGGTCCGCAGCCTCACTACTGCTATATTGTTGCCATGAAGTCATGTGGCAACAAGAGTGACTGGTCTTGCAAAACCCTCTGAGGCAATGGGGATGTCGGGAGGGGAGAGGCTGACTACCCATGAAAGATTACTACTACTACATCAGTTCTAGATTATTAAATATGGTTTTCTGTGTTTTAGCAGATAGCGACCATTGGGTGGCATATGTTCTGTATCAGAAACTAGAACTGATGTATCTATCCAATGCAATTTTCTGAATCAGTATCCCAAATAACCAAATTTAAAATTGACCAAAAACTGATTTCTAACTAATTTGTATTGTAGAGATCAGTAGAAAAGGAAAGTCCACTTTTGGTACTAATCTTGGAGAGTGGTCCTTGGTCAAACTGGTCCCTAATCAAGAGGTCCTTGCTCAAAAAAAGGTTGGGAACCACTGCTCTACATGGTTTAGATCCAGGTTACCTATGGGATTGCCTGCTCCTCTATGATCACCCCATATACTCAGGTCCTTTGGGCAATGTTTATTCCAATCAGCCAGCACTAGGTTGGCAATGATCACTCAGAGGACATTTGCTCCAACCATCCTTAGATTGTAAAATGTCCTTCCAGAAGAGTAGCCAAGTATAATGTCTAAATTATAATGTCTAAACAGCCAAGTATAATGTCTAAATTTAAAGCAGCAATAAAGACCACTATCTTTCAGCAGGCCTTTCAAGATTATTTTAAAATTATGGTTTTAAGTTATGTGCTAACTGTTTTAATATGTATTAAGTGTATATGTTCTTTCAAACAGATGTTTTCACTGAATAATGTGCTATTGTATTTTAATATCTTGATGTTCACCACCTCAATACACGCAGAGAGGAGAATACATTATTATTATTATTATTATTATTATTATTATTATTAAAATAATTATATTTTCAGACTTATGGCCATCATTGGGTTTCTTGGCAAGATTTAATTAGAGAAGATTTGCTTTTTTTTTCTTCTGAGGTTGAGAAAGTGCACCAGTTGGTTTCCATGTCTCAGTGGGGATCCAGGCCTTGGTCTCCTGAGTCTTAGAAGCATCTACACTGTAGAATTAATGCAGTTTGACACCACCATGGCTTCCATGGTTCAATGCTATTAATTCATGGGAGCTGTAGTTTGTTGCAGCAATAACACCTTTTGACAGAGAATGCTAAAGACCTTGCAAAACTACAACTCCCATGGTTCCATAGCATTGAGTGTAGATGCACCCTAAGTCCAACATCCAAAAGGAATATGCTACACTTATTAATCTTGTGTGACTCTCCAGTCTTTCTTTACACGAGACTTAATCTAACCTTTTTTTAATAGGTTCATCTCCCTGGATCAAGTTTACAGGCTGCGGCCCAGTCCCTAAATATACAGGTAAGTGTTATTATGTCTTTCACATTTGCATGTAATAATGTACATGCAGTCCCCAAGTTATGAATAATATAGATTCTGTTTTTAAGTTGAACTTGTATGTGTCGGAACAGGTATATTTTTAAGTGTTAACTCCAGCTATCTATCTATCTAGCTATCTTTGGACTCTGTGGTGTTTGTTTTGCTGACTGAGTGATTTTACCTCACTTTCTGTCCCTGTGATCATTGGATTTTGAAAACTGTGGCTTGTTGTAGAAACAAGGATTGGTAATAAAGCTTCAGTTGAGACCTCTTTTTCCCATGATAATTCTTTGAGGAGTGAATTTCCCTTCCGAGAGATAGATTTCTCTCACTTCCTGTTGTCTCACCCCCTTTCTTAACAATGAGTCATTTCTAAGTTGGATGTTTGCAGCTTGGGGGCTACCTGTATTTGAAATAGTATTTAGCATGATTCAGGGGCTATTAGGAAATACTGTTCACTGCATTAGTACTGTTGATCTATAAAAGTACTTCCCATGTTTTATTACAGAACCAAGTACTGTTGAGTAACGTTTTCATTGCCGATAAAACTGGTGGTAATATAAAATTGTCTTCATTGTTGTGGTTCATCCCTTCTGTTCTTAGCTAGCATACCATAGAAACAATTTTGACTATTTTTGAAAAAAACTTGTTTACATAAAAAAAGATTTATTCAAATACAAACACGTTTGCACGGTAAATAAGGTATTCTGCAGAAAGAAAAACTTTGATGAATTGTTTAATTGTCTTTCAAGTATTTTTATATTTATACTTTTATTGATATTTTGTATAATTTTTCATCTTTAACATGTTTCAACCACCTTGTCATATATCCTTGTGTATAAATTGACCTTGTGTATAAGTCAAGGGTGGGTTTGGAGGCAAAATTATACATTTTCCTAGGTGTGGATAAACCAAGGCTAAAACTTAAGAGACTCTAACAAATCTTTTTCTCTCCTTTTAAAAATACATAAAACATTTCCACCTAAGTTGCCCAAAATGACATCAGCACCTCCAGCATTGGTCTATGGATGAGTTAACTCAGGTTTTCTGAGTCAATTTTTTGTCAACATTTTTGACTTCTACACAAATACATACAGCAATTTTATTATTGGATAAATAATTAAAAAGTTGGATGTTACACAAAAAAACTTTTTGTTTTGTTTTTACCCAATGTGTTGAATCTCACAGTGGGGAGAATGCTTTAGGAACTATTCAATGTTGCATTAAGGAATGAAATATGTGAATATTTACACCTCTATCACAGTTAAAATCTAAAATAGCTGTTCACTTTTCTTGTAGACATAGCTGATTGCAACTGTTTAAGCTTTGTGGGTTATGCGATACCTATAACATTACAATCCACTGGTTGCTTTAGTCGTTGAAATATTCAAACAGTGTATCGAAAAGAAAAGGAAGATAGTGAAGTGACCCCATTCTGTATAAGCTCTGAAGAACTAGGATAGAGCATTCTTGAAACCCCCTGGAACACGCACCTAGTTACGTATAATAATTTTGAAAAAAGGGAGAGATAGTGACCTTCCTCTTTAAAAGAGAGGCTGAAAATTGCCTTGGTTGCCATGGTAAACTTTCGGTCCCTGGGAGAGATGTTGGCAAACAGGCTATATCTCCAGTGCAGAATGTTTACAGTCCTGTGCTGTAATTATCTCTCAATGACTGGCAGAATTAATCAGACCCTCTATGTTAATTAGCCTGCTCTACAGTCCCCTAAACAGGTGGTGGAAAATATGCAAATCTATGCAGAATTTTAATGTTCTGCATAAGCAGTTTTAATTAGCATAAACCCCCTCTTCTTGTTTTTTTCTTTTCATGTGCTTTCTTGCTTGCATTTCCTCCCTCATGGCTACACTAATTTCTCCTTTTATAAAATAGTTTTAAATAAAGGAAATGTGCTTGCCTAGATAAACACCAAATTGCTGCTGGAGACAAGATGTGTAGAGTGTTTGTCTCCTACCTCCACCCTGCTGCTACACTTTTTCAGACTAGTCCTTTATTGAGGTTGAAATTTTATATTAATGAGAAGTATACAAAAATGTCTCAATCTAGGGGGTCAGGACCCCTGGGGGGGTCGCAAGGGGTCCCCAAAGACCATCAGGAAACACAGTATTTTCTGTTGGTCATGGGGGTTCAGTGTGGGAAGTTTGGCCCAACTCTTATCTGTAGGGTTCAGAATGCTCTTTGATTGTATGTGAACAATACATTCTAGCAACTACCACTCTCAAATGTCAAGGTCTATTTTCCCCAAACTCCACCAGTGTTCATATTTGGGCATATTGAGGATTCGTGTCAAGTTTGGTCCAGATCCATCATTGTTTGAGTCCACAATGCTCTCTGGATGTAGGTGAACTACAACCCCAAACCCTTCCAGAATTTTCTGATGGTCATGGGAGTTCTTTGTGCCAAGTTTGGTTCAATTCCATCATTGGTGGAGTTCAAAATGCTGTTTGATTGTAGGTTAACTATATATCCCAGCAACTACTACTCCCAAATGACAAAATCAATTCCCCCCCCCCCAAATCCCACCAGTATGCGAATTTGGGCGTATCAGATATTCGTGCCAAATTTGGTCCAGTGAATGAAAATACATCCTGCATATCAGATTTCTACATTATGATTCATAACAATAACAACATTACAGTCATGAAGTAGCAACAAAAATAATTTTATGGTTGAGGGTCACCACAACATGAGGAACTGTATTAAGGGGTTACAGCATTGTGAAGGTTGAGAACCACTGAATAAAACTCTTCTCTGATCTAAAGTGTCAATGCACCTAGTAACGGGAAGCATTCATATTAGTTGCATGATTGGACAGCTCCACACATTCTGTATTGCTGTGATGCAGGCTTGTCTAGAATATTTTGTATAGCATAGACTAGGGAGAAAAAATTGTTTTGTCCACCATTGACAATGGTTTGTTATAAATGGAAGGGAATGTTACTGGCCACCATAATTTATGTTATGTTATACCCCCTGTGGCTCAGCAGGTTAAACCACTGAACTGCTGAACTTGTTGACCGAAAGGTCGTCAGTTCAGATCTGGTACTGCTTCGGCGCTCCATGCAGTTATGCCAGCCACATGACCTTGGAAGCATCTACAGACAGTGCTAGCTCTTCAGCTTAGAAATAGAGATGAGCACCACCCCTTAGAGTCAGACACGACTAGACTTAATGTCAAGGGGAAACCTTTATCTTTACCTTTAGAGCAATAATTTGTCAAAAGAAACTTGGGGGGGGGGGTGAGGTAAGACTTAGTGATTTAAGATAATCAAAAGTTTATTATGAGTTGAGAAAGATATTTAAAAAATAGGGAAAAATAGCTGTTTTCACATTATATCTGTGTCAGTATATATCTGAAAAGGTGTGTATGTTTCTTTCTTAGTCTAAATCTAATGAAGAATCAGGGGAGAGTCAGCAGCCAAGCCAGCCTTCCCAGCAGCCTTCGCTTCAGGCGGCCATACCCCAGACTCAGCTCATGCTAGCCGGAGGACAGATCACTGGGGTAAGATAAACCCGAGTTAATTATAATGGGTTATCATCTCATGTTGTTCTATTAGCCATCAATCACTTATAAGACAATGAAATTGACTGTTAAATTATAATTCCAGACAATTCTGGAAGAAAATTGTTGCATCCTTGATCTATATCTGTGATTCTCTCTCAGTCATAGACCTTCCTTGCCTGGTCTAATGGATATTCTATGTGCAGAGAGAGACCCAAGAACTGATTATCTTTTCTTCTTCTTTTTTTCTTGAGCTATGAGTAGTACTTGTTAGTTTGGTTCCCAATATACGGTTGTATAATATTGTTGACTTGTATGTCCAGTTCAAATAACTAATTTTCACTCTTAAAATACTATATACCCTGGTTCCATTCTATCTGAAGTAACTCCTGTCTCTGTGAATTTTCTCTTCAGTTGCTGGAGAACTTCTCCCAGTTTGTTCCTCCATCATGAAACAGAAGCAGAATCTTGTTTCATGAACTCTTGGTCTAAGAGGCATCTCTTAGGGGTTTTTTTTTAGACACTACTGACACAGCTTATTGATTTTTAAGAAATTTTAAAATTCTGTTGCAATAATTGTATGTGAGGTGGCAAGTTATTTATGCACAGCTTTCTTCCAATAGAGACTTTCTTCAGAAAGGATTATTGATATAGGGCCCCCGGGTGGCACAGCAGATTAAACTGCTGAGCTGCTGAACTTGCTGACCAAAAGGTTGGTGGTTTGAATCTAGGGAGTGGGGTGAACTCCTACTGTTAGGCCCAGCTTCTACCAAACTAGCAGTTTGAAACATGCAAATGTGAGTAGATCTATGGGTACCACTTCTGCGGGAAGGTAACAGCATTCCATACAGTCAAGCTGGCCAAATGACCTTGGAGATGTCTACGGACAATGCCGACTCTTTGGGTTAGAAATGGAGGTGGACACGACTAGACTTAATGTCAGGGGAAACCTTTACCTTTTTATCTTTATTCATAACCTTATCGTGCTAGTGCTGGTCCCCTGTTTTGCCAAAGAATAGAAAAATGACCTCTGAAATAGACAGTTTTACTAGGGCTTATCAGCCCAGCTGTCAGTAAACTGTAGCACATTTCTTTTTACATATTCATTTCTATGACAGTAAAGTGTATTTGTCCCATGTTTTATATCTTCTGTGATATGCTGCCTTCAATGCTAACACATTTTTCTGATGTCACTGACGTCACTGAAACAGTATTGTGACTTACACAGGGAAAGTATGTTGGTGTCTCTGATATGAAAATAAAGTCTTAGCCCTATCTATCAATAGAAGATCAACTGTTTTCAGTATTTTTTACCAGAATGCAATTTTTGATGTCCTCAGACTTTTTGATATGCTGACATTCTTTTTTAAATACCTAACATAATTTTAAACCTGTTTTTTTTTAAAAAAAATCATATGGAATGGCAAGTTCTCTATATAAGCTGTAAATATTTCTTGTAATTGCAAAATTGTATGCTGGAACAACGGGCAAAGTAAAAAGGGATGGTTGCTCCTGCAATTTTGAAGGTGTGAGACTTTAGCCTTTGCTTCCCATAAGTGCTGAGCTCTGGAATTCACCTCTGTTTTGAATTTAGTTCTGTTTATAGAAACTTGTCTTGTATCTAAATTAGAGTGATAGTCTGTCTGGTTTATTGTGTTGACTAGCTGTAGCTGTCAATCAAGAGCAGATGCTTCATATCAAAATTATGTAAATACCTATTATCTTGAATTCAGTTTTCTTGTAGTTTGAACGTAATTGTTCTTTCTTGGGATAATGGTGCCTGAGTATGCATATTTTTGTCTGTGTGTTGTGTATGTAAATGCATGGGGGCACACACACACACACAGTGATAATTTTTTAAATCTGTCCAAACGTGTTCTATATCATTGTGCCAACCTGGTCTTTTCTACCTTGCGGTCTTTGAAACTGAGGGCTCTGTTAAAATGGAAACTGGGAAGAATATTCATGTGTTGGAAGGACTCTGACACCACCTGTTCCAAAGAGATAATGTGTGTTTGGAAACTGGCAAAGATGTCAACCTACCAACTCAATCCTATCAAAACAAAAAGGCAGATGAAGGGGGGGGGGGGGGGACTTGGAGGAGAACAAATGGTGCACATGTTCCTCCGCTATATCTTAAGGCATAATGGAGATGATGGAACATGGCAGGGATTCATGCTAATGTGAAGCAGCTGGAGTATTATCAGTTTGTTTGGTAACCATAGCCAGTATTGCTATTTCTCATTCATCTGTCTAATCGCTTGTGCTTCTGGTGGGTGTAAATTTCCTTTCAAAGCCTGTCAGTGACGGCTTGTTCTTTTTGCTTGCTATTTCCTGCCAGTGCTGTTTCTTTCCATTGCATGCTTGCTTGCTAATTACCTTTTTTGCATTAATCTCGAAGCAGAACCATAGAGACACTTCTGTAATCCCCCTAGTCTCAATGGCTGCAGTGGTATAATGGTTGCGCCATTACCATTGCCTTTATGTGAAATGAGCTATGTAGGTTGATTTCTATCTTACCTGGAGCAAACAGCTGCTCTTTATAGAGGGTGGCTTCTTTCATGGAAGATGCTCAGGAGTAAAGAATTATGTTTGCAAAAGCATTGTTGTTGTTTGTGCCATTAACTACTGTCCTATAACTTGTTTCTAGCTCACGTTAACACCAGCCCAGCAGCAATTGTTGCTACAACAGGCACAGGCACAGTTGCTGGCCGCTGCAGTGCAGCATTCAGCCAGTCAGCAGCACAATGCTGCAGGCGCCACCATCTCAGCTTCTGCTGCAACGCCCATGACACAGATCCCTCTATCTCAGCCCATACAAATTGCACAGGTGAGCTCTTAATGGGTTATGGGGTTTGGTCTGACAGAAGATGTTTCCTTTGTGCCTGTCCAAGGAGGAGCTTAATGAGGGTCTAGGGTTCACTCTCTTTAAGTATCGAGCATCACATGCTTCATCTTTGAATTCTCAAAGTCTGTATCGCGGTATTATGGAAAATTGTAACTTTCAAAATAGTCAAAATATTAACATATGTATGAACTTTGTGCTAGTGCTCTTCCTTCTCTGTTTTGTTTCCTTACTTCCTAATTCGTGCAAATTGTCTTTCATTGTTACATTACACCATCCTTTCCAAACAGATCTGGAAAGGATGGTTCAGAAAGCTGTAGGACATGCCAGCCAGGAAGTGTTTAAGGCAGTGGTTCTCAACCCGTGGGACCCCAGATGTTTTGGTCTTCAACTCCCAGAAATCCTAACAGCAGGTAAACTGGCAGGGATTTCTGGGAGTTGTAGGCTAAATCACCTGGGGACCCACAGGTTGAGAACCACTGATTTAAGGAGAATAAAATGCACAAATGGAAAGTCAGTTCACAGTGTGAAGATTTGATTAAGTCTGAACTGGAATTACTCTTCCAGTGATATTCTTCACTGCGTTGGACTCAACCAGGAAGAAATGGGCTCAATTTTCTGCTTGTTGATCACCTTTGTACCAGGACAATGTAGACCTCACAGGATTTATTTATTTATTTATTTATTTGCAGTATTTGTATACCACCCTTCTCAACCCTGAGCAGTTCACAGTGACAAAATTGAACAGGAAAATCTATAGCACCCTGAAAGTGGGGATGAGTTTAAACTTTAAAAATACATATAAACTGTAAATTCAAAAAGCTCTGCATTCTTTTCCATGACAAATTGAAGATTATGCAAATATTGCTATTCTTTAAATGCAGCCTTGCTTTACTCATTTGAATTGTAAACACATTACTCAAATAACTGATTGTTTTTAATAGGATTATTCTTGAATAATTGATTTCACTGGCCTGATCTCTGCATCAAAGACATCACAATATTTTAATTGACTGACTTTACATATGCAACCTAACTAAACCTCAATTTCAATGACAGAAATTACATATGGGAATAGGGATAAAATAGTGGCACTCATGATACTTGGTGGCAGATTTTTAAATGTTATGCTGTATTATTTGTAGACCTTTCATTTCAGCTACTTGGAGGGAATGTACAGTATAAACATTCTTGTTCATATAAAAACAGAAAGATTGTTTACAAATCATGTCTTAGTACTTTTGAGGATAAAATGTTTTCATTTTTCATAGTATGCTTGTGTCATTTCACTATTGGTGCACTTCTTTTTCTTAGTAACTGTAGTGAGCTAATTTTGTTACAGTTGAAAACTCACTTTCCAGGCCTGCAATGGACTATTGCCAATCCTCCTCCACTCACCCACTCTGCCTCCTGTCCATGTGATTCCTGCAGATTAATGATTTCTGTGATGTGTACAACTTATAAACATCATCATAATGAAATATAATGTCCAAAGAACATACTTGTTTGATGCAGTTTCCTCCTACACTACATTTTCAATAAGATAAATATGAAGAGTAAAGCAGGGTGACTATATTTATCTCCTCACCCTCAGACACCCCATCTTCATTTATTTATTTACCTGGAGCCAAGTGCACAAAGAAGCAGAGACAGAATTCATTAAATGCCTCTGCTTATATGATGCAGCTAGCAGAAAACCCTAGCAAGTGGGTCTGTTCATGAATCTGGTGCACTGGTGAAAGTGCCTTTTTTGCCACTTTAAGTCCAGAAGAGGGGCAGGAGGATGCCAGCATAATTCTATGCCAGCCTAAAACATCAGCTTCTGATGAATGCTGAGAACGTATTTCTCTTAGTGAATTTGATAACATTGATGAAATCTGCAAGAGTTTTAACAACAGAAGATATGATGATGAGCCCAGAACTGTATATAAATAGTTTCTTTTTAATTTTTTTCCAGACAATTTGCTTTGTGTTTGTTTATTTCCATATTTGCCCTTAAGTTAATATATTGATGTATTGGGGATTCTTCTTTTTCAAATGAATAATGCTGTGTTTTTGAAGGGGAGGTAATGAATACTTAAGTTGGCTGTTTCTTAATACATTTTCTTCTTGAAGGATTTGCAGCACCTGCAGCAGCTCCAACAACAGAATCTCAACTTGCAACAGTTTGTGCTGGTACATCCTACAACCAACTTGCAACCAGCACAGTTCATCATCTCACAAACGCCACAGGGGCAGCAGGGTGAGCAAGAAATTTCTGAAAGGATATCGTGGAAATGTTTGCATTAATGTTTTATATTTTAAAGACGTATTTTGAAATACTTTATTGTGGGGAAATCACCAAGCAGGAACTTTCAGCATCCAAGCATTTATGTTTTAGAAGAAAACTCCTTCCCTTGTTAGGACTATGTGGTGCACATGACTATCTTGTTTAAGAAGGCCTACTATTTTAGGAAGCTGGTTGAAAGTCTTCAGAAATAAATGCATACATTTGTAGAGTGGTAGCCTTGTTTTCCCATTCAACACAAAACATACATGCCTTTGCAATTGTCAGCATTCCCTTAGCAGCATCACTTGCTTGCTAATCAGTGATTTCCAAAAGATACACCCAGTTGACTGAATGGACATTTGCCCAGAAATTCTACTGTCTTTAAGCATGCCATAATTATTATAGAGGAAAGGGAATATGTCTTACTTTCCTCATCAGCATTTCCACAAATCTATGTTAAGGAAATTTTAACAACCAGTTCATATATAATGATAAGCTACAATTTAGGTGAAAGGATCACAGAAAGAGTGGAATCTTAACTCTGATGCTTTTTAATCCAGGTCTTAAGGGTGAATGATGGCATTGCCTAAAATGACAGGAAGGGGAGCCCAGGGAGCCCCCCCCCCCCCCAATTGCCAGATCTAACTGTATTTTTCGGCTGCAGACCAAAAATGCCATCTGGCTATGCGCTCATTTTCGGGAGGCACGTGAAAATTGATATGGGGGTCTAATGATATCCTGCCAGCAGAAACAGATCACGGTTCAGCCAAAATGCGCAAGCGTAATACTTACAGTCGGCCGTCCATATTAATGGATTATGCATCCATGGGTTCAACCATCTATGGCTTGAAAATTTTACAAAAAAAATTCCTAAGACCAAACCTTGATTTTGTTATTTTATAAAAGAGACACCATTCTACTATGCCATTGTACATCATGGGATTTGAGCAGCCACGGACATTGGTATCAATGGAGCCCAAACTCTTGTAGATACCAAGGGTTTGCTATACTTTAAAAGTAGGAGTGAACATTTCCAATCTTCTCTTGACTTTGGCCAGTGGAGGAGATGCAAGTGTATAACACCTAGAGGCTCAAGCAAGGTCATTTATAACACAACATAATATTAAGTTGTAAGTCTACAAAAAACAAAACTCTTTAATACACAGCCAAATGTATTGTAATAGTATGGTATCCAACAATAATTTAGTGACTTCCTCTCCAATAGAACTCTAACTCAGACAAGGAAGACAAGATATCCTTTATCTACCACTTCTGCCCCCCCCCCCCCCCCCCCCCCCGGGTCTAGACAGATATTCCTAGATGGAAGCTTCTTCCTTGGAGGCCTTTAAACAGAGGCTGGGTGGCCATCAGTCAAGGGTTCTTTGAGTGTGCTTTTCCTGTATGGCAGGGGGTTGGACTAGATGGCCCATGTTTTCTCTTCCAGTTCTGTGATTCTATGAATTGATATTTTGGTCATGCAATTATATTTTTTTCATATTTCCTTCTTTGAAAGCATTATGATGCCCCAGAGTTTTTAATATTCCCTTTCCTTCTCTGATTCACTTGTGGGGGTGAGTATGACATGCTTAAAATTGACTGTCTTCATCGATAGACAGAGTTATAAGTGCAGTCTCCCTAAAGAGGTGTACATTCTGTGCCCCCCACACAGTGCCATTTTGCAGCAAATCATGAAGATCAAGAGCACTTATATAAACTTGCTTATTAGCATCTTCTTTCTTTAAGGTCTCCTGCAAGCGCAGAATCTCTTAACGCAACTACCTCAGCAAAGCCAAGCCAACCTCCTGCAGTCTCAGCCAAGCATCACTTTCACCTCTCAGGTCAGTCTATTTTTTCCTAAAGGGCCTTGTTTTTATTTGATGTGGTTAGATGGAAATATTTATGCCATGGTGCATAACAAAAGTCTTTGAGCTCATTCTTCTGAATAATGAATGAGTAGCCACATCTCTCTTGAAAAGGTCACTGACAGTTTCTAAATAATCTTGTACTTTGCTTTGACATGTTGCATACAGTTCCTCTGTGTGCCAAACTACACTTTCTATTAATCATTCAATTATTGGAAAATTCATTAATGTTCACAAATAAAGTGAGAACAACATATGTCCCAGATACTATTAAAAATAAAATAGCCCATTTACATAGAGATGTTGATAGCTGTTTGATTTGCATGTGTAAAACAGCCATTAGGCCAAACTGAAACTATTACATTATTTCCAGTGGTTGCTTAAGCTATTTATATTCAGAAAATTTAACTTCAGTTCTGTCTTTTCAGAACACATCTAACACATGATAAGATGTTTTGTCATAATCTTTCTCCTGTATCTTTTTGGTTATTTCTCCCTCCACTTCTCCTCCTATTTACCCCTTGGTATCACAAGCCTTCTTCCCATGGGTCTTCTCCAAAAGTAAAACTGGGATCCAAAACTGTCAGACACCCCCTCCCCAATATTTATTTAAACATGGTATTCCTTCATTCAGTGAAATAAATTAATATTGGGAAACGAAGAGACAGTATATTAGAAAAAGAAAACATACACGGTCCTAAAAACATATCTAAAACATATCTATATCTAAAAACATTGTACAGGTTGAGCATCCTTTATCCAGAATTCTAAAATCCAGAATACTCCAAAATTTCAAATTGCCCACATTGATAATCAGTAGTTTTATTATTTTGATGAAGTAAAGCAGTTCTTTACATTTGTCATCTTTCTCCTTGTTTGCTATCTCATATTTCTTAGCAGCCAGCAACCCCAACGCGCACAATAGCTGCAACCCCTATTCAGCCACTTCCACAGAACCAGTCAACACCAAAGCGAATTGATACTCCCAGCTTGGAAGAGCCCAGTGATCTTGAGGAGCTTGAGCAATTTGCCAAGACATTCAAACAAAGACGGATCAAACTTGGATTCACTCAGGTAAGATTGAAGATCAGATATTTCCCTGGAAGACCATTGTTCACACCTAGAAGAAATAGGTCCAGGACTGTAGCGAGGGGGGGGGGGGTTAGGGCTTCAACCCCCCCCCCCCCCCAAATTTTCAGGTTAAAAAAAATTAACCTGGTTTACTTATGAATTTTAACTGGTTAACGAAATCCCCATGCTAAGTCTATGAGACACAAAAAATTAAGAGTCCCTCCAGAACTGCAAGCACTATCTCAAGTAAATGTTGACAATTTATTCACACTGTCATTACTTGCAGCAATAGCCTATGTAGCAAAACAACCAAGTTGGGGGGGGGGGTGTTGAATGCTCTCATTAAGGAGGCCAGACTTGGTGGAGGTGGTTGACAGGGGCGGAGCTGCAGGCTATTGAAGGCTGCTCTGCCCCTGCTGTGCTCTTTGCTTCAGCGTGAGCTAAGAGGCAGGTTTCACCCCCCCCCCGAAATTTTCAACCCTCCCCGAATTTTTTTTCTGGCTACGGCCCTGAATAGGTCTGCCATTTTTCATTTCTTATGCAGGCCCATATGGCTGTCTGTTTGAGGGATTTTCAGGTTTCCATGCATAATTATGCACCTTTTCAATTATTATGCATCCTCTAAAAATTAGTGCTGAAATTAATTAGTTGCTATTTGAGAAGCCTAAATGCTGCTGTAGGGCTTCTGATGAAACTCTTGTGATAATCCCAGACAGAAGAGCAATGACCAATCTCGATAAAATAGTTAAGAGTGGAGACATCACACTGGCAATGAAGATCCGCATAGGTAAAGCAATGGTATTCCCCATAGTAACCTATGAATGTGAGAGCTGGACTAAGGAAGGTTGAGTGAAAGAAGTTAGACACTTTTGAACTGTTGGAGCAAAATTCTGAGACTGCAAGAAGATCAAACCAGTCCATACTGCTGGAAATAATGCCCAACTGCCCACTGGAGGAAAGAATATTAGAGGAAAAGATGAAGTACTTTGGCCACATAATGAGAAGACAGGAAAGCTTGGAGAATATAATGATGCTGGGGGAAATGGAAGGAAAAAGGAAGAGTGGCCGACCAAGGGCAAGATGGATGGATTTTATCCTTGAAGTGACTGGCTTGACCTTGAAGAAGCTGGGGTTGGTGACAGCGACAGGCATGGTCTGGTCCATGAGGTCACAAAGAGTCGGAAGCGATTGAACGAATAAACAACAACACATCCCCCACAGATCTTAGAGCTCAGACAGACTCACAGGAGAAGATGCGGTCCTTCAATTGTTTTAAACTGCTTTTAAATTTTGTTAGATTTTAGCTATTCTTGTAAGCCGCTCCGAGCCCCAGGGGAGTGGCGGCATATAAGTTTAAATAATAAATAAATAAATAAAAATAGCCAGGGCCTCAGCCGTATAGAGATTTATAGGCCAAAACCAGGACTTTGAATTGTGCCCAGAAACAGATTGGCAGCTAGTGAAACTGTTTCAACAAGGAAGCTGTATGGCCATCGTCTTGTTAGTTATCTGGCTGCACAATCTTTTTCTGTTCTGCCCATTCCTTCTTGGGGCCCTTCCAGACAGGTCCTATATCCTTGGATCTGATTCCAGGTTTTCCACTTTAAACTAGATTATATGAGTCCCCACTGCCAGATAATTTGGGATAAACAGTTAAGAAAACCTGGGACCAGATCCTGGGATTTAGAGCCTGTCTGGTAATCCTAGATAAAGAAATACTCTTAAGCAGTATTTCTTTAATACTCTAACTTTACTCTTTCTTGATAAGATTTTTTTAATGCTCAGGAATCTCCAAGTGTCCTTGGATAACATTTTATATGGATCTATTGGAAGTATTTGTGTTGGTTAATGATAATTGCTTCAGTTATCTAAATGGATGTACTTTGCTATCAGGAAAACAAGGTCAGTTTCAATCTCCTTGTTTAGCTTAGATAACTGAGACCCAATATTGATGACCCATTATGATGCACCTTTTCACATGTATACACTTCTGGGAGAAAAGTAACTGAAATTGTGTTGAATGAATATCCTATGTTACAACCTAATAATTCCTCAACTGAGATAAGGCAAAAATGTCACTTAAAGACAGAAAGTCACCCAAGGTCATGGGTATCTTCTACTACTTGTCTATTCGATAATAAAACATTTCACCAATAGGATGCCCAACTGCATAGTATTTACTTAACCATCCTATTGTACAAGCTATATACATAATTAGTTTTTAATGATAGTGATTGCTTAATTATGTAAGAGAGTAGTAATTAGAAAAGCTAAGTAATAAAGATTAAATTCTCATAATGAGGTTTTGTGTGTGTTTGAGGGTGAAGAGAAGAAAGAAAGAGAAAGAATTATTTGCCAATGGCACAGTAGGTTACTTTCAGGCTTTTGCAAATTTATTGTTTTGTCTTTTGGAAATAATTACTAGGTCTTAGTTTATATAGAATACTAATTGCTTATTACATTTTGGTTTTCAAGGAATAATTTCTTTGTTCAAAATGGGGCTTTACAGTTTAAAAATCTATGGAAGCAATTTGTAGTTTAAGTGGTTTTATTATTCAGTTCTTTTGTAATGTGCACAAAGATGCTGGTTACCTACATCATGGGAATTATTTGATATGCTACACTCTTTTTTCTGTTGTAAAAATATCAGGAGTTTTCTCATTTTGATCTCTCACATGTGTATGTTTAGAACCAGTGTTCTGCTTCTTGAAGAAGTTTTCAATCAGTTGAGATCATTCAGTATTTCAAAACAATGTTTATTTTCACTCATGAGACAGGAAGATTCTAGAATCTTCTTTTCAAGTCCTTTGTACATAACATTTCAATAAATCAGGTTCCTTGTTGACTTTAAAATTAAGAGGCCTACTAATAATTAGGAAATTTGTCATCAAAGATACAGAATTTAGGGCATCATCTGGTGCGTAGTTACCATTTTTATTCATTTTGCTAACTTAGCTGTAAGGTGGCCTGCCATGTGCAGTTTTAACAATAGCTGTCAGAAATGTGACATTCATAAGGATAATTTTATTAAACTGAAAGCAATAGAAACACCCAGATAGAAGAAATTTGTATAGATCTCAGTTATGTATTTACTGATGCACTCATAATGAGATTAATTTTACATATAAATAAAAAGCAGTGTTTCTGTAAAGGTATGTGTTGTTTTAAATATGTTTCCTTTTAAACCCTTTAGGGTGATGTTGGGCTCGCTATGGGTAAACTCTATGGAAATGACTTCAGTCAAACTACTATCTCTCGCTTTGAAGCCTTGAACCTCAGCTTTAAGAACATGTGCAAGTTAAAACCACTTCTGGAAAAGTGGCTCAATGATGCAGGTGAATTGTTGTCTGGGTTTTGGACAAATATGTCACAATATATCTCTCAAAAATCTGGGCTTGTATTCTCTTTTTGGAGGTGGGGTTGGGCTTTGCAAGAATTGTGTTGTCAAAGGCTTTCATGGCCGGAATCACTGGGTTGTTGTAGGTTTTTCGGGCTGTTTGGCCACGTTCTAGAGGCATTCACTCCTGACGTTTCGCCTGCATCTATGGCAAGCATCCTCAGAGGTAGTGAGGTCAGACCTCACTACCTCTGAGGATGCTTGCCATAGATGCAGGCAAAACGTCAGGAGAGAATGCCTCTAGAACATGACCATATTTGCAAGAATTATTGCAAAGGTTTTCAGACTCTTCATCCATAATAAAAAGATAAAAGTTTCCCCTGACATTAAGTCTAGTTGTGTCCAACTCTGTGGAGTGGTGCTCATCTCCATTTCTAAGCCAAAGAGCCGACACTGTCCATAGACATTTCCAAGGTCATGTGACCAGCATGGAGTGCTGTTACCTTCCTGTAGGAGCAGTATCTATTGATCTACTCACATTTTCATGTTTTCAAACTGTTAGGTTGGCAGAAGCTGGGCCTAACAGCGGTAGCTCATCCTGCCTCCAGATTCAAACTGCCAACCTTTCAGTCAGAAAGTTCAGCAGCTCAGTGGTTTAACCCGCTGCACCATCAGGCGGCCCTTTCATCCATAATACAAGGCAAATATACAAGATAAGGATTTATGACTGTTACCATCATCAGAAGAATCTTATACTTTGCTGACACATGTGGAGCATATTTTAAGATAATTCTATTACTTTTTTCAAAACTCAATCATTATAAATGATCTTTATATTCTTAAGACTGTGCAATACTTACAAATATAAGGGTTAAAAGTGCTAACTAATGTACATCAGAAGTTATTATTTTCTACAAAATAGGTTCGCATGCAATTAGAGTTGAACCGCTGTGAGTCGCCTTCGGGCTTGAGATACAGCGGTATATAAGCAAAGTAAATAATTAATTAATTAATTAATCAAATTTGATTTCCCAGAACAAATTTTTAAAACCTAAGCAGGAAATAGTGTTTTTGTAAGTTTCATTAGTGGGGCTTCTATTAGACAGGGTCGATAGATTTGGATTCTGGGTGTTCTTTATGTTTTCAGAATAGTTTTCATCAACCAGAAGGAAATATTACCTCACACCCACTTTTACCACCATGACTTGAAATGTGCTGCCAGGATTTCAGAATCCATAGAATATTGCAATGTTTATGCATTAGTCTGGGCAACAGCCCCTATATAAGCTTCCATTTATACATCACACTCTAGTTGCATTAACTCCTTTTTCAGAAAACCTCTCATCTGATTCAGCTCTCTCCAGTCCAAGTGCCCTGAATTCCCCAGGGGCTGAGGGCTTGAACCGTAGGAGGAAGAAACGCACCAGCATAGAGACCAACATACGTGTGGCCTTAGAGAAGAGTTTCCTAGAGGTCAGTACATCTGTTGCGCTGTGCTTTGCTTTAACTGTGTTGTACTGTAGCAGTGCAACATGAAATGATAAAGTGAAGGAAAAATGGTACAGAATAAGTTGTCAGTTTTATTTGTTTTTTGTTGTTATTTGCCATGAAGTCAGATCTTTCTTTCCCACCTCTTTCCATGTCACCAAGCATTATCTTTTAGTATACATTTTCCCTGTGTATATTTGTTATATATGTTTTTAATAGTGTTTCATTTTATCTAATTGTGTTAACTATGTTGTACCCCGCCTTTTGCCGTCTCCTCCTCCTCCTCCTCCTCCTCATCTTGTATCATAATGTGCCTAAAGAACTTTATCCCAAATTTACTCGTTTTGGCTTCTAGAGACAATTCAGGCTTGATTTATCAGAATTGTTTTCTATTACCTGATTTCCTCATAGTTGCTTATCTAGTAATCATTGGTTGATACAATGCACTTGATACAATAAATGAATCATTGAAATACTTTGTACTTATTTTTCCTGTGTAACAAATAAAAGATTTTTATTTATTGTATCAGGAGTGAACCAATGTATTTGAGAAAACACAGAGTTTAAAAACTTGGTGTTAGCAGATTAACCAACTTCAAATGATTTTTCTGTCAGAACCAAAAGCCTACCTCGGAAGAGATCACTATGATAGCTGACCAGCTAAACATGGAGAAAGAGGTGATCCGTGTTTGGTTCTGTAACCGGCGCCAGAAGGAAAAAAGAATCAACCCACCCAGCAGTGGTGGGACCAGCAGCTCACCCATCAAAGCAATGTTCTCTTGTCCAACTTCATTGGTAAGAATTAGAAACTATTTGCAATGTACCAGACAGGAAAAAGTCATCACTTTTTCCATCTTGATAACACTATGTAACAATATTTTAAACATTTTCTGTTCTTGGTTTGAAAGTGTTATTTCCTGTTTAATTGTGCAGTACTTACTTTGAAAGTAGTTGTTATACTTCAGAAACTTCGTTTTTGTGGCTGCCACAAAGTATATTGAATTAGTTGAGACTCTGTGAGATATTCATTGAAAAACTATAGCCAAATGTTCTGCAGAATGTCCCACAAAAACAAAGTTTTGCAGTTTAATAAACCTTTTCCATGTTTTTATGATAGAACCAATTGTCAAATGACATTTATAACCCAGGAACAAAAGTCATTTTACATAGTACAATGAATTTGGCCTTGGTTTTATCTCTAGAAATGTCCAAATCTGGCATGGATCCTGCATCAAGAGACATAGCTCCAACAACAAAACTCTGCTGTTATAACTTCCTCTCCTCGTACAGCTGCCCCTCACCTCAAACCATTTTAGGAGCCATGCAGCCCACTATCATTGGGATTATCATAGCACTGAGGAGTGGAGCAATGTACATTCTTCTCATGGCAGCAAGGTGCTTTTTGACAGGCAACTAGAGGGGCTCTTATAAGGCCCTATTGCAACTGCTTGTCAGAGCATACCTTGCTCTTCTTCACTCACAGTCCTCTCCTGAGAGCCCTGTAAACTCTTATATTGGTGGAGCTACCTGGCTTTTAAGGTGGACTTTGGTGGACATTTTTGTACATTGGTGCAACAACTGTAAATGTAAATTCAAGAATCGACAATGTTTGCAAGGTCAACTTACGATATTGTAATATTTGGAACAGGATGCCAACGCTGCAATTTAATTATATTCAGTGCACAATGCATTGCTGCTACAAACTGTCACATTCACACCTTGCTTGATTCATGCATCACTTATTCATCGTTACCTCTGATGCCTGTTTGCTTTCATTCAGTTTAAGTTAGATTTAATAGTGTTCTGGATAAAAACAGCAATAATACAGTCCCAAGCTTCATCTAGTGCAAGCATGGGCAAACTTATATGCCCTGGGGCCACCTTTTGGACCCAGCTGCAAGGGGAGGGATGGGGCAGGAAGGGGCAGGGCCAGAAGGGGCAAGGTGAGTGAAAGGGTTGGGCTGGGACTGGGGCCAGGAAAGGGAAGGGTCGGGTCTCTCTCCAGGGAGACAAACATGCCACTGCCAATTGGCAATGGCATGTTCCTCTCCCCGGCTCTTCTGAGCCCCAGGAAGGTAGCGGCCTGCCTTCCTCAGCCCCAGAAGAGGGAGATAAACACACTGCTGCCAAGAAGTGGTGCGTTTGTCTCCCCGGCTCTTCTCCGGGCCTACCTTCCTCGGGCTCAGAGGAGGGATAGAAACACACTGCTGTCAAACATGCCTGGCAGCAGCATGTTCTTCTCACCAGCACTTCTCATGGTCCCAGCCCACCTTCCTCCGGCCCAGGAGAGGGAGATATATATACTGCTGTGGATTGCTCTCCAGAGAGCACTTGGTAGAGGCGTGTCTCTGCCTCGGTCCTCCTCTCAGTCTGGGGACACAGCAGGCTACTGCATTTGCATACTGAAGGGGAGGCCGAAGTAGATAGGATCGGGACAAAGAGCTCAAAGGGCCATGACCTGCCCGCGGGCCTGGGTTTGCCCATGTCTAATTTAGTGAAACCCCAAAGCTGTGAAGCTCTGTTGTTGGCACCTTCTGTTCTTCTTGATACCTAGAAAAAAGGAGGTAAGCAATGTTTTTCTAAAGAACCCTGCTGTGCCATTCTGACTTCTAGGTGGCAACCACACCAAGCCTTGTGACAAGCAACGCAGCTACAACCCTGACTGTCAACCCCGTGCTCCCTCTCACCAGTGCAGCTGTAACTAGTCTGGCAGTTACAGGTAGGAATCCATTTAAGTTTCATGATTATTCATGCTGCTTCTGCAGAAAAGGTCTTGCCATTACTGTTGCAAAGACAGAAATTTAGCTGTTAATTAAACAGGTTAGTAGTATTCAGACTTTTTTAACGAGTCCCATGTTCAGATTCAAAAAGGCAGAAAGCTTTGTACGTAAGCTTTGTAGATATATTGTATATAAGGCTGATCCTTGTTTTCTACTCCTTAAAAATTGTGATAATCATTGCCATTTTGGAACACATTGACATTTTTATAATAATTGTTTTGACACTGGCTCAATTTTATTAACACAGCCCAACAAAAACACTTTTTTCTTGGTGTCCTGGTTTTTAGGCCTGTCCTTGGGTTATTTGGGGTGCTGATTCAGAAAAATGGTTTGGATAGAAAACATAGAATTATAGAATAATAGAGTTGGAAGAAACCACATAGGCCATCTAATCCAACCCCTCTCATGCAGGAAAAGCACAACCAAAGTATCCCAACAGATGGCCATCCAACCTCTATTTAAAAGCTTTCCAGAAGGAACTTCCACCACACTTTGAGGCAGAGTGCTCCACTGCTGAACGGCTCTTATAGTCAGGGAGTTCTTCCTAATGTTCAGGTGGAATCTCTTTTCCTGTAATTTGAACCATTGCTCTTAGATATGGTTATCATGGATTTTCTATGTGGCAGCAGTTGAGTATGGCATAAGTTCTGTACCTCAAACACTAGAGCTGATAGGGGAAACTGCTGCCATTTTTGGAATCAGCAGGCCAAATATACCCTGAAATAGGTCAGAGATTTGAGGCCCCAAAATGCGTGTTGTCCAATGTAATCTTTTGGGGATTGAGATTGACCTAAATGCATTTTCATAGAATCATAGAGTTGGACGAGACCTCATGGGCCACCCAGTCCAACCCCCTGCCGAGAAGCAGGACAATCGCATCAAAGCACCACTGACAGATGGCTATCCAGCCTCTGTTTAAAAGCCTCCATAGAAGGAGTCTCCACCACACTTCAGGGTAGAGAGTTCCACTACTGAACAGCTCTCACAGTCAGAAAGTTCTTCCTAATGTTCACGTGGAATCTTTTTTCCTGTAGTTTGAAGCCATTGTTCTGCGTCCTAGTCTCCAGGGCAGCAGAAAACAAGCTTACTCCCTCCTCCTTATGACTTCCCCTCACATATTTATACATGGCTATCATATCTCCTCTCAGTCTTCTCTCCTTCAGGCTAAACATGCCCAGTTCTTTAAGCCACTCCTCATAGGGCTTGTTCTCCAGACCTTTGATCATTTTAGTCACGCTCCTCTGACACATTCCAGCTTGTCAATATCTCCCTTCAACTGCGGGGCCCAGAATTGGATACAGTATTCCAGATGTGGTCTAACCAAGGCAGAATAAAGGGGTAGCATGACTTCCCTGGATCTAGACACTATACTCCTATTTATGTAGGCCAAAATCTCATTGGCTTTTTAAGCTGCTGCATGACATTGTTGACTAATGTTTAAATTGTTATACTCCTATTTTTACTAGCCTATTTTTAAAATATCAACATATGTAGTTTTAAAATAATAAATAATAACTGTATTCCTAAAGATAGCCTGCTAGCCTGTTTCATAAAAAGATATAAAGGATTCCAGTAGCACTTTTGAGCCTGACTGGTTAAAATAAATTTCTAATATGGAGTGAAGCTTCAGTGGACAAAAGTGGGGCCTGGGAGAGAATGAGAAAGAGGGAGGGATGGAGAAATGTAATCGAAATGCCAAACATAATGGTGTGGTGATAACTATGGATTTAAAACTGTTAAAAACAAAGGTAAGGAAATAGGTTTTTCATACAAGCATAGATAAGCACATAAATGTGTGCAGTGGAGGAAAGCCTAGTGCATTGGCAAATGTACACAACCAACACAATTTTGTCATAAAATGGGCATGACAGAATCCTATTGTGTGCGTAGCTATGATGAAAGTGGGGCGGGGAGGGGGGAGATTAAAAGTCGTAGTACTGTAGCAATGATGATGTGTACAGATATAGTTTCAGCTGTGGGAACTAGTGTAAGGCAATGACATGAAACTGAATTATAAATCAGAAATCTCTAGTTTAAATCTTGTTTTTCCCACAAGCTCAGCATGAGAGACTGTTTAGGAGAGAGGAAATGGACAGAAATTCCCTCCTTCCTCCACTTTCTATCAGCAGGAGACTCCACGGGATCAAAGGTTCTTTCATAAACAGAGGATTTGTTCCATTTTCAGAAGACAAACTCTGTGTATGATCCACTGGTTTATATAATACACAAAGAGCTTTGAGGTTTTATAAGTTATGAAAAATATTAGTTACACTTTCTCTTTTTCAAGAGTTCAAAGGTGACGGCTGACCCACAGCACCACCAGCATGCAAATATAGAAAATACTGAGGAAACAAAACTCAAACAAAGAAAAAATAGCTCAATGAAGATTTATTGTGCTGATTGACACAGAATGAAGACTGATACTTGAATGTTAGGGGAGAGACAGAAAAGCAGGAGGGTGGAATAGAGCTTCCTGGGACCAATGCACACTAGAATTTTCTTCTTGGTGCTGCAATGTCTGGCTCACCAAGACAGCTTAAAATATACTTCACATTGTGTTGTCTTAATCTTATTTCTCCCTCAGAATTCTATATTTTTTCAGACCACCCTTAATCATTTCTTCTACACCAGTGGTTCTCAACCTGTGGGTCCCCCATGTATTTTGACCTATAACTCCCAGAAATCCCAGCCAGTTTATGAGCTGTAAGGATTTCTAGGAGTTGAAGGCCAAAGTATCTAGGGATCAACAGGTTGAGAAACACTGTTCTACACCAACTTCATGATTTTAGTTTTTGTGAGATATTGGATTGTGCATTCCATTCTAGCAATATTAAAGGATTTCATTAGAAGAGAAGCGGGGGAAAGCGTTCGGAAGTCTTGCCCTGTTCTCTCTTGGCAAGGTCTGTCTTCAGGGATGGCCAGCCATCCCAAAACCTTTCCCTCGCTTTCCCCCGCTTTCTGGAATCCTGAGAACAGAGTCGTCTCTTCCTTTTACCACGCTAGCAAGACGGATTCCCATGCATGGCCACCAGAAGTGGCTGTGCATCATGGGATGGCCTCCATAGGACTCCTTTTTGCCAGCATGCAAAATAGAGAAAATTGAGGGACACATCCATGTGATGAAGTCTTAAATCTGCCAGCGCGAATGATTTCAAAAATATGTTTCTTCATTTTCAACTTTAGGAACAGAAGGAGTGGACTTGTAGCTAGGAAATATGTCCTTGTCCTCTGAGTCCACTTCTTATAATATAGTGCATTGGTATTTGGTGCATGATCGTGCCATTTGTTTGAAATGTTGGTACTATTGTCACATGCATGTGACTGAGGAGATTTAGATTTAAAAAATAGTAGGTTTGGAATGCACCACAAATTTCACCTAGTCCAGCCTCCTGCTAAAGAGCTGCAGTTAAAAGGCTACAACTTGTAAAATGTTAAGGAGAATGACAAACGCATGTCAATAGGAAGATAGGGCAAACATTATTTATTATTTATTATTTACTTCATTTATATACCGCTTTTCTCAGCCCTTAGGCAACTCAAAGCGGTTAACAACCACAGTTTCAATACACACATTACAAAATCATTGGAACATTTAAAAGCAATAGCATAACAACAATTAAACATCAATATGACAAATCATTCACGTCTCATCAATAGAATCATGAAAAAACCTGGCAGAAAAGGTAAAGTAAAATACCATAAGTGTCATCTGAGACGGTTAGGTCAGCAGCCATATGACTAGTAGTGATTACCCAGTGCAGATTGGTCAAGAACAAATCCTGCCTAATGAATACTATAACTTTTTTTCTTTATTGTGTCACTAATTAAGTAAATGGTGGGAATACTGGGGTGCCATTTATCTGGGTTTCAGAAAAAAAACATTTGATAAGCAAACATACTAAATATGAAATAGATTGGAATACAGCCTGATGAATCGAATTGGTTAGAAAACCATGCTCAAACTGGAAAGACATCTTTCATGGAGTGCTGCAAGGTTCTGTCCCCAGACCATTACTCTTCCAAAAAAAGGCGTTAGATCAGGGGTTCTCAAACTTTTAAAGCCATGGAGCCCTTTTTAAAGGAAAAGGTTATCATGGAGCCCTAAGAAACTTTTGGACACGGGTCGCATCACATTTTAAAATTTGACAGATGGGCCAGGCCCGTGGAAGATGGATGGAGAATGTTTGTGTGAACTAATAGGAAAAAAAATATGACTTCTCTGCCACTACAGTGTTAGGAACAAAAGGCAAAGAACAGTAAAAATAAAAAAGCCAGGGTCATATGCTTTCTTCACAAGATAAATGGGAACGTTATTAACAGAGATGGAGAGTGTATATTGTAAATAAGATTTTGTGGAAATAAAATAGTCCTATATTTGCCATGTTACATTTTAGAGAATAATGAAGCATCCATGCTAAAATAGCTTAAAGACATGCTGCATCATGATGTTTAACATCAGAAGAGAGCTTTGGAGTAGAGAAATATTGCTGTGTCATTAGCATAAAATAACATAAAATATATTGAAAATTATATTAACTGATATGATTACTTAAAATAGTGTATAAAGAGAAAACTGCAAAGAACCCAGAAAAAAGCCCCAAGGAACACCAACTGAAAGGTGAAAGTAAAAAGAGCGCCCAGGCTGGGGCTCACCAGGCCTCAAGTTTCATATGCAAGGGGGAGCGGGGGGTGCGGACCCCTAAGGGCTTCACGGAGGACAGTATGAGAACCTCTGAGTTAGATGATGGGATATATCAGTGGTTCTCAACCTGTGGGTTCCCAGGTGTTTTGGCCTACAACTCCCAGAAATCCCAGCCAGTTTACCAGCTGTTAGGATTTCTGGGAGTTGAAGGCCAAAACATCTGGGGAACCCATAGGTTGAGAACCACTGGGATAGACAAAATCATTTTCAGGCTTATGAATAATATTGAACTAGGAGAGGTAGCTAACACATTGAAAGATAAAAACAGAATTCAAAAGGACTTTGATAAACTAGGAAATTATATGTAAATTAATACAATGATATTCAACAGAAACAAAAACAACATTCTATATTTTGATCAGAAAAATCAAATGACCTGGCATAGGATGGAGGATATTTGGCTTGGCAGTACTCTGTGCGGAAAGGACCTTAGTATTGTTGATTATCATTAGTTGAATATGATCCAACACTGCAGTGCTGCAGCAATGAAAGCAAATAATATTTTACCCTACATTCATAGAACCATAGCTTCCAAGCCAAGGAAAAAAATAGTCCCACTAGTCAGGCATCATCTGAAGTACTGTATTTAGTTCTGGGCACCATATTCATAATAAAGATATCTTTAGGGCAGGTTTCAAATAAAACAATGCATTGCAGAGTTCAAAGCAGGTTGAAAACAAAACATTGCAAGTAAAAGCAGCTCAAAATAGCATCACTATACTTGAGAGAAGAAAACGTTTGAAAAATGAACAACATCCCTATTGAGACCAATGTGCACTCAGACTTTGTCCAGGCATATCTAGTATTTGTATTAATTAAAATAATCATTTCAGGCACCACAGAAACCATCCCCAACAATACAGCAACTGTGATTTCTACAGCACCTCCAGCATCCTCGGCAGTAACTTCACCATCCCTAAGTCCCTCTCCTTCTGCTTCCACTTCTGAAGCATCTAGTGCCAGTGAGACCAGCACAACACAGACAACTTCCACTCCCTTGTCCTCAGCAGTTGGGACCAGTCAGGTGATGGTAACTGCTTCTGGGTTGCAAACGGCAGCGGCAGCTGCACTGCAAGGAGTTGCCCAGTTGCCAGCAAATGCAAGTCT
Source organism: Anolis sagrei (assembly GCF_037176765.1). NCBI lineage: Eukaryota > Metazoa > Chordata > Lepidosauria > Squamata > Anolidae > Anolis > Anolis sagrei. The sequence goes on along the minus strand of NC_090023.1, from coordinate 51,839,372 downwards.
TGCTGCCATGGCAGCTGCAGCAGGGCTAAGTCCAAACTTGATGGCATCCTCACAGTTTGCAGCTGGGTAAGTACTTTCTATTTTAAAGACTAATCTGAACATTTTTTAAAAAAACATGGTAAAAAATTACATTTTTTACATAGTTCATTTTTATGTTTTAGTTATATCTGTTTTACTTAATTATTCTCTTAAGCATCTTGAGTCTCATTTTCTTGGAAGAAAGAGAATTGAAATTGAACAAGTGAATGAATAATACAATTTTCCAGTTCTTGGTGAGAAGACAAAATGAATATTACAATGTTTTTAAAAATGAATATTAAAATGGGTTGCTGTGAGTTTTCCAGGTTGTATGGCCATGTTCCAGAAGCATTCTCTCCTGATATTTTGCCCACATCTCTGACATGCATCCTCAGAGATTGTGAGGTCTGCTGGAAACTACGCAAGTGGGGTTTATATATCTTTGGAATGTTTAAGGTGGGAGAAAGAACTCTTGTCTGTTGAGGCAAGTGTGAATGTTGTGATTGGCCACCTTGATTAACATTGCAGCTTCAAGCCTGGCTGTTTCCTGCCCGGGGGAATCCTTTGTTGGAAGTTTTAGCTAACCCTGATTGTTTTCTGTCTGGAATGCCCCTGTTTTGTGAGTGTTGTTCTTTATTTACTGTCCTGATTTTAGAGTTTTTTAATACTAGTAGCCAGATTTTGTTCAACAGTTTCCAATAGACCTCACAATCGCTGAAGATGCCTGCTATAGATGTGTCTGAAACATCAAGAGAGAATGCTTCTGGAACATGACCATACAGCCCAGAAAACACACAGCAACCCAGTGATTCTGGCCATGGAAGCCTTGGACAACACATTTAATATTGAAATGCTGACAAGATCAAAACATTTGACTAAGGAACGCTTGCACCTGGCCCTTAAATTATTTCTCTCTAAAACAGTATCTGAACAATTCATATTCTTCAACTTGTTTTTGTATTCTGTTTTGCAATTTCAGAGGTGCCTTACTCAGTCTCAATCCAGCCACCCTGGGCGGTGCTCTCAGCCCAGCACTGATGAGCAACAGTACACTGGCAACTATTCAAGGTCAGTAGACAATGCTATATGTCCTTTCCTCCTAACATTTGTATTTCTTTCTATTGTTTTTTTTTCTTCTGTAAAGTACAGGAGACTAAGGTTGTACCTCCACACTGAACTTGGAAAACTCTATTGGATAGGAAGCTTAGAAGTAAACATTTAATTTATCTATCTCACCCAGTCCTAATGACAACCACTTGTGGTTCATCTCCAACCTCTTCATTCCCGAGCCTCAAGGTCTTCTGATTTCATGACTACAGTCTTCATTTTCATTTATTACTGAACTTTACAGACTCATTTACAATGCCGATGTCTTCATTACCCACTTGTAGATTATATATAACTCGTTTTCTTAATAGTAATCTGAAATCCTGCTTTTCCACCTCCTTACCTTTCACCATTAGTTTCTGAGTTTTTACTATTTATTACTAGCAATATGGTAATATATTACTGATACTTTTCCTCCAATTTTCACATCTCATTCCTCCAAATTTAATCCTGTATAATCTCTAGGCCTTTTCCTTTCTTGAATCCAGCTTGGAAGTCTGGATATTGTGGCTCCAAATACATTAAAGTTTCACCTGTAAAATGTTTGAGTACCACTTTACTTGTGTGGGAAATCAGTACAGTGTTCCACTCATTCCTATGCTCCCTGGAAACCTCTTTTTTGAAGACCATAGGGATCATAGGAAGACATAGGAATAGTGAGCACTCTGTTGATCTGATTTGAAAGGGTCCCTTTCAAATCTATGATACTATATCTGTGTGTGTGTGTGTGTGAATCATATCTATCTAATCTATGGCTAGATGGCTCTTTGTCAGGAGGACTTTGATTACATTTTCTTGCCCTGATGAAGGGAGTTGGATTGGATGACCTTAAGTATTTTCTGTTGGTCATGGGGGTTCTGTGTGGAAAGTTTGCCCCGATTCTGTCATTCGTGGGGTTCAGAATGCTCTTTGATTGTAGGTGAACTGTGAATCCCAGTGACTACAACTCCCAAATGTCAAGATCTATTTCCCCCAAACTCCATCTGTGTTCATATTTGGGCGTATTGGGTATTTGTGCCAAGTTTGGTCCAGATCCATCATCGTTTGAGTCCACAGTGCTGTCTGGATGTAGGTGAACTACAGGTCCCAAACTCAAGGCCAATGCCCACCAAACCCTTCCAGTATTTTCTGTTGGTCATGAGAGTTCTGTGTGCCAAGTTTGGTTCAATTCCATCATTGGTGGAGTTCGGAATGCTCTTTGATTGTAAGTGAACTATAAATCCCAGCAACTACAACTGCCAAATTTGGTGTGATTTTGTTCATTGGTTCTTTTGTTTTTAAGATACTCATTATGCATAGAGCATTTTGATAGATAGATAGATAGATAGATAGATAGATAGATGTAGGTAACTATTTACAGTTTTTGTAATTAAGTTACAACTTTGTACTTCTCTTGTCAATATAGCTCATTATGTCTTGTTTCCAAGCCTCTTCTAAGGTATATTTTGTCTTGTAGGACAAGGCTGTTAGTTCCTTATATATTTCCCCAAAGCAGGTTCAATACTGTAAATTTATTCCTTACATGATCTTTAAATTCTACAATGATATTATTTAAATTATATTTTTAAACTGTGCATGATTGAATGTTATTCCTTAACTTTACTCTGATTTATAATATTGAGATTTCAATGTTTGTACTACAATCCACTCATGGTCATTTTTATATATAGCAAAAATGCACTTTCTCCATTTTTCTCCATCTTCAGCTTTCAGTTATGTAGTTTTATCTGATTTCTGTGTTGGCCCTCTGATGATGTTAATATATACAGCTGTCTTTGTGGTTGCCTGAAGAACATGACCTACATCTGTCCAGTCTTGCCCTATACATTGTATTCCTCAAGTAGAAGGAAAGACAGGAGAGAACACCTCAAAAGAAAAATATTGTATTCTCGGATGGCAGCTCACTTTGATGTTAGTACACTCTCAAGAGATGTAGACTACAAAAAATGAAATTTAAGTATAGTAATATCCGTATGTGATATGCCTCTGTGAGGATCTGTCAGGAATAGCACATGCTGACCGATCAGAAAGCTGTTTTTTCAACATCTAGTAGAATTTTGGAATCTCTTTGGCTTTCTGGATCAGCTAGTTCAGCTCCTTCATAAAGAGGTTCAGCATGTGTCTTTGAATTGGTTATCAATTCAATTGAATGCTATCAGATAGCATTCAAAGTTGATGAATATTAGGAGAGACCCCAGAACTGTTCTGAAGCCACTGATTCTTAGAAGTTGTTTGGACTTTATCCAATCTGCAGCATTATCAAAGTTATCTTTATGTTAAGATGTAGTAAGACACTGAATAAGCATATAATGTTTAATATTATAGTATGATAGAAAGACAGGATTCTGTTGGAACATTTCACTTCTGATTGCACCTTATACACACTTGTATTGTGAATTCTGAAACAAAATGATTTTTGTAAAATGACTATTCATAATTAGCTTGTCATCTGTGTGCACGACAATTATGGGTTCAATGCCTTAACAGAGCCCTATTAAAAAACTTCTAAAGCTAAGTGATTTTTGGGTGGAAACCCCATCCTGACCCCAGTACATATGCTTAGAGGACATGGTCCTGTTGTTTCCATTTTGATGTGGAAGCTGAAAACAATCCAGTTGACCCTTGGCACTGTTCTGAATGTTGAGGGTGAGTTTTGGGAGTGTATAGATGATAACAGTTACAGGTAAGCAACCTGTCTTTCCAACTGATGTATTTAGAAACACTGCAAGCAAGCAATTTTGCCCAATATTATTTTTCCTGTTTTACCCAAGGACCAAACCACAGTTTGGCTTAAGCTTGAGAAATTTTGGGGGCAATTAGACATTTTGACCATTGAAAACTGGCCTCTGTAAATTTCTTGTAATGTCTAAGCACATCTTGCATTGAGGCAGTGTATATGCTTTGACCATGATCCACTACAAATATAAAATGTATAATAAATCCCTTTTAATGAATAAACTCCCTTTCTTATGTGAACTAGGATGGGCATTGCCTCTGGACATCCAGCTAGTGGAGACATCTTGGCTGCCAATAAATTATTGCATACAAATTCCTAAACAGTTTGGGCCCTTCCTATTCTTGCGACTATATTTTCTGCTATGAACCAGCACAGGCTCTAAGATCTGCCAGGAAGGCCTTCCTCTCAAGCATGGTTGGTGGAGACGAGAGAGAGGGCCTTCTTGGTACTGCCCCCCCCCCCCCCGCTCTGGAACTCCCTCCCCAGGGAGATTAGATTAGCCCTCGCTCTCTCTGCCTTCCGCAGGGACTTGAAAACCTGGATGTTCCAACGTGCTTTTGAATGATGGCTTAGCCCCTGATAATGGCTGCCCAGCCCTAATTTACTGATAAGGCTTATCCAGCACTTTACCCCCAGCCCTATAGTTTGCGTTTTGCACAAGTCCTTGCCCTGACCTCTCTATTTCGATTATGCCCACCATACTCTGGTTACTGGTGGTTGAAGTTGATTTTGATACATTTCCTTGATTTTTTAAGTGTAACTTATTGATTTAAATTGTTTTAATTAGATTGTTTATATATTATTATGTTTTTAACTATGTCTTAGCTTGTAATTTTCTTATGCTGAGCTTGGTCCCCATTTATGCTGCTCGAGTCCCTTCAGGGAGATGGTGGCAGGATAGAAAAATAAAGTTGTTGTTTTGTTGTTGTTGTTGTTGTTGTTATCAATTCTGACTGGTTTCCAGACTCAATTCAAGGTGCAGGTTCAAGGTGCAGGGCCTTCTCGGTGGTGGCCCCTCGACTCTGGAACTCACTTCCCAGGGACATTAGGCATACCCCAACTCTGGCAGTCTATAGGGGGAGCTTGAAAACGTGGTTGTTCCAGTGTGCCTTCCCAGAATAATGAAACTCTCAGCAATATGTCCTCTAAATGCACTTTATATTGACTTAGGATTTCTTGTACGTCCCCACCTCTCCGACCTTGTTCATGGCCAGCATTATTTTTAAAAAATTTAAATTACATTTGGCCCAGCCATAGGTCTTTAAATGTGCTATTGTCAATGTTTTTGTTTATTTTGTTTATGAGATTTATTTTAACTGTTTTATATTGTTGTTGTTATTGCTTTTTTGATGTATTGTGGGTTCAGGCTCATGTAAGCCACACCGAGTCCCTTGGGGAGATGGTAGCGGGCTATAAATAGAGTTATTATTATTATTATTATTATTATTATTATTATTATTATTACCTTTAAAGCCCTATACGCTTTGGGTGCAACCTATCTTCAAGACCGCATCTCTTTCTTTGAACCAGCACAGGCTCTGAGATCGACAGGCAAGGTCCTCCTCTTGGTCCCATCACCGTTCCAAATGCGGTTGGTGGGGACGAGAGAGAGAGAGAAGGCCTTCTCTGTGGTGGCCCCTTGGTTCTGGAATACCCTCTCGAAAGAGATTAGATTCCCTCCCCCCACCCTTCAGTCCTTCCATTCCAACCTGAAAGCATGGATGTTCAGACAGGCCTTTGACCTTGAGCAGGCTGAATGGGCCCATATGAAGCTAACACTTGACACCTGTGAATTGACAACAGTTGGTTTTATCTACTGTTGTTTAAAAATTGTATTATTTTGATTTTATGCTATATATGTTGATGATGGGTTGTTATAATTTTATGTGACTTAATTTATACTTTTGTACCATTTTTACCTATTGTATGTTATATGTGCACCCTGGAGTTCCTTGTAAGCCACCCCAAGTCCTTTCAGGGGGATGGTGGCAGGGTTGGCTTATTTTAGGATTCTTGAGGGATGAAGCAGTGATTTTAATTGCAAATACTAAGGAAAAAAGGAGCAAAACACTGTCACACTTGATCCATAAAGGCTAATCTTTTCTCTTTTCCTCCCTCTTCTCTTTTAGCTCTTGCATCTGGTGGCTCTCTTCCAATAACATCACTAGATGCAACTGGGAACTTTGTATTTGCCAATGCTGGAGGTACGCCCAACATTGTAACTGCTCCACTCTTCCTGAACCCTCAGAACCTTTCACTGCTCACCAGCAACCCCGTTAGCTTGGTCTCTGCAGCTGCAGCCTCCGCAGGGGCCTCTGGACCAGTCGCCAGCCTTCATGCCACCTCCACCTCAGCAGAGTCTATCCAGAACTCTCTCTTCACAGTGGCCTCGGCCAGCGGGGCTGCCTCCACCACCACCACTGCCTCCAAGGCACAGTGAGTTGGGCCGAGCTGTGCTACCCTGAGCTTGTTTCACTTTGCAGTGAGGCTGGCTACCTGCTGAGTTTAGAAGCTGCAAGATGTGATGGGCTTCTTCTCACCATGTTGCTGGGGACACGGAAGAAGAAAAACAGAGGAGAAAACCAGGGGGAGAAGAACAAGAAGAAGGATTTAAAACTGGGACAAGCATTTGCCTAATTTTATAATAAACACTGTTTTCAGGATTGCTTCATTGATTGGAGAACTTTCTAACCAAAAATGTAAAAAAAAACAAAAAAAACAAACAAAAAAGGACTACTTATCATTTCCAGCAGTCTCAATGACAAGTTAAGGTGGGTTATCAACTCAAACATAGGAACGGGATTTCTTCTTTCTTTTTGATTGAAATATCTTTTTTTAATTATCATTTATTGGTCTGTTGTACAGGCCATAATGTCATTCAAGGTGTTTATAATCTTATCAATCGTGTTGGGGGTTCCTTTCTTAACTGGTACAATTTAGGCAGGCCTGTATTACTGATGTATCTCTTTATGATTATTATTATTATTATTTTTATATATATATAAATATATATATATATATAGTTTGGACACATTTGTCTGCTCCTGGAACAGTTTCAGTGAGCTCCCATGCCACAAAGCGAAGAGACAAGAGAGGGGAGCAAGTGAATTGTGAATGTTCTTTACAGTTCCCTTTTCCTTGGCGGTATGTTTTTTGGAGACTCTCTCAGAGGTGTCGGTGGCTAAGTGAACATGTAGAGGGTAATGTGCAAAGATAGTTCATGCTTGTGAGGTGGGAGTTTGGACAGGAATTTTCTCAGCGTACTTGAGCCATATCTAGCTCTCATTTGCACGTCTTTGGCTCCTGTTGATGCCAAAAGAGGAAGGATTTGGCCTGTACAGTCTGTCCTCGGCACTTGTGCTGGTGGCTCGCTCATCTCATAAATGCATGGAAATTGCCTCTTTTCAACTTTGGTAATATTTCTGTTTTTCACTTTCTCAGGAGGCTGCCTGTATTGATAATAATTTATATACACCTTCTTATTGGCTGTTTGGCATATGGTTTCTAAAAGCTACATTGGATCATCATCAAGAACATATTTTCCTGGTGTTTCCAGTATGATTGTATTACAAATGTTTTCAACTTAAAGCATTTGTGTTCAGGAAGTAAACCAGGTTATGTGAACAGGAAGTACTGTTTTATGCCAAGACAGTCATAAGAGAAAGCAGCCTTGCATTCTTGCCTCACTCTATAAACAGTTGTAGTGTTTTTTGACACTGTTCGCTGCTCTGGGGGAAAAAGGAGTAAGGAATAATCAGAAAACTGGCCAGCCTGTTTTGAAGCATGGTGACCGATAGCATGATGCATGTATCTTGCAGCGTTTGATGCTATTTGTGGCAATGCCAGTGACTACTACTACTGGCTAAATCATTTATGGCTGTAAACACCTGTATTAGAGAAGAGGAAATAAGTTTCCAAGCAACAAAAGAAGTGATATGGGCAAACAGCTGCTGACAATGGATATGAGAGAAAGGGAAGAAGTGTCTTAAATATTAGGATGGTCTTAAACTGAATCTTCTCATTCAGAGGTTGGATCACAGCAGTGTACTTGGAACACTTTTATCCTTTTGAAGTAAATTGGAAAAATACATTCAGGGAGGAAGAACTGCCCAGTGCTTCTTCTCAGCAAGGCTGGGGAAGAGGCCATTCCAAAGTTCATATAATTGTAATCTTCCTATCAAAGCAACCCTGATATCAAAAATATAGCCACTTTATTCTCAATGCCTTCTCTAGTTGGTAACAACAGTTCACAGGCTCTGCATTAATTGTAAGCTGGCAAAAATCTTTGTCTCCTCTCCACATGTCTTCATGCTGTTTGCTCTCTATTCATCTCTGAATCTCCAACTTCCTGTTTCACAAGCTGTTTTAAAAATAATGAATTCTTTCTAAAACTAAAAACTTGTGAGCTGCAAGCAGGGAAATGAGCAAATGTCCGTCCACCGTCTTTAATGTGTGTTTAATTTTTTATGTTTTATTTTTTTAAACTAAGCTTGAACCAAAGTCAATTTCTAGCAAGCTGCTGTACTAATGGACTAGTTTGTATAAGTGCAGTTCAGATGCAGAGAGGTGATAGATGCTACTGACAATTTCTTTTCATTTTTTATTTTATATTAAAATTGCTGCTTGTTTTAATCTTTTTGGTGGGGGGAATGGGATAGTCTTTTGTATATCCTTTGGGGCAGACAGACTCTTAACTTGATTACTATCTAATTTCCATGTTTTGGTGTGTAAATAGAATGGCAATGGTAGATGGTTACTAATTGAATTGATCCTCCATCCTCTTCAGCAGTTTGACTCAACCAAAATACTGTGGTGTGACTGTCTCCAGGATTTCAGTCTTAGCGTACAGTTATAGTGCTGTGAATAATGCTTTGTGTTAAAATTTTAAATGGAAACAGCTTGGAGCAGTCAAATGTGTGAAATGGTGACAGCGAAGAGAAAGGTACCTGCTACTTTGGTCTAAAGACTGTAGTGTTGGCTAGTTTCTACCAAAGGAATTATCAGTCCCATGTATTTTGTTGCTGTTGTTCCATTTATGTACATGCACACACACACAGAGAGATACACATGTGCAAACTTTAACAAAGGAAATAGTGGTTTGGCCCTTTAAATCATCACAAAATATCTCTCCAGATTTCAGAGACGTTCTGTTTCCATTTGGCTGGCTAGAGTTTCTCTTGTTCATTGTTTGTAATTGGAGGGTGTGGTAAAGAGATATGGGCACTAATGTATCTCAGACAGATGGCTATAAAAGGTTTAACCATTCTGTTGTAGTTATGCGATTCATATAATGATATGAGTCCCTTTAACTGTTGTCCTCTTACGACCATGTCCAAAGATGACTACATGTCTCTGATGTCATCATAGTAAGTTATTTTATGAAAGTGGAAGTTCAAACACACCCTGCACAACTAGAATGTTTGGGTTGAATTGTATTTATATTTCTTATCTCTGTATGTTTCAGACTTAGCACATTTGATGACCTGCCATTATATTGATTGTAGCTTCCTGTCTACATCACAGATATCACAGTCTTAAAGGCCATTGCAATTTCTTGTTAACCATGACTATATATTTAGCTGTATACATCAATATGCACACACAAAAATCAGCACATAAACTGCACGTTCTAGAAATAAGGGTATTCCACTTCTGTTTCCTGAATTAATTATATTTTAAGCAGAAGATTGGCTCAGAAGAGTTGGAGAACCTGTCCAATAATCTGATAGTCATAATACATTTCTGTTTTTATATGTTAACAGCAGGTCATACATTTCCTATAGTCATTACAAAGTGCAATTTCCTGTAATCCAAAACACTGTATGACATGTATGTCAAATGTTCAGGACTGCCCGCTTCCTCTTAATTTTGTAGTTAAATTATTATCTATTATCTCAGTGTTCTGAAAACATTGATTTTATTTTCATGCATTGGTTATTCAGTTGTCATACTCATTTCATACACTATCTTAGTTCTGTTTCACAAAGCACTTCCTTTCATGGCTAGAGATTTCTGTATATTTTTGTAGTATATACTTTAAGAATGTTTAAGGCTCACAGAAATAGTATCTGCCAAGGCAGGCAGGGACAGTTTAATAGGGTTTTCTCAGTCTCTTCACCTTGTTGAAGGGGTTGAAAGCATTATATCTGTCTCAACCCAAATACCTTGACCAACTCTTTACACTGGCGTGATAATTAGGTGGGTTATCAAATATTTTCAAGCATGACTGTACTCACGGTATGGAATAACATACCTGTGAAAAAACACAGAGTTGGATGCTATAGATTAGGGTTTTTCAAATCACTTGTGATGCACATAAAAAGTTCCATATCTCTTTTGTTAATACATGAGACAGTCCTGAACAATGAATCCGCTCTTATTTTGTGCTTCAGTTGCCAAGGAAAAAAACACTTGTGGCCAGAATAGATATTTTCATTACAATAAATTTAGAAATTATTTTGAGAGTCACCTAAGATACTTTTACTGTACAGTTCAACCAAAGGTAGTATCTGTTGACAGATTCAAAGGAAGAACAAAAACATTAATGAATTTGCAGTGCCAGAAGCAAAGCTCAGTAGCCCAGCAATGCCTTATCCAAATATTCCACTTGTTTTATTATGTGAGGAAAGATTAGTTGGTAGAATTATTCATTGATTGGAATTTAGTTGTTTCTTGATTTCTCATTGATATTCTAAAATCAGAGGAATGTAGGCTGCCTGTAATAACATACAGCCTGTGTTTCATTCAGTACCCTACTTAGATTTTGTTTTGTTGTTTGTTTGTTTGTTGTTGTTTTTTTTTTAAAAAAAGCTAAGATTCACATTAGACATATTTTCTGATTCTCAGTGCAAATATAGTAGTGTAGGTTGTAGTCTTCATTCGCTGAGTAGATGTTGGGCTAGACACCCTAAGGTGAGATTTGGTCTTGGCATGAGCAGGAAGCCAATAGAAATTCACTACTTTACCCGCTACGTTCATGCATCCATATCTGTTAACACTGAAATACTACATAGAAAGAAATTGAGTGTGTGAGTACAGAACAGAAAGCATCATCTTGTTTGTTGGCAAATGATAAGCTTCAGAAAAAATGCACTGAAGCCGGCAGACTTCTGTAATCTGCAGCCCTCCAGGTGTTTTGGCGTACAGCTCCCAGAAACCCCAGTCAGTTGTTCAATGGTTAGGAGTTCTGGGAGCTGAAGTCCAAAACACCCGGAGTGCCACAGGCTGAAGAGGCAAACTTTAGTGATGTTTCTTTTGTTTAGCAACCCTTTGAAGACATTTAGAAAAATGAATACATTTGATCTGCCATATAAATCGTAGCACCTATTTTACTGTATAAATTATTCATTGATGGTGTATTTGAATAATTTTGCTTTACAAAATCATTAACATTGTCTTCTAATGACTGTATTTTTCAGTAATATCAAAAGTGCTTGTATTTGTGGTACAATGGCAGTTCATATTAGGAAGATTCAAATCAATATTGTTGGTTGTCTTTTACCAGAAAAGAACATGTTGCGTAAAATCCCCCAAACAGGTAATCTTTTTATCTCTCACATTTAGAGCATGTTTATGCTCTGTCTATATGTGCCTACTTCTAAAAAGTATGTGCACTTTTTAGAATATGAATTCTAAAAATATTCTAGAGGTCCATAAATATGTGTACATGTGAACAGTTGTAGATGAAACACTACCAAAGGAGAAATCCAGCTGGATGATGATGGTTATGCATCCCTAACCAAACTTCTCAGGACTTTCTGGCCAATGTTTTTGCAAATTTCATTTCTGAAGTTTTTAAAGCAATACATACTTTGAAACATTCACCTGCATTGTTTCTACCCCTTGCAGTGAATGAGCCAAATCTAACTTATCAGTGCAGATCTTATTGTTGGTTAAAGTCATGAAAGTTCAGTCAGATCCTTGAGCATCTTGACTGGGTGTTGACGTCCATTACCTGTGTGCACATAGAGCTTTTGCCAATTCATCCTTTTGCATAGACTCAATCTACTTCACTGCGAATTGCCGAATGGTTCTATGTTTTTTGGTCTGTTCTAACCCTTTCTTCCATATGCCCAACATTATACAAATTTAATCACAAGACCTTTGGGGCCCAAAGATAAGTGAAAACATAAAATCTGCAATCTGTTTTTAAATTGCATAGAGAGCTTTCCAAACGCTTACAATGTGGTGCTGAACGAGTTCTTTGTTTGTGCAACAGAAGGACATCTAAACAGGTAAAGAGGAAACTTGAACTCCGTATGATCTAGCATTTATTAATTTCCCAGTTTGTATCCAGACCAATTGTAATAGACTGCAATATGTTTAATGTAGCTTCATTCTACTCACATTAGTACTAGGATTTTTATCCCTGTTGGAACTGTGTGCAGGGAGAAATGAGGGCTATTTCATACATTACAATTTTTCTACATGGAATCATCTCCCATTTTGGAAACAATTCCTTATGTGCATATAGTATTGTTTATTTGGTGGGCACAGAGTACACTCTCATAGAGAGTACACAGAGATCATTGCAATGGTTGAAATGACCCTTAATTCACACTGGAAATAAAGCAGCTTTGTTCTGAAGAGGAAGAAAAGCCCTACTTAAGCTGCCTACCATTGTTGGTCCTGATATATTCTGATCATCTTCCAAACATGTAGAAGACATGTCAAGGTGCATTTCGGTATCACAGTTTTTGACCGTATGGAACAAAATGGAGGCTTCTCCACTGGAATAAAATGGAGTCTCATTTCATCCCTTCTCATCTGGATTTCTATAAATAGGCAGTGCTATAGAGTTATAGGAACAATGCCCTTTGGCAGCAGCTGGCTTTGTGGCACCTTTTAAAGAAAATACCTCAGCATATCTTTAGTTTTGTTTGCAGAATGGAAAATCAGGAGAGAGGAACTTTATAAATAGTGGAGGTAATTCTAGTTGTAGAGTTTAGATAAACTGTTTGAAGCCCTAATTATATATATTTGCAATTCTGTGTTTAGGTTACAACTTTATAGGGTGGATTGTGGAATAAGAAGCAGAAAGAGTTGCCTATGCTATAGGGCAGGTATTGCTGATAACTTCATTTTTGCTTGTCTTACCAAAGGAAATAATCTGTTATGCCTGCATCTGGAATACTTGGATTGCCATTCATTGTCAGCATACTACACAGAGTGCAGGTTACACATTTGAGTTGCTATAATCTAGGTTCTTTTAGTGTGCATAAACTCTGCCTCCCTATGTGCTGTTGGCAAATAAGGGTCTTGGGGGAAAATGTAAATATTGAGTAATCCTTGTGTGGTTGGAGGTATTCATATAAGAAAATGAATTAGCAACCGATGTCATGCACTACGGCTGTTGTTGAGCCAAGGCATTTAATTTTGAAGCAGACTGATTATGGTTTGCATCTTCATTGAACTGGGAGAACAAAGTGAAATGGTTCATTTTATTCCTGCTTGTCTTGTTACTGAATGTACTGCTTAAAAAATAGGTGGAAAGTCTTTTTTAATATACTTCCTTTTTGTACTACCAATGCTTATACAGTCTAGACCAAAAATCGCATAAAAGAAACCAAAATGAATGCTAATCTGCTCCTAGCACCTGAATATAGTGTACCTGAACAGAGATGAAAATTCAATGAGACAGTCTTCAAGAGAAAGGAGGATATCTTATTGGGTGGTTTGTACTTTTAATTGTAGTGGGAGGTTAGGTCTCCCCCCCCCCCCCCTTTCAGCGCATGATTTGGATTTGCAACAGATTTCCTGTGAGAGTTTGTCTCTTTCCATCCTGACTGAGCATCCCTCCAGGGCTTGCCAAGGAATTTGGGTGTAGATGGATGTGCTGGTGGGGGGTTATATTTGGGGGAGTGGGTGGGGATCAGAGCTTCAACTGGAGGGAGAATTTCCAATGGCTTTGATGGGAACCAAAGGCACTGATAAGTCTTTGTCAACTCTGCTATTTTCAGAGTTTTTTAAGAGGAAAAGCTGGATGAACATAGAGCTTTAGATTGGTGGCTCTTTAGTCTGAGGATCTTTTCTCATGATGGTTTTCCTGCCTTCTTATGCACAGGGCTGATTTGTATACTTTTTTAAACGGAGGACATTTTTGTGATGCAAGTACTGTTCAATACACCACTTAAGGTCACAGGTTGGAAGTGCGAAAAATCAACTATTCTTAAATATAAAACAGAATGTCCTCTCTTTTAAATCGACTCAAATGTCCTGTGGGAAACCTTTCTTTACTCCCCAGAATAGCATTGAGCATTGTCACATAACATGTCATTGGCTTGATGAATTCCATCAGTTAAGCATAACATGCTCATAGATGGAAAAGGGAGAGGGTCTATATATATATATATATATATATATATATATATATATATATATATATATATATAAATTGTCCAGCTACTCTTCTGGAAATCAGCTGGGTTGCAGAACTTCACTGAAAGCTTTACTAATAGACTTGTTGTTCTGACATTATGTAAAGTGGTATTAATATTGTGTGTCTTTTCTAAGAGCTAGATAGATTTATAGATAAGTGATAGGGAAATGGAAAAATGACTTCTCAAAGATAAGAGCACTTGGAACAAAAGATGTGGAAAACAAGGTGTGCTTTTTAAAGAGAACAAATTTGAGGAAGGAAATGAAACAACTACTTGGTAGATGGGATCTTGAAAGAAAGTGCTACATTATAAGGTGAGCTAGAATGTTTCCCCTCTTCTGCCTTATCTCTCCTCTTCCCTCAGGCCAAAATATTAATCTAACAGTCTGTTATGCCTCTTCCTCTCAATGTTTATACATCCTGATTTGCCTCCATGCCTTCTTTTTCCTTACCAACATTTTACCAGCCTTTTGCTGTATAAAATCTACCAAAACAAGAGCCTTTCTTAACACTTCCTAGCAGAAATACATACAATCCACAGAAGGCTTTAGGTGCAGATGATGAAGAGTGCTGGGGACAGGTACTATGGAAAACCTAGTAAAAATATGGAAAACCAGTTTCATCAAAGATTTTTATTAAGTAAACAAAACTTGTTGGTGGCCTTGGAAAAAGGTTTTTGGTGGCAAAAATCTTAAAATTGAAAGAAAGTGTTGGCATATCTTCTTCTATGTATAGTTTTTTTTCCTGTGGTTTCTGTATATGAATTGAATATCAAATTCTGTTCACAGTATTTAATCTGACCATAGATCAGTTCTGGTTATTCAAAGTTCCTTGGAGGAAGATTTGGGCCTTTTTCTAAAAATCCTGGCGGTAAGAGGTCAGGGGCAGAATACAGTTTAGACCATCGTAGAACTATTCTGCTCTCCTGTTTCCACCATATTGCTGTTCCATTTCCTTCTTCTGCGATAGTAGCTAAAGCTAGGTGTGAGTAGTTGTTTATCCACCACAGGTACGGGAGCTGTCGTATACCTCATTTCTAACTCGTAACTGAGTAACTTGCTTTAACTTTCTCCAAACCCTACAGAGTTGCCAAGTCTGCCCTCCCTCCCTTGATTAACGTTGAACTCTGGCCTATAGCATCCCGTGACCGGCAACCTGGGGAGATACCCCTCCAAGCCTCTGAATGTCGCTGCTTTAAAGCTACTGCAAACTGAGGGCAAATTGCAATCTTTTTATTTCTTTTGGTTACTAGGGGTCCTCTCGTAGTCTGTGAATATCCACCCCCATCCCTTATCTGTGCATGAAACTTATATGCTGCCTTCTCCCTCCCCCTGGTGAGACGTCAGGGCTATAATGTATTCAAGGGCCAAGGCAGGACCGTGAGGGCTCCGCTCAGCCAAGTGCTCTATGCCTATTGCTCACTACATTTTTTTGTCTCACTCTTCTTGTATTTGACTTCTTCCCTTTATTATTTGACAATCTTAATCCTCATCTTCATCCTCCTCCTCCTTTTCTGCACTCTAGGCAAACCAGAAGCTGCATCCCCATTCCTTCAACCATTTTTTTTACTTTGAATGTAGTTTCCCACCCTTTCGGAAAGAGAAGCTTTGCCAGGTCACGATGCGCTGCTATATGCCGAGGGGGGGCGGTTTCTTTGTTTTGTTTTGTTCTTTTCAAAGTTTCCAGCCAAAACCAAAGATTTCCTAATGATTGTATAAACTCAAAACAAACAAACAAACCAAAGACAAAGGGGTGTCTTCAGCACCAATCATATCTGGAAAACTAGCCCTCGTGGTTGTTGAAAGGGGTAAATCTCATTCTGGTTGCTACCTCCCAGTCCTGGATGGCTTGGTCCACAACTTGTAGATTCAGATTCAGCAAGGTCACATTCATCCCATGCTGTGCTAACTGTTTGGGGACCACCAAGATCTGTTTGGGTTCCTCAGATCCTAAGGGCAAACAGCCATGGGGAGGAGCAACGTGGTGGGATACCTACCTTCCACAGGTTGATTGTGACGCTGAAGACTTTGGTGCATGATTGGCTGCTCTGATGGGTGCTTTTTAACCTTTTGGGAGCTGGGTGATATTGATTAATACATGCTGAGGTGCACTTCTGAGCTCCCCCCCCCCCCCCCCTGCTTGGAAGAGGCTGTCCTGTTGTGGAAAATCTCTAAAAACAAAACCATATTGTTTCTCCTCTTCTTTTTTGTTCATTAATTATTTTTGCAGCACCACTGTGCAACTATGCATTGTATTTCTCAACCTTTTGTGCTAGGTAGATGTCTATGACTTTTTAAACTTTGGGGGAGGGGGGTTGCCAATGAAGGAACTTTTTACATATAGCTTTTGAATCTCAGTTGATTAGGGGGGTGTTTGGTTCTAGGGTCATACAAGCTCTATCCCAAAGCAAAATCCAAATGTTAATAATATTAGCCTGATGCAGATACCAAAGATAATTTCTTTCCTGCAGAACCTTAGACTTGTGTATTAAGTACAATTACCCAGCACTTGCATTAGTCTAACCTCAGTAATTCCAAAGCTTAGATGTATATTTTGGTATATTTCTGGGATATTAAAAATGTTGTTTAAATTCTTGTTTGTTTCAGTGTAATGCTCTTAAAGTCATAGCATGGAGATAACTGAATTGTCTTATTCTTAGTAGTTTGAAATAATAGTATTTTTGTATGTTTTGGGTGTGTCTATGTATGTATTAACACAACAGTTTTCACTGCCTAGGTGTTCATAATTGAGGAAAAATGTACATAATCTGTAATTTCCACCAGATTGTCAATTTAGATTTCATTTTCTCTGATTGCCATTCCCAATGGGGAAAACTTTATCCCTTTTTTAAAGAGGCAGCATGCTTAGAAAGTGGAAATTATACTCTTGCCCTCTCATTTCCAAAGGCGAAGCAAGAAGCAGAGCAAATTTGCTAAATAAGAAAAATATGGTCTTAAACTTTTAATTTGTGCTCTTTGTTTTTTAAAAAGAGGCATCTTGCCACCAAACTGTGATTTTGAAAATCACATTCCTTTGTCCTTGGGAAAAAAAATCCTGCCTGAATGTTGATTGTCGGACTTCTCGTTGATCATCAAGTTAGTTTCCTTCTTGCTTAGATCCTTTAAAGTAATCATTTGTACAGCTTAACTCACCATTACATTTTGTAATTGTGGTACATATATTCAGATAAGATGCATTCTTACCCAAGTTTGAATTGGAGAACATCCTATTTTGAAAACTGATGCATCTCTAAAAAGATCAAAAGGATGCTGTCTCTTTAAAAGATAACTTTCTATTTTTCCCTTCCAGTGGCTGCCTGCAGGTGGCTGTGGGCATTGAGAGACTGTGTAGATTACAGTGAATCAGGATGAAAATGGTAGAGTTTGTGTAGATGCATTTGTCTGCTGTAATTTTTATATATATAAAACTTACTGTAACTGTACAGTTCATTTCTGTTGTAAACATCATTAAACCATTTTTCCAAGTGTTTTAACATGCATGTGCTTCTTGATGATTTTTAAACACATACTAGTAGTCTTTGCTAAAAGAAAACAGCAGTCCTTGTGTTTCTACTTCCCAAAACCTGATAATCGGGGGGTGAAAGCTATTCATTTTTTTCCTACCAATTTCAAGTTATACAACATTCCAGATTAGGAATCTTACATAATTGAACAGCAAAAACAAACAGGCAGGTAAGCTTCTTTTGTACTAAAGTATTGTTGAAGGCTTTCATGGCCAGAATCACTGGGTTGTTGTAGGTTTTTCGGGCTGTATGGCCATGTTCGAGAAGCATTCTCTCCTGATGTTTCGCCTGCATCTGTGAATGGCGTCCTCAGAGGTTGTGAGGTCTTTTGTATTGTTGTTTTGTATTGTTATGCTGAACACCTCTTAATTTCAGAAAACAAAGTTTTCACATGAATATTTTCTTTTTTAGAAACAGCCTTCCCCAAAGCTGCCCCCTTATGGTAGCTAGATGTTCTGGACCCACACGTCTCAATGGTGCCAAGTTGGGAAGTGGCATATAGTGAATATACAGAAATTCTGTTTGTTTTATAACTGCAAAATATAAAACTGCCAAAACTAACAAAATGAAGTTCTACAGATACAAACGCAAGATACTCCACTTAGGCAGAAAAATGAAATGCAAAGATACAGAATGAGGGACACTTGGCTCGACAGCAGTACGTGTGAAAAAGATCTTGGAGACCTCATGGACAGGAAGGTGAACATGAGCCAACAATACTATGCGGCAGCTAAAAAAGCCAATGGGATTTTGGCCTACCTAAATTAGGAGTATAGTGTCTAGATCCAGGGAAGTCGTGCTACCCCTCTATTCTGCCATGATCAGACCACATCTGGAATATTGTGTCCACTTCTGGACACTGCAATTGAAGAGAGATGTTGACAAGCTGGAATGTGTCCAGAGGAGAGTGACTAAAATGATCAAGGGTCTGGAGAACAAGCCCTTTGAGGAGCGACAGAGCTGGTCATGTTTAGCCTGCAGAAGAGAAGGCTGAGAGGAGATATGATAGCCATGTATAAATATGTAAGGGAGGAGGGAGCAGGTTTGTTTTTGCTGCCCTGGAGACTAGGACGTGGAATAATAGCTTCAAACTACAGGAAATAACTTCCTGAGAGCTGTTCAGCAGTGCAACTCTGCCCTGGGGCGTGGTGGAGGCTCCTTTGGAGGCTTTTAAACAGAGGCTGGATGGCCATTTGTTGAGCGTGTTTTGAATGCAGTTTTCCTGCTTTTTGGCAGGGAGTTGGACTAGATGGATCATGAGGTTTTTTCCAACTCTATGATTCTGTGTGTTTATACATGCTTGCACACATTAGAATAGTGTTTCTAGCTTATATGTTTGGACCAGAATTCTCTTATTTTTGTCTTTATCATAGTATCTCGACATCACACACAAAGTGTTCTCTGTTCCTTCTCAATTTCAGTTTGACCATCACAAGAGCATTACAAAAGGATTCTTACTGCTTGGTTTGATAGATTCCTAAGATAACTTTATTAGACTTGGCCTCTCATTTCTCCTCTTATCTGCTGCCTACTTAGCATTATTTCCTTTGTGCCTTGGTTTGTGAGACTTGCACAGAGACATTCTTTCCAAACTAGTTGTTGATGAAAATTGTACATGCACATACGCACAGAGATTCACTTGCTGCTTCTTATGGAGGCTTATTTGATCTCTTGCCATTGTGAGAATATCACCAAGCAGCTCTGGAAGACTTGGTCTTTAACACTTTAAGAGCCCTTTTGTGGAAGGAAGCATTACAAGCTAACACTTCCATTTCTGTATTAAGCCCATGCTCCAGCCATTATCAAGTCCCTGTTCAGTCCTGAACCTGACATAACTGTTCTGGGACTAGAGACGCTTCTGCCCACATCTTCCAAAATGAGCTGTTTAGTTCTAGCTTAAGGATTATCCAAAGGCAGATAATGGTGAAACAGCAACACTACTCTCTTAATAACCTCGAAGTCTTGCCTCCTTGTAGATCTATTCCTCTGGCATTAGGAAGGTTAATAGTGCTGGCCACTTATAAGGAGAAAAATTTTAAGCAGTTGAAGTCGCATCAACCTTTGGATTCAACCTGCTTCTTTATCCTGATGAGACCACTCTCCTAATAGTATTCTTCATACGAATGTCACCTTTTTTTATCTCAGCCAGCTCTAGTGCCACTTTTGGCATTGCCTTAAATAAGGTAGGCTAGTTGTTGAACAGCAGTCAGATGATATGCAGCACATTGAGTTGGCGCACTGAGCTACACATCATCCACAACTTCTTTCTTTAGCTTGTAGCTAAAGTACGGATGTCTAATCTGTGATCGTCCTATGTCTGAGATGTTTTAGGCATAACCATGGCTTGTCAACAGATGCTTGTAAACATGGCTCCACATCTGGACAACCATATGTTGGGATTGGTATTGATAGCAATGCTCTCCCTCTTGACAGGGCTGAGCATCCCTAAGGATGTTTGATTAGCAGCTCTGGAAGTATCAGATGTTGGGAGATGTCCTAGTTATGGCTACCATAGTCACATGATCAGGACAAGAGCACCTGTGTGCACTATTTCTACAGTCTCAAAAGTCAGTAGATTATTCTCCTAGGCTTTTAGCGCTGTTCTTAAATAAGTCTTATTACCAAGTGTTCCATTTGCCACTGCACCATTTCAACATATTTCTGCATTAGTGGCCCCTCTGTCAGTCCTAAATATTTTTGAAGTCAGGCGTTCCTTGCTGCTTATGTCATTGCACCACCAATCTTCAGTGTAGCAGTGTCTTGCACTGCCTACTAAATGAAAATGAGAGCAACTTCTTGATACAAACATAACCTCAGACCATTTCCTCTGTGTTGAATGTCACCTTGTGGATGATTATCTTACTGTTATTTACCCATGCCTATAATTAATTCCACCTCTTTCTCTTACTGTCTGGTTCGGTGATGCCACACTTGCTTCATCTAAGGAGTCTTGTCCCCACTCCAGTTCTTGGAAACCTCCAACGCATCAATAGAATCAGATCCAGAAAACTATTCATCTGATTACTGTTTTGAATCCTTGGTGGTAGCTTCTATTTTACATTCCAATGTGAAATACATCTGAGAAGACAGATTATTGTTGTTGTTCATTCGTTCAGTCGTCTCCGACTCTTCGTGACCTCATGGACCAGCCCACGCCAGAGCTCCCTGTCGGCCGTTACCACCCCCAGCTCCCTCAAGGTCAGTCCAGTCACTTCAAGGATGCCATCCATCCATCTTGCCCTTGGTCGGCCCCTCTTCCTTTTGCCTTCCACTTTCCCCAGCATAATTGTCTTCTCTAGGCTTTCCTGTCTCCTCATGATGTGGCCAAAGTACTTCAACTTTGTCTCTAGTATCTTTCCCTCCAGTGAGCAGATTATTATTTCCACAGTATTCAACCCTAACTCAAACCGGTGGTTTGTGTAGCTGAATTATTACAAACTGAACACTAAACATCCACAACCACAAATGGATGGTGTAGTATTTCAAATAGTGCACTTGGTTGGATGCTGCTAGTCCTGTGGTTATCCTTATATTGTATGCCATATGGCAAGTGCCTTTGCAGCCATCCACCATTGCCTAGCATGTCCATTTAGATGTACATTCAATGCACTCTTTCAACAAGTTGTCTTCCTTCTCTTGAAATGATATCCTTACCACCTTGCTTGCTTCTCAACTGTGTGGGTCATGCGCAGAGACTATGATGGATAGGTTTCTTACCTATAATTGATTCATCAAGCTGTAATCTGCACTCATGTAAACCATTTACCTCCTTATGTGTAGCCACTCATTTTTTGATGAGCTTTTGGTCTTTTTCTTGCTGCCACTACAACATGATCTTCATTTGTGGGAGCAAGAAAGTGGGACTCCCACCAATATTTTCAGCTGTAGAACATTCTAAAACACCCGCCCTGTGCAGATCAAAAGTCATGTAATTACACCAATTTCTTCTTCAAGAACCAGTTACAGGTAAGTAGTACGTTCCGCTGCTGTCTTACTAATCTGTTGTCTTACTGTGTCTTTAGTCTTAATATTTTGTGCTGTTTTATAAATCTCTTCATACCCCACAGCACTAAGCCCCATGTTTAGATAGATTCTACAAGTCTAATTACAAGAGAGCCTCATCTTATTTACCCAGAGGCGTTGACTGTTTCAGTCAAACCAAATTTCTTAAGCTTTTGATTGCCATTAGTCAGGTTGCCATTAGTCAGAAATTACTTAAAGACACAATACAACAATAAGGAAGTGCAGCTAGCTCCCTCCGACTATCAGGTTATGGATGAGACCCTCTCTGTCCCAGAGTTTCCATGCAACAAGCAGATGTTTTTGCTCATTGCAACACAGCTCAAGTGCAAGAGGTGGGTACCTTTGTTATTCTGAAGCACCCATTTACCTACTCCACAAACCTCCACTATACAGAATGGCTCCCATGAGTTTAAAGAGAGTTCTGGGATATGCTTATGATTGCAGCAGTATGGCCACAATCATGAATATGTAGCTTAGTTGAATACAGAGCATATCCCTATTCTTTCTGTTATATTTCTGCTTGTCATGCCCAGGAACACATAATGGATACTTGATTAACAGAGGTATACCTGTAATATAGTAACTCTGTTTGGGAACAGATATAAACAATGCAGCAACAATTCACTAGAGCGCACTTTGCACATTTATTGGCTGCCTGTAATTATAAATGAACAACTAATTGTGTTATATTAGGGGATCGGGAGTTTGTTTATCTATATTACACTGAGTTGTTTAACAAGTGATTTACATTTCTTTAGTAGTCTACATTTTTGTTTTTCAGAAAATACAGTATTCCACTGCTATAGATGCAAGTTCAATCAGCATTACCAAATAACTTGTTTCGTGAATAATGTTCAGAATAAAACAACATGGGTTCAATGTTCTGAATCAGAATCATAGAGTTGGAAGAGACCTCGTGGGCCATCCAGTCCAACCCCTGCCAAGAAGCAGGAAAGTCACATTCATAGCACCCCTGGCAGATGGCCATCCAGCCTCTGTTTAAAAGCCTCCGCCGCATGACATTATTGGCTCACTAAGTCACTAAGGAAAATGCTGTGTACCCTTGTCCTGTGTTACATTTTGAGGTTTTGTTTTAGAAGATTTAAATGCAATTGCTAGTCCAAACTGGAGTAGACCAATTGAATCAACATAAATGTTGATTTATTCAGCAATGATTTTTACTATAGTTGGGACTAGCCATTGGATTTAACATTGTTCTATGAAACCTCTTTCAGTTTATAGCTTTTCAGTATGAATTAGGAAAGCAATGCAATTTTATCCACAATATCAGCAAGGAGAGAGAGAGAGAGAAAAAAGCAAGAACAATTAATATAACTTTTATTAAAAATACACATAGTATTGAAGTTTCAATTATTTCAATAAAAACAAAAATACATTTTTAACTAAAATCTTTGTTACTCCAGGTTTCGATATACAAAAGTGTACTTCTGAAAGACTGGACTGAATGTAAGCATGACGACAGAAAAAAACCAGTTTCTTTCTATCTTGCTACTTCTAGCCATAGCTGGTTTAGTACATATACAGCACCAACTTCGCCCTGCAAGATGCTGATCCAACAACAAACAGAAACAGGAAACACCATGATGATCAAGAGAGGTCTTCATAAAGGAGTTTTAAGGTTAGATTTTGCTTTCTGTGATAACGAGCTCACCTCTCTGGGTGCATCTACACTGTAGAATTAATTCAGTTGGACACCACTTTGACTTCTGTGGTTATGGAATCCTGGGATCTGTAGTTGGGTGAGGCACCACCAGTCTTTGGCAGAGAAGGCTAAAGCGCTTGTAAGGCTAAGGCCCTTAGAAAATCCATGAATTCATAGCACTTTTTTTGTGTCAGGAACGACTTGAGAAACAGCAAGTCGCTTCTGGTGTGAGTGAATTGGCCATCTGCAAGGACGTTGCTCAGGGGACGCCTGGATGTTTTACCATCCTGTGGGAAGCTTATCTCATGTCCCCACATGAGAAGCTGGAGCTGACAGATTGGAGCTCACCCTGCTCCCTAGATTAAAACCACTGAACTTTCAGTCAGCAGTCCTGCCAGCACAAGGGTTTAACCTATTGTGCCACCAAGGGCTCTTATCCATAGCACTGAGCCATGTTCATGAAAGTGGTGACAAACTATATTCCTCCTACAATGTAGACACATTCTCTGTCTTTGTTGATGGCGCAACATGAGTGTCAGAATCTTTTTGAATCAATTTGCCAGACACATACAAGCAGAAGGACGGATACATACTCTGCATTCAAGATACAGCCATTCATATGAAAAGGCAATAGATTACCCCCCACCCCAAAGAATATATTTATAGAATATATATTTCTCACAATAGGATTCTGAACTAAGCATAATAAGGTTGACATTGACTGGTTTTGATGACATAGCCTTCCCAGTCTCTTACACTACAGTCCCAAATATGTTTACTAGCATAAGCTCAATTGGATACATAAAACAATTCTGTATAAATATGATTAGGATGACGTGGTTGGCATGAAATACTTTCTAATCACCACATTCACCCTGAAAATTTCGTTTGTTCAATGCTACTCAAGATTCTGTCTTAATCAGGATTTGAAGCTAATTACCGTAATGAACTCTGGTTCCAGTGCAACCTGAGATGGCCTATGGGCCAAAATATATCTGAAGGGCACCTTGCAGACACATTTCTGGCTTCTCTGTAGAATCTGGTGAAGGGCAATAGTCATGCCTTGCTGTAATACACCTAGTCCCAAATCCATCGCTGCTGCTTACAAATAAAAACAGTGTACAAGACGATGGCAAATCTACAGCAAAAAGAAACAGTGCTCCAAATCCCTGATGGTAAAGAATTAATCACTTGTTGCATGAAGAATTATACTTTTGGTTCTGTGTATGCATGTTTAGCTTCAAATAACCCTTCCCACATAAGGGCAATTATAGCTTCTGCTCTTAAAACTGAGCTGGAGTGTGCATATATAATGCGTAGATATATACATTTTTACAATCTTAAGTTGAAAGTTGGTTGGGAAAAGGAGCTGTCATTTTTGTGCTTCCTGCACAGGTGAACCGTCATCTTGAGTGGCGATCAGGACTCCGACTGGAAATAGTTCCTCTTGTCTTTTATCATTTAACTGCAGCTAATAAGGAGTCTGCATTTGTTGCATTTGAAGGACATCATAGGTGTCCTTTGTTGCTGCGCTGAGACCCTGATTAAAAAGAAGAAAAAAGAAGACCCTGATGTGACTAGAAAATGACTATATAAATTATTTCATCCTTTTGTCTAGGAGCTGTTTGGGGCTGAGCCCTTAATTAGATGCACAACGTCCAATACACTGCTTATACCCAGGATATATATGATGTAATACTGATATTTCTAACAACGTATAAATCCCATTTAGAGAAACAGGAAAAATATTATTGCTACTTGCCTACTGTTTGTGTTCACTGGGTCAGGAATGGAAGTAGAGCTACCTAAAGGACCAGGATTTAGCACAGCTGGTTAATCACCAGCAGCAATACATCTTACCAATCAAAAGATTGGCAGTTTGAAGACTGCATCAGGGTGAGCATCCGACCTTCAGCCCAGCTTACTGCCCACCAAAGCAGTTCAACAATAACTGTCAGCTGTGAGTAGAGAAATCAGGCACTGCTGAAACAGGGAAGTATTTTACGGAACCATAAAAATGCCAGAAAAATGCTGGTGATCAAAGAAGGAGGAAGTCTGTGATCAAGACTCTGTCATAGAGGGTGGAGCAATAGCACCCCCCTGTGGCCAGAATCAAGCACAACCTGCAGGATGCTGGAGTTGGAGAAAAAATATGCCGATATAATACCTCTCTGTTGTCTGTCCTGTCTGTTTAACAGCATTGAATGTTTGCTGTGTATATGTTATGTGATCCGCCCTGAATCCCCTTCAGGGTGAGAAGGGCAGAATATAAATGCTGTAAATAAAATAAATAATACAGCTACCTGAGGGCAAGTTATTCCCTCCTCTGTTGACAGTGCTGTATGCGGTGGTTGGCCAAAATAAGGTACATTTTGCACTCTGTTTTCAGTCTGAAGACTTGAACAGAAAACTTCATCTGTATTGAAACTTGATTATCTATCACTCTGATGTGGATCAACAATACCTCCAGTCTAGATGTGTGATAGAACTGGTTTACAGCTCTGTCTAGAGCAGTGGTTCTCAATCTGTGGGTCCCCAGGTGTTTTGGTCTACAACTTCCAGAAATCCCAGCCAGTTTACCAGCTGTTGGGATTTCTGGGAGTTGAAGGCCAAAACATCTGGGGACCCACAGGTTGAGAACAATTGGACTAGAACCAACTCCTCTTAGATAGACCAGAATGAAAAAAGAGGCACTGATATAGCTTTCTTCCAAGTGTAGACAAGTACACAGCACAATCAGTGTGTATCCATAGACAAGTAGCTCTTCCTATATCCAGAGTTGGATCCAAGGTTCAATGCAGTTGTAGCAGGCCCCTCATCTTTGTTCTGATCCTTTTCATGGGATTAGTGTCAGGGATTTTACATGGAGACAGGAAATTGCTGTCTGAACCTTACCTGATAAACTGCATCATTGCCTTTGCCACGACGCCTCTGAAAAAAAGAAAAGTCAGGGATTAATAGACAGACAAACTCTGTCTCAAGAGACTGTTGCTTCAGTGCTGATAGCCACCCACCCATGGCTCATTCTGCTAAAGCGTGCTTTCACCCAATTGTCTCCGTGCTGTCTTATAAGTAGTTGTAGCACAACCTGACATGACTGCTGAAGGATCAGAAAATAGAAATAAGAAAGCACAAGAGTGCCAGAGAAGCAGCGACAATGAAAATGTTCTGCTTTTGTGTGGCTTGATAGTATCATTTTATGTTGGAGCCTTGAAAAGTAATTTTTTTTGGATTACAGTACCCAGAATCTCAGAATCCTGGGATTGAAGCTCCACATATTTGAATGGAAATTATTGCAAAAATCACTGACCAAGGGTTGCCAAGGCCTTATGTGTCTCCAGAATAGCAAGAAATATTACTTACCTCTCCTTTCTTCCCAATTTCACTGTAGGCTTCACCCATCTTATCCCTCTGTAGAGACTGGCCATAGGGAGGAAATCAGAAAACAGTGTCAGCACATGAAAAAAAAAACATAACATATCCTGTTTTCCTTTATGATCTACTTAAGTTGATGTCCAACGTCTTTCTAGCTCCTCTTAGCCCACATTGCAAGAATGATCCACTTGAGAGATACAGGAGTGAACATGAAGCTTTTACTTCAAGTTCCTTCTAGTTCACTTCTTGCTCCAAAAAAGCCCTTTCCTATGTCTAAAAAATTTATTAGGGGCAAAATAAAGTAAAATTGCTTCCACACACCCCACAGGCAAAAAAAATCAACATTTTTTTAAACACCAGGGCCACTCCTTCCCCAACTGTAAGGTCGATGGAAGGAAAACGTAAGGATATTGAAGCTGACACTCGAAAAATTTCATTTGCACGTGCCTGAATCAAGCAAGGAATACGTTTTGTGCCAACTGTTTGCTCCTGCTGCAGAGAACACAAAACTGGTTGTTTTGAACTATTGAGGATGTAGAAAAAATGGCATATAACTCCACTTGAAGTGGTTGCATGCAGGTGCGATAAACGTTTTTGTTAAAGAAGCAGATGGGTGGTGAGGCAAAAGGCAAAGGAGCAATCCCTCTTTGTAACCTAGAACAGGTTAATTTGCCTCATTGTGAAAATCAGCTAAAACAATGAATGGCAGAGGACTATGGGGTGCCTGTGGACATAAGAGGGCAAAATACAAAAGGTTTCAATTCCCGTGGATATCCATTGCTGTGTACGTTAAATAAGAACACACACTCAGCGTCACCAAAAACAACAACAATGCAAAATACTTTTCTGAAACAAGCAATTCTTGGCTTCACTTACACTGTAAACTCTGTCCTCGGATTTATTTCTTCTGTGCTGAAAAGGGAAAGGGAAAAATATTCTCTCAAGTACTTTTGGGAACATATTGAAAATACATTTTATTATTTTATCTATTATTATTATTTACTTCATGTATACCTCGCCTTTCTCAAGACGGCTTATAAACTCTTGCAAAAATTTGATTCCGCATCATAGATATAACAATAAACATACCCTATCAAATTATAAAACCATTAAACATATGAGCAAATAAAACACATAATAAATAAATAAACAGATTAAAACACATTAAAACCTAAAGTGTTGAGTTTTGATTTTATACTTATTAGTTAGTCTGCAGTCATTATACAAACTGTCGAGGTTGATGAAACATGTGGTGCATTCTGGGAAGTTTTACAAAGATTCAAGTCTCAAGGTTACCACATGAGAAACTATTCAGACTTAATAGTACTTAGATCAGTGGTTCCCAACGTTTTTTTGACCAGGGACCACTTTGACCAAGGACTACTCCAGCATTACTACCAAAAGGGTTACGAACCAGTTTTTGGTCAACTTTAGATTCGGTTTGGTTATTTGGGGTGCTGATTTGGAAAATTGCATTGGATAGACCACATCAGCTCTACTTTCTGATACAGAACATATGCCATCCAGTAGTCACCATCTGCTCACCCACAGAAAGACATATTTATTAATCTAGAGGTGATGTGGTCTATCCAATGCAATTTTATGAACCAGCAACCCAAATAACCCCAGGAACAGGCCTAGAAATGAAGACACCAAGGTGCCCCGCTTCCAGGCGCTACATGGAACGGCTCCGCTCAAGGGGAGGGAGGAGGACGAGAAGCAACAGTCAGGAGGCTTGTTGTCGTGCCTTTCATGGATAGTCCCCTCCCAACATCCCCGTTGCCTCGACACTATAAGAGGGTTTCACAAGACTAGTTGCTCTCATTGCAACAGTGTAGTAACGGTGAGGCCGTGGACCATATTTTAGTTCTTGGGGCCACTGGTGGTCCATGGACCACAGGTTGGGAACCACTGGACTAGACCAATAACATTTGTCAAAGCACAAGCAACTGTGTCAAAATGGCTGCCTGAACCACAATGACCTATTAAGGCACAAATATGCTGCAAAATGAGAAAGGACTGGATTTAACAAAAGGCAAGAGGAGTTGATAAGACATACCTGTTTTTTCCTTCCCATTTCAACGTCATTGTTTGTCTTTTTAACTCCCAGTGAATCATATTCATCTCTGCGTCCAGAAGACAATTTCTGATTTAAAGAAAAATGAAGGAAATAGGAATAGAATGGTATATGTTGCAGTACTTTTAAGACTTCAGCACAAGAAATTTGACAAACCACATTCTGGTATTCTAAAACTATCCTGTGAAAAGCAGGGTGCAGTCTGAAGAAGGACTCTCTTCTTCCACTCTTCTCTTTTTCACATCTGCAGCAAGAGCCTGGCATGTGGTCATCTTGTGAGTGTGTGTGAGTGTTTTCTGTGTGGCTAACACTGACAGGGGGAACGAAACCACAGCAACACCATAATGAAAATTGTTCAACAGACCACATTCTTCATCTTTCTTTAAGCGTTAGAGCAGCTGGCTCTTACTAAGAAAGGAAATAGAGCCAACCACAGCTGCACTGTGTGAGCTGCATGTAAAGTTACTCCTTCCTTCCAGCAAGACTCAACTCACACCTCTAATTCTAAGAGGGGAAATGGGGTGGACCCTGGTGAGTTGGGTTCTTTTTCTATAGAGGATAGTGCTGAAGGCAAATCCTGTGTTTCTCTCTCACTCATCCACTCTTCTAAGCCTAGAATGACACTAAGGCTACAAAACAAGCAGAAAAGAAATGCCTGACATTTAAGCAATCCCACAAAACAACTGTTTTGAAGAATGATGCAAGGAGATAAACAGTGGTTGCTAGCCAAGATGACCATATAGAACCACAAGAGTTGGAAGGGACCACAAGGGACATCTAATCCAAATCTTTGCCAAACAGGACTATATCACATATAGTATGAAAAACACTATGTCTTACTGGACAATACAAGATGGAGGGTGCTTGTGCTGCCAGTGATCCTCCCATAGGAAAGCAAATGGCCACTTTATGATCAGATTGCTGGATTAGACTGAGCTTAATTCAGTGCCTCCCTTCTTATGTTCTTGAGTTCTAATATGCTAGTATGGCAAAGGTTCCTGAGCCATGGAATGAAGCAAGTATTATATAATTTCATAAGAAAGATAAGCCCCGTGACCCACTATTAACACCTCCAATGGCAGAAATACTTCTGTTTGCTAAGTTCAGACAATGGCAGCAGGAACAGGTAATAGCCCAATTTGGATAAATTGGGAAATCTGCTGTCCAAATCCCCACATTTAAGTAATCTTCACCAACAGACATAGTTAAGAAATATAAGAAATTCGCCACTTACATTATATATGGTATCTGTGTTTTGAGATGTGCGTTCAGAATGGCCTCTGCTTAACTGGAAAACACAAACAAAGATTGTCATGTAAGTGTGCAAGTGGGAGAGCTTGCATTTAGATGTATACAATGGTGCATTGTGTGGAACAAGTTCTCTTCCCTCTTTCATAATGGTAGAATCCAAAGGTCATCCAATGGGGACAGATAGTAGAATCATAGAATCATAGGATTGGAAGAGACCTTGTGGCCCATCCAGTTCAACCACCTGCCAAGAAGCAGGAAAATCACATTCAAAGTACCCCTTTATGTGTAAAGTAGCTCTTTATATGGCCTATAGCTCCACTGCCACAAGATGAAGCAATGAATCCTGACCTGAATGTTTTCTAAAATAGACTGAAGAATGGGATTGACAGTTGCTGCTAGTTGTGATACAGATATGTTATTTCTAGTACCACAAGGAGTTTGCAGTGGAGTGCTACCTCACATGTGCAACTAGCTGACCACAACTGAAGATGAAGGAAAGATAGCTGAATATTATTTAAGGAAGGAACTGAAAGCATATTTTTTGTCATTGTTCCACAGTTCTAGTTAGTTCGTATAACAAGTGACCCATAATTCTGAAAACATCAAAGACACAAAATTTGGAAGTATTATCTTTTGAGAAGGTGAATATTGTTGTGTGTCTTCAGATTGTTTATGAGTTATAGTGGCCCTAAGACAACCTATCATAAGGTTTGGCTTGT
Organism: Anolis sagrei; assembly: GCF_037176765.1. NCBI lineage: Eukaryota > Metazoa > Chordata > Lepidosauria > Squamata > Anolidae > Anolis > Anolis sagrei. The sequence goes on along the minus strand of NC_090023.1, from coordinate 51,808,501 downwards.
CATCCCCTTCCTCTTAGCATGCAACCTGCTCAAGATCTCTCAACGGGTTTCCACAGTAAAGTGGGGATTCAAATCTTGCTCTTCCACAGTGATGTCCTAAAACTCAGACGACTATGCCACACTGGCTCTAAAACCTCCCTGCAGAAGATTCTGGGAATTCAAAATCCCAAAACAACTTTTCCATGCTCTACCATGACTCACCTTTGTTTTTACAAAACAGGCTGTGATGACAATAGCATAAATTAAGAGGATCCCGTCCAGAATGTAACATAATCTTGGATCTGCCAGTCCTAGTGCACCAGCATCTGCATAAAAACATAATGTGTTAATCATATAGTGCACTGTCTTGTATCAAGTCAGATCATTGCTCTATCTAGAGTTGTGGTTCTCAACTTGTGAGTCCCCGGGTATTTTGGCCTACAACTTCCAGAAATCTCAGCCAGTGTACCAGCTGTTAGGATTTCTGGAACTTGAAGACCAAAAACATCTGGGGAGCCACAATATCAATATATATACAGAGAGAGAGCAATATCAGCCTACAACCAGCCATCCCTGGTCAAGTGTTGTCCAGGCCTATTAGGATATTGTAACTCCTGTTTTCCCCAGACAGCATGGTCATTGGGTGATGATCCTTTAGTGCATTGACACTTGGTCATTCAGTGTGGAATTGCAGTAGTAATGTGCTGTCTTGATTGATGCAAAGTATTAATCAGTTAACTTGAAAGGGAAATCAAAGGGGGAAAATCAGAGAAATACAATGATAAATCCTTTCCAAAGATTTGAAGATGATGGATTTGTACGTCTATATTTCAGATAAGAATCCAGAGGTTCAAATGCCATCATTAAGCAGGAGGGGGAAAACCGTTTTAGAGAAGTTTGAAAAAGAAGATTCAACATCCAGGGGCCAAACTGAAAAAAAGTACCAAATTCACGGTGAAATTAATTGCTACTAACAGAGCAATTCTACCTGTTGTTTCAGAGAGCTCCAGAATTGGATGGAGAGAAATACTCTGCGACTTCCCTGAGAACATGGCTGAGCAATGATTCAAACTCTAGTTTCAAGAGTTGTGTTCCAGTGCTCAAACTACCACATCACACTGGCTCGTCTTCTTCTATTAGCCTTGTTTATATAAGAAACCCTCCTCCCCCATATCTATCTCTTCCCTACTGCAGTTTTGTTTGAACAAAATGGAGTAAGAGTTCAGACATTGTAAAGGAGAGGAGTTCAGACATTGTAAAGGAGAGGAAACCTGTGCGCTAGAGATAACATCGACTTCAGCACCTGATATCAGTGCAGGTAGTTCCCTCAAGCATTTGTGGTAGTTGGTGTGGTTACTCCATTCAGGGCTGGGAGCTGTGCCATTTTCTACAGGAAATATATTTTCAGTAACGGTGATAGTCACAGTATTAAGAACAGACAGGTTGCATGCAGGGAGGGATTCCCTGAAATATTTTTCTGCCTGGGGCAAAGGACAAGATGGTGGGGCTCACCCATCTGATGTCCAGAAGCTGACTGGATAGTGACAATGGAATGGCATTGCTCACCATGCCAGACGTCAATGGACCAGTTTAGGGAAATGGGACAGGTGGACAGGTCTGTCCTCCTACTGAGAAGAATATACTGGGGAAGGGAGGCTGGGAGTGACAGCCAAGAAGTCATCATCACTGCCTTTCAACATCAGTGGCCTGTGACAGTTGTCCTACTCCGACTGAGTAGGGCTGTCCCTGTTTACATGTGGCCTCTTAAGCATGCAAGAGGACAAGGAAAGTGCCAGCTTGTTTTCCTTCTTTAGTAAAAATACTGCTACGACTTCCTGAGAATAGAAAAAGAAGCCTTCCTGAGAAGCAAGAAAGGAAGAAACAACAAAAGTAAACAGATGCCCAATAGCATGGAAACAGAAGCAAGCAAGGAGGTTCCTTCCTAGTGACTCAAGTCCTTAAAGATGAATAATAGCAAGAGAGCCAATGACTCCTTGAAAGTCTATAGGTGAAGAGGTGAATGCTGAAATCTCCTCAAACGCCACGGCAGCCATTCATAACATGTGCATATCCTTGGGGAAGAAGAGGGTTTGCAGCTTCATCAAAAGCACTCAGCAACACTCAAGGAAACACACACAGAGAGAGCAAGAAGTCAAGCAAGAGGGCTTTCCCAAGGGGACCTGATGAAATCTCACAATGATAGGAAATGAGAATTGTATTCACAAATACAATTCTTATTTCCTAGAGCTTCATCAACTATTATGCAAATGTAGAGAAGTCAAATTCAGTCTGTGTTACGCCTATTCATGATTCTCCTTGTGCTTTGATCATATCTATTTACTTTGAATATATAGCCCTTCAGGTGTATAGCAGGGTTGGGAGGACAATAGCTTTATAAACAAGCACCTTGGTCTCCCTACGGATGTCCTGTTCCTCAAACACATTCTGCTTCATACGGAAAAATGCTGCACTCACAGAGCTCAGGTGGTGTTGCATTTCAGTGTCAATGTTGACTTTTGTGGAGAGGTGACTGCTGAGGTAGCGGAAATGGTCAACTATTTCTAATGTTACACCATTAAGCTGTATTTCTGGCATTGGAGAGGGATTGACTGGTGACTATTGGAAGAGCACTTTGGACTATCTAGAGATGTCATATGCAACTCCTGAAACAATTCCATCATCGTTGCCTCTGAAAAATCCTGCAAATCTGTTGGGAAGACAGGCAGATAAATGTCAGCATGCTGGAAAAAGCAAAGACCACCAGCACTGAAGCAATGCTCCTCTGCCATCAATTCTGCTGGACTGACCATGTTGTCTGAATGCCCGATCACCGCCTCCCAAAGCAGCTGCCCTACTCTGAACTCAAGACAATGAGACTGGTGAAGCCCTGGCCCCTGAGCGCTCTAATTGGAGGTCAGCTGTGACCAGCAGTGCTACAGAATTCGAAGAGGCACAAACAGAGGGTGAAAGAGAGAAACATGCCAAGAGAACGGCATGTCAAGCCAACCCTAACCGGGACTGCCTTCCACCAGGAAACTGATGTCCTCACTGTGGGAGAACATGTTGATCAAGAATAGGGCTCCATAGCCACCTACGGACCCACTGCCAAGACACCACAACTGGAAAACTGTAATCCTCGAGCTACGAGGAATCGCCTAAGTAAGTAAGTAAGTAATTTAGCCCTCCATCCACAGAGTTTCAGGACAGGATGTAAAAATATGAGTAAAGCGATGATGACAATGATGATGATGATGATGATGATGATGATGATGATGATGATGATGATTATGTATTTACATCCCGCTTTTCCTCTACCAGAGACTCAAAGTAGCTATTTACCTCACCTTATATTTTTCAAAATACTAATAAGAATGAAAGCTTTTTGATTAAAAGATCTTTTACTAATGTAATGCTGGGCAAACATTTCAACATTGTGGCAAAATGCATCTGCCTAGACATTTTGCTTTCTGCTTGTATACAGTATTTGACAGCTTAATAAGTACCTTCACCTTAGTGAATCTATGGTAATTCAGACAGAAATGAGGCAAACATGAATGGATTTACAATAGAGCTGCAGTGCCTGTTTACACTGGAAAAAAGCAAGGGTGGCTCTACTTAGGAATGCTTTTGGAGAGAAGCTGGATAAAAGAAAGAGTGCAATACCTGTGAACCAAAACAGGGCAACAACAATATGAAGAACAGTGGGAAACATGGCAAATGTCAATGCCATATGTAACAACAGAACAAATGTCACTGCTTCAAACAGAAGGATTCAGCCATTTGATATATTAATATAACATAGTCATTGAATGACATACAATGCAGCTTTTGCAGTAAGGATGATTTATTTTGTCCATTATATAAAAATCATATTATGTTTGTTTTTCTTGCCTTTAAAAATACACACAAAAATGCACACAATCAACATTTTTTCATTCCTAATATATTGTTACAGTACTTTTAAAAGCAAAAATAGAAAAAAAAATCTTTCTAAGTGGTCACTTGCACGTTGCAAGATAAATTGCAACATGCAAGAGGGAAAAGTTTGTGTTAGAACAACATAAATATTTTACATTGAGGCAGCATAGCATACATAGATTTCCAAGGCTCAAATCTACTTCTCTACAACAAAACATTAACACTTATAGGCCAACCTATGCTTCGCTGAGCCATATGCCCTCACCTGGCTTAAAGAGAAGCCCTGGAAGCTCCCACACACAGCCACTCCGTGCATCATGGCAAGCTTGGAACAGCTACATCACCATAACTATGTGGCGTAATATAAAATAAACCACATGTAGTTCATGTTTGATCAGCCCACACACTGCCTTGCCACAAAAAGAAAATATGCCATGTAGATGAACAGTAAACAACAAGTAGTTTACTCTTCGTAAATCCAGAACAACATATGTATAATGTGATCAGTTGCACCAACGCACATAATGTCCTTTTATGAGAGACTTAAAATGATATTTCTTTGTACATGTGGATAAACTCCTTCAGCAACTCTTGAAGTAAGAGCACACTCCGAAATCTCTCTCTCTCTCTCTCTCTCTCTCTCTCTCTCTCTCTCTCTCTCTGCTTCTCTCTTCTTCTCTGTCTGCACTAGCATAGCTCAAGCCTGAACAAAAATGTAACAGTAACCAAAAGTCCCAGGCTCAGCCATCTCCCCTAACATTGCCTGACCAATCAGCTTCATGCATCTCATTTTACAGTTGACACACACACACTCGCTGATTCCTTGCATGCTCCAACAAACTAGACATTAGGGCTGGGCGGTTTCGTTTCGTTAATTCGTAATTCGTTAAAAATTTGTTATTTTTTTTATAACGAAGCGATAACGAACCATTCTGGAGCAACTTAAAAACGAAATGAATTTTTAAATTCGTTTCGTAAATGCTTCGGATTCGTTATGTATTCGTTTCGTTATCGGTTTGAGGTCGTTTCGTTATTATTTCCACATGTCTGGGGCAAGTTTTATAGTTGTTTTTTGTTTAATTAGTGGAAAAAAATTATAATATCACACCAACAGTCAACAACAGAGGGAGAGGGAAGCTTCAGAAGTTCCCCCTGTCCCATTTGGAGGTTTTTTAGCGTATTGCGCGGTCGCGTCCGCCATTAACAAATCGATTCGTTATTGTTTCATATTTGTTTTGTTAATGTTTCGTAATTTTTTAACATTTACGAAATTTCGTAAATATCGAACTTTTTAAAAGAAAAATTTCGGAATTCTTTTAAACATCGAAACGCAAAAAACCCCAAAAAACGAATCGATTTTAGAAACAAATTTTTCCATTGTTACCCAGGCCTACTAGACATGTAATGAGCACAACAGCGCTTAAACTTCTGGACCATTGTGGCAATCTTAGTGTTGGTGTTATCATTTTGCACCTGGTGATGGAGATTCTCCAAGTCTACCTGCAAACCACCATGCATAGAATTATTTTATTATTATTATTATTTACAGTATTTCTATATCGCTTTTCTCACCTCGAGGGGGACTCAAAGCGGTTTACACATAAGTAATGGCAAAATTCAATGCCAGAACAAACAATTACAATTATACACTACAATACACTACAATTAAACATAAATCAGATTAAAACCATACATCCATAAGCAATAAAACAATAAATAAAACAATAAAACAGTCTCGTTCATCAAATCGCCGTTCCAGTCATTGTCTTCCTGAAATGCTGCATACATTTTCTTCTACTGCCCGAAGGCCTGGTCCCAAAACCATGATTTTAATTTTTTTCTAAAAGCCAGGAGGGAGGGAGCAGATCTTACCTCATTTGGGAGTGTGTTCCATAAGCGGGGGGGCCCTGTCTCTCGTTCCCACCAGGTGCATCTGTGCTGTTGACGGGAGCGAGAGCAGGGCTTCCCCAGATGATTTTAGATTACAAGGTAGGACGTAGGGCCGGATGCATTCGGACAAGTAAGCTGGGCCAGAACCGTATAGAGCTTTATAGGTCAAGACCAGCACTTGACCTATAAATCTCTATACGGTTCTGGCCCAGCTTACTTGTCCGAACGCATCCGCCCCTACATGGTTATGCTGGGTGGCTTTGGGATCTTTTCAATATTTTGGGGAGGGGAACTTTGGATGCCGCAAAGAAGGAGGGAATTCCAAACCTTATAGCACCCAAAAGGGACAAAATTCCAATCTAAGTGTAGCCCATTCCCTCATGTCTGAAGTTACAGCCAAGACACAAAATTGCATGTTTCCAAATAGTAGCTGCACACTGCTAGCAGAAATATGGGGTTTTCGCAAATCTTGTAGTAGATGCTCTCTTTAGCACACAGTCCAGACAGCAGAAGTTTAGGTCAGTAGGTCATCCCTGAATAAATCTGCTTCATGATCTTTTTATTGTAAAAGATCCTGAAGGACAACAACCGAAATAATATAGAAGCAAACTTCCCCTCTCTCCATACTCACACACACACATTGTGTTTTCTGCCATAGTCCTGGCCTATTAAATGAAAGGTGATTTGTATCATTTTACAATGTTTGCTCTGCTCTCATGCAGGGAGTGAGAATGTGGCCGGAATATGTTGCAGCCACAATAGAGAGAGAGAGAATTCAAAAGTAGCTTCCCTTACACTGGTCTCAGCATCAGCCTAACAATTTGATCTGCTTCCACAAAGATAACTTTAACTAATTTTTAGACAGGCCTTTTACCAACCAAAAAAAACTTTAAAAGGACTAAAAAAATGAATCTCTTCCCTAACTGTGTGTGTGTATCGAGGCTTCTCTCCAACAGCCTTTTCAAAATGTGATGCAGTGCTCTAGTTAAATTTTAAAACTTCAAATGTGATCACAGAAATGCCTTTGACCAACAGCTGTAGCTCCTAAAGCATCACCTGCTATGGTGAAAGCAATTACAAGAATCATATCAGAGAGAACATCCCCCATTTTTAAAGGCATTAGATGACTGACATGGAAGCACTGCTCGGTAGCTGAAAAATAGCGTAAAATCTGAAGACTGCCTCTTAAAAAGATGGATATATTTCATTGTGTGTATAAGCTCTGGGCAGCATGATACACTGTGGATTCCTAGAGCTCATACAGCAAATAAAATTGCAGCAAAATAGGGATATGAACAGTAATGGTCACAGAACACTATCAATAGGAGGGTTTAAGCCCTCTCCAAAATGAAGGGTTATTCATTTAAGAAATAGGTATACTGCCTTTCATATTGGATTTTTAACTTCCTACTTGCAACACTGAGGTAGGTTGGCAAACAACACCAATAATATTCCTGATAGCGGAGTTACTAGTATTCTCTAGAATTCATAGATGAAATGCCAGAGGGTAAATGGAATAAATAAATGAAACTGCATGAGCTTTCAAATAATCATTTTTATGTGACCTCAAATGAGCACATTTGAGCCCCCGATGGTGCAATGGGTCAAACCTTTGTGCCAGCAGGACTATTTACTGAAAGGTTCGAATCCAGGGAGCGGGGTGAGGTCCTGTCTGTCAGCCCCAGCTTCTCATGCAGGAACATGAGAGAAGCCCCACACAGGATGGTAAAACATCTGGGTGTCCCCTGGACAATGTCCTTGCAGAAGGCCAATTCTCCCACACCAGAAGCTACTTGCAGTTTCTCAAGTCGCTCCTTACATGCAAAAAAAAAACATGCCATATTGCATTCTCTACATGGCTTTCTACTGCTTTGTTGAATTTGAATGTGGTCAAATGGGCATAAACCAATAGTAGAAAGATTTTTTTTATTCTGTCAAACTTCTGTCAACAGATGTGTAGTTAAGGAAGAGGTTGTTAAGAGTGATGCAGTTCTCCTTCCTCCCTAGACTTTCATATGATTTCAAATTTAGATGCTGTTTGATATGATAATCTGTTGAGAACCAATGTTTTTAACTATATTGTTTGTACGTTTAATTTGATTTTGCACTTTGAATCCAATTTGCAGCAAGTGAAGGGGTGAAAATATCAGAAGGAAAACATCAGAAGGAAAAGGTAACTGGGATATTTTAAATGCAGCTGAAAAACTAGGATTAATTGGGACCATCCCTAGCAAATCAGGACAGTTGGAATGAATGCTAGTATGATTGAGGTACTGTCACGATGCATGCTTTCTGTTTCATCTATGATGGCTGTTTCATATGTCCAGAAGCAGCACTTGTTGTAGATCAGCCAGAGGCTGGCGGTTTAACTGAGGATTTAGAAAGGATTGTGGGCTTGGATGTGGCACAAAGTGATGGACTCTCAAGTCTGGGAAGTTCAGGTCTGGGAAATGATGTTTCTCTCGGTGAGAAAAGTGGCTCGGAAAGTACAGGGTTTTCAAGGCTAGGCCAAGGAGTCAGAAGTAGCAATAAAAAATAAGGAATCGAGAGAAGAGCCGAGTGATAAGGAGAAACCACCTGTAGCTACAAGATCAACAAAAGTCTCCATTTACAAATCAGAGCCAAAAATAGAGCACGCCGGACTGAGAGATTACTTGGGAAAATTGGGGAGAAAATTCACAGGAGACATAATGCTTTCATGGGGTATTAAACAACAAGTTGTTTGCTTTAAGGGTAGTTCAGGCAACGCTGTGTTAGAGTAAGAAGCTAAGCCTGTGTTCTCTTGTTCTTGGTTCAAGTCAATCCTTGGTTTTGGATTGTAATATCCTGGAAGTTTTCCATGTTCCTGTTCATGTATTCCTATTCATGTTTGGCTAGATATACCTTCTTGCTTGTGGACTTATGCTGTAATTGTGATTTCTGGCTGTTCTGGAACTTTATGAGACAATTGGGTTATTGTTTAATTAACACCTGTTGAGGAACATTGGAACAAACTGAAGACCTCCATCATCACAGCCTGTGAAGAAACTATTGGATATCAAACCAAGAAACATCAAAATTGGTTTGACGAAAATGACAACGAGATCCAACAGCTAATTGACAAGAAAAGGAAAGCCTTCCTTGTTGATGGAAAGCTTCCTACCAGAGTGGAAATCATCTATCGGACAGATGGCAAGCTATTTAACCTCAGCAGACTGAAAGCCATTCAGAAGAAGACCTACAAGCCACTCTAAACACTTTTGCAGACGCATACGAGAAGCTCGGCCTGTCATTAAACATCGAGAAAACCAAAGTCCTCTTCCAGCAGTCACCAGCCAATCCCTCTCCAATGCCAGAAATACAGCTTAATGGTGTAACATTAGAAAATGTTGACCATTTCCGCTACCTTGGCAGCCACCTCTCCACAAAAGTCAACATTGACACTGAAATTCAACACCGCCTGAGCTCTGCGAGTGCAGCATTTTTCCGAATGAAGCGGAGAGTGTTTGAGGACCGGGACATCTGTAGGGATACCAAGGTGCTTGTTTATAAAGCTATTGTCCTCCCAACCCTGCTATACGCCTGCGAGACGTGAACCGTCTACAGATGTCACATGCAACTCCTAGAATGATTCCACCAGCACTGCCTCCGAAAAATCTTACAAATCTCTTGGGAAGACAAGCGGACAAATGTCAGTGTGCTGGAAGAAGCAAAGACCACCAGAATTTAAGCGATGGTCCTCTGCCATCAACTCCGCTGGACTGGCCATGTTGTCCGGATGCCCGACCACCATCTCCCAAAACTCCGAACTCAAGAACAGAAAACGGAATGTTGGAGGACAGGAAAAGAGATTTAAAGACGGGCTCAAAGCCAACCTTAAAAACTCTGGCCCTTGAGCGCTCCAGCAGTACTTCAGAATTTGAAGAGGCACGGATGGAGGGCAAAAGAGAGAAACGTGCCAAGAGGAAGGCGCGTCAAGCCAATCCGACCGGGACCGCCTTCCACCGATGCCCTCACTGTGGGAGAAGATGCAGATCAAGTATAGGGCTCAACGGTCACCTACGAACCCACCGCCAGGATACTACACTTGGAGGACCATCATCCTTGGACTACGAGGGATTGCCTAAGTAAGTAAGTAAGTAAGTAAGTAAGTAAGTAAAACCTGTTGCTGAACCTTTTTGGATTACATATCTTTTTTTTCTTATTCCTTAATTTTTCATATGCTTTTCATGTTTTTACAATAAACTGTTTGATTATATTCCTGGACTCTTGTGTAGTGTGGTGGTCATAGGTGTTTCCAGGCCTGGAGTGCAACACACCTGGAATTTCTGTTATAGTATTGCATGATTAGCATTAATCAATTAAGATATCCAAATCATATTCTCATTTCATCTTCCTATTCACATGTATAAACACACACACGCATATACATCAACCACACCTTAGTTTCCACAAGACTGATAATTATCTAGACTGCACCTTCTCCAACAAATCCATTTTGACTTATGTGATAGAAGTAGAAGAATTTACCATAAAAGCACGTAAACCCTTTCAAAAAACATTATCCTAAATATTAGAGATCATTAGGAAAAAAGAGTGTTATAGATCAATATAATTGTCTTGCCAAATTCCATTATGGACTTCTCTCATTTAAGGTATCCAAAGGGATCACAGTGTGCTGCAAAGTTCTTTGCACAAAACACTACAACAATTTTATTATTAAAAATCCTGCTGAAGCCATAAATAGCCCCCAGTCCATGTTGTAGCATAATCATATATCGTACCTGTGTTCATTGGGCTATACGTACATACCACAGATGAGGACTAGATCTTTGAAAGTCAAAAGTGAAACAAGAAGTACAATTCAAGCACACACATCTTATAAAGATTAAATCATTATAAATATTATATTCATTTTATACAAATCAAACATTAAAAAGTCAGAAGCAGACTCTTCATTGCACCTGAGATAGCTGTTGGGAAGTGGTCTGGAAATGTCCTCCTGTTATGTCCCAATCACAAGATACATTTTGGAGTCAGGTGGGGAGACAAGACCTCACTACACATTCATAACTACATCTGTGCTGTTAAGGTCTTAGCAATTGTGGTTGTTGTTTTGTGCCTTTGAGTCATTTCCAACTTACGGTAACCTTAAGGCAAGCCTATTGTGGGTTTTTCTTTGTAAGATTTGTTCAGAGGGGGACTGGCATTGCATTCCTCTAAGCCCAAGAGAGCGTGGTTTACCCAGGGTCAACCAGTGAGTTTCCATGGTAAAATGGGGATTTAAATCCTGGTCTCTAAGGTCCTAGACCAACATCTGAAATAACTACATCACACACCGCTCTTTCCAAGTGTTATTTCATCATTGCCAACATCATCATAGTCATCAATAATAATATAATTGGCTTGGGACAGAGTCGTGTCCACTATAAATCCCATCATCCATACAAACTAAATCTGTCTACTCCTGAACATATATACATCTGAAGGTCTATATTGGAAGAGGGAACTTCCTAGTGGTGGGAGGGGACACAGTGGACCTACCTCACCCAAACAGCCACCATCATTTGTGATGCTGCCAAATATTGACACCTATGTGATTGACAGCAGTGGCAGCAAGAAAAGGCATGGCCTGACTTACTGGGCCAAAGAAGTTGCGGTGCAGGGTGTCCCCCACCGCCATACTAGCCATACTAGCCTCTGATGGTGGGAAGGTTTCCCGCCGGTGGGTCAATGGCCCAATGGCCAGCTGACCACGCCCGTCAAGGGAGAGGCCTGAGCTGGCCTCTCCCCCCTTGTGGGCAGCCTTCATAAGGCTGCCCCAGGCTCCCCAGCAGGCACTGGGCCTGCAACAGCTGATCCATCCCACCCACCCTGCATGCGGTTTATGTTTTCTTTGGCAGTTAACTTTTGTGGTGTTTACCTTGTCTTGGTTACCTGTTAACAGTTACTTGTTTGTTTTTGCTCCTTGTCACAACTCCGTGTTGGTGTGGGGCATGGGCCCTGGATCTGGTTTGGTATCCCCCCTAGCAGAAAGGGGGGGACGCCCGGTGGTCCCAGGGGTGCCGAGTTGTGTTTGCCCGGTATTGTGCCGGTGGCACCCTGGCGTGTGCGGGATCGGGCAGTATTGGGCTGCCCGATCGTGATCCAGGACCCATGCTTGGCTGCCAACCCTTGTTCCTATTATCAATAAACAAGTTGTGGCCATTGTTCATCCCAACACCGTGTGTAAGCGTACTTCTTGGGTTGGCTGTGGGAGGTGTATCGCACTTGTACACGCAACAACAACCTCACCCTCATATTATTCTTCAGAAAATTTGTTCGTTCCTCCCCCCCCCCCCCCAAATTTCAGGAGCACAACTCTGATCTCAAATGAGATGTATAACCCTACTCTATTTTGATATTAAAGCTTTTTAATTATTATTTCAGTAGCTTGGAAAATATTTAGGCATCAGATATATGTCATATGTACCCATATTGCTCAGCCTTTGTTCTTTCAATGACCAACAGAGAACTGTTGGTGCCACTTTGTTAGCTTTGTTAGCTGTCCTGAGTCCCTCTACAGAGGTTGAGAAAGGACGGGATATAAAAGCCCTAAATAAATAAATAATAAAACTGCCCTGGGTTTCTGGAGAGTTTGCATATTAGACAAAGTAGAAACAGCAAGCAAAAGTCAACACTTTGCCCTCCTTTCTGGATGCCAAAACCACCACAGCCACCGTATCACCTCCCCCACCTCTACCACAGCAGGAAGAAGACATGTTAAAACTTTAACCCAGTGAAAGCCATGACTTACCATCTCTGAAGTCATTCTTAAGAGAGAGCGTTTCTGTTGTTGCTAACTGCTCTCAGGTCAACTTCGATTTATGGTGAATCCATGAATGACAGGCTGCAAGTCACTCTGTCATCATTACCTGCTTTGCTCAGGTCTTACAGACTCAGGATCATGGCTTCCTTGACTGACCCAATCCTGTAATGCAGTTAGTCCATCTTTTCCTAATGCCTTCTACCTTACCAAGCATTATCATATTTTACTGTGTCATGTCTTCTCATGATATGGCCAAAGTATGATAGTCTCTGTATTGTCATCTTGGCTTCTAGAGGGAGTTCAGGCTTGATTTGCACTAGGACTTGCTTTTTTTTTTTAGCTGTCCAAGGTTTTCTCAGGATCTGCAGCACCACATTGCAAATGAGTTGACTTAATGATATCCTTCCTATTAACTTTCTTCACTCTACACCAAGCATAACACTGGCCAATACACATTTTAGTGCCTCAAATGGTAGTCCTGTATCTGGGTATATCTGACTTGCTGATTCCAAACATGACACTGGTTTCCCCCTATCAGCTCTAATTTTTGAAATACTGAACATTTGCCGTATGCCAGTCTTCATCCGCCTACACATCTGCTTACTGTATATCTAAGAAAATTGAGCTGATGTGGTTTATCCAATCCAATTTACTGAATCAGTGCCCCAAATAATCCCAGGAACTTCACATACACAAATGAGAATTTGTTTGAATATGAAAATATAAAAAGGGGGGGAAAGAAAAGACAGCAATCTGTTACATACAACAATATCAAATCAGATTTTTGGTGATCCTTTAACAATCATGCCATGATCAATTATAGCAGCGGTACTCAACCTGTGGGTCTCAACCTCTTTGGGGGTTGAACGATCCTTTAACAGGGGTCGCTTAAGACCATCAGAAAACACATATTTCTGATGATCTTCGGAACCGAGACACCGCTAATTTTTCCCCATTCCCTTCACTTCCCAGAGGTCTCTATTTTCTTCTCCAGAGCAAGGTGGTAACGTCACTAAGCCCTGCCCACTTCCACCATTTTAGAAGAGACAAGAACGACGGAGTTGAGATTTGCTTTGTAGCCAAGAGGGAATTGGAGGAGGAGGAGGAGGAGGAGGAGGAGGAGAGAAAGGAGAAGGTGAAGAAAAGGGGGGCTAAGGAGGAAGCCTGGAGGAGGGCAGGGTTTACAGAGGGGTGAAGTGGTCCAAATCCCAGGGAAAAAGAGAAGTAATAATGAAAATATATCCTGATTATCAGATATTTAACTTATGATTCGTAACAGTAGCAAATTTACAGTTATGAAGTCACCATGAAAATAATTTTATGGTTAGATGTCACCACAACATCTGGAACTGTATTAAAGGGTCGCAGCATTAGGAAAGTTGAGAACCACTGAATTATAGTATTTTCTTTCGCTTGCAGATGAAGACGTTTTTATTTAAATAAGCTTTTAATGTATTAGCAGGAGTAGATGTTTATTGGGCATGTTTTATATCTGTTTAAACTTTTGTATGTTTGTAATTTATTTAAAAAGGTATTATATGAGTTTAATTGTTTTAACAGGAGCCTCCTTGTGCTGGCAGGACTGAAGACCGACAGGTTGCAGGTTTGAATCTGAGGAAAGCGCGGATGAACTCCCTCTGTCAGCTCCAGCTCCCCATGCGGGGATATGAGAGAAGCCTCCCACGAGGATGGTAAAACATCAAAACATCCAGATGTCCCCTGGGCAATGTCCTTGCAGACAGCCAATTCTCTCACACCAGAAGCGACTTGCAGTTTCTCAAGTCGTTCCTGACACACACAAAAATTGTTTTATCGTTGTGTTGTACATGTTTTAACTTATTGTTTTTGGAAGCCGCCTTAAGTCCCACTCTAGGAGAAAGCGGACATATAAATTACATTTTTTTAAAAATCAGTACCAACAATGAAAATGAAGGAAAATGCTGGTTTCTCCACTTTTCACCAAAATTTGTCAACTCCTTTCTCTTCCAGACACACTGGCTCAGACAACCTTGAATAAAAAAATTCTCCCAGGAGAGCAGCATTGAACGATAACTGATAAATACAAAAAGTGTGTTTTGGAAAGGAGATCCAGCAAGACTAATTATGTCATTTGAGGCGGTGCTCAAATTAAAGTCATGTCCATCTTGTACTTTTTCCACAACTGGAAACTTCCTTTCCAAGGACCATGTCTAACATAAAGGGATGGACATGAAGGTACTTTACCTTGCTGCCTTTTCTGTGTTTCTCCCCCTTAATCTAATCCTTTGCTGCTCTTCTTCTGATCTACTAACTGGGCTTTTTTCTTCTTCTTTCCCTTATTTTTGTTCTATTCTGCCTGCCTCTGCAAGTAGCCTAACCTTTTATAGCTTAATTGAATTCTCCCACCAACCTTTTTTTTTCCTTTTCAGATTCTCCTCCTGTTCTCTTTTTCATCTTTCTTTTTTTTAAAGAAAAGAGTACAGAGAGGTTTTCCCATTTTCTCTCTTTGATAAGCATAAATTGCATCCAACCGAAAAATGGGGCATCAGTGAGGAAATCATTAGAATGCCTGGTTCCTAGAGTTTCTGAGAGAGACACAATGCTCTTATGAAACCTGAAACAGGCAAGCCTGGGCTGGGAGGAAACTGATCTAGGAGATAACATTATCGCGCCTCCCTTCTGTCTACACAGCACCTGCAACTCACAGCAGGGGGTTATTTTTTATTTTTCAAAGCATCACACTACTGAAGTTCAGCCGTAACTTTCATGCTGTTTGAGAGAGTGAGCAGGAATTAATGAAAACACATGTACCAGCAAGGGGTTTTTACTTCTACCTCCTCCTCTCTTTCCAGCTTTTTGTCTCATCAGAACCAAGGGATATTTGTTAGAAATTGTTTTAACGTTTTACTAGAGAAAAAGGAAAAGAGACAGATCATTCTTAACCAGAAGTCTCCTCCAGATAGTCCAGCAGTTCCAGTAAATGTCAGACAACCCTCTTCCTGGAAATCACACATTGTAATGATTGTTCCCATTCCCATCCAAAATGTAACAAGGTTTTGCCTAGTTTTTCCCCCTCCACCTGGTGTGTAGCTGATTGTTGTGTGGGAAGGGGTTCATTTTCTCCCTATCATCCTCTCTATGAATCCAACACTCACTCCCGCCGCTCCCCATATGTCCATGGTCATTGTCTCACACATTTAATTGTCAAAACTTTCATTGTCGTCATAGTGTTAAAAGTACAACCCCACTTTAGTGCCATAACTGCAAAAAGAAAGAAGGAAAAGAAAGATAAAGAAAGGAAGCTCATAAGAAAATTGCCATGAAAAACATTACACTCCCATTCAACATATAATCATTGGGACCTCCCAAAACTAAGACAACGGATACAAATGTGGAAATTTACCACTGCCTATAACAGAGTCTCCTGGTACAACCTACATCTGATTTGGGTTTTAAAAGATGTGGCTAATTTAAAAGAAACAGAGAAATTTTAAATTTTAAAGAAATTTAAAAGAAACAACCTATTATGCCCTATACAATGTAGGTCCAGACTTTCTGAAATAACTTATCTTCTTGTAAGAACCTTGACAGAGTTTTAAACTCCAAGGAAAGGCTTTTGGTCCTGCCACCATCACAGGCTTGCTTAGTCAGGACAGGAGACCCATTCGTTTCTCTCACCTTCTGGAATTCCTTTCCAACGGAGGATAGGCTTGCCAACTTCCTACTCTCCTTTCACCAGCAGACAAAGATATTTTGATTTAAGCACACTTTTAATGTATAATTGCTCCCCCAGAGGTTTCTTAGTGAAGATGTTTTTGTTTTTAATTTTTAAATGCATTTAAAATAATTTTATATGGTTTTAATATAATAGTGATACATTGTTTTAAATTTTTTACTGTCGGGTTTAATTCTTTTTGTGAGCTGTCTTCGTTCCAACAGAAAGGTGCAATATAAATAAAACAAAATAATTTTTTTCAAAAATATTTTTAAAAAAAGAAACAATGAGAGAAGAGCAACTTTTTATGGATAATTCAGAAAATTCTTGTTAAATACAGACATAACTATTGCCAAATTCTAAGGATTTTGGCCAGTATTGAGAAGCACACAGATATGACAAGCTACTACTAATGACTAAAATGACTAAAACTACTCACAACTAAAATGATCAAGGGTCTGGAGAACAAGCCCTATGAGGAGCAGATTAAGGAGCTGGGCATGTTTAGCCTGAAGAAGAGAAGGCTGAGAGGAGATATGAAGCCATGTATAAATACGTGAGAGGAAGTCATAGGGAGGAGGGAGCAAGCTTGTTTTTTGCTTCCCTGGAGACTAGGACGCAGAACAATGGCTTCAAACTACAAGAAAGGAGATTCCATCTGAACATTAGGAAGAACTTCCTGACTGTGAGAGCCATTCAGCAGTGGAACTCTCTGCCCCGGAGTGTGGTGGAGGCTCCTTCTTTGGAGGTTTTTAAACAGAGGCTAGATGGCCATCTGTCAGGGGTGCTTTGAATGCAATATTCCTGCTTCTTGGCAGGGGGTTGGACTGGATGGTCCATGAGGTCTCTTCCAACTCTATGATTCTATGATTCTATGATTTAAAGAAAGAAAATATAGTAAAAGTACTGGCAATGCATCGAAAGGAATGCTTACTGGTGCTTTTCCCCTAGTTTAAATTATCTTCTTCCCACTATTTTCTGTGTGTAGCATGCTTTCCCACCCCACCCACAAAGCCTTCCTCTCCTTCCAAACATCCGTTGTACAAAATGTGTGTGTAGTGTTTGTGTCTATATCAGTGTTTCCCAACCTTTTATTGACCAGAGACCACTTTGACCAGGGACCACTCTCCAACATTAGTACCAAAAGAGGTTACGAATCAGTTTTTGGTCAACGTTAGATTCAGTTTGGTTATTTTGGGTGCTGATTCAGAAAACTGCACTGGATAGATCACATCAGCTCTAGTTTCTGATACAGAACATATGCCATCCAGTAGTTGCCATCTGCCCACCCACAGAAAACCATATTTAATAATCTAGAGCTGATGTGATAGTAGCAATTGTTTGTGGGTAGTCGGCCTCTCCCCTCCTGACATCCCCATTGCTTCAGCAATATAAGAGGATTTCGCGAGACCAGTTGCTCTTGTTGCCGAGTGGTTTCGAGGCAACAGTGTTGAAATGGTGAGGTTGCAGACCATATTTTCATTCTTGCTGACCACTGGTGGTCCATGGACCACAGGTTGGGAACCACTGGTCTACATGCATGAAATTCAGTTCAGCACCCAGAACTGAATTGCATGGTCAATTACAGAATTTTACACAGAAAATAAGATTTGTTTATCTGAGACAGCATGCACAGAAAATGTGTGTAGGGATGGAAAGCAGGACTGCATGTGCTATTGCCACCCTTGATCTTCACGCAATCAGGGGAATAAATGATTGGAGCCTACATGCAGTCATAGAGACACTCTGAAAGCAAAACTGGAAACCCTCTCCTCCACAGAGGTGACAGAGCTCAGAAAATTGGGTCAGAATTCTCTACTGTGCTTTAGACTTGCTTAGCAGAGGCACTAAAGAACCCTGTTAATGAATTGTTAAAATTGTGCAAAGAAAGACATCGGATCCTGCTGTGCATCAGTCCTGATGGACAATGGTTATTTTGCAAGATTGCAGAATTTGGAAGAAATAGGGAAGTCAACTTCTCTATTTCTTGCAGATTAAGTTCACTCATGAAGACTAAAGTCCCCAAGTTTTTAGACCACAATTTCCAGAAATTCCTGACCAAAGGGGCTCTAGCTGGAAAACTGGGAAACTTAAGTGTAGAAGTTACTTTCTTGGACTGCACCACGAAGAATCACCCATCAGTACCAGCACAGGCCATGGGGATGTGGGATTCTGGGGAATTTAGCCTAAATGTAACTTTTCTATATCACAACACATGGGGAGGCACCACATACACATACTGTGTACCTGCTTATATTCTGTTCACTCATTCCATGGTACACATGAAATCTCTCTGTCTCAAAAACTGAGAGACTAAGTCATAACTACATGAGTCAGGTTATATGTCCATACACAATGCACCCATGCATTGGGTCCAGAGGTAGAACAAAAACAACCGCTGAATGTGAAAGCATGATAGAATCATAGAATCAAAGAGTTGGAAGAGACCTCATGGGCCATCCAGTCCAACCCCCTGCCAAGAAGCAGGAATATTGCATTCAAATCACCCCTGACAGATGGCCATCCAGCCTCTGTTTAAAAGCTTCCAAATAAGGAGCCTCCACCACACTCTGGGGCAGAGAGTTCCACTGCTGAATGGCTCTCACAGTCAGGAAGTTCTTTCTCATGTTCAGATGGAATCTCCTTTCTTGTAGTTTGAATGTGTCTGCTGGTCCCAATCCTGATCCTAATGTGACTGCTTCTTACATATCCCTAGAAGCAACTGTATGACATTAATAGTGAAATATTCTACGTTATGCAGATTTGAACCTCCGACCTTTTGGTCAGCAAGTTCCGCAGTCCAGCAGTTGCACCCACTGTGCCACCACAGACTCATTCTCTGTACTACTATTAAAACATAGAAGTCCCACCCTCTTTTGAACTTGGCTACCTGTTGCTAGATGTAAAGTGCCCCATTTTAGTGAGCTCCAAAAGCCCTTTTCATACCCTGACTGAAAAGCAAACCTTGGTTAGTTGTAACCATGGATACTTTTGGTAATAACATAATTCTTAGTCATACTTAAGGTCTTATACAAGGACTACATGAAAGGGGGGAAGAAGTATGCCATCAGGCTGCTCCTAGTCCGTCAACCAAAGTTAAGAATCCATTGCATCATGTCCACATCTAATGTTAAGGCTCAATCATTTGAGGCTAGTAAACTGAAATTATAGCAGTATAATAATGTATTTGGCTGGAATTTAAAAAATCCTTAGAAGAATTGAACAAGCCATAGGTATCACCGCTTTAAGATTCACCTGATGTGCACCACAAGCCCCTATGCACACTACTCTAATGCCATAACAAGCCTTATGTTTCACCTACAAGTATGCTTGTATGAGCAAAGGAACCTGCAGGAAAAGTGTTTATTCCTCACAAATGAATTGCAGCAATTTGTTTCCAGCAGTCAGGAAAAGAGATCTATTTAAATAATTCCTCTCTTTCTCTGCTATTATGCTACCATTTTGTGTATTTTATACAACCGTGGTCAATAATTCTGGAAGACTATCATTAATTCCATTATGCCATTCAGCCCTATAATTCTGTAACCGTAATTAAATTTGCACTGTGTCCCACTGCACATTTTTAGGAAAATAGGTAATGTAAAAGGATTATTTATCCTTTTAAAAAGGCAGCCCAAATTTGTCTGGGTCTTTTTTTTCTCAATTCTTTAGAATGGTTTAACTGAACAGTCTTTTGAAACATTTTCCCGTCATTTTCTGCACATTCAATGAACACATGGAGGGTAGGGAAGCACTGTAGCAGCGTGTTTTCCTCCCTTCCCTACCTGTGTTCATTATAGCAATTGTAGACACAGAGGACTTCCAAAGATTTGAAGACAACCCTCCATTATGACACTTAAAGGCCCGTGGCTTTTTCCAGACCTTCCAAGGAGAGCACATTGGTCAAAACAGGAGACCACATGCTCTTGCAGATGTTGTTGGACTTCCACTGACATCATCCCTCCCGATTGGCTTGCTTGGTAGGGGATGATGGTAACTGCAGTACCACATGTTTCTCATTTCATGTATTGTCTGGAATGGCATTTGCCACAGAGATTCTACCTTCACAACCATGTTTTAAAATGCCCACACAATACCAATAGAACAGTTAATTCCCTTGAAAGTAAAATTTACCTATATACTGTACTCACAAGACACCTAGATAAATGAGAAGAGGAGAAACACATCTCTGTTCATACTTGCTGTCTATTTGGATTAAAAGTATAATCCACACTTTTGGGTTGCTGTGACTTTTTCAGGCTGTGTGGCCATGTTCCAGAAGCAGTCTCTCCTGATATTTCGTCCACATTTATGGCAGGCATCCTCTGAAGTTGAGGGGTTGCGTCAACCCGAGGATGCCTGCCATAGATGTGGGTGAAACATCGGGAGAGAATGCTTCTGGAACATGGCCAATCAGCCTGGAAAAGTCACAGCAACCCAGTGATTCTGGCTATGAAAGCCTTCAACAACACATTAAATCCATACTTTTGCTGTCTGAAATTCTTTTTTATCCACTTCAGCTGACCTCTTTTCATTTTTATGGTTTCAAATATGACTTAGACCAAATAGAATTTATTTCAAAGTAGCCAGATTATTTTTGGTGTTGCTAATAGAATTTAAACTGCATTACGGCCCCTCATATGTGTCATCCTAGACCTACAATATCACCGAGCACATGAAAACAACATATCTCTAAATGATGGTCATAGGTCAGTTTAAAAGAATTTCTGTATGGAAAAAGAAAACAAAAACTAGTTCTGTTCAGGGCAGCACAGCAGTTCTATTCTCAGACATGCTAAATTGAGCCTTTCACCACCAGACTTGTTATACAGTCACTAAAGCTGCGGCTGGACAGCCACCCCATGCCTTGGATGGAGCAGGCAAGATCAAAGAAACATCCAGCTAATGTCCTTCCAGCAGACACAAAGTGATGACAGCAACATTGAGACATCCAAAGGACCAGAGAAGAGGATTCCTGGTGGATCTCGGCACTGATGTAATTACTTATTATCTAGCTATGGAAACATAGTGAGCCCTATCCTTGATCCTCTATGATAAGCTCTATGATAAGCTCTATGATAAGCTCTATGATAAGCTCTATGATAAGCCTGGTGGGGTCTGAATGCTGTAGAAGGAAGAATCTCTGCAATGCCCTAAAAAGGCACTTGTAAGTACAAGGCAAATCAATGCATGCATATGACATTAACAGTATGTCATCCAGTATACAAGTAAGGTAAATGTGTGTGTGTGTATGTGTGCGTTCAAGTTGCCTGTCGACTTGAGATGACTCCAAGAATTTGGTACAGTTTTCTTGGGCAATATTCAAAGGTTGTTTTGCCAGTTCCTTCTTCTGAAACGTTGCCTACAGCACCTGGCATTCTTTAGCAGCCTCCCATCCATGTACTATCCTGGCTTGACCCTGATTAACTTCACAGATCACAGATTTAATTATGTGTGGCTTAAAGCACATGGAAATGGAGCCAGAAGGTCATCTTCAGGAGTCAGGTGTTATCCGACTCCAAACCCGAGAAAGTGGGAGAAAGTGGATGAAAAATGGAGAAAGAAGGGGAAAGGACATGGGAGGGATGGCCATTGCAGAAGACGGGGAAAGACAGTAGGGAACTGGGTAAGTCCCCCCGCCCACCCATCTGATGAAGTCCTTAGTGCTTTCAGGCTATTAATGTGGATACTAGGAGCCAATAATAGCATCCTTAAGTCAGATATGTGTAAGTTATATATACGATACATAGCACGGATCTCTTTGAATATCGAGAAGAACAAATGAACAAGAATACCATGACATGACAAAAGAAGACACATGCAGAAACTTATTACTTTGAAGCAGTGTAATAATGGTAGGATTTGCACAAAAAGCTATTGTAGGAATTGGTGGATTTGGCAAATTGAGACAAAATGCACAGAGAATGAAAATAAACAGTAGTGGGTGGCATTTTATATTTTCTTTTTAGTTTTTGGGGGATTTTACAACATAATTCTGTATATACGAACACAGAGATAATTGTTCATTTAGACTTGTTCTCAGGTACGCACACATAGGATTGTTAAAATATCTTTTTAAAGCTTCTATACTGCAATAATAATACTTAGGATTTATATAGTGTTGAAGGTGCTTCAGACTTGCATATTATCTCAACAATCCTTCAAGAGTTTTTCTAAGATAAGACATTTATTATTACCTCCACAATGCAGATACAGAACAACAGCTGAACATGCAAAAATTTAATTATGTGTGGCTTAAAGAAAATGGATCAAGATCTGGAATTGGGGAGGGGGGTGTTTTCTACCATTATTAATAATACTAGAACTCAGGATCATCTGACAAAGCTGATCAGTGGTAAATTCAGGACAAATAAAAGAGCATTTCTGCAGCCAGTGCATATTTTATGGAATTTGCTATCATAAAACATGATGACAGATGTTATCTTAGATCACTTTCACATCAATGAAGGATAACTCTATCAACACTGTGTTTCAGTTATAGATAACAGGTCTTTTACATTTTGTGATAGTCCCCTTATTGTTTTCAGAAAGCTAGAATATCAAGGATAGTCATATATTGGCTACATTTGGGGAATAAGGATAGTATTCTCAATCACAGCAATTGAGAATTTCAAGGGCTCCCAATTCCCAAATTTCAAAATTTGATCATGATATTAAGGATGATTAGCTTTGAATTATGTTAACTGATGAAAAGGACTTGTTCCTTCAAAGCCTGCTCTCAGGCTTTGTAAAAACATGTTTGGTCATTAAAGGTGTTGTTATGGATGTTTGTAAAATTGGTGCATTGTTATCCCAGACATCATTTCTGTCCCTCCATGAAATTTCCGTTCAACACTACAAAGAGTGATGCATTGAAACCATTCATATCCAGATCTCATATTTGCTGCGTTCAGGAAATTGGAAAGGATAGGAACAAAATCTTGGACCATCTGGTCTTTTGCACTCAATGCTATGCAACATCATGAATTCTGTATACTGTTAATTCTGTATATCTGAATTGTGTTGGAGCCGGCTTGGTGCAATTGGTTAAACCCTTGTGCCAGCTGAAATTCTGACCTGAAGGTTGGCGGTTTGAATCTGTGAGATGAGGTGAGCTCTCATCTGTCAGCCCAGCTTCCCATGCAGGGACATGAGAGAAGCCTCCCACAGGATGGTAACACATCCAGACATCCCCTGGTCAATGTCTCTGCAGACGGCCAATTCTCTCACACCAGAGGCAACTTGCAGTTTCTCAAGTCGCTCTGACACAATAAAAAAATCTGATTTGGGTTTAACTAACCCTTTTCTCCATATTTACATTGTTTGACTCTTTTTACATATCTTGAAATTTCAATAAATTCAATTAACTCATTCAGCACGGATACAGAACAAAAGTAGTAATGGGGAAGCACCAGCATAGTATAATGGTTTGAGAATTGGACTACAACTCTGGAGACCAGAGCTCAAATGCCACTCAGCCATAGAAACCTACAGTTACACATATTCACATCTTGCCAAGAGAAGCCTTGGGGTTGTCATAAGTTGGAAACAATTTGAAGGCACACAACAGCAATAATGGGGCAGCACCGAGATAGATACCAGGTGTTTGATAAAACCTTTAATTCCACTGAACACCGAAGCCTGATAAACAGATTCCCAAGCATTTAATTCTCCACTTGTTGTTTTTATCCCACTATGGCCGCTAACCTTTTCCAACGGATTTTCCTGTTGTCCAAATGAAGCTGTCTGTCATTTCTATCAGCAGGTGCTGTCAGTCCCACCTTCACTCTACAGCAGTTATTATATGAGATGAAGAAAACAAGCTTCCCTGGGTATAAAACTGGTATATAATAATAAACAAGTTCACCCCGGATTAACCAGAGAAGTGTGGGTGGTTTCAGTTGAAATGACAATACAGTTTGTCATCTGCTTACTGACACAAAGATTACCGGCACCAAGGCTTTCTGCTGAGTCTTGGGGAAAGTAGCCAGAGACTTGAATAGAAGTCTCAGTAAACAAAGTACTGAGTGAATAACAGTGAATTATCTCGTTCTTGGCTAAATGTTTCCCCTGTAGCAAAACATATGATGCAGGTGACCATGGGTCATTTTTTCCACACATACTTTCAGCTTAGTTGCTGCAATTTAGATGAATGCATTAAGAGGCATTGACAGAAGCAAGAAAAATATATTTTAGTAAATATATTTAGTCAGTGTTTCTCAACTTTCCTAATGCCGCAATCCCTTAATACTGTTCCTCATGTTGTGATGACCCCCATCCATAAAATTATTTTTGTTGCTACTTCATAACTGTAATTTTGCTACTGTTACGAATCGTAATGTAAATATCTGATATGCAGGATGCATTTTCATTCACTGGAACAAATTTGGCACAAATACCTGATACGCCTAAATTTGAATACTAGTGGTGTTGGGGGGGGGGGTGATTTTGTCATTTGGGAGTGATAGTTGCAGGGATTTATAGTTCGCCTACAATCAAAGAGCATTCGGAATGCCACCAATGATGGAATTGAACCAAATTTGGCACACAAAACTCCCATGACCAACAGAATATACTTGAATTTTGAAGTTGTAGTTCAGCTAAATCTAGAGAGCACTGTGGACTCAAACCATGATGGTACTAGACCAAACTTATCACAAATACTCAATATGCCCAAATGTGAACTGGTGGAGATTGGGGAAAACAGACGTTAACATTTGGGAGTTGTAGTTGCTGGGATTTATAGTTCACCTACAATCAAAGAGCACTCTGAACCCCACCAACGATGGAATTGTGTCAAACTTTCTTCACTGAACCCCCATAACCAACAGAAAATACTGTGTTTCCTGGTGGTCTTTGGCAACCCCTCTGACACCTCCCTCGCGACCCCCAGGTTGAGAAACGCTGTATTAAGTGAAGGCATTTCCAATTAAATTAGCGTAAGCCCTACTGACCCCCAATAATGTTCAATGAAATTTTCTTCTGAGAAGACAAGCATCTGGTTGCATTGTGTCATTTCATGATAGTCAACTAATTTAATTCATTGTTTATCATCCCTAATTCATTGTTTATTTATTTATTTATTTATTTATTTATTATTTGCACTTATTGACCGCCACTCTCAGCCCTAGGGCGACTCGTGGCGGTGAACAACAACATGGAAAAGACAGTGTACAGCAAATCACGACAACACATACCAAACTACTACTACATAACATACACTAAAAATCCGCTTCGTCAAAAACCTGGGGTCATAGTCAATTTCATAGTCATAATCCATTCCAGTAACGTTCCAATGATACACTCAGTTGAAGGCCTGCTCGAAGAGCCATGTTTTCAGGCTCCTCCGAAAGGCCATCAGGGAGGGCGCCTGTCTAACTTCAGCAGGGAGGGCGTTCCACAGCCGGGGGGCCACCACCGAGAAGGCCCGCTCCCTCGTCCCCGCCAGACGTGCCTGTGAGGCGGGCGGGACCGAGAGAAGGGCCTCCCCGGATGATCTCAAGGTCCTCGTGGGCTCGTAGGCCGAGATGCGGTCTGCAAGGTATTTTGGGCCGGAACCGTTTAGGGCTTTGTAGGATAACACCAGCACCTTAAATTGGGCCCGGTAGCAGATCGGCAGCCAGTGGAGCTGGGACAGCAGGGGCGTTGTATGCTCTCTGCGCCCTGCTCCTGTTAACAACATGGCTGCCGCGCGTTGGACTAGCTGAAGCTTCCGGGCCGTCTTCAAGGGCAGCCCCACGTAGAGAGCGTTGCAGTAGTCGAGGCGGGATGTGACCAAAGCGTGTACCACCGTGGCCAAGTCAGACTTCCCAAGATACGGGCGCAGCTGGCGCACGAGCCTAAGCTGTGCAAATGCTCCCCTGGTCACCGCTGAGACCTGGGGCTCCAGGCTCAGCGATGAATCCAGGGTCACACCCAAGCTGCGAACCTGCGCCTTCAAGGGGAGTGCGACCCCGTCCAGCACAGGCTGTAACCCTATACCCTGTTCGGCCTTGCGACTGACCAGGAGTACCTCTGTCTTGTCTGGATTTAGTTTCAGTTTGTTCGCCCTCATCCAGACCGTTACAGCGGCCAGGCACCGGTTCAGGACTTCGACGGCCTCCTTAGTAGCAGGTGGAAAGGAGTGACAGAGTTGGACGTCATCTGCGTACAGGTGACACCGCACCCCGAAACTCCGGATGATCTCACCCAGCGGCTTCATGTAGATGTTAAACAGCATGGGGGACAGGATGGAGCCCTGAGGAACGCCACAGGTCAACGGCTGTGGCGTTGAACAGGAGTCCCCCAATAACACCATCTGGGTACGGCCCTCCAGAAATGACCGGAGCCACTGCAAAGCAGTGCCCCCAAGACCCATCTCTGCAAGGCGCCCCAGAAGAATACCGTGGTCGACGGTATCGAAGGCCGCTGAGAGGTCCAGGAGCACCAACAGGGACACACTCCCCCTGTCTAGCTCCCGGCGCAGATCATCCACTAAGGCGACCAAGACCGTCTCGGTACCATGTCCCGGTCTGAAACCAGACTGTGCCGGATCCAGATAATCCGTGTCTCTCAAGAATACCTGGAGTTGTGAGGCCACCACGCTTTCCATGACTTTGCCCAAGAAGGGAAGATTGGAAACAGGCCGAAAGTTGTCCAATTCAGTGGGGTCAAGTGATGGTTTCTTCAACAGCGGCTTTATAACAGCCTGTTTTAGGCTCGCTGGAATCTTGCCTTCCCGGAGGGAGGCATTAACCACCACCGTTACCCACTCGGCCAATCCCCCTCTGGCCTCCTTCAGAAGCCAGGATGGGCAGGGGTCTAGGATGGATGTGGTGGGTCTCATTCCTCCAAGTATCTTGTCCACATCCTCGGGTTTCACAAACTGAAAAGAATCCAACAAAATCGGACAAGCAGGTGCTTGTGTCACATCCACGGAGACTGCATTTAATGTGGCGTCCAGCCCAGAACGGATCAAAGCGACTTTGTCTGCAAAGAACCGAGCAAATGCTTCACAGCGCGTTGCCGCATTGTCAGGGCTCCCACCTGAGATAGGAGGAGTTAAAAGACCTCTGACAATCCGAAACAACTCCGCCGGACGGTTTTTTGCAGACGCAATAGTGGCCGCAAAGAAAGTTTTCTTTGCGGCTTTTATTGCCGCGGCATATGCCCTTAAAAAGGACACAAACCGTGTTCGATTTGGCTCGCTTGGGTCCGAGCGCCACACGCTCTCTAGAACCCTCTTCCTTCGCTTCATCGCTGCCAGCTCCTCAGTGAACCAAGGAGCTGGTTTAGCTCGGTTACTTGAGAGGGGACGTTCCGGAGCGATCCTGTCAATTGCCCTGGTCATCTCCCCATTCCAGAGAGCGACCAAGGCATCGACATGGTCACCTACCGAGGTGGCGGGAAACTCCCCAAGAGCCGTCAGGAATCCATTCGGATCCATTAGCCTCCTGGGGCGGACCATCTTAATGGGTCCTCCACCCTTGCGGAGGTTAGGGGGCGCAGTGAGCCTAAATCTAATCAGGAAGTGGTCGGTCCATGGCAACGGAGAGATAGACAACTCCTCCACGCCGCCACCTTGCTCCCATCCCTGGCAGAAGACCAAGTCCAATGTGTGTCCAGCACAGTGGGTGGGGCCAGTTATTCGTTGGGACAGCCCCATGGTTGCCATGGTGGACATGAAGTCCTGAGCCGCTCCTGTGAGGGTTGCCTCGGCATGGATGTTGAAGTCCCCCAGCACAAGAAGCCGTTGGGACTCCACCGCCAGGCTCGAGACCACCCCCGCTAGCTCAGGTAGGGAGACTGTAGTGCAGCGAGGTGGACGGTACACTAGCAGAATCCCTATTCTGTCCCGGTCACCCACCCTCAGGTGGACGCATTCAAAATTTGTGGTCTGCGGGATGGGGCTCCTGGTCAGATGGATGGAATCTCTATAGACCACTGCGACACCGCCTCCCCGTCCTCCGGCTCTTGGTTGGTGTTGCACGGAGAAGCCTGGAGGACAAAGCTGGGAGAGGTTTACGCCCCCCGCTTCATCCAGCCAGGTCTCCGTGATGCACGCCAGATCTGCCCGCTCCTCCAGGATTAAATCCTGGATCCAGGTCGTTTTTCCGTTGACAGATCTGGCGTTCAACAACACCACCTTCAAGCCAGAGGGCCCGCTCACCTGGTTACACCAATTTACCTTAGGAGACCGATTGGGAATTGTTAATTTGGATAAGCGGTCCGAATTAGGCCGAATTCGAGGTCTCCTTTTCCCGCATCTCCTCCTTCCCACCACGACCTCTATGGGGGCCCCTCGGCTAGTGGAACACCTCCCCCCCTCCATGCCGCAGTCCGGAGCCAAGAGATTACTTTCTACTTCGCTCCTTATTAGGTTTTTTGGTTCTTGCCAGCATCCTCTCCCCCCCTCCTCCCCCCTCCCCACCACACCTTCATTCACAAGCTCCAACCCACTTCCTCCTCTGCCCCCTCCGCTACACAAGAGCAACAGAGACAGTACACAAAAGGGGACGGGGGACCACATGGGTAGCAGCGATACAGGTGGTAGTCAATGTTCCGGCTACTCCAATGGGAATAGTTCTTAAAGTGCACAGATTAGGAGCAACTCGTCAGTGATCGTATTCAGTCAGCAGCAACACTACGTGCCGTCAGGCACATTATAAAGTGCTAGGTCTAAAGTGCTCTCTTCAACGATAATTAAAGTGCGGCACAGAGGGACGGGGAAGGGGCGTAAGTGCTGGTGCAATCTAGCAGCAGATGGCAGGCGCCTGAGTGCTCTATTTCGTTCTTATCACATTGGCGACAGATAACAGATGACAACCAGGAATGTACTAGTTGGTCATATATGACCACCCTCTTATGGGGGTGGGATGGTGTTAGTTAGCTAAATATTGCTATGACCCCGGTGAGTCTCTAGACGGTTGGTATACAAGCAGATGGGGCTTCCGGAGATGATAACTCGGGGGTAGGGCAGCACGGATGGTCAATCACACTCTTACTCAACGAGTAACAACGTAAGAGAGGCCAGCTTAAGGTCTACACAAGCTTAAAGGTCTACACAAGCTTAAAGGTCTACACAAGAATCTACATAAAAGGGCTGCACAAGGGTCTACACGTGGGTCTCCACGAGAAGGTCAGTACACAATATCTTATAGAGGTCCACACAAAGACGGTCAGCACAAGGATCTACCCAACTCGTCGCTTTGCCCTGGTGGAGTTTGGGCAGGAGAGGGTGAGTCCACAGCCGCCTGATGGAAGAGGGGGCTGGATCATAAGATGGAAAAGCGGCGACGGCCCCCCAGCCACGGCAATGGCGACAGTCCGGCGATCGTTCGGCCAGTCCCACGGGATGGTAATAGTCTCGTCGGGCGGCAGCGGCAACGGCCTAGCGGCAAAGGAGGCCACCACTCCGCAGCGGCCTGATGGTAGGGGGCCGCAGTGGCGGCCTCACTGCAGTTGCGGTCTAGCTACCGCCACGGCTTAATGGAGGCAACAGCGGCGGCCTGGCGGTGACTCCGTCCCTGTCTGGGCGGCGGCAACAGCGGCCTAAGCAGCAGAGGCCTAACGCTGGTGTCAGCCGCGGCCTGATGGTACTGGCAGTCGCGGCAGCCGCGGCGACCGTGGCGGCCTGGTGGCTGCGGTCCAGCGGCGGCCTGGCGATGGTCTGGCCGGCCCAGCACCTCCCGGTGGCAGGGCCCGCTGCAAAGCAACGATCCCTTCCGGGCAGGAGGCAGCGATCTCCTCCGGGCGACAGCACTGGCAGCGGCCCAATGATGGTGTCGGCCGCGGTAATTGCAGCCGCGGCAGCCGCGCCTGGTGGTGATCCGGCAGCTGTGGAAGTGGCAGAGGCGTCCGGTCGAGTCCTCCCTGAGCTCAAGAGGCCCCCAACGCCGAGGCTTTTCGCCAAGCGCGAGGCTTTTCGCCAAGCGCGGCGGCACTAGGACCTGGGGCGGGCAAGATGGCGGCCGCGACGGCGGCCGCGACAGAGCTCTCGCCGGGCCAGACGCAGTGGTCCCAGGCCCAGGCGGCGGCGGGACCGTCGGCCAGCCAGGAGGCCCGCAGCAGCGCTGGTGAGCACCCTCCTCAGGGGGCCGTATGCAGTCTCTCCTCGACCGCGGCAGCAGCAAGCAGCAAGGCTAATTCGGTTTATACACAATAAATAACCCTGTTTTACTAGTTAGACTATTTTCTCTTTCTCACAATAGCTTCATTTGTTTAAATATAAATATAAGATATAAGTGGCATAACCAAGTAAAGAAAAGTATCTGAGATATTTGCAGGGCTACTTAAAACTGATGATTTAAGCGTTTCCAGATTTTCTTTAAGCAACATACTATACCACTGCTCTACTGGCATTTAATGTGTTTTCTCATCTTTACCAGTACATTCTTTGTTACCCTTGCAATCATGATCTGCAGAAAATATTGGATACAAGGGATGTGCCTGATCATTACTGCTTAATTGTGCAGGAATATTATATTGCAGAGATCTGCATCTTTGGAACGATAAGACCTTGTTCCAGAAGGTGGCACAGTTGGGTGTTTGCTGGCACCAGGCATGTAGCCGGGGGGGGGAGGGGGGGCTTGAGCGGCTTCAGCCCCCCGCCCCCCCGAAATTCTCATGGTGGTACGCGAAAAGGCCTTACTGGTGTATTATTTAAACTGTTATGTTTATTCATATCATGATCTGATCACCATACTCAATATATCCCATATGCATGGGGGTATTTGGGTAACGATACAAAAGGTTTGCTAGGCTAGACCCTCTTTCACTCAGACTCAGCCCCCCCCCCCCCATCGAAATCCTGGCTACAGGCCTGGCTGGCACCCAAACACCATTTCTACGTTGCATAAACTATTTGAAAGGGTAAGGTGCATTCTGAGATACTGTCCTCTTTTCCTGTCCATCTTCTTCTATAATTTTTTTGTGTGTGTCAGGAGCGACTTGAGAAACTGCAAGTCGCTTCTGTTGTGAATGAATTGGCCATCTGCAAGGACGTTGCCCAGGGGATGCCCGGCTGTTTTTGATGTTTTACCATCCTTGTGGGAGGCTTCTCTCGTGTCCCTGCATGGGGAGCTGGAGCTGACAGAGGGAGCTCATCAGCACTCTCCCCGACTTCAAACTTCCAACCTGTCGGTCTTTAGTCCTGCCGGCACAAGGGTTTAACCCGTTACGCCACCGGGGGCTCCTTTCTTCCATAATGAAAACTACTAATGGTTTTGTGGATAAGGAGCTATGCAAAATCTCAGATTGCTTCTTTAAAGTTTGGACAAAAACCCAGAATGTTTACATAGAAGCCACCAGCATCTACTTGGTGTTGTTATCAAGGGGTCCATATTATAAGATGTAGAGAAGACTGCTAAGCTACATGCTTTTGAAATAAGATTAGGGAAAGTCAAGAAAGACAATATATTGCCAGATGACTTGTCTTATTTCTAGTATCTAAAGCAGTATACGTTTCATCAACTGCTGAGGATCAAGAGCAGAAGGATACTTACATCTTTCTTCCAACAGACATCTTTGTCTACTTTAGGAACAGGATTCTGGATTAGATCTGAGTCAGAGGGAACTCTGCAAAGTGCTCAGGTGTTGTTGAACTGTACCTCCCAGTATCTTCAGCCAGCAAAGGCAATGTGAGGCATGCTGAGAGATGCAATGTAGCAACATTTTGAGATCCACAGAGTGCCCACTTCTGAGATAGGCCTTTGACACACAGTTCAGTTTTTCTTATGTTCTTAAAGATGTGCACAAGATGAAATCCGAGAACTGCTTTGCCGCTAAAACAGTACTATATACATTCCTGTGAGAAGAAGCAGTTGTATCTATTTTCATTCCCCACCTTATTTTTCAAGTTTTTTTAATTTGTCACCAACATAGCCAATTCTAAGGCTGCCAAGGTTAAAAATAGTAAGACGCTGAAATGGGAATCTAAAACCATGGCAAGGCAGAGCTGCCCATGCCCATTCCTAGAATTGTTATTAACATTGAGGGACACTTCTTGGTATCTCTTACTCATGCCCTTGGGTTACACGCTTTGAAACTGTCACAACACACTGCCATACTAATTTTAATCAACACTCAGTGATTCCAGTTCACCATTTCCAAGCCTACACTGGTTTTTGTGGTCTGCAGTGGAATCTATTTCTTAATTGTAATGCTATGTTGACTAGGCATAGCTCAAGAGATAATCTCAAGCTTTGTATGTACAGTTGGAAATCGGTGCTACCAATTTAGGAATGATTAGGGCACCGGTGGCACAGTGGGTTAAACCACTGAACTGCTGAACTTGTTGACCAAAAGGTCGCAGGTTCTAATCCAGGGAGTGGTGTGAGCTCTCGCTGATAGCCCCAGCTTCTGTCAACCTAGCAGTTCGGAAAGATGCAAATGTGAGTAGTTTAATAGGTACCGCTCTGGCAGGAAGGTAATGGCACTCCATGCACATAACCTTGGAGGTGTCTACGGACAACGGCAGCTCTTCGGCTTAGCAATGGAGATGAGCACCAACCCGCAGGGTCAGACACGACTAGACTTAACATTAGGGGAAAACCTTTACCTTTGCCTAAAGGTCCATTGCACACAGCTGAATAAAATTCCAAGTTTTCTGCTTTGAACTGAATTATATGGCAGTGTGGACTCAGATAACCCAGTCCAAAGTAGATATTATGGGATTTTCTGCTTTGGGTTATATGGCTGTGTGGTGTTTTGGCCTACAACTTTCCAAAATCCAGCCAGTTACCAGCTGTTAGGATTTCTAGAAGTGGAAGGCCAAAACATCTGGGAACCCACAGGTTGAGAACAACTGCCCTCGATGCATAGCTTAACCCTGGATTAAAACGCTGGATTTAGCCATCTCTAGCCAGCCTTACCAATGACCAGGCATGACAACAGGTGCAATTAATGAACATCTGGAAAGTTCAGGAATCTTTCACCATGCCATAAAGCTTTCATCCTCCAGCTTCAGCTTTTCTAATGGCTAACTCAGACAATCTTAATTGGGTAGATATTTCTTATGATAAACTATATAACCAACCAATCCAACCATATAATCTAGGCTTCAAATGTTAATAAAGGGGCATAGCAGCAACCCAGAATGAGTACTAAGCCGCAATGCACTTAGTAGCTAAAACTTTTCTTTCAACTGTATCTTATATGGTCACATATTGCTCCTAAAATTTAAATAAATTTATTGTCCTGAGACACCAGCAATGCAAATACAAATGCCAAAATAAATTTCACGTAAAAGTAAACATAAGAAAAAATCAAGAAGATTCTTTTGAAATTAAAGATCCTAAGTTTTTGGTCTTTGTGGGACGTAATGTTGAAATTCAACATTTGGCTTGTCATGGAAACAAGGATTAGTGATAAATCTTTAGTGGAGACACATTTTCCCCATGATAACTCTTTCAGGGGTAAGCTGCCCCAGAGGGGCAGATTTCTCTCACTTCCTGTTGTCTCAACCCTGTTGTTAACTAGGAGTTGTTTGTAAGTGGGACATTTCTAACTTTGGGACTGCCTGTATATCAGAGGTATATTTTTAAGTTTCTAAATATACGATTACAGCAAGCAGAATTGATAGGCCTACAATTTTATGATTGGGAGTCACCACAACATGAGGAACTGTATTAAGGGGTCGCAGCATTAGGAAGGTTGAGAACCACTGGTTTAACCCATTGTGCCACCCGGGGGGGGGGGGGGGGTCCATGAATAGGATTACACTCATAAGTCTCCATAAAAGATTTCAGTCAGCACCATTTTTACAAAGAGAAGGATGAAATTCTTACATTTTCTGGCAGGGGAAGCAGAATTTGTGCATGCCTCCAAAATATGCATTGAAACAACGGTTTAGCTTTCTGTATGTTGTTACTCAATTTACCTTTTTACTCATCAACCTGTAAGGAGTGTATAGAGGTATAGCAGTGAGAGAGAATGTTACTCCCGATGTTTCTGGACTGCAGCGCCTATCATCCCTCAATATTGGCTATGCTGCCTGAGATTGACAGGAATTGCAGCCCAATCACATGGGGGGGGGGGGGGAATATGTTCTCACAAACTTGTGCTGGGGTCAAGGGTTTTTTTTTCAAGTATCCTTTTCTCCAGCAGATGAAGCAACAAAATGTTCAGTAGATATGTGGATGTGAATAGTATATTGTGTGTTTTTTAATCTGTATGTCTATTCGTAATGCAAAAGACACGTTTGTGAATGATATATCAGAGCATACCTAAAACTGGGGGTTTAAAAAAAGTGTCTGTGGAACCCAATCCCCCCTCCCTCCACCGCACACAAACTGCCTAGACTCCCAGCAGAAGACAGCGTGCAGGTGCTAGCTGTTGGCCCAGCAGGAAACTAAACGTGACATGACACGCAGCTTCTGATATATACCAACTGAAATTAATTACCATGCCAATTGCAAATCCCCCCAGTGACAAAGTTGGACTGCCCCTCATACCAATCCAAAATATAATGGAAGAGAAAGAATTTAAGACGGAGAGGAATGTGACCATTGCAATACAGATCACAACCCCCATTAGGGTTTGTAGGTCCCTGTGTATATGCTCTATTATGCAAGGCCTCTTCTTCCTGGAAGGAATCATGGGTCACAGATGGGAAAGGCAAATGTGAATCTAGCAAGGCTGATTTGGCAGTTTATTAGAATGCCAAGGTTCACCAACCGGACCCTGGTGTAAACACATTCACTTAGAATATGGTGTCCAGGGCCCATTGTTTGTTCACAGTAAAAGCATTGCTGCTGTTGTTACAGCTGTTATTAATTTTATTTATGCCCATATTTCCCTCTAATCAGGGAATGTATTATAGTTTAGTTAGAAGCACACAAATGATTTGCGTTAAAACAGAATTATAATATTAATGACAGTAAACCATTGAAAACACACATTTTAAAAGGATAAAAAGCAATATAACTTAAACAGATCAGCACCTCTTAAAAGGTAGACATTCAATAAACAGCATCTGTTAATTAAGTATCTTCAATCATAACATCCTGTTTTATTTCTCTGCTGACAGAAGGAAAGCAAAGCAAGGATGGGGCCATTCTAACCTCCCCAAGGAAAGGAGTTTCAGAGCCTAGGAGAAACCATTGAGAAGACACTAGTTGGATCTACTTGAGTAAGAAACCCAGATTCAGCTCAAAATTACTTTTGACTGTTCCCCTAATGTTGCTGACCACCAGTGAGGATCACATGTTTTACAGGGTTAAACTGCTGTTTGGGCAAAGTCACCGGTGCCATCACTCTTCCCTTGCATTCATCAGTGCAGCAAATGAGAATGGACTGTGTCCATGTCGCCATTGCCATTACCACCACTTTCAGCCGGGCACAGATCTCTGTGAGAGCTTCTGTATATTGTTTGTTGTAAGCATCACAAGGGGCACCTGTGTGACCAGGAAGAAGGAAGATCACTACCTCCTGATCACACAGACACCTCTGTTGATATCAGAACAGGGCACCTGTGTTGGAGCATGCAAGGAATCAGTGAATGTGTGTGTGTGTGAACTGTAAAATAAGATGCATGAAGCTGATTGGTTGGACTACACCTGGGGAGATGGCTGAGCCTGGGACTTTTGG
Organism: Anolis sagrei; assembly: GCF_037176765.1. NCBI lineage: Eukaryota > Metazoa > Chordata > Lepidosauria > Squamata > Anolidae > Anolis > Anolis sagrei. Next base: position 51,772,667 of record NC_090023.1, on the reverse strand, counting down.
GCACTGTTACATTTTTGTTCAGGCTTGATCTATACAGGTGCACAGAAAGAAGAAGAGAGAAGCAGAGAGAGAGAAATTTTGGAGTGCGCTCTTACTTCATGAGCTGCTGAAGGTGCTTATCCATATGGACAAAGAAAGACCATTTTACATTTCTCATAAAAGGACATTATGTCAGTTGGATCACAGACAATCCAGCCCTGTGTAAATCTGCTGTGAAGCAGCCCCAGATGCAGCACATTTCAGCTTGTGTAGACAGCCTGGACTGTTGTAGCCCACCTCACACCTCCTCCATGTTGTAATACTCCTGGAATTTGCTGGGGGTAGTGGGGATAGATAGTGGTCCATTCATAGTGCATCCAGATATTGTGTCTTGTGTAAACAAGCCCCACGTGGAGTAGAGCGAGGGGTTCAGCAGGGTGCATCTGGTCACACCACATTGACAGTAGATTCACACACACACATATTCACATCAGCCATATTTGCAGTGATAGTACAAAACCTTACTACAGTATATTTTAGAATGAAATATTTTGTGCCTCCTGTTGATTAAAAAAACTGTAGGTTAAAATAATTGTCAATCTACTTTGAACCATTTTTTTACCCTAATTGGCCTCAGTTTTATATGCATGCAGACTTTCCAGTATATCTCAGATATTTCTGCTTGCCCCAATTTATGATCTAACATGACACAACATCTCCACACACGTATACAAACAAAACCCACTAGTTTTTGTTTACACAAATTTTTGATAACCAACGTGGAATATTCTGTAAAAGTTTTCTAGTTTGTTTTAAAAACAGATTTTTTTGGGGGGGGGGGGAATGAAATGAAAGCAGGTACCCACAATTAACCTTCATCCATAAGGGTATGACATTTTAGGAAACAGACTTGCGATGTAGTTCAGTGGCAATCTTCACTGCACAGTTGCTTTCTCAAATTATCTCAAATTTCATCCACATGACTTCTTTTTAACAACAAAAAGACCAGCCAAAAAAAGATGTTCAAATAAATTTTGGCCACTGGGATATTTTTTTTTCCCCACCACCATAACATGCTATTTGCTCTTTTTTTCCAGTGAGTTCTGTTGAAACAAAACAGAAGTGATGTGCTTTGCCTATCAGTAGGTTTGCCTCATTTGGAGAAAAGCAATTTTTCTCCATTGGAGGGATATTGAAACCCTCACTATCTTTTAAAATTCTAGTCACAATTTCTCCATAAACCGCAATGTCTACCAGGGTCGGAAAATACCTCCACATTTAAAAAACACAAGATATTTTTAATCCTGTTGCCTGAGCATATGTTTATAAAGATTACTTTGATCTAAGACTGTGATGAATCCCCACATACATATATTCTAATGTATATATTTCAAAGTGGTGGGGCAACTTGTGGGAGAGAGTGATCAAAACACCTTGAGTTATTCTTTTTTCTCATGATTTTTACCTTCACTCGATGATCCTAATTTGTCAGGGATCACGTAGGGAATATGATTATGCCACAGTCCCACCAGATGTGTTCCAATGATAGTATATGTGAGAGCACAATTTGGCTGTCACTCAAAACTGGGGTGGTAGAGCTACTCATCTGCTTAAAGAAACCAGGCAATACAGGTTGTGCATCCCTTCTCCGGAATGCCAAAATTCAAAATACTCCAAAATAGGCATGCTTGGAATAGTAACCTTTTATTTCTGGTGGTTTATTGTACACAATTTCAAGCACAAAAGTATGAAAGTATTGTATAAAGCACCCTTATAGCTATATGTATAAAATGCATGTGAAGCATAAATGATTTTTGTGTTTAGAACAGGGTCCTATAGTCACACTATTCCATTAAGTACACTTTTTTTTGTATCAGGAGCAACTTGAGAAACTTCAAGTCGCTTCTGGTGTGGGAGAATTGGCCGTCTGCAAGGACATTGCCCAGGGTACGTCTCGAAGTTTTGATGTTTTATCATCCTTGTGGGATGCGTCTCTCATGTCTCCGCATGGGGAGCTGGAGCTCACAGAGGGAGCTCAACCCGCGCTCCCGGATTCAAACCGTCCTGCCAGCACAAGATTTTAACCCATTGCGCCACCAGGGACTTACGTAGACAAGTACAAATACAGGTATACCAAAATCCAATACGCTTCTACTCCAAGGCATATCAGATAAGAGATACTCACCCTATACTGTTTTTTCTGTATTGATAATGAGCATAGAACAATCATCCTCACTTGAGGAAACTATGTTCTGCTAGAAAGGTAAGCAGTGTTAACCAAGTTGCTTTAGCAACAGGGACACTTCAAAATACTTTGGGTTTTATTTTTGTTTGTCCATTCCATCCTGAGATAAAACCTAAGAGTAGTTTTTTAAAGATTGCAATGTATTACCAAGGGTTGGCTCTTCATGTATCCCCACTGCACATTAATCAAGAATATATTTATAAGAACATAAGAACATTTTCAGGGTACAGGAATCAGATCGTGCAAAGGAGTTTCTTTTTCTGTTTTTAGTGCTCAAGCTTTCAAACAATTGTTTACATACACTCATACATATTTTGAAATTTTATAACTGGATGGTTTTTTTGTAACAAAAACAGTCAGAACTTTGATGATTCAGTGCAATTTTGGAGGGTGTGGAGTTCAAAGCTGTGAATGTGTATATTTCTGCAATCAGATTTTCTAGTACAATGGCATTAAATGAAGATGGCAGAGAGCAAAGCACACAAAATCAGTGACTTCTCTTCAAAGAGGGGGAAACAATTGGTGATGTAAGTGGTAGCAAGCAATTACGGGCATGGTGCTGTTTATTAGCTTTGAACTTGCCACAGATGGCAGCAACAACATAGACATTTTATGGACATTTGTTAAACAGTTGTCAAGAGCTGGCTAGAGATATAGCTATCAGATGGGGCATTACCTCCAATAAGACGTGCCCAACTCCCACAAAATTTTCTTTAAGTCACAAAATTATTAGCATTACATTTCTTTAAATCTGCAATCAAGCATTTATAATAGTAATAATAATAACATCATCATCATCATCATCATTATTATTATTATTATTATTATTATAAAAATCCAGCATATATATCTCGTTTGCTGTAACATACTGTGTTTTTGTGTCAGTAAAATAACAACAACAACAACAACAACAACAACAACAACACTTATTTGTACTCCGCCCTATCTCCCTGAGGGGACTCAGGGCGAATTCCAACATATACAGAGACACAAGGCAAACATTCAGTGCCTTGAAACAATGAAACACAGACACACAGATAAAGGTAATGGCTTCCCCTTTCATCTATGGCTCTGGAGGGTGGTGCTCATCTCCCTTTCCCAGCCGAAGAGCTGGCGTTATCCACAGATACTTCCTAGGTCATGTAGCCAGTATGACTGCGTGGAGTGACATTTACTTTCTCGCCGCGTTGGTACCTATTGATCTACTCACATTTGCATGTTTTTTATCTGCTAGGTAGGGGCTAACAGTGGGAGCTCACCCCATCCTGTGGATTCGAACCTCCAACCTTCCAGTCAGCAAGTTCAGCAGCTCAACAGTTTAACCATATATAGAAATATGGCTGGGAAAAGGAGATGAGCACCACCCTCCAGAGCCGTAGATGAAAGGGGAAGCCATTACCTTTATCTGTATCTGTGGCCCATATTTAGAAATATGTTTTAGACACCAGAAGAAAAGGGTCAAGCACAGTTGCCAAGGGAATGCAAACATACTCAACATAACGTTGAATGTTTGCTGCTCTAATTCTGGGCACAGATTTCTGGTTATGACCTATACATCCCTATACAGCTTTTAGATTCCTGTATGAGCCTATTGTGACTCTGAGATCCAAAGAAGGAGCCCTTCTCTCAGTCCCAGAAGCTTCTCGAGTATAGTTGGTAGGAACATAAGAAAGAAACATTCTCTGTGGTTGTCTCTAAGGAAGCTAGAAAATCCCTCTCACTTTCCTTGCCCTAGTCTTGGGGAAAAGGCAGGATATAAAAAGCTGTAGTGGGAACTATTTTCAAAGTCATACTGTTTGCAATGCTAACATTTGAGGATGGAAGGAAAATTCACTGGGGAAAGTATGTGTACTTGGAAGAGCACCTCCCCTATTGCCTTCCCCTAGCCCTTCTCTGCATAAGGAAGCCCTGAGAAAGGGAGCACCACCATCCCAAACACTGAGAAAGCCTATCTTTGACATGGCAAATCTAATTATTCTAGTCATCTGAGAAAGCAAATTCCACAACAGCCTCTCCCTTATTCTGGCAATCAAAATAAACTAAAAATTCACTCACTATGATGTATTTTCATGATATCGTAAACCAACTGCCTGAGATGGCTGCCTCACTCCGCTTGACGTATTATAGAGTATTGACGGCATAATAACTATCTCATCTTTTTCAAATATAGTACTTTAATTACAAAGCAGACAAACTGTAGCTTCTTGGTCTGATAAAGTCAATTGTAAAACTACTTATTAGACATACTAGAAATATTTAAACATATATTATGCAATCTATACAAAGATTTTACTACGTTCTACACTTTTATCCCCTTTCATCTCTGTTAATTGCTCCTTTCTCTTCTACAACTATGATATTTTCACAGAAAGGCATTTTTAAAAGAAGAGCTCCACCCACAAGCAACTGGCAAAAAAAAATATCAAAGAAATAATTTAAATAAAAATTAAAAGACATATAAAATACAGTAAAGCTCTGTTACATTATATGTCAACTTTGTCGTTATTTGTTCTTCATGCCTGTGTTTTAGTATTAATACCAAGGCAATACAGTGTTTGGGGTATGGTATAGTATGGGATAACTTATTAAAAGTAAAGGTTTCCCCTTGACATTAAGTCTAGTCATGTCTGACTCTGGGAAATGATGAACATCTCCATTTATAAGCTAAAGAGCCGATGTTGTCCATAGATACCTCCAAGGTCATGTGGCCGGCATGACTGTATGGAGTGCCATTACCTTCCCGCCAGAGCAATACGTATTGATCTACTCACATTTGCATGTTTTCGAACTGCTACGTTGGCAGAAGCTGGGGCTAACAATAGGAGCTCACCCCATTCCCCGGATTTGATCTGCCAACCTTTTGGTCAGCAAGTTCAACAGCTCAGTGCTTTAACCTGCTGTGTCACCGGGGGCTCCAGGGGTACAATATTAGTTAGGTCTATTTTTAATAGTAACTCTCAAGCTACCAGAAGCTATATTTATGAGACACCAACCAATCCCTCTGCCTGTCAGTTAACTGAGAGTCTATTGTACTAAGAAATTGCTTTGATGACCAGATATCTGATCAACCCTGCATGGATTCTGATCAAATCTACAATGGTTTCCATTTAATTGTTGCCAACACTGTGAACGGCTCTTCGGGGTTGAGAAGGACAGTATACGAATTCCGCAAATAAATAAAGGAATACATTTGGTAAATGTCTTTTTAATTGAGAAAATGTTTAACAAGAATTAGAAACATTGGATTTTTAAAAACAGAAGGTTTTGTGACCGTCCTTTGTTTACTTAGATGAAAACAATCTCCAAATCATTGAGCTTGCAAAATACAACTAGAACTCATTTTCTGTTGTTTACTTAAGAAGCTGCCCTTCCTTGTTGTTTTTGTTGACTTATGGACAAACAGACTTGAATGAAGCTAGATGTTACATGATATGTATGCTAAAGATTAAGAAAACATGATCGCTCTTTGTGTTTCTAATTAATGTTTCTATTTTTTCACGGGTGTGTTGTGCAGCCTTTCTTATATTTAAATAAAATTAGGATAGAGGGGTAAATTTTTTGCCAGTTTACATCAGTGTTCTGACACAGAATGAACACTTTCTTTCTAAAAGCAGATACAGAACTATATCAAGGAAAAACCTCACAGATCTATGAGTCCTGCTTTGTTTTTATTTGGCACATACATATTTATGTGTTTTTGTCTCTCCCATATTTTATCCAACTGAGAATCTAACTTATGGCAGATGGGGAAAACTGGAAATGTGAGAGATATGGGCCTCCTCTTCTCCAGATTCCCAGGCAACTTTTCAATGCAAGAAAGGAAGAAATAAGCACCAATTAAACCAGTGGTTCCCAACCTTTTTTATCAGGAACCACTTGACCAGGGACCACTTGACCAGGAACCACACAATCAGGGACCACTTTGAAACATTACGATAGAGTCTCGTTTATCCAACATAAATGGGCCGGCAGATAAGCAAAAATGTTGGATAATAAGGAGGGATTAAGAAAAAGCCTATTAAACATCAAATTATTTTACAAATTAAGCACCAAAACATCATTTTTTACAACAAATCGACAAAAATTATGTTCAATACTCAGTAACGTTATGTAGTAATTCCTGTATTTACAAATTTAGCACCAAAACATTACAATGTATTGAAACAGCTGTGGATCAGGCAGAATGCAAACCGCATTGGATAATAAAGAACGTTGGATGAGCGAAGGCTGGATAAGCGAGACTCTACTGTAGTACCAAAAGGGTTACGAATCCATTTTTGGTCAACTTTAGATTCGGTTTGGTTATTTGGGGTGCTGATTGAGAAAATTGCATTGGATAGACCACATCAGCTCTAGTTTCTGATACAGAACATATGCCACCTAATAGTCGCCATCTGCTCACCCACAGAAAAACATATTTAATAAGCATCAGCACTATAAGAGAGTTTCACCTCACCAGTCACTCTCGTTGCAACAGTGTTGTAACAATGAGGCTGCAGACCATATTTTAGTTCTTCGGCCACAGGTTAGGAACCACTGGATTAAACCCTTTAAGGATCTTGCAGTATTTGAATCAGGAAGGGTTATTAAGGGCACCATAAAATAATTTCACCAATGTATGATCATATTATGACTAATATATTTACAGAATAAACTAGATTAAATTTTTCATAATTTATTAACACCACATATTTGGAACCGACTGAACATATTCCAAATCCCTCATTAGCTGACCACTTTCTAAAACTCTGAGAGGCTTCACAGCTTTCTTCTTCAAATACTGCACTTTTGGTAGCCAACAGCTGTCAGGTCACCCAAAGACCATAACATTGGCCAACAACCTCACCTTGGTTGTTCACCTCTCTATCTTTGATACAGATCTAATTAAGTACATTTAGGCAAATAATATTTTAGTTAGCAAGTACCATGTACATATCCTTCCCAATATCATATAGCTGTTAAAAGAATATTTTGTAAATACATTGAACACTGGTGGCATTACAATAAAGCTGTTTTAAAATGTTGCCTGAGGGCCCTTCCAGACAGGCCCTATATCCCAGGATCTGATCCCAGGTTTCTGTTTATCCCAGCACATCTGGCAGTGTGGACTCATATAATCCAGTTTAAAGGAGAAAATCTGGAATCAGATCCTGGGATATAGGGCCTGTCTGGAAGAGCCCTGTGTTTGTTTATTTTTCTGAACATCCAAGTTGTTTCTGACTTTTGACAACCCTAGGAGCACCCTATTACACAGTTTTCTCAGCACGGTTTGTTCAGAGGGAAGTTGCCATTGTTTCCCCCTGAGAGCGAGAAAGCGCGACTTGTTCAAGTTCATCCAGTGAGTTTCCACAACTGAGCAGGGATTCCAGAGTCCTAGTCCAGCGCTCAAAGAACAAACAATGCCAGCTTTTTAAATATATTTCACATGTATTTAAACATATCTTGATCAACACAGAAGGACAAAAATAAAAACTGATCCCTTTGGATGGTATTAAAACTTAATTTCTAACATCTATTGAGAGAATAAGTATTGGTGTTAATTGCAATCAAGTTTGCTTCAACTTGTGATGACCCTATGAATGAGAGACACCACCATCACCACGCTAAACATGCTATTAACAGACTTGTGCTGGTTGCAACCTCAAGGTCATTGCTTCCCGGATTAGGTTAATGTGTCAAAAATATGTTACCTTCAAATTTACCTAGCATTATCATCTTTTCTAACAAGTCTCTCTACGTTGCCTTCAATTTTACCTAGCATTATCGTTTTTTCTCGTAGATGTTGCCTTCACTTAGTATTATATTTTCCAAGTCACTTTGTCGCATGGTATATCCTTGCTATAGCCATTTTAGCTTCTTGGGAAAGTTCATTAGATTTCCTCTGGAACCCATTTATTTGTCTTTTTGGCAATCCATGGTATCTGTAGAACTCTCCTCCAGCATCACATTTTTAATGAGTTGATTCACTTCCTGTCAGCTTCTACTTTCAGAATCATCCAGATAAACTGGAAATACCATGGCAATGATGACTTTTACTTTGGTATTTAATGGTACATCTATACACTCGAGGATCTAATCTAAGTTCGTTCATCACTGCCCTTCCAACTCCAAGTCTTTCTCTGATTTCTTGACTACACTTTCTATTTTGATTTATGACTCAGCTATAGAAGATATTTAACTACAGCATTCAAACTGTAATTAAACAAATTAACTCTTGTTAGTTCTATTCAGAAAGAGGCACTGGTAAACCACTTCTAAATTCCATGAAAACCCTAAAATGAGGCAATAAAAGCATCACTGATATAAACATAAATCCCAATTCTCTGCTAGTTAGTAAGAAATAAGTTCCCTTATGTCTCAAGGAAGATAAAAGTAAAGGTTTTCCCTTTACTTTAAGTCTAGTCATGTCAATCTCTGGGTGGTGGTGCTTATCTCCATTTCTAAGCTGAAGAGCCAACGTTGTCCGTAGACACTTCCAAGGTCTTGTGGCCAGCATGACTGCATGGAGCTCCGTTACCTTCCTGCAGAAGCGGTATCTATTGATCTACTCACATTTGCATGTTTTTGAACTTCTAGGTTGATAGAAGCTGGGCCTAACAATGGGAGCTCATACCACTCACAGATTCAAACCGCCAACCTTTTGGTCATCAAGTTCAGCAGCTCAGCAGTTAAACCTGCTGTGCCACCAGGAAGTCCCATGTCCATAAGTATTTACTCCAAAGTTGGTGTAAATGAACTGTTATTTTTTTGTCCCTATAGTATTCCAAAATGGAATACACATCCTTTTCCCGATTCCTTGTTACCCTTCCAGGGCTAAATAAATAGACAAGCTTTTCATTCAACACAGGCAAAATATATTTGAGAGGAATATATCCACTGGAGGAGCAAGATATCTTTACAATCTTAGAGCGCAATGACTCTTTCCCATGGAGATATGAAGCGTGACAGCACTTGTTCCCATCAGGAAGAGGATTTGGGACCATTGGTAACCCAGCCAACTTGAATAGTGGGTATCTTCACATGAATGCAACGGAAGTGCAGATATCAGTGGGTGGACAATGGCTCCATACTTTCCTAAACACGTCAGCCATCTTCAAAACATGGCTTACAAGAAAGGGCTTACTTAAGACATTTTGAAGTCTGAGACACAGCAGCAAATGGCACTTGACTACCATCACAAGGTTGAGATAATTGCATCTAAAGCCAGATATTTTATCACAAAGCAAAAGAGTCCACAAAGGGTCCTCCTTCCTGGCAGTAAACTTAACACATCCAAAGGCTTAACAGTTTGGCCTCCTTTCATCATCTCCGGAATCTGCTACCTGAGGTTGCCGCCTAATGGTAGGGCAAGCCCTGCTTATTGGCCAAGGACATGGCATCAGCAGATTGGGGAGTCGCTCCCTATCTTTCAATCCAGCTCTGCTCCCCAACAATCACAAGTTTTGAAAAGACATTTCAGGGGCTGCAGGGCTTGAACACATGCCTAACCAGCTCAAACTAGAAGACACATGGAAAAACCTTGGCTCACACAGAGACTCCCCTCCTGGGAGCACAAGAGGGTTGCCTTCAATAAAGGCATTTCCTTTCCTCCATTTCCAAAAGAAAAAGAAAAAGAAGAGAATTTTAAAATAGTTCCTATAATATGAAAAGGCAAACTTACCTGTAATTGGGAGCCATGCCTGCAGGATGGCAGCGATCAGTATTCTTTTCCACTTCATATTGCTCCCCCCAAGGTTACAAGGTGGGGTGGGAGAGACTGGAGGCTACAATTTAGCCGTTAGTGGGGCAAGGAAAAGAAAAGACACCTTCACAGCCTTTGTTCTTCTCACTGTCTCCACAGGAAGTGCAAAGCCCATAAGATCTTTCAGAGTCCACCTGCTGGCAATGTGCTTGAAACACACAGTCATCCTTTTGCTCCACAATCAGGAAGCTTTCAGAACTTGGGGGCCACGGAGGAGGAGCTGCTTGATGAGTTTTGAGTTGATATTGATAGTAAAAGTGTCAAAGAAGACCATTTAAATTGCCTTTTTTATATTAGTGTGGAGATGTAAAAAAAAAAAATCAGATTTTGCAAGCAGATCATTAGAAGACACTTGTTTTTTTTAAACAAAAATATAGAAATAGCAAGCTTAGCGTGCTTATACTCTAGATCATTGGTTCTCAACCTGTGGGTCCCCAGATGTTTTGGCCTTCAACTACCAGAAATCCTAACAGCTGGTAAACTGGCTGGGATTTCTGGGAGTTGTAGGCCAAAACACCTGGGAACCCACAGGTTGAGAACCACTGCTCTATATAAATAAAAATGTAATGTTTGTTTGTGGGATTAACATAACTCAAAAACCACTGGGCACAATACACCTACCAGTCCAACAAGTGACCATCATTCATAAAACACTGAAAACACACAGCAGAAGAGATTTTAAAAGCCAAAAAATACATTACAATGCATGCGCAAAACCACATATATACATATATACACAAATATATATACACACAAAACACATATACACAGACTGGGCCACAGCAACACGTGGCAGTGGATGGCTAGTAGTTGATACTTTGCAGGTCTCTCCAAGAGTTTAGGTATAGCATGGAGCCCCCGGTGGCGCAATGGTTTAAACCCTTGAGCTGGCAGGACCGCTAACTGACAGGTCAGAGGTTCGAATTTGGGGAGAGTGCAGATGAGCTCCCTCTGTCAACTCCAACTCCCCATGCAGGGACATGAGAGAAGCCTCCCACAAGGATGGTAAAATATCAAAACATCCAGGCATCCACTTGGCAACATCCTTGCAGATAGCCAATTCTCTCACACCAGAAGCGACTTGCAGTTTCTCAAGTCGCTCCTGACACACACACAAAAAGGCATAGCATGTATTCATTTCTTGCTTGTTGTTCTTAGCCACTAGCAACTTGTCCTGTGAGACACAACTCACGTTTTCTCCTCTCCATTGAATGACCCATGACAGGTCATATCAAAATCCATAATTTTCACACCAAAATCTGCCCCCAACATACATGAGGTTTGATTTGTTCATGAGTACATATGGAAACCTATTTCATATGTGTTTAGTAGGAAGACTAAGCCACTAAGCCTGCTCAGTTTCTCTTGCTTATTGCTCACTTACTGCTTGGTGTGCATGCGGGACACACTACTATCTCTGACAGTGCCCAACAACTACAGAGGGTTGTGTGGAGCTACTGGGAGGTCACTGAGACTGAATATCCAGAGACGTTACGCTCCCCTTGCCTCCTTGTCCCTAGATTCTACTACTTATCTCTTGAACTGATTTCAGTGGCAATACCCACAGGCCAAATCTTGTTGTTTGACTCCCATTCTACTCCACACATAGAATTGAGCTGGGTTGGTAAAAAATCTCAACTCAGCACTGAGAACTTATAGCATCTCCACACACACGTGCACACTTTTGGACAATATAATAGTTTGGGAAAGGCCTGCACAAAATGTGGCCCTCTGGGTGTTTTGTACTTTAGTTCCCAGAATTCCTGATTACTTGACAAACTGGCTAGGACTTCTGGGAGTTGGAGTCATAAATCCCTGGAGGGCCACAGGTCCTGCAGTCCTGCTTTAGGGCAATGTTTCCCAAACAATGGTCTTCCAGGTGTTTTGGACTTCAGTTCATAGAATCTTTGACCATTTTCCAATGCTGTTGAGGCTTTGGGGAAGTAAAATCCAAAATACTTGGAAGATGAGAGTTTTGGAATCACTTCTCCTCAAAAGTAAGTTTTGAGGGGGCCTTACTTAGTAGCAAATGTGTTATGATACAAACCTAATGGATACTGTTATGATACAAACCTAAAGGATACTGAAGAAAGATGTCCAACTATATGAGTCAACCTTCACAGATCTTCTCTGAAGCTCCATCACAACCTTATTGCAACCCTTTTAATAACATTCGGAATTATGCCACACATATCAAAGCACTCCATATACATTATCAAAGTAGTCTTCATGAAAGCAAATGAGGCTAGTACTAACAGCAATTAAGAAGCTGAGACTAGAATATATGGAATTTCAACAATAGACTTCCAGGCTACAGCTTATACTCTTAAACATCGCACAATGTCAGCTTATTATCCATGGGATTGTGAATTAGCATTGACTGTGCACTTTCTCCAGCTGTTCTTTGCGGAACATTTATGGAGAAAGATATAACTAAAGAGTTGTTATGGTAATTCACTGGAAATAATCACATTAGTTTTTCTCGAACATCCATACGGATGGAAGAACCTAAAATGAGAGCAACCAGTATGTAGAAACTATCTTTGGTTGTCTGAAGGGAAACATTCTTTATACACAAAACTTAATTCAGTACACAATTTATCAGCCCTTTGGTTTTCAAATATTTTAAATTGGTGGGAATCATTAAGCACAATTCAACCTAGAATTAGAGTTGAACCATGTTGTTTCATGGTTTGGTAGACTTTACCATAGGTCAGATTGTAATCAAAACCTTTAATATGGATTTCATCCACTGCCTGCTTTGGGGGGAAAAGAAAGAAAGAAGCTGTACTGTGTAGATCAGTGGTTCCCAACCTGTGATCCGTAGAGCACCAGTGGTCCGCAAGACCTAAAATATGGTCCACAGCTTCACCATTACTACCATTGTAATGAAAGCAACTGGTCTTGTGAGACCCTCTTAAAGTGCCAAGGCAACAGGGATGTCAGGAGAGAAGAGGCTGACAACCCACAAAAGGTGCGACAATCCTCCTGACTGCTGCTTCCCCTCCCCCCTCCCCCCTCCCCCCTCCCCCCTCCCCCCTCCCCCCTGAGCGGAGCCATTCCATTCCATGTGGTGCCTGGGAGTGGGTTGCGCCTTGGTGTCTCCATTTTTAGGTTTGTTCCTGGAGTTATTTGGGGTGCTGATTCAGAAAATTGCATTGGATAGACCACATCTGTTCTAGATTATTCAATATGGTTTTCTGTTTGCGAGCAGATGGCAACTACTGGATGGCATATGTTCTGTATCAAAAACTAGAGCTGATGTGGTCTATTCAATGCAATTTTCTGAATCAGCACCCCAAATAACCAAACCAAATCTAAAGTTGACCTAAAACTGATTTGTAACCCTTTTAGTACTAATGTTGGAGAGTGGTCCCTAGTCAAAATGGTCCCTCGTCAAGTGGTCCCTGGTGAAGTGGTCCCTGGTCAAGCGGTCAGCTGGTCAAAAAAAGGTTGGAAACCATTGGTGTAGAGCAGGGGTCAGGAACCTTCGGCCCTCCAGGTGTGGTGGACTTCAACTCCCACAATTCCTTGAGGCTCGGCATTTGCCCCAAAGGCTTACCTTGGCCTCAAGGAATTGTGGGAGTTGAAGTCCACCACACCTGGAGGGCCGAAGGTTCCCCATGCCTGGTGTAGAGGAAACATTTTGGAAGTATTTTTCAAGTAGATACAAGCAGGGTTGCCATGCAGAAGGAAGATACAAAAATATATGCAGTTGGAGTGCATGCTTTTCAAACAGAGGTTGGAGCCATATGCTATTTCAATAGTTCCCAACTTTGGGGTCTTATGTGTGGTTGTGCTTACACTCCCAGAAGCCAGCATAACCAATAATTTTAAACTATGTGCTGGTTGATTCACTATGTATTGCTTGCATATGTTCTTTTAAACTGGTGCTTTAGTTAGGTTATACATTTTCAACTGCTTTTATATGTTGTATTTTAAAATGCTGTTATTTCCCATCTCAATTCATGGGAAGAGGCAGAGGAGGAGGATGAAGAGAAAAAAGCGACATCTTTGGAAGTATAATAAAACATCACCTAGTAAGCCAAAGATTTGAATTTTGCTTAGAGATTATAAGAAAATTGGATTTTCTATCATTTTCTATCATTCCTCAATATTTGCTATGCTGAGTAAGGATAATAGAAACTATTACCAAGCAACTTCTGGAGGAACATGCATTTTCTGTTCCTGGTTTAAAGTGTTGTTTTCAGCAGCAGGGAGAAAACATTGGGACTCTACTTAAGGCTGCATCGCATCTTGAACCACCACTGATTTAAATGGGCCTGAAGTGCCCCCTTCACTGTACTGCATTTGGAGTTCACCATCTGTTTTATGTATTAATATTTTTTAAAATATGAATGCATTTGAGCCAATCAACAGGTGCAAATAGGATGGCCACCTCTTGTGGTGAGGAAAAAGGCTGTCACTGTTCATTTGCATGACAATTCATTCAAATATATGTACATTTTTAAGTGGTTCCTTATGAAACATCAATGGAGAGCTAGGAGAAAAACAACCATCACTCATCACAGAAAAAGCAGTCAAAGTAGCATAAACTGTCCAGGACGCACTTCTCCATGTAAATGAGAAAAAGGAAATACTATCTGCCTGCAGAGAATACAAAGTGTCCCATGCTTGCAACTTCTCCCAACTATTCTAAAACAGTAAAGCCTACTTTATGTTGCCTTTTTAGGAAAGCAAAACTTTCTCTCCATTGTGGGTCCAGTTCATGCCCAGGGACCAGAGCTGCAATTTCACATGTAAGGTCCCTTCCTTTTGTGGAAATGAGAAAGGGCGATAAATCCCTGACTAATGTTTTGGGTCATTTGAACAGTGTTATTTTAAAAGTTAAATCATTGGACAGCTTGGAGGCAGAGATGAAATAAAAACAGGAGACAATACGTAAAGCTTCCCCAGTGGTAATTCTAGTGATAGATTCAGAGAGCTTGATGAAAGAAATTTCCACTTCTGCTCTGGAAAACTGATATGGAACAGGAATCTGCAGAAGTGTTAATGCCGTGAACATGGCTTGTTTATTTTGTTGTTGTGAGCTGCTGTCTACTTATGGCAACCCTCATGTTCAATTGTCTCCCATGATTTACCATTGCCATTCTCTGCCCAGTGCCCCACTACTATTGCTGCCCAATAGCTGTTGGGCACATTTCGTCTGCCTCCTGAGCAAAAGTCTGTCTGCCATGGGGAAGCCCTACCAGCAGCACTGCTACCAATAGCATGGGCTCTTTATCTATATATATGTATTTACTAGTTTGCTTTTTTATCCAATAAAGTGGAACCCAAGACAGTTCAAACAGAAAAATGGTAAAAACAATCCTTATTTCAGAGGAGCATGAAATCCTATCATCATCATGGAAAGGTAGTGTTGTAATTAACTAGGACTGCAGTTAAAGATGATCTGTGCCTGGTGAACATATGCTAAACCAGATAGGCCAGAACAGAGAAACCAACTCACCAATTTGATGACAAGCCACGTAGGTTTAATAAAAGACATCTTATATACTTCTTATAGCCATTCAGACCTCCAACCCCCTCCCAGGATTGGCTGGGAGGGAAAATAGCAGAGTGAAGGAACAATCTGCTGCAGAGATGGCCTCTCAGGAGGGCACAGTCTGGGGAAAACAAATTGTAAAGATATGGTGATGGGCCTCAAATGTCTAGTTGCATGCATAGGAGCTTTAGAAAACATGGTGCAAGACTCAAGGGACAAAAGTGCTGATCTTGGGCACCTCTGACCTCTGTTTTTGTGGGCAGCAATCTCTCAGGTTCAAGTGAACCATATAGGTAGACAAACAGGTTTGGGTTTATCTTGCTGAGGGGGGAATCACCCATCTCTGAAACAATGGGCTTGGTGATTATCTTAGCTGGAAACCAGAGGGGTTTGCCCACCTTTCCTGCCCAGGAAATCTCTTAGCAAGGAGATGAATGTCTCTAGATATAACCCACAGAAAGATATCAGTTATACAGAAAATCATGACAAACAGATACAATTTATTAAAGGGTTAGATATGATAGAGTTTAGGGTTTTATAACTGTTGCTGGTTCAGTCTTGATCTTTTGATGCTTTGAACTTGTACAAGTCTTGAAAAGGTCTTTTTTCAAAGGGGAAAATCATATATTTATTTCTCAGCCCTTGGTGAACTATAAATCTTTTTGGGTGGGGGGGGGGGGTACCGTGGCTTGCTAACAGAACACTGTACTTTTAACAGCAGAAAATGACTAAAACAATGCAACAATAATACTTATTGCTCTAAACATTTTATTACCTAAACAGAGGTGAAGGCATAGTAAGATAACTCCATGGTATAGTGTTGTCTAGCTGTACTACCAGAAAACAGCAGAAACAAAGGTTGTGTTTGTGGGATACAGAGAAGATACAGAGAAGACTTTCAGTTACTTGAACAAATTTCATTAAGAGAAATTTGTGCTGTGCTAAAGATCATCATGCATTAGAGCAGAAATAAAGATGGGCTAAAGGTGCAGTTTCACACTGGTAAAAATGGAGGGAAGTACAACAAAGGTAACAAACGCTTTAAAATGTGGATTAAAGGGGGTGCAGCTATAAAATATATCCATTCTATATAGTCATTGTTTATTGTTTATTTACAGTTTGAATTTTTAAAGTTTATTCATTTCACAATTACAAACTTATGAATTGTCCTGATATATATATATATATATATACTGCCTTTCAAAAAAAAATCTAATACATGGAATATTGTTAGAGTTCACATTCTCACTTTCCTGAGATATTAAAGGCACAGTGGTTGTATCTCATATTGGATATGTCTATGTTTAGGAGCAAGCTCCATTGACTTATAGTTGTAATAAAAAGTGCTAGGCCACAAGAGCCAAATTATTAGTAGCTGGTTCCTGAAGGTATATGTTTCATATGAGACAATAGTTTTTCCTGCTATTGGGAAGGTCATGATGGGAAACAGCAGGCTCTCTCTGCGGGATTAAAAGAGATTTTTTTATTGTCTTCTTGATCTGCCATTATGAACAGAACTTCATTTCCAACTCAAAAAAGTTGAAATAATAGGGCTGCACAATTCACAGCAGGATGGCATCCGGTGCCTTTGATAACTGAATAGAGGAGGAACATTTCACAAGGTGCAGCTTTTCCAAAAATTAGATCGGCTTCCAGATCAAGATGTCAAGGACTATGCTGTGATGGCATTTGAAATGAGGGACATTAACTATGGTCCATGAAACTAGAGAAGTAAAAATGATTCAAAATAAGTGGCATCCCTTAAAATAAAGGCCAGCTTGAAGAGCTGCATATTCTTTTGCTGCATAGAAATGAGAAGATGTCCCCACAATTTCCTTTTTATCAACACAAGGTCTAACAGATCTGTTTGACAATGTTAACCTAATCCAAAGCAAATGATTTAATTCAGGTTATCAATAACTGAATGGAATTTGCTCTGGTTGACAGGGATAATTTACCTACAGCCAGAGGAATTAAGATGCACCTGTTGTTGACAGAGACCCATTTCAAATAAAAATAATTTTACTGTTCACACATAATTGCTAATTTTGCTATGATCAAAATAGTTTTCACTTGGAAGCATCTGCTGCAAAAAAATCCACACAGTTATGGGTAGGATGCAGAATTTCTGTCCTAAATATGTTTTTTTCTGTGCACCCCTAATATTAATCTTTTCTGCTTCCTTGGATCCTGTTCTCCATCTGTGATGTGAGAACGAAAGAGGTCAGTTAAATGAAGAGACACTCGATGTTGACACACGAGGCACCTCAAATTAATTCTGCCACCTCAAACCGGTCTTGCTTGAGACCTTCTAGTCTTTCTTATTATGTTGGAAATAGCAACCTTCTTCAAGTCTCCACTAGTAGTATGCTTTGTATATGATTCTGTTTGCTTACTGTATTGTATATTTACATTTTGGTATGCAGATTTCCCTTTACTCTGTGTTTCTTGAAGGGCTGCAGACCACATGATCAGATCTGGGACTGCTCAGAGCTCAGACTCCATTTTCAACTTCATGAGATGTTATTAGACTATGGACTGTTAAGAGCACACTCATGTTGCTGCTGATTATAAGAAATATGTCCTATTCTCTACACAGAGAAACTACTTCAAATATGGGTTGTTGTAGGGTTTTTTTGGGGCTATATAGCCATGTTCTAGAGGCATTCTCTCCTGACGTTTTGCCTGCACTTTAAATATATCTGTAACTGGATGCTGAATACATTTTTTTTCTTAGGGTCTGGAGCAAGTTGAGAAACTGCAAGTTGCTTCTGGTGTGAGAGAATTGGCCATCTGCAAAGACGTTGCCCAGGGGACACCCGGATGTTTTACCATCCTTGTGGGAGATTTCTCTCATGTCTCTGCATGGGGAGTAGGATTTGACTAAGGGAGCTCTCCCTGGATTTGAATAGCTGAGCTATCAGTCAGCATCCCCTGAGCAATGTTCTTGCAGACAGCCAATTCTCTCACACCAGAAATGACTTGCAGTTCCTCAAGTCATTCCTGGCATGAAAAAAAAGGAGAAAGCAATTAAATGGTATTAACTCTCTGCAACGTAATAGGAGAACTTCATTTATACAAACAGTCAAAGAGATTACCAGTGGGTGGATGGAGAAAGACACAACTGAACACATCAACTTGATTAAAATGATAAAATATTTTTGAATTATTTTTAAAGAGAATTTTTTCATAGTGTAGCAAAAATAGTCCATCCCAGATTATTATAACTACAAAGATTCAAAAAGCCACATAGAAGATAGAGAAGTTTTTAAAAGTGTGTGGATATTTGATTCTGTGAGCTCGTATTTGCATAAAAACAATTACTTTGACTTAAGTGGAAGTGTACCTACTGGTATACCATATATACTTGAGTATAAGCCGACCCGAATATAAGCTGAGGCACCTAATTTTACCAGAGAAAACTGGAAAACCTTTTGACTCAAATATAAACCAAGGGTGGGAAATGCAGCAGCTATAGGTAAATTTCAAAATATAATAAAAGTATATTAATTGAGGCATCAGGAGGTTAAATGTTTTTGAATATTTATTTCAAAGAAAAATGGTAAACTAGCATGTAAGTAGAATGGCGGAA
Organism: Anolis sagrei; assembly: GCF_037176765.1. NCBI lineage: Eukaryota > Metazoa > Chordata > Lepidosauria > Squamata > Anolidae > Anolis > Anolis sagrei. The sequence continues at coordinate 51,753,604 of NC_090023.1, read as the reverse complement.
GGGGGAGTTGGGACAAAATGGCTCATGGGGGTCTCTTGCTATTTATAGAATCACAGAGTTTGAAGATCCCAAAGGCCATCCAGTCCATGCAGAAACATATTGAAGGATGGGGGGTGGGGTGGGGGTTTAAAGCTGGATGTCCTTTTCCGACACGTGAAGATGAGGGACATTTCCCTTTCCGCCTGTCCAAAGACCCAAAATCAAATTTTGCAGGCTTGTGTCTAGCCAAAACAGCTTATAGGCTAAATCTCTAAATCTTAAATGGGGTGCTGGAAGGTGATCACTCAGCCAAATTCACCTTTCTTTCAGGCACAAAAATGAGCGCTATTGCATAGCCATTTCAAGGGATTTCCTCCCTTATGCTAAATCCCTAAAATGTATGCCCAAACTTGAGAGTGACCATCTCCTAGTTTCTCTTCAATTAAACTCCTTCTTGCAGGAAACTCACATAGCAGAACACTACCAACCTCTACTACTCCCAACCGAAAGATCTTATAACCGAGCCAAGTGGACCCCACAACTGATCCAAAAAATAATTGATCTGCTGGCTACAGATCAGCTCATGAGCCTTCGCTCCTCTCTGACATCACCTGAAACCACCAGCACACTCATGGAAAGCTATAGGAACATCATTCAAGAGCTTCAGAGACAGTTAAGTCAGAGTAACAACATAGACTGGAAACAGCAACATCGAGAACAGTACCAACAATCCCAGGTGTGGTTTGACAAGGAATGCATTATTATTATTATTATTATTATTATTATTATTCCCAAAATGGCATACCTAGAAAGTATAGCAAATTTATGATCCAGTTAAATAAGGTATGTCCCATTTTGAAATCTTAATTTTGAGGTTGGAAATCTTAGTCTGCCCTATATTTGTTTCTCTTAAATTATCACACATCATTCAATTGTTGGGGAAGTTGCACCTCCAGGCTGTATTGTGCCAATCAAAACAGATACAAGGGAACTATAAAATGCAAGCACAACTTTGATGCACACCTGTAATGGGGGATATAAAGGGGGGAAAGCAGCAGCAACAGCAACAGCAGTAATGAATAGGTACAGAGCATATACTGAAGTGCTCCTGAAATTTTTTCGTACGATATATGAAGCTAACTCAACTTCACAGGCAGCTATTTAATGTATCAACTCTTGTGCGGGGAACCTGCCTAGAGATACAGCAACCACAGGGTTTGAAGTCTTAACAGGAAATAAATTAGCCCTGAAAAACAAACCTACGTCAGAAACAGGTTGCTGTTATAAATAACTCGCGTATTGTTACCACAGACAGCTTATCCATAATCATCGCTCACAAACTGCTGCTCAGAACAAGCCGATTGTCTATGCAGCCGCTCTCCTGAGGCCACTTAATACAAATAGGACTGGCAGCCGAAATGAATAACTTTGTCACCTGCGAGCAGGAGGAGGAGACGTGTAAAACTTGGGGGAATGCACTCTCAGAAAGTCTCCTGCAGAGCCCGGCTCATGCTTAGTCAAAAATGATCATGTTTTAGTCCCAGGGAGGAAAATCAAAGCTAATACTTAAAGCCGCTTTTAGAGATGCTCACACAAAGATAATGGGCACTAAATAGCAAGCTGCTCCATACAGTGAGCAAGTTGGTAACCCTCAGTGGGATACAAAGCTGATTTGTTGTGTGGAAAAGGAGAGCAGTCGCATCCGCGGTGCACAAACCCATGATTTATACAGAGAAAATTTAAAGAGAATCACCGCCTCCAAATGGCTTTGCTATTCCACAATGTATATCTCCCCCTCACAGTGAAATTTCACTTGGCTGTAATTGGGTTCCACTGTGCTAATCTCCTGGAAATGCACCAATTGCTAGCAAATAGATATTAATTGCTGCATTCCAAGGGGATTATCCCACCCCCAGCCTGTACATTGACCAAGCCCCAGAGAGCAAAAATAAAACAAAACCAAACTGGAGTTCTTGGCTGTGTATTTTACCACCAGCAGCAAATACACTACATGTCCTCCTATTTGTGAACAAATGATGACTGTTTGAGGCACATCCCAGTCTGCCTCTTTGCTATTTTATGACAACCTATTTAGTGAGAAGTGCAAAAAAGACACACATGTGCTTACAAGCATACATGTCTTAGAGCAGTGGTTTTCAACCTTCCTAATGCCGCGACCCCTTAATACAGTTCCTCATGTTGTGGTAACCCCCAACCATAAAATTATTCCTGTTGCTACTCCATAACTGTCATTTTGCTACTGTTATGAATTGTTATGTAAATATCTAGTAAGCAAGATATATTTTCATTCACTGGACAAAATTTGGCACAAATACCCAATACGCCCAAATTTGAATACTGGTGGGGTTGGGGGGGGGGTTGATTTTGTCATTTGGGAGTTGTAGTTGCTGAGTTGCTGGGATTTATCGTTAACCTACAAACAAAGAACACTCTGAACTCCAGCACAATGGAATTGAACCAATCTTGGCACACAGAACTCCCATGACCAACAGAAATTACGGGAAGAGTTTGGTGGGCATTGACCTTGAGTTTTGGAGTTGTAGTTCACCTACATCCAGAGAGCACTGTGAGCCCAAGCAATGATGAATCTGGACCAAACTTGACACAAACACTTAATGTGCCCAATGTGAACGCTGGTGGAGTTTGAGGAAAATAGATGTTGACATTTGGGAGTTGTAGTTGCTGGGATTTATAGTTCACCTACAATTATAGTTCACCTACAATCACCTACAATCAAAGAGCATTCTGAACCCCACCAACAATAGAATTGGGCCAAACTTTCCACACAGAACCCCCTTGACCAACAGAAAATACTGTGTTTCCTGATGGTCTTTAGAGACCCCTCTGACACCTCCTCACGACCCCCACCCCACCCAGGGGTCCCGACCCCCAGGTTGAGCATTGCTGTCTTAAAGGGAAGGTGATCACAGAGTGTTCCCACAAAGGACAGGTTTAGTCACCTGTTCATTATACTCTGCTTCAAGTGGTACTTAGCATTTTTAAAAAAGGGATTGTATATTTATTAGAATTTGAAGACTAAGACTTATTGTTGCCAGGCCCCATCATTTTTAAAGGGCCTATCTTGTTCCATTTAAAGTCGCAAGGGCTGAAACTGCATGATCTAAAGTGCTGTTGCTAAGATGTACCTAGTGTGCTCACCAGAACATAAGAGACTGGCTTCCAAGTTGCTGATTAGGAGACACCTGGAGAGAGAAGATCTCTCAAGGGTCACGTCCCAATTTGTGTCGATAGGGAAAAATCAATTCATGAACAAACACAAACTCTCACACAAACGTCTCCTTGGATAAGCCAGTGCCTTGAAAAAATTTAATCGGAGCTATTTTTCTTTTTCTTGTCTATCCACCTTGACTTACCTGGAAAGGAAACTGGAAATCGCACTGAAGGAGTGGATGGATGAAAGATAAATGGAAGGATGCTTAGAGGGTGCCCAAGTGAAAGGCTTTACCACAATGAATCACACTCTCTATGGACACTGACCACCAGGCAATATCACAACCCAAAGCACAAAGTTGATCCAAGGACTTCATCACATGGGCTTTAAGACCTGTCCTAGGACACTGCCAAGACACAGCCAGGTTGGAGCCCATCACATGACACAGGGCTATTTCCAGGGAGGCTCCATGCTGGCTTTCAGCAGCATGCTGAGCGGCAGCCCATGAGTTCCAAGTGACAACCTGTGTTCTCAGACAGTAAGCCAGGGACAGTGCAGAACCAAGCCAGGGACAGATGAGTGTGGGATGGTAAGAGGGAGATGCGGGGTGCTGCCCGACAGTTTCCAATGATTCCGCATGTATTCTCTCGCTGTCCCCTGGCTTAAGGACCTCCATGTGATGAAGGTCCCAAGGCAGAGCAAAGCAGAGCAGAACTCACCAATCCATGTTGAAGTACTTTGTACCCAAAGCCAACCTAGCTATTTGGAACATCAGACATCACACCTACAAAACTACTCTCCCTTTCCTTTCCAGTAAAACTAAAACTACATTAATAAATTAAATAATTTAAATAAATAATATTGCCTTCCACCTGCCAGTCCTATCTCATCTACTTTTTCTTCCCATTGCCAGCCAAGCAACTTGGATTATAAAGCATTTTAAGTTTTGTTGCTTTCATGAGTCTACTCTTAGCTTACATTTGTTGCTGAGATTTACAATGTTTATGATTCCCACAAGGGTCTCTTCAATATCTAATATCCTAATTTAAAGCCTACACTCGGGAAGGAATAATAAATCGTATGCTCTCAGCTGCATATAGGATTTGTGGTGTCATAAAAAGATTATGATTATGCCAAACAGGGTATAGGGTTACAGCCTGTGTTGGATGGGATTACACTCCCCCTGAAGTCACAGATTCACAGCTTGGGAGTGATCCTTATTCTTCAATGAGCCTTGAACCGCAACTGGTGGGGATGAGGGACAGGGCCTTCTCAGTGGTGGCTCCTTGGTTATGGAAGTCCCTCTCCAGCAACATTAGATCAGCCCCATCCCTCCTAGCCTTCAGAAGGAAAGTAAAAACCTGATTTTGGGATCAGGCTTTTGGAGAATAGTGCAGTGCAACAGATTTGGAATATGTGCAATGACTACAGAACGTCTTTGGACTACGATTATGGATGGTGTGATTTATATTGAATGTAATGTTTTAAAACATATTATTTTTATTTTTATTTATTTATTATTTTTATTTTACTGGAATTGTATGTGTTTTAAGGCATTGAATAATTGTCTATATGTAAGCCATTCAAAGCAACCCTGTGGCTTTAAGAAGAGAGCAAATACCCCATAAGGAGACTTATTGAGTGTGAGCTAAGACTCAGAAGATGCCTTCAGGGATAGGATGGCAGCCCTGAAGCTGCAAATCAGATCAGCTGACAGACAGCTCAGTTTGCAACTTCAAAGGTTTACTCTTCTTAAACACGACATATTTGTAAACACTGAAAGCACATTCAGTTCTCTGATTGCCAAAAAGACATCAGTAGGCAGCTTTTACCAGACCTACATTCATTCAAGATATGAAAATCCTCTATGTGACATGTACAAAATACAGTATATGCCCTGTATTTTCACTGAGTTGGCAGATCCAAAAATAAGGTCACCATCTGATTTCTCCATCACATGTTAGAAGCATAAGTTCGTTCTTTGTGTTACAGATAACCAAGTTACTTCACTCCTGGAACCTCATAGATTTTGATATCTGTAATCATCTGGACTCTTCCGTGGGAATTTTCCCAGTCCTTTTTTTTATCGTGTCAGAAGCAGATTGAGAATATACTGCAAGTCACTTCTGGTGTGAGAGAATCGACCATCTACAGAGACGTTCCCCAGGGTATGCCCAGATGTGTTACCATCCTGTGGAAGACTTCTCTCATGTCCCCGCATAAGAAGGTGGGGCTGACAGATGGGAGCTCACCTCATCTCATGGATTCGAACAGCCGACCTTCAGGTCTTCAGGTCAGCAGTTCAGCCAGCACAAAGTTTAACCTATTGCGCCACAAAAGCTCTTTAAATACCTGGTATTCATAAATTATAATGATCTACATGGCTAACAACTATCAAGTTAGTACAATGCAGGATACATTTATTTTTAAATCTGTGTCGTAAATGTGTAACATTTATGAGATCAGAGAACCTCAAGGAAACCAAAACCCATTCATTTACAAACTAACCCCCAGAAATAAAACTGAAATTAATTTTTCAGTAGCTGCAACAGAGAACAGCAATACATTTTAGTCTCCAACATTACTGTGTTAGGTCCCAGGACCATCAGATTTCTCCTGTTCTGTTCTAATATATATATGCCAACTGCCAAGGTTTAAATTAAAGGTTAACAATGTCATTGATCAAACAAACAAAACTCTACAGTACATGGCACCCTCTTCTGGCCACATCAGGTATTACAACTACACATCTCAAACACATTTTTAAAATTTATTTATTTACAGTATTTATATACCGCCTTTCTCGCCCCTGGGGGGACTCAAAGCGGTTTGACCAATTTTTGGCCAATATGGGTTATCTTATATTTGTATATAAGATAAGGGGTGGATTGTTTGTTTGATTTAAGGTTGTGAAACCAGGAAAGAGTCATTTAACTAAACCTGATTTGCAGAACTCTTAACACTGATCACAAATGACTTCCTGGACAGGGAACAAAGAATGCAGCCACTCACCCAATTTTCTGCCTTTCTTTTATTTGATTGATGCCCTGCCTTTTTGCAACCAGCTCCGCTATTAACACTTTCATTCACTAATCATGGCCCCGTAGCGGTGCAGCAGGTTAAACTGCTGAGCTGCTGAACTTGCTGACCAAAAGGCTGGCGGTTCGAACCCAGGGAGCGGGGTGAGCTCCCACCGTTAGGGCTAACTTCTGCCAGCCTAGCAGTTCAAAAACATGCAAATGTGAGTAGATCAATGGGTACAGCATTGGTGGGAAGATAACGGTGCTCCATACAGTCATGCCAGCCACATGACCTTGGAGATATCTATGGACGCCAGCTCTTCAGCTTAGAAATGGAGGTGAGCACCACCCCCAAGTCAGACACGACTAGACTTAATGTCAGGGGAGACCTTTACCTTTCATAGCTGATCTGCAAGCCTGACAAAGGGAAATTAGTAAAACTCGTTGATGTCCTTACAGGGGAAATTAGCTCTGTTTATTCTGTTTCTGCTTGTAATTCGCGGTCTATCCACTCTACCATGGATGTCTACACCCCACACCACTGGAAAAATTATTCCGTTTAGCCGGTATTGCACCACTTCACATCCGCCGGAAAGTAGCAGCCAATAATGAAAGGACCAAGACAGTGACATCTCCAACCCACGCCGTTTGGATATCAGCCAGCACGCCAATGCCTTAAATCAAGAAATAATTTTCTAAGACCTACAGAGATACTCACAGGAACACCCAACAAGTGAGAATCCAAAAGTGGCAGCCAACAGCCTGGAACCTCAATCACTGGCCGATACTGAATGAGACTCCCCCTGGGCACACTAAAGACTGGACTACTTGGAAGACGCTGAACAGACTGTGCTCGGGCACCATGAGATGCAGAGCCAACCTTAAGAAATGGGGCTACAAAGTGGAATCCACAATATGCGAGTGTGGAGAAGAGCAAACCATAGACCACCTAGTGCAATGCACCCTGAGTCCTGCCACATGCACAATGGAGGACCTTCTTCAAGCAACACCAGAGGCACCCCAAGTAGCCAGCTACTGGTCAAAGAATATTTAGTACAATGTCAAGTTTTTCACTTTGTTTGAGTTTTTAAATACATTACAACTGTACCCTCAATTCGCTTCTGGCACAATAAATAAATACCAAACTTACACAAAAATGTTCAAGCAAAGGAAGTTTATGCAGTTTATAAACTTAAGTTTTGAACAATCTGAAGTGTTGGTTCAAAAGCTACATCCAGGCTGGCTCCAAAACTTTGCTTTGGTTTTTTCCGTTGTGTCATACAACACACCAAGTTGGATGACTCTATGGCCCCTGTGGCTTTGCATAACAGAGAGAACACTATGTCAAAATAGCAGCCCTAACATGGAAGACAGTATGGATAATGAGACAGGATAGCTACTTAATTTCATGAATTGTTTATTTCCGTATAAGTAAAAATCTATTATGGAAGTTAGAGTTTCAACAAGCAAATATAATCATCTAATTATATCAAGATAAAAATATATAAGTCATTTTGGTAATCTACAGAGGTAGAAAAAACTGGTTCCACAAATGTATAAGATTTGCTACCAGACATGCTACATCTCAGATTGGGATGTCTGAGACGTAACATGTTTAGCCACAGTGACACAAAGGCAAGCTGAACACACTAAACATTTCTAATTCTTCTCTATTAATAACAATGAACAATCCGAGTGCAAATACAGCCAATCCCTGGAATTAAGTGACAAGTGCTTGGTGGGGTTCACATTGCCATTGGTTCAGTGAGAATCATTTCAAACAGCAGATAAGCATTTCTCTATCATCAATAATGCATTCACTAGGAGACAACACTGTTTTTAAGTAAGACAAATCAGAGTTGAGGCCTGACTTTACATGACCTGATTCACATAAAATTCAGCCAAGCCTGAAGCTTTACCAATATTTAATCAATAGCTAATCCAACAGAACTCAATGGATTTACTTTTCAATAGGAATGCCCCTGCCCTCCCCTGCCTGGTCCATTGGCCAGTCATTAGAGTTTCATAATCAATACTAATTATTGATTACATGGAACTTTTTAGAACATATTCTTGCAGTTAATGATAGTTCACGAGCCTCCTTATGTCACTAGGAAGATCTTTCATATGAATCTACGATTACTTCTATGAGACCTTATAAGCATATATGATTTATATTTAATGTACTTCAAAAATATGAACATCATGGGAGAATTTCTGCTCTGCTATCTGTCTGAAGCAGTGCAATCCCGTCTGTTGTGGCTAGAATGGAATTGAACTCCGAACCCAAGTCTAAACATAAAATCAATTTGCTTCATTTACATGTTATACACATAGCCTGAAAGCAATTTTATACAACATCTTAAATTAACTTTGGGCACTAAACAAAGGTTGTATACACTGAAGTATGGGAAAGCAAAGGTGCCACTCTCAGCCATCAGGATGACAATTTCGGATTTCAGAATTCCAGACAAGTAATGCTCAACCTTGGCAATAATTGCAGTTACTGCTAATTAGAGTCCTCCTAACGCTGTGTTTGTATATAATTCCACTTTTAGTTTCAGACTCTGGTTACAATATTGACAATTTAATGTTTATATTGAAAAAAAGATCCAAAATAGAATTGACGTCATGTTCAAGGTCAGTTTTGAAATTCTGCGACAGAAGCGGTAATAAGGCACACAGGTGTTTTTATCAGTATGTAATGTTTCCTGGTATGAAAATTGCTTATAGTTCAAACTGTATGGTTTCAGAAATGAATGGATTAAAACAATAGAGATGTGTAGAACTAGTTAGAGCAGGGGTCCTCAAACTAAGGCCCAGGGGCCAGATGCAACCCTCCAAGGTCATTTACACAGCCCTCGCTCAGGGTCAACCTAAGTCTGTAACAACTTGAAAGTACACAACAACAACAACAACCTTATCTCGTCAGCCAAAAGCAGGCCCACACTTCCCACTGAAATACTAATAAATTTATATTTGTTAAAATTGTTCATTTCAATTTTTGTATTGTTTTGAAGTGTTTTTTGCACTACAAATAAGATATGTGCAGTGTGCATAGGAATTCATTCATGTTTTTTAAAAATTATAATCCGGCCCTCCAACAGTTTGAGGGACTGTGACCTGGCCCTCTGTTTAAAAAGTTTGAGGACCCCTGAGTTAGAGTGTCACTTTTGGAGTTTCCTGTGCAAACCGGAAAAGAAGCTAGCATTGTGCTTCATGAAGTGCGCTGACTTTTCCTGACAGTTTTCTCATGTTGTATAAAAGCAAAAATTATTGTAATAGTTCTGTGTGCTTAAGTACACCCCTGCCCTAAACTTTAGGATCACCTTAATTCTGAAACAACTTGAAGGCACACAACAATAACTACAATCCTAATTGACTATCTCACCAGCCAAAAGCAGGACCACACTTCCCATTGAAATACAGTAGAATCTCGCTCATCCAACATAAACAGGCCGGCAGAACGTTGGATAGGCGAAAATGTTGGAGGAATTAAGGAAAGGCCTATTAAATGTCAAAGTACATTATGATTTTACAAATTAAGCACCAAAACATCATGTTTTTCAGCAAATCGACAGAAAAAGCAGTTCAATACATGTTAACGTTCTGTAGTAATTACTGTATTTATGAATTTAGCACCAAAATATTGCAATGTATTGAAACAGCTGTGGATCCAAGCAGGAGGTAGATTGCGTTGGATAATACAGAACGTTGGATGAGTGAAGGTTGGATAAGCGAGACTCTACTGTACTGGTTTATGTTGGTTCTTCATTTTAAATATTGTATTGTTCTTTCATAGTTTTTTGCACTACAAATAAGATTTGTACAGTGTGCACAGGAATTTGTTGGTGTTCTTTTCAAACTATAGGCCGAGCCCTCAACAGCCTGAGAGACAGTGAAATGGCCTTGGCTTAAAAAGCTTGAGGACCCCTGTCTTAAGAGGATATAAGCCATGGCCACAAAGAGCTTGGTGCTCACACATCCATGAGTTGTTAAGGGCATACTATGACTCCACTGCTATCTATGAAGCTGGAAGCAGTTTTAACCAAATGGCTAATGGACCCTAGTTTCTCCTCATGTTTTCCATATGGACACTATGCATCCAGACAATCTATCTAAATTAAGTTCATTTTTGGACTACCTCTCACAGGAAACCCTACCCTTTCCTGGGAAGGCAGGTGATTAGATTCCAGGAACTGTCGTTCCCAAAGGTAACTTTGTCCATGCTCTGCCTGAAAGAACAATTTGGCAACAGGATCAGTTTTATGCACAGAAACCACTGAACACACGAGCAGGACCAAGGTGATAGATATAAACCAATGCATCAAGACCAAGGTATACAACATAATTGAACATCCCAAGGTGTTTCTTTACATTCTTTAGCAGTTGGTATTGGGTTCTTCCTCTTTTCTTTTCCTCATTATGCTTTTTTTCCCTGTCTCCATTTTAGTGATGATGAGATGGATTTTCCTCTGTAGGCGTTTGCTCAGAAGGTTAGTGCAAATTCAAAATCCAAGTGTAAAAGCAAAATCATGGATGCTGGGTGTGCATATTTGCATCCAAAACACCGAATTACATTTTCTTCGTATAAATTCCTGATGTTTTATATGAAATATACACAACACAAGCAGTCCATTAAGATTTTAGCAATTCTGGACGTATTCAGGTTTTTTGTTTTTCATGTTATAAAAGTGAATTATGAAAGAGAAGGTATTTGATTTCATTCAAAAAAAATCTTCACTGCCTACAAAAGAAGGAGAAAGAAGAATATTTATTATTATTGATTTACAACATTTCTATTTTGCCCTTCCCACCCCAAAGAGGACTCTGGGCAGATCACAGAACACATACACAGCAAACATTCAATGCCATTAAACAGACAGAACAAACAACAGACAGAGGTATTGTCGGCACCAACTTCAGCGTCCTGGAGGTTGTGCTCGATTCCAGCCACGGTGGGGGGGGGGGGTTGTTCTATGACGAAGAGCCTTGATCTCAAACTTCCTCCTTCCTTTGATTGCTGGCAACAATACCCACTTAAGCTGTGCCTAATTTCTCTACTTATAGCTGTTTTTGAACTGCTTAGGTGGACAGTGAGCTCGGCTAACAGATTGGATGCTCACCCCGACCCAGGCTTCGAACTGCCAATAGATACTTAATTATGCACGATAGTCTAAATATCAAGATTCCATTTTCTATCATTCTCTATCCACATGAGAGGAGAGGCCCAGAGTTTGGACGAATTTCTTTTTTGGGATTACAATGACAATGTTGGCTGGTGGATTCTGGGAGTTGTAATCCAAAAGAAGAAACCCTTCCAAAGCCCAGCAAAAGCTATACCTCCATGGAAAAGCACAGGCTTTGAATGAAGAATGTCCCAGTTAAGTTTCTTGTATCTCAGATTAAAAAAATCACTAATAGCAAACTGACAAAGACTAATGAGAATAATTATTTGTGGGTCAGATAGTAGAGAAGGCAAGATAGAAAAATAGCCTGACAAGGGCATCAATCCAGCCAAAGTTGTACTCTTATAAATCCCACTTATTTCAATGGAAGGAAGCAGCTTGGTTTTGCTTGCTTATTTAGGGCTCCATGAAGATAAAGTGATCTCTCTCCTAAGTGAGAGGAAGCTGGCTTTATAGAGGGGATGGGGATTTCACATGGCCAAAATAGGGTTGTGAGACTGAAGCTGGAATGAAACTAACTTATATATTTTGAAAATAGTGCATAGTTGCCCCTTATTGCGCCTGCTCCCCCTTTCCTTTGCTTTTCTGCTATCTGCCTATGATATGATCAGTTGTGAGCACACTGGGTGGAAACCTGCACCGTAAAACACACTACTCAAGTATAAGCCGTGTTTTTCGGCCCTTTTTTAAGCCTGAAAAAGCCACCCTCAGCTTATACTCGAGTCAAAATTATTTATTATTTTACTCTATGGTTATTATTATCACATGTATTATTTTATTCTATTTATTATTATTATTACATTATTTTAATCTATTTTATTATAATTACATTTATTGTTTTATTCTATTATTACATGTATTATTTATTATTGATATTATTATTACTATTATATTTACATTATTTTACTCTATTATTATTATATTTATTATTTTATTCTATTTATTGTTATTATTACATTAATTATTTCCCTCTTATTATTAGCACATTTATTATTTTACTCTATTTATTATTATTATTATTATTATTATTATTATTATTACATGTATTATTTTACTCTCTTTATTATTGGAAGGATACATAAGCACATTTACATTGAAGAAGGTTAGAATAATAGTTTAATCAAAGTTGGGCAGTCTTATCTTAAATTACAGTTTTATGTAAATATTCAAAAGCATTTAACCTACTGATGCCTCAATTAATGTAACTTTATTGGTATCTATTTTATTTTGAAATTTACCAGTAGCAGCTGTAATTCCCACCCTTGGCTTATACTCAAATCAATACATTTTCCCAGTTTTTTGTAGTAAAAGTAGGTGCCTCAGCTTATATTCTGGTTGGTTTATACTTGCATATATACAGGTAATTACATTATTTCCAGTTTTTTGTAGCAAAAGTAGGTGCCTCAGCTTATATTCTGGTTGGTTTATACTTGCATATATACAGGTAATTACATTATTTCCAGTTTTGAACACTAAAAGCACTATTCTACATTGAAAACACTATATGTTTTTATATATTAAGAACAGGAAAACATGCCATTTCGGGTTTGTAAAAAAATGTTAATAGTGCTATGAATTCTAACAATAATCCATGTGGTACTCTATTGGAAATCAAACTCTATAGTCCTATTCTGAAATGTTTTTAAACATAACATCAGCCATACAATTCCATATGTGCCTACTCAATCCCTCTGAATTTTGTAGGTCCGTTCTCACATAAATTACTATAGGATGAGACCCATTTACTTGAGAAAGGAGTTCTGATGAAAATAATATCCAGAAAGTGAAAGCCTTACGCCTGACCAAAGAGTGTCATAGCCATGAAGTCCCATTTTGGGAGGAATATGCGGCAAAACCAAATCCCAAAGGTAATGTAACCAAACTGCGACCAACTTACTAGGGCACAGCGTTAAAATATTCTTCTGGGGTCACAGTCTTGATTCCACCAAAGTAGTCCAGGACCCAAACGTTGGTGATATTCAGTTTTGCAAAGAACCAGTCATGATCTCGTGGCCAAGAAGCCATTTCAGGATGTCGGCTGAACAACGCTGTCTTGGCAAAGTCTGCTTCTGTGCCATTTGGAACCTAAGAAACAAAGTTGGTTATCTGCCATGTAGTCTAAATAGACCAGAAATAACTCTATATAACATGTATTTTGGCATTTGGCAGGAACAGATACTAGCTGGTTAGAAAGCCACAAGTTCCTTTAGCCTTGTAGTTCTAGCTCAGGCATGGGCAAACTTGGGCCCTCCAGTTGTTTTGGACTTCAACTCCCACCATTCCTAACAGCCTCAGGCAGAGGCCTGAGGCTGTTAGGAATGGTGGGAGTTGAAGTCCAAAACAACTGGAGGGCCCAAGTTTGCCCATGCCTGATATAAACTTGTGTGAGTCAGATCCTTGCCTACTGAGTTCACAAATATCATTGTCAAGAGGCCACTCAGGGCTTTAGTAAGCCATTATAGCAAAGAGTCACATGCAGCTCCTCTAAATTTAATGACCTGCCCAGACTCAAGGAAGGTATGTTTATAGTTTAGCAAAGGCTAAATTATAAACTGACTGTAATTAGTCATAATTAACTTGTCTAGGATCTCATCACACTAGAAAATGAATCCACTTTAAATCCGGTTTCCGCCTCCTGCAGAGTTCTGGGGTTTGTAGTATAGGGAGGGGCCTTTAACAGCCTCACTAAACTACAAACCTCCGAATTCTGCAGGAGGCAGAAACCAGATTTATAGAGGGATGAAGTAGTTATACTGATTGTAATGTAAGTACAGCATTACTAAATTAATCATAGAAACAAAGGACTGAAGGCAGCACGCAACTTTTCTGACACTAATAGGCATTTACTTGAAGTTTGTAAATGTCTATTAGTGTCTCCAAAACTTTGTCTATAAAGTTTGGGAGTATAACAAACACCGGGATTTTTTTTACTTTGGGATATTTTGTCACTATTTTCATGCCTTTTTCCTAACACAACCAGGGAACTAAAACTGGAACTTCAAGCAATGGTGTAAAGTTGCAAGTTAAGTGTCTATTAGTATTAGAAAAGTTACATGCTGCCTTCAGTATTTTGCTTCTATGACAATACACAACACCATTTTGGTTGTAATGGCCATATTTGTTGGGATAATGAGAGTTGTAGTTTAGTTACTCTCAAAGAGAAGGCTGGTTCAATTACTTGTTCAGCCAAGTAAGACCTAAGGTGCATCTACATCAGGGGTCCTCAAACTTTTTAAACAGAGGGTCAGGTCACAGTCCCAAACAGTTGGAGGCCTGGATTATAATGTGAAAAAAATGAATGAATTACTATGCACACTGCACATATGTTATTTGTAGTGCAAAAAACACTTTAAAACAATACAATAATTAAAATGAAGAACAATTTTAATGAATATATACTTGCTAGTATTTCAATTGGAAGTGTGGATCTACTTTTGACTGATGAGATAGGATTGTTGTTGTTACTGAGTGCTTTCAAGTCATTTCAGATTTAGGTTGACCCTGAACGAGGGCCAGGTAAATGACAATGGAGGGCCACATCCAGCCCTCGGGCCTTAGTTTGAGGACCCCTGATCTACACTGTTGAATTAATGTAGTTTGACACAGCTTTAACTGCCATGGATAAATGCTATGGGATTATGGGAATTGTAGTTTGATGAGGCACTGGCATCTTTGGCAGAGAAGGAGAAAGACCCAGTAAAACTACAATTCCCAGGATTCCATAGTTGTCCATACAACAAATATGATGCCTTACCTTTTCAACCAACCCAGAAAAGATCACATGGGCACATAAGGGACTCTGAGGATCATAACCTTTTCTCTTGCAGTAAGAGGTCTGCGCTAAGGACATGGTTAGGGAGGCATTTGCATTCACCTGAAATTAAGCAGGGAAAGGGATGTCAGAAATGTAAGAAAATCATTGTAAGGACATGAAAACATATTCACATGGATCCTACTGTTGGTGTTACATATGTCCGCAGAAGATATAATATGTCTAAGAGGGGTTTTTAATTTGTTTGTGTAAGAAGGCTAGAAAGTTCAGGCTAGAAAGTTCAAGTTATGGACCCAAAACTTTGCCTTATTGACCTCTCTGGAAATTACCAGTTAAGTTTGAAAGGAGACAAAAAAAAGGAAGCTTCAGAAACACATGATCTAATATGAAACAAATATTATGCATTTCTTGCTGGACACTACTGACAGCAGAAAATATTCATATTACTCAGCATCAAGAAACTGCTGAATCACAGTTATTTGGTGGGTGTTATCTGGGAGCACAGGACAACATGTGATGGAGCTGTCTGCTCATATTGCAACAGATAAGAGACCACATCACTTTTTAAGGTCTCCCTTTCCACTCCTGAAAGGGAACAAGTGACTGTAAAAGCAGAAATAAATGATCAATGAAACCATATCAAGTTTTTAGATGCCATCTTACATTGAAAGGTTTCTTTAGTTTGCTATGCATTGTGGCAAGAGCAAAAATCCATCCTGAAATCTATTATTATTATTATTATTACTTACCTACATCTCCTTATAGTTAAAAACACATACAGCAGAGTCATGCTTATCCAACATAAATGCGCTGGCAGAACACTGGATAAGCAAAAATGTTGAATAATAAGGAGGGATTAAGGAAAAGCTTATTCAACATCAAACTACATTATGATTTTACAAATTAAGAGCCAAAACATCATGTTTTACAACAAATTGACAGAAAAAGCAGTTCAATAATGTGATATAGTAATTACTGTATTTATGAATTTAGCATCCAATCATCACAATGTATTGAAACAGCTGTGGATCCAGGCAGGAGGCAGGCTGCGTTGGATAATACAGAAAGTTGGATGATCAGAGGTTGGATAAGCGAGACTCTATTGTAATTATAAATCACTATGTAAAAGACTTGGTGGCACCCTGGTGGCACAGCAGGTTAAACCGCTGAGCTGCTAAACTTGCTGACCAAAAGGTTGACAGTTTGAATCTGAGGAGTGGGGTGAGTTTGCCCCAACTTCTGCCATCCTAGCAGTTCGAAAACATGCAAATGTGAGATCAATACGTACCGCTTCTGTGGGAAGGTAACGGCGCTCCATGCAGACATGCTGGCCATATGACCTTAGAGGTGTCTATGGACAACTCCAGCTTTTCAGCTTAGAAATGGAGATGGGCACCACCCCCCAGAGTCGAACACGGCTAGACTTAATGTTAGGGGAAACCTTTATCTTTACCTTATGTAAAAGACATGCATTAAAACACATTCCTATCAAATACATATATTAAAATACATAGAAAAAGGATTAAAATACAATAAACACAAGGGATGAGTTTAAAAATTATAGTGAACAATTGACAACTTCTCAACACAATCTTACAGCTAAACAGATGTTTACAGGAATACAAACAAGATTCGAAAACCGAAAGAGCCCTCATGATGTAGTAGTTTGGGCATTAAACTACAACTCTGGAGGCAAAGGTCCAAATGCCCACTTGTAAACAAACTGTGCCAAGAAAACTCCATGACAGATTCATCTTTGGGCTGCCGTATGACAGAAGAGATTTGATGTACACAAAAACAAATTAAAACTATGACAAAGCCATGATCAAACATTGTGGGTGTTTAATGTATTCAGCTTGGCAAATAAACTATTAAGAGGTGATGTGATTACTATATTTATATAAATGAAGGGCTATCACGCTGACAACAAAACAAATTTGTTGATTCCTGCTCCAGAAGAAAGACTTGGGACAGGGATCCAACTTCAAAAAAAGAGAGAGGATTTCCCTTAGATATGATAAAGACCTATTACATACAAGGGGAGAAACAATGGGACAGACGTCTCAAAGGGAAACTTTAGAAAACAAATCGTCCATAAGTCTGTTGCAGAGTCGCAAAAATGTGTTGGTCCTTATGATAGCTGTCTATGCAACAGGTTTATGGACCTAGAAACATAAGAAAGACCAATCACAACACTTTTTGTTCTTTAAAATAGAAAGAAATTGATAGATTTGCATAATATCAACTTAACTACACAAGGATCTGTGGTGGAAATATTAAAACAACCAATTTCTGACTGCCAACAAGAGAAGTCTTAGCAAATAACTTCTAATATGAACACAGTATTTTCATTTTATAGGCTAGCTGCGTAGATTAGGTGGAACCCAGACAGCAGGCTATTTCCATATAACCATGAAGCGTCCAAATGAAAGAAAATGACAACAACTAGAATATAGTTTTTATTTTTAAAGCCAGAAGTTTGTTTTCAATTATTAGCCTAAGAGCTCAAGTAGTATTGCATCAAATCCGCCTGCCTATTGAGAAGTCTGACAGGAAATATTTTTCTGAAGTGCTAAATCACCTGCATTGTACACTAAAAGAGTTGAGTTCTTGTCCTTTTCCTTTTACAATAAAGCTATGTGCGAGTTACCACCTACGGAAGGGCTTTTATTACAAAATCAATGTCTTCATCCAGCAAGATGTCAAACACAACAAGGACAACCCAACTTCAAGATCAAATGTTGAAATCTCTACCTCCTGCCATCAGTTTTCTTATGTTTACCTGATGAAGCAATCAAGCAATTTCAATATTTTGCAAGTGTTTTTGTGCTCTTTCCTCCTGACATTAAGTCTAGTTGTGTCTGATTCTGGGGGTGGCACTCATCTCCATTTCTATGCCGAAGAGCCAGCATTGTCCATAGACACCTCCAAGGTCATGTGGCCAGCATAACTGCCTGGAGTGCTGTTACCTTCCCGGTGGAGCGGTATGTATTGATCTACTCACATTTGCATGTTTTCAAACTACTAAGTTGGCAGAAGCTAGGGCTAACAGCAGGAGCTCACGCCGCTTCCCGCATTCGAACCTGCGACCTTTCAGAAAGCAAGTTTAGCAGCTGAACGCTTTAATGCACTGTGCCACCGGAAGGTATTGTACTAATATGAATTTCATATTTCAGATTATCCCAATATCTTTGTCTCCTCCTCAACCTTTTTTACTTATATCCTATAAGTATGAGGACTATTATAAATTGAACTAGTCTAGCAACATACAGATTAAACCTGTCATAAACTTCCTGCATACTTTAGAAGGGCAGGCAATCAGCATCTCAATTACTTTCTGGAGAAGAGATTAGTCTTCGATACCGGTAAATATGTCCCATCCTATGACATTTCAGGTTTAATCCTGGGGCATTTGAGATGGCTAGCACATTCAGGACAAGCCTGGTAGTAATGTTATATGTTCACGTGCAAATAAAACAAAGCATGACTAAGTATTACATGTGATTATCTGACTACCCTTATGTTGGGGGTGCTTTGATTGTGCTTTTCCTGCATGGCAGGAGGTTGGACTAGAAAGCCAACGATCTTCCAACTCTATGATTCTATGACTGGCTACTTAGTAGGAGAAAATGGTAAGTTAGTTTGTAGGAATCCGCTTTGTTTTTTATCCTCTGAATGATCGGCTTTTTAGGGGTTTTGTTCTGCTTGTTGATGGAATGTACATAATTACAGCAAAAACACAGCACTGGCTGAAATCAAGCCACAATATATTAAAAGCACACACAACTTTGCTTTGGATAACTGCATATACACAACGCATATTCCCTAAAGAAAGGAATCAGGAAGTGAAGTGATAAAAGAAGACATAAATAAAAGGCTGCTTTTCTGCCTGTCCATAAAAAGGGAAAGGTTTTCCCCTGACATTAAGTCCAGTCGTGTCCAACTCTGGGAGTTGGCGCTCATCTCCATTTCTAAGCCGAAGAGCCGGTGTTGTCCGTAGACACTCCAAAGTCCTGTGGCCAGCATGATTGTATGGAGCACCATTATCTTCCCCCTGAAGTGGTACCTATTGATCTACTAATATTTGCATGTTTTCAAACTGCTAGGTTGGCAGAAGTTGGGGCTAACAGCAAGAGTTCACCCCACTCCTCGGATTCGAACTGCCAACCTTTTGGTCAGCAAGTTCCAGTAGCTCAGTGGTTTAACCCGCTGCACCACCAGGTCTTTTACATAGTGTTTTTAATATAAGGAGAGGCAGCTAAGTGATAATAACAATAGATTTAACCCGCAGAGCCACCAGGGGCTCTCTACCTGCCATTATTATTATTATTATTATTATTATTATTATTCTCATCATTATTATTATTATCATTTGAAGCACAACAAGATTAGTACACAGTAAACAAGGTCACTATGCTGGCTCTTGTTTTTAATCACGTCAGACATTTCCCAAGTGTCTAGGACTGTGTGATGTATCAATGAATAATGCGTGCAGATCCAAATAGGGTGATCTTTTGCAGCTGACAGATGGTAATTTTGTCAGCGCCCATTGTTTTTAAGTGCAGGCCAAGGTCTTTGGGTACTGCACCCAGTGTGCTGATCACTACTGGGACACCTTGACTGGCTTGTCTTTACAGTTCTGTATTTAAATCCTTGTATCATGTCCAGTTGTTTCTCTTCAATTCTGCTTATTATTATTATTATTATTATTATTATTATTATTATTATTTGAAAACACAAGATGAGTCCACAGCAAACAAGATCACTCTGCTGACTGTTGTATTTGATCACACGTCGGACACTTCCCAAGTGTCTAGGACTGTGTCATGTATCGGCAAATAATGCATGCAGATCCCAGTAAGGTGGTTTTCTGCAGGTAGCAGATGGTAATCTTGTCAGCGCCAATTGCGTTTAAGTACATGCCAAGGTCTTTAGGCACTGCAACCAGTGTGACGATCACCCCTGGGACCACCTTGACTGGCTTGTGCCAGAGTCTTTGCAGTTCGATCTTTAAATCCTCATATCGTGTCGCCTTTTCCAGTTGTTTCTCTTCAACCCTGCTGTCACCTGGGATTGCAACATCAACAATCCATACTTTGTTTTTCAACAGGATCGTGAGGTCAGGAGTATTGTGCTCCAAAACTCTGTCTTTCTGAATTATTATTATTATTATTATTATTATTATTATTATGCCCTGCTTTATCTCTCCCGAAGGGGACTTAAAGGCCAGAGCAGACATTTCCAAGAACAAGGCTGACATTACAAATGAGAACACCATTTGCGAATAATGACTGAAACGTGTTATGTATTTGGAAGCGGGAGGAATTTAGATTAGGATGAGCACTTCGGTGACAATGGGTTGCTCACTGTGCAAGGCTGTCCTCGCTGTCATACCTTATTAGCTTTAATGAACATAAGAACTTGCGCCTTTTTAATTGCCTGTAAGTAAATTGTTGGAGCCCCTGGTGGCGCAGTGGGTTAAAGCACTGAGCTGCTGAGCTTGTTGATCGAAAGATCGCAGGTTCAATTCTGGGGAGCGGCGTGAGCTTCCGCTGTCAGCCCTAGCTTCTGCCAGCCCAGCAGTTTGAAAACATGCAAATGTGAGTAGATCAATAGGTACCGCTCCGGCAGGAAAGTAACGGCGCTCCATGCAGTCATGCCAGCCACATGACCTTGGAGGTGTCTATGGACAATGCTGGCTCTTTGGCTTAGAAATGGAGATGAGCACCACACCCGAGTCAGACATGACTGGACTTAATGTCAGGGGACTACCTTTACCTTTACCTTAAGTAAATTGTTGGGTTCCAGTCCCTGGACATGGAAACTGAGGGCTCTTCCATGCAGTCTTTTATCCCAGAATATCAAGGCAGAAAATCCCACATTATCTGAGTGTGGACTCAGTTAACCCAGTTCAAAGCAGATACTGTGGGATTCTCTCCCTTGATATTCTGGGATATAGGGCTGTGTGGAAGGGCTCTAAGGCTGCAATTTTAGCCATCCTCACTCAGAGCCCTTCCACGCAGCCATATATTCCAGAATATCACGGAAGAAAATCCCACAATAGCTGCTTTGAACTGGGTTATCTGAGTCCACACTCAGATACTGTGGGATTTTCTGCCTTGATATTCTGGGATACATTGCTGTGTGGAAGGGCCCTATGTTCTGGCTCCAGGAACAGGGTTGGAGTCAGGTCAGCTCCACCTTTGACACCACTTTGTTTCAATGCTGTAGGAGCTGCAGTTTAGCCTTCTCTACCAAAGAGTACTGGTGCCTCCCCAAAGCATACATTCCATTGAGCCAGGCTGTTAAGGCGGTGTCAACGCGCACTAATTCTACAGTGCAGACGACCTCCTCACCTGCAAGTCCCGCACGGAGACCTCCAGCGCCGTGAGGTACATGTAGGGCACCCCGCTTCCCTGGGACCCCTTGGGCCCGTCGCTGACCGAGAAGACGTTGGCGAAGGGCTGGCCCCGCATTGGGGGCTCCTGCGCCGAGAGCGTCGCCAGCGCTGCCCAGTCGCACGAGTGGGCCACGAAGCGCGCCACCCGCGCCGCCTCCTCGTGCGGAGGGATCCCCGCAGACAGCCCCACGGCCACGGCCGCTCCCCACAGCAACAGCGCCCGCGCCCACATCCCCGCACAGACTGGGATCCCGGCCTGGGAGACAGCGGATGGGCCCGGAAGGGGTAGGACACGCCCTCGGACACGCCCCCCGCGCACCTCCCAGCCAATAGGAGCCCTTCGAAGGCATTCCTTTTGCACAGGAGGAAAACACTCTTCAGAAGACAGGGCGCTTCCCAAAGTGGGCAGGACACGCCCCCAGACACGCCCCTCGTGCACATTTTGGCCAATAGGAGCCGTTTGAGTGGGAAAGACACGCCCACCACGCACCTCCTGACCAATAGGAGCCCTTCGAACGCCTTCTTTCTACATTCTTCAAAAGACAGGGTTCTTCCTAAAGTGGGAAAGACACGCCCACCATGCACCTCCTGACCAATAGGAGCTCTTCCAATGCCTTCCTTCTGCTTGAAAACTTCAGAAGTCAGGGCTCTTCCCAAAAAGACACGCCCCTCGTGCACCTCTTGACCAATAGGAGCCCTTTGAGTTGCTTCCTTCTGGGGTCTTCCCAAAGTGGGAAAGACACGCCCACCACGAACCTCCTGACCAATAGGAGCCCTTCGAACGCCTCCTACACTCTTAATGGGCTCTTCCAAAGTGGGAAAGACACGCCCTCTGCTCACCTCTTGACCAATAGGAGCCCTTCGAATGCCTTCCTTCTGCTCAGGAGGAAAACCCGCTTCAGAAGACAGGAGCTCTAACCCAAGTGTGTAGGACACGCCCCCTCCGCACCTCCTGACCAATAGGAGCTCTTCGAACGCTTTCCTTCTGCACCCTTCAGAAGATAGGGGCTCTTCCCAAAATGGGCAGGACACGCCCCCCGCGCACCTCTTGGCCAATAGGAGCCCTTCTTGTCTTGGAGGCGGAAAGGGCGCCGTGGCTTCACGTCAGAAGACAAGGGTGGATCCCAAAATGGGCAGGACACGCCCCCGCGCGCCTCCTGGCCAATAGCAGCGCTTCTTTAGAAGCAAAACACAAATTAGAGGAGGGGCTTTATTCTTTTCATCCAATAGATTCGCAGAATGGCCTCAAGGCTTGAACTAATGGCGGAAGGCTTCTGCAGGTAGACACACTCCCCCAAGCGGGGATAACAAGCACTTTCATCCAATGCTGCTGTGCTATATAGAGACTCTAGGTGTCTCTGCATTGTATTTTGACCCCAATTGAACTAGCATGGCTCAGTGCTTTGGAATCAATGGGAGCTTCAGTTTGACAAGGCCTTGAGCCTACAAGTCCCATCATTCCATAGCACTGAATCATGGCAGTTAAAATGGTATCAAACTGCATATACTTTCTATACCAGGCTGGGCTAACTTGGGCCCTCCAGGTGTTTTGGACTTCAACTCCCACAATTCCTAACAGCCTGCCGGCTGTTAGGAATTGTGGGAGTTGAAGTCCAAAACACCTGGAGGACCCAAGTTAGCTCTCGCCTGGTGTAGATGCTTGCCAGGAAAAAAAGCTATCAAAAAACCCCTGCCTGATGTTTTCCACTCAGTGATCACAAGAGGGCACTGTTTCCTTGTCTAGTTTGTAACAATATATAAAAAGAATCTCATGATTTGTCAAAAGTGACCGAAAATTAGGAGTGTTCATTGCTGTTTTGAGTATTCATTTGTTGTTTTGGTTTATTTGTTTGCTAGCTGTCCCCTGCCACGCATTGCTGTGGCCCAGTCTGGTGATCTGGAAAATTAAGTATTGAGAAACTGTAGATTTCTAATATATGTGATTTCTTTATGCTTGTAGGTAAACAGTACTTCTTGTTGATGTGGAGATTGTCAGGTTTGCCTACTCTGGAATATGCAACATATAATTGTCCTTCTTTAGCGGTCCCTTTCAAATCTATGATACTATGTCCCTCTGTGTGTGAAACATATATCTATATCTATGGCTGGATGGCTCTTTGTCAGGAGGGCTTTGATTAAGTTCTCTTGCCCTGGTGAAGGGAGTTGGATTGGATGGCCTTAAGTATTTTCTGTTGGTCATGAGGGTTCTGTGTGGGAAAACTGCCCCAATTCTGTCTTGGTGGAGTTCAGAATGGTCTTTCATTGTAGGTGAACTATAAATCCCAGTAACTACAACTCCCAAATGTCAAGGTCTATTTCCCCCAAACTCCATCTGTGTTCATATTTGGGCATATGGAATATTCGTGCCAAGTTTGGTCCAGATCCATCATTGTTTGTGTCCACAGTGCTCTCGGGATGTAGGTGAACTACAACTCCCAAATTCAAGGTCAATGCCCACCAAAGTCTTCTAGTGTTCTCTGTTGGTTATGGGAGTCCTGTGTGACACATTTGGTTCAATGCCATCATTGGTGGAGTTCAGAATGCTCTTTGATTGTAGGCGAACTATAAATCCCAGCAACTACAACTCCCAAATGACGAACTCAATTTTTTTGAGTGAAGGACATACATTGGGTTGTTAGGTGTATGCTGTTTAAATTTGGTGTCAATTCCCCCAGTGGTTTTTGAGTTCTGTTAATCCCACAAACAAACATTACATTTTTATTTATACAGATCAGAAAAATACTTGCTTGGTCTGCTGGGTTTGTATAAAATGTACAGTTTTAACAATGCCTTGTGGAGAAAAAGTTTCAGAACTCCATAAGAATACTAACATCATTAAAGCCAGCCAAGGGTGTTGACGTAAAATATTGCAAAGATCCCTCATGCATCCTCTTGTGCAACTGTTGAAACTGGGGCCTGCCATATAATCTCGATTTTTTTTAGATTATCAAAGCAGGTAATCCACATTATATGATTTGAACTGGATTATATTTACTTACTTACTTACTTACTTACTATATTAATATACCACCCCTCTCAGCCCAGAGGCGACTCGGAGCAGTTCACAAATTGGCAAGAATTCGATGCCTCAACAATTATAGGAAATAAAAACAATCAAGAAATTCTGTTTAAAACAATAGCATATGATATAAAAATATAAAAACCGTACAACGCCTTAAAACATTACCGTGAGCATCTCCATGTCAAATCGTGATCAAGTAGTACTAAGGTGGAACTACAAAATGGAGGTTGGGGAAGCTACCAGTACTCATGGGATAGGGGGCAGTATGGGGTTAGGGAGGGGCTTGGCAAGGGTGGCGGGTGGTGATTGGATGTTTGGGTGGCAGGGGATGATTGGATGTTTATTAAACTGCACCACAACTTTGAACCAATGGGCGGTCCTAAACCGAACCCCTTTGACTGTATAAAAAGGCCACATGGCTTGAGGCCTGGGTCGTTTCCACCAGGCGCCATGTTGCGTAGGAGGCGACCCAGGCAGCTGCTTGACTTCTAAGTAAACTGCTTTCTTGAAAGAACCTGACTGCCTGTCTTGTTGTTCCTGCGCCCGCCGATTTGCAGCCTAGGAAAGAGATCATCCACTTCATTTTTGGTGACCCCGACGTGATTACTTTGAAGGGCCGATAACAACAAGGCAGGCCCTGTTGGCAGGCCGATTGCTGGTCCGGGACCGGGACTGGAGGCAACCACCGTGAGCCGAGAAGAAGGGGGCCCCCGACCGCTGCATAACCGGTTGCGGTGCTTCCCTCTTTGGGCCGGGCCCGAACCAGGACAATCGCAGTCGAAAAGTTCGCAAGAAACCAGTCCAGGGAGGATCCAGGTGGAAAGTCCAGGGGCAGAGGTTGTTCCGATGTCTTCAGAAATCTGGCAAGTATAGTGGTCAAGTTAGACACTAGGGAACACACACATAGGGCCAGTACCGGGGGAAAAGGAAGGGTGATCACTAAGTTTCCCTGAGGGAGGGAAAAGGGAGGAAGGACTGAAAACCTTGCGGTTCCTGACGTATGCCGTTGAGTGTCCGGGTGCTCAGGCCAAGGTAGAAGGTCCGCGTAGGAACCATGGGTGGGGGAGGTTCAAAAAAGGACACCCCATTAGGATGCATGTTGAGGAATTTTGACAAATTTGTGGCGGCTTCAAGTCAGGCCGATCCAGAGGATTTTAAGGACTATAGGTTGAGGAATTTATGCACTAATGAGTGGCCGACTTTTCCATTTGGGTGGCCAGAAGAAGGAACTTGGGATATAAAAAAGATTAGGCAGGTTGAGGCCTATTGTGCTGAACATCATCCGGATCAGCTCATCTACATAGATGCGTGGGATACTGTAGTGACTCAGAATCCGGACTGGGTGCAGCAGTGTAAGAAGCTTAGGTGTATGGCTATACGCAAAAAGGGAGGCCGAAAACCAGCCAAGATCTTGGAGGCAGATACAGAAGAAGAATGGCCCCAGGCGGTTCGAAGGAGGATCCCGGCGGGACTTCCAGGTCCTCCACCTCCACCTACGGCCCCTCCGGCGGCCCACAACTTGTCCCCAGGACAGTCAGTAGTTGCAGAATTTGATCCCCTTGCTCCGCCAAATATGGGTCCGCCGCCTTTGCCACCTTATGATAGCACTCCCTTGAGGCCTACTCCATCTGGGCCTCATGGGGACCTCTCTAAAGAATTGCAGAAGTATGTGAATCGGAGACTGCCTAGTGATGCAAGCCCGGCTCTTACACGAGCAAGGGAGGCTTTGAAAAAAGGAATAGGCGCAGATATGCCTATTGGGGACTTATTGGGAGAATTCCTGATAAGGGAAGTCTATGCCTTAGGACAAAATGACGCAGTCCAATCCCTCTTTCAGGTGGTCCCATTTACTAGCAGTGATCTCCTGAATTGGAAGAATTCCACACCTCCTTACTCAGAACAGCCGATGGCAATGGCAAATCTCTTAGAGACAATAATGTCCACCCATAATCCCACTTGGAAGGACTGCAAACAACTTTTGCAGGTCCTCTTCACTAACGAAGAAAGGAGGCAGATTTTAAATCAGGCAAGCCTAATTGCCCAAGAGGTAGAGGGGAGGCCGGCCGCTACTGACGTGGCCGAATGGGGACGTCAGCAGTTTCCCCAAGAGGTAGACCCGCAGTGGAACTACCAGGAGGTAGCACATCGCCAGAGGTTGAGTGTTTTCCAGGGGATTTTGGTGAAGGCCGTAAGGCGAGGGCCCCCGAGACCAGCCAACGTTTTAAAAATTCAGGGGATACGCCAGGAGAAGTCTGAATCGCCCACAGCATTTCTTGAAAGGTTAGAAGAAGCATATAGAAAGTACAGTCCATACAATCTGGACGACGATAATGGGAAACGTGCGATACAACAGTCATTCATTACTCAGGCAGCGGATGACATTAGAAGGAAGATACAGAAACAGCCAGGGTTCATAGGTAAATCTATGACTGAACTCCTGGCCATAGCGGACCAAGTCTATATGGCCAGAGATCAAGTCGAGGAGGAGAAAAGAAAGAAGGACAGGAAAGAAGGGTACAAGGTTTTGGTTAATATGATGGAGAAGCCTGAGGCGCCCAGGGGGCGGGGGCGTGGGAGAGGCAGAGTACGGTTGGACTGGAACCAGTGTGCCAGATGTAAGAAATATGGGCACTGGAAGGGACAATGCAGGGGACAGGAGGTAGAGGGACCAGTCCAGAAGGATATGGGGGGTCAAGGAAGAGGTAGAGGGAATGGTCGAGGAAGGGGACGCGGAAGCTACGTCCCATTCCCCAGGAAGGAGATAGCAGCCGCCATAGTCTCAGAAGAGAATCAGTGGGTGGACATGGAGGAAGAGGAGGAGGAATGAAGCGGCCAGGCTCTTGTACTGCTGGATCCCGGGGAGCCGATGGTCAAGGTTAAAATCGGGAACCAGCAATTGGACTTTCTTGTAGATACTGGGGCAGAACGGACAGTGGTGAACCAAATGGTGAGCCCCCCCCACAGATTACACCACTCGAGTGGTGGGTCTTTCTGGAAAGATGCAGAGGTGTCCGTTTCTGCAGGAAAGGACCTGTAACCTAGCAGGTCATGAAGTAAAGCATAGACTGTTGTACCACCCAGATTGCCCAGTGTCCCTATTGGGAAGGGACATTTTGAGTAAGCTCCAAGCGCAGATTCAGTTTTTAGAAGGGGGCCAGATGGAATTGACTTTGCCAATGGAAGAGGAATGGAGACTGATGGTTGCAAAGGAGGGGAACCCCGGAGGCGGCTCCAGTATACCAGAGTGGCCATGGGATAGGACCCCAGCGGTCTGGGCCGAGGACGAGAGGGGGAAGAGAAGACGCATTCAAATGGACCCCGGGGTGCCAGGAGGCGTTCGAGAGACTGAAGGAGGCTTTGATGACTTCGCCGGCCCTCGGACTGCCAGATGTGGAAAAACCCTTTGTCCTATTCGTCTCTGAAAAGGATGGAGTGGCTATGGGTGTCCTTACACAGAAATTAGGATCTTGGCAGCGGCCGGTAGCATATTTGTCTAAGCAGTTAGATACAGTGGCCCAAGGGTTGCCCCCTTGCCTAAGGGCAGTGGCGGCAACCGTCGACTTGATCAAGGAAGCTAGTAAACTGACCGTAGGACAGCCGCTGACCGTAAGGGTACCACACCATGTTAAGGCATTACTAGATACAAAGGGACCTCGATGGCTCACGAATGAGAGATTGACTAAGTATGAGGGGGTCCTGTGTAATAATCCAATGGTGACCCTTGAAACCTGTGCCTCCCTAAACCCGGCCACCCTGTTACCTGTCCCAGGGGATGAAACAACTCACCAGTGCACTCAAGTGATGGAACAGGTATATTCCAGCCGGCCAGACTTAAAGGATGTGCCGTTGTCTAAAGTAGACTTGACCCTATACACTGATGGTAGCAGCTTCATTGAGAGTGGTGAGAGGCGAGCAGGATATGCTGTTGTCCAGGAGGGAGGGGAGGTCCTGGAAGCAGAGCCTCTACCTCCGGGGACCTCAGCTCAAAAAGCGGAGCTTGTGGCCTTGACCCGAGCTCTACAGTTGGCGAAAGGAAAGCGGGTCAATGTCTACACAGATTCCAAGTATGCATTCACCACACTGCATGCCCACGGGGCATTGTACAAGGAGCGGGGACTCCTAACGTCGGCTGGAAAGGGCGTAAAGTATGCGGGTGAGATTGTAGCTCTCCTGGAGGCGGCCTGGGATCCGGATCGGGTAGCGGTGATGCACTGTAAGGGCCACCAAAGAGGGGAAGATGCGGTCACAAGAGGAAATCGCCAGGCGGATTTGGCCGCAAAGGAAGCCGCTCGGCAGGGTACTGTACAAGGAAGGGTGGCAGTATGTAGAACCGATACTTCCCCTTTAGAAAGATTTCAATACACAAAGGAGGAGGAGGAGTGGGCTCTCACAGAAGGAGGACAATGGGAAGATTCAGTGATCGTGATGCCAGATCACCGTGTCTATGTTCCTAAAAACATGGCATGGCACATAGTACAACAGGCACATCATACCACACACTTAGGAAAAGGTGCCCTAGCGAAACTCCTCGAGAGACAGCTATACATCAACGGGCTACACAGTCTGTCCAGGGCAGCCGCCATGAGATGTTGGACATGTGCCAAAAACAATCCAAGAGAAGGACCCCTGCAACCTCCTGGGATCCAGCATACTGGGGGAACCCCTTTCGAGGCACTGGTTGTTGACTTTACGGAGATGTCCTCTCATCGGGGGCTCCGATACCTGCTGGTGTTTGTAGATACTTATACCGGGTGGGTAGAGGCCTACCCCACCCGAACTGAAAAGACTGTCGAGGTGTCCAGGGCCCTCCTAAGAGACATTATTCCTCGATTTGGAATACCCCTGCAGATTGGCTCAGATAATGGCCCAGCTTTTGTCCATAAAACCATACAGGGATTGGCCGTCCTGTTAGGAACAAAGTGGAAATTGCATTGCGCGTATAGACCTCAATCATCAGCTAAGGTTGAAAGGATGAATAGGACTTTAAAGTCAGCAATTTCCAAAATTTGCCAAGAGACTGGGCTACAATGGCCAGTCGCCCTGCCAATGGCATTGCTAACAGTCAGGTGTACTCCGCACCGGAGGACAGGACTGTCTCCTTATGAAAGGCTGTATGGGAGACCTCCACTCAATTTGAGAAACATTTTAATGCAAGGGACAGAGGCCCATGTAGTAGGAGAAGAGCAAACGGAGGGACAGTTACGAGCTTTGGGAAAGAAATTGGAAAAGTTAGCTCAATATGTTGCAGATCTCCATCCTCCTTATCCTACCACACCTCTGCATTGTTTTTCACCAGGTGATGAGATTTTAGTAAAGGAATGGAAGATTGACCCTTTGGGGCCAAAGTGGAGAGGGCCATATATGGTGATATTGTCAACCCCAACCGCAGTAAAAGTTAGGGAGATTAAACCCTGGATTCATTATACCCGCATAAAGCAAGCCCCACCTACGTGGAGGGTAGGAGGAACCGATCCGAGTGGATTAAGACTCAGGATTGTCCGGCAACACCCTAAGGGGAGAACAAGGCCATGAAGCTGACCCCTTCGGGAACAACAGAACGCCGTTGGTCAAGTATGTCCCAGCGTGGCCCACCGAAAGCATTCTCCTGGAGTTGGTGGAAAAATGTCCTCATGGGAAGGAGGGAGACTAGAGGGCCGGTGGGACGGAGAACGGTGTTTGGGTTTATAGTGTTGTTTAGCATGTTTGCACCGACCCTTGGGAATTGGTTTACTCTTCATGCCAGCGAAATGTTCAAGGTACATGGGAAAAATGTGACACTGATTTATGAGCACCCCCGGAGGGTGGGGGATTTTGCCTTTCTCCCTGATGTGTTTAATGAATCCCAACCAGTCTTGGACGACTTATACCGAATAAACAATAATCAGCCCCCAGGGCTATTTACTAATATTTCCAATAGGGCGGGAAACGATAGGAGTACACTGATTAGATTCCGAAAAGCCACCAGAGGGTTGTGTTTCTGTTTTGGCACAAAAGAAAAACAACCAAGGTTTGCCAGGGGGATACAAAGGATTTTTGATGAAATGGGGAACTATAGTGCCTGTAGAGATCGTTTCTTTCTCCATGGTACATACAATTACTCATACCTTAATGACACTAATAATCTCTCGGATTTTCTAAATGAGTCCGAATGGAAAGAGATATATCCAAATTTTCAATACACTTCCCAAGTAAGAATCTTTCCGGACCCTATAAATGTATGGTGGATAAGAGATCCCAACTTATGGTTTTTCTTTGATAAATGGGCTACTAAATACCATCCTGGGAAATATCAGTGTGCCGGCATTGGATACCTGACTTTCCCAGTGCGGGTTCTACACCTCACAGGAAAGATATCCACCGGACCCCGAGCACGGAAAAAGAGGACAACTTACCAAACAGGGCCCCTAGGGGCAGGGTGCTCGGACGAGGTTATAATAGGACAAGGTTTGTCCTACTCAGAGGGGGCAAGGGTGATTGGAGGATTACTCACTGGGACTCTGACGCTCGGGTCCTATCCAGGGATCATCTCTCAGGAAAATAGGAGGAGTATTTTAGGCCTCACCTGTAGATTGGAGAAGAGTGTGAACGCCACTGGGGAGATTGTAAGGGCCTTACAGACTGAGGTTGAAGAGTTAAGTCAGATGATTATGCAGCAAAAGGTAGCTCTAGACTATTTGCTGGCTGCAAAATGAGGTTTCTGTAAGATGGTGGGGCCCCAGTGCATAGTTAGATTCCATAACCTGAACTCTACCATTAAGGATGATCTTGAAACATTACACAACTTAATAAATGACAATGTAAAAGAAGATCTGGGATGGTCCCCCTTCTCGTGGTTAACCGATTGGTTGCCCTCAGGAACATGGATAAAAGAAATATTGATGATTTTTATGCTAGGCTTGTTTGTATTTTTCATTGTACTATGTTGTTCTCCCATAGTCATGCAAATGTGTATCAAGTATATGGTTCAGACCCCAACAGTGGAAAAAGTTACTATGCTTCAACCCAGTAAGACTTGGAGGGATCCATAAAATGTTTATATTGTTTTACTCAAATGATAATGTCATTTTCACATTTGTAGAATTGTTAAGACGGTTATTTGATGTTTTGTTTGGAGGATAATGACCACTGGTCTAATAGGATGGTCTGCTGGGAGCTTTTCCAATTTCCCTAGACAATTGGACTTTCGAGGTCGGACGGGTTTTGGGAACACCAAAAAAAAAAAAAATGGGGGAATAAGGTGGAACTACAAAATGGAGGTTGGGGAAGCTACCAGTACTCATGGGATAGGGGGCAGTATGGGGTTAGGGAGGGGCTTGGCAAGGGTGGCGGGTGGTGATTGGATGTTTGGGTGGCAGGGGATGATTGGATGTTTATTAAACTGCACCACAACTTTGAACCAATGGGCGGTCCTAAACCGAACCCCTTTGACTGTATAAAAAGGCCACATGGCTTGAGGCCTGGGTCGTTTCCACCAGGCCACTTCAGTACCATAATTCCATTTAGCAAAACCGTATTTGGGAAGGCCTGCTCAAAAAGCCAGATTTTCACCTTTTTTCGAAAAGTCAGGAGGGAGCTGATCTTATATCTCTAGGCAGGGCGTTCCACAGTCGAGGGGCTACCACTGAGAAGGCCCTGTCTCTCGTCCCTGCCAGGCGCACCTGTGAAGAATGTGGGAGCGAGAGCAGGGCCTCCCCAGAAGATCTTAATGTCCTAGATAGTTCATAAGGAGAGATACGTTTGGATAGGTAAGTTGGACCGAAACCGTGTAGGGCTTTATGGGCTAAAGCCAGCACTTTGAATTGCTTCAGGAAGCAAACAGGCAGCCAGTGATATATGTCTACACTGCCATATAATCCAGTTCAAAACAGATAACGTGGATTTTATATGGCAGTACAGAAGGGGCCTGTGTCTATAACCTACAGATCATGCTTTCTCCCATTATTGCAGAAACCAGTACAGGAATACTGATAGGCCAAATTATATGACTGAAATAATGAAAGTAGCTATGATAGACACAGCTTGAAACTGGGTTGCTGTGAGTTTCCTAGGCTGTGTGGCCACATTCCAGAAGCATTCTCTCCTGACATTTTGCCCACATCTATGAAATGTATTCTCAGAGGTTGTGATGTCTATTGGAATCTAGGCAAGTGAGATTTATATATCTGTGGAATGTGCAGGGTAGGATAAATAACTCTTGTCTGCTTGAGGCAAGTGTGAATGTTGCAATTGGCCGCCTCAGGACGCAGCCACGCTTTAAAGCTGTTAGGCCATTCAATGCCAATCAAGGTGGCCAATTGCAACATTTACACTTGCCTCAAATAGACAAAAGTCCTTTCTCCCACCCCAGACATCATTCTATAGATCATTCACTTGCCTAGTTTCCAACAGACCTCACAACCTTTGAGAATGCCTACCATAGATATGGGCAAAACGTCAGGAGAGAATGCTTCTGGAACATGGCCATACAGCCCGGAAAACTCACAGCAACCCAGTGATTACAGCCATGAAAGCCTTCGACAACACAGCTTGAAACCTTCCATATTTCCTTAATCATCGTGTTTGGCATTTCCCCTCTTCTTCTGCCCAGTGTTTTAGAAAGAAATACAGGTTGAATTATTTCATAATGTTGTGGTTTATTTCCTATCTGGCTGCTGTGCTCTGCATTGCAATTTTTCAATATATATGTTGATTTAGAAACTGATTTTGATAATACTTTCGGTTTTTGTTACTTATTAGTCATCTTGAGCAACTTTTTAAAAGCAGAAGATCTGAGTAAAAAATATCTTTAGTAAAATAACAATAAATCCTCCATTTGTGCTTTTGAACTGTTTTCTTTTTCTTTTGCAAGGTGGAGGCATGCTGCCACTCTTTCGCAAGATGTTTCAATGCAATTGCATAATAGGCTGCAGGGTTGCTTGGTACAGTTCCTGCTCTCTCTTTTCAGCAATACAAAAAGAAGTCTAGAAGCAACATATTTCAAGCTGGGCCCAGCCCTGCATCCTCAAAGTGCTCTCAGTCTGAAAGAGGTTATTTCTGTCTGGATAACCCTTTCCCAGGCATGTAGCCGGGGGGGGGGGGGGGCCTCGGGGGGCTTCAGCCCCCCCCCCCCCGAAATTTTCATGGTGGTTATGTTTATTCATATCATGATCTGATCACCATACTCAATATATCCCATATGCATGGGGGTATTGGGGTAATGATACAAAAGGTTTGCTACGCTAGACCCTCTTTCACTCAGACTCAGCCCCCCCCCCGAAACTCAGCCCCCCTCGAAATCCCCCCTGAAAAAAAATTCAGCCCCCCCCCCCCCCCCCCGAAACGAAATCCTGGCTACGGGCCTGCCCTTTCCCTTTGGCCAGATAGCAGTCCTTTAAGGGAAAAGGCAGCCTCTCTCTGGTCTGCCTGTTTCCTTTGAGAGTTGAGCCGATCCAGCTGTGTCCAGATAACAGTATTCCACCAAGGGCTGGGTCTGCCTTCTTTCAGGATAACATTGTTATTATCTTGGCCTTATTTCGGCATTACACAATAGAGTCTGAAGATTACCATTACGTCTGTCTGATGTCCATCGAAACAAGCTATCAGCCCATTTCCTCCCTGTTTCTCTGGAGCCTTGGGTACCCACACTGCTGATAACTCAACCTGTCTCTGCTTCTGATCTGGTATAACTTGAGCTTGGGAAAGTTGCTTTTTGAAAATACCCATCCATGAACCCACAGTGAGAATGGCCAGCGCCCATACTGGCTGAGGAATTGTCGGAGTTGGAATTACTAAAAGCAATTTGTCAACTCTGAGTATAACTCACCTAGGGTTCACCTACACCAGGCATGGGCAAACTTTGGCCTTCTATGTGGTGTAATGTAGAAATAAACCACATTAGCCCACACACTGCCTTGCCAGAGAAAGAAAATATGCCACACAGATGAACAGTACAGAGCAAGTAGTTTACTCTTCTTTGTTCAGAACAACGTATGTACAATGTGGTCAGTTGCATCAACTCACATAATGTCCTTTTATGAGAGATTTAAAATGGTCTTTCTTTGTTCGTGTGGATAAACTCTTTCAGCAGCTCATGAAGGAAGAGCACACTCCAAACTCTGTCTCTCTCTGCTTCACTAAGCACCTGCATAGCTTGAACCTGAACAAAAATGTAACAGTAACCAAAAGTCCCAGGCTGAGCCATCTCCCCTCATGAAGCCGACCAAACAGCTTCATTTATTTATTTACTTACAGTATTTTATATTCTGCCCTTCTCACCTTGCAGGGGACTCAGGGCAGATTACAATGTACATATACCTGGCAAATATTCAGTGCCATAGACACACAACATATATAGACAGAAGGTCAGAGGCTATTTAACATTCCAACTTTTTCTGGCCATCAGGGTTGCCGTTGCTTCACCGTCCATCCGTGACACCAATGAAGTACTTCCTCATTGCCCGCATTCTTGCTGGAGATTTTTATGGCCTCGTATATTAGTTAAATTAGTCTCCCCACATAAGTGGTACCTAAACGCTTTGGTTACATCCCGTTTAGACTACTGCAACGCTCTCTACGTGGGGTTGCCTCTGAAGACTGCCCGGAAGCTGCAGCAAGTACAACGTGCAGCAGCCAGATTACTAACTGGTGCTGGGTACAGGGAGCACACCACTCCGCTGTTACACCAGCTCCACTGGCTGCCAATTAGCTTCCGAGCACAATTCAAAGTGCTGGTGTTAACCTATAAAGCCCTAAACGACTCCGGCCCGGTTTACCTCTCCGAACGTATTCTCCCCTACGAACCATCAAGATTACTAAGATCGTCTGGAGGGGCCCTGCTCTCAGTCCCACCGGTCTCACAAGCGCGGCTGGTGGGGACGAGGGACAGGGCTTTCTCAGTGGTGGCCCCGCGACTCTGGAACTCTCTCCCGCCAAAGGTTAGAACCACCCCAACAATCCTGATATTCAGGAAACAGGTGAAGTTGTGGTTATGGAGACAGCCTTTCGAAGAATGAGACAATGATTTGGATGGAAGACGGTGTATATTCGATGTTAGTATGACAACTGACCACTGTAGTTTTAAATATATGTGCTTTTTAAATGTTTTATTGTAATGTGTATTTTGATATTTTACCGATTGTATGTGTTTTTATGGTTGGAAACCGGGCTGATCCCTCTTATGAGGTGAGAAGCTCGGTATATAAAACTTTGAAATAAATAAATAAATAAATAAATAAATTTCCTACTTGACAGATGCAACTGTCTTTCGGGATGCAAAGGTCAACAACAAGCTACACAAAATTGGTTGGAAGCTCACTCCAACCCAGGCTGGCTTCGAACTCATGACCTTTTGGTCAGTAGTGATCTTAATGCAGCTGACTCCCAGCCAGCTGTGCCACAGTCTTATTTTATGCATCTTATTTTACAGTTGACAACACATACTAGTTGATTTCTTGCATGCTCCAGTACTTCAGGTGTTTTTGGACTTCAACTCCCACAATTCCTAACAGCCTACCAACTGTTAGGAATTGTAGGAGTTGAAGTCCAAAACACCTGGAGGGCCGAAGTTTGCCTGTGCCTGATCTACATGGTAGAATTAATACACTTTGACACCAGTGTAACTGCCACGGCTCAATGCTATGGAATCATAGGAATTGTAGTTCTACACAATCTTTAGCCTTCTCTGCCAAGGAGTGTGGGTGCCTCTCCAAACTGTACATTCCAGGATTCCATAGCATTGAGCCATGACACTTTATTAATATTATTATTTATTTATTTTTACCCCGCCTTTCTCCCCATGGTGACTCAAGGCAGCTAACAACTTAAAGTGTTGTCAAACTGCATTAATTCTATGGTGTAGATGCAGCCCTAGTTTCTCTATGAAGTAAGAACAATTTTTCAGTGTAGTCTTGTGAGTTAAGCCAGCTTTCTTGTCTGGATAATGTTAATCATTTCATGCATATGATCCCCTCCATGCCCATTTAATCCCTGTGCAGTTTCTGACAATGGTCAAACTGTGCACTGAGCCAGCTTTTTATATGTCGCAACCTTTAAGATTAAAGACTCTTTCCCCAGAATTTGATAGTTAGGGTCTGACCTGTATTACAACTTTGTCTAAAAACTGGAGAAATCAATTTAGCCTTTTCCTATACTATGAAAAAGGTAATATGCTCAATATCGACAACAACAGGCTTTTCTGTGTTGTCACAATTTAATAGTTGTATCATTCAAAGTATTATAGTGTTGAAATTTCACATAAATTGCAGATTAGGGAGCAATATTTTACATTGGTTCCGATCCTTCCTGGAGGATTGGACTAGATTGTGGTGCTTGGCAGACTCCTGTTCAACTCCCTTGCCTGTGGCCTGTGGGGTCCCTCAAGGTTCATTTCTGTCCCCCATGCTGGTTAACATTTAGATGAAACCGCTGGAAGAGATCATCCAGAGTTTTGGAATTCGGGTGTCAAATTTATGCTGGTGACAGCCAACTCTATTTCTCCTTTCCACCCAAAGCCAAGGATGCCATCCTGGTCCTAAACCAGTGCCTGTCATCAGTAATCGATTGGATGAGGGCTAACAAGTTGAAATTAAATCCAGACAAAACAGAGGTATTCCTGGTCAATCAGAAGGCAGATTAGGGTATGGGATTACAGCCTGTGTTAAATGGTGTCACAATCCTCCTGAAGATGCAGGTCCGCAGTCTGGGGGTACTCCTGGACTCATTGCTGACCCTGGAGCCTCTGGTGTCACCGGTGGCCAGGAGTGCCTTCGCACAGGTAAAACTTGTGTGACATCTGTGCCCATACCATGAGACGCCAGATCTTGCCATGGTAATTCATGCCTTAGTTACATCTCATTTGGATTATTTCAATACTCTCCATGTGGGGCGGCCTTTGAAGGCAGTTCTGAAGCTTCAACTAGTTCAGAGATCAACAGCCAGGTTACTCACTGGAGAGCCACATAGGGAGAGAACTACTCCCCTGTTGTGACAGCTCCACTGACTGCCGGTCCATTTCCAGGCTAAATACAAAGTGCTGGTTATGACCTATAAATCCCTAAATGGTTTGGGCACAGGCTATTTAACTAATTAGCATCTCCACATATAGGAGCCCTCAGTGGTGCAATGGGTTAAACCCTTATGCCGGCAGGACTGAAGACTGAAAGGTCTCAGGTTCAAATTCAAGGAGAGTGTGGATGAGGTCCCTCTGTCTTCTCCAGCTCCCCATGTGGGGACATGAGGGAAGCCTCCCACAAGGATGGTAAAACATCAAAACATCCGGTCATCCCCTGGGCAACGTCCTTGCAGACGGCCAATTCTCTCACACCAGAAGCAACTTGCAGTTTCTCAAGTTGCTCCTGACATGGAAAAAATATCTCCACATATAAATCAACATGGACACTGCAGTCAGCGGAGGAAGCCCTGCTCTCAGTCCTATCCCTGTCTCAAGCATGGTTGGTGGGAACAAGAGAGGGGACCTCTCTTTTTAAATAGTGATTGTAATTTTTATATGTTTTTGAATTGCATTTAATTTTAATTTATTTTTAATTTTAAATCTTTAACTTAATATATTTTAACTGTTTGTTGTTTAAAGGCATTGAATAGTTACCATATGTAAAGCCGCCTTGAGTCCCCTTTGGGGTAGAGAAAGGTAAGATACAAATACACTAAAGAAATAAATTCTCCACGACCGCCTCCCCCTCCTGTGCGCCTCTGAAACTCCCTCCCCAAAGAAGTAAAAATGACCCCCTCTCTCTTCTCTTCTTTAAAAAAAACTCTTTAAAACCTATATTTGCACCCTAGCCTATGGAGAGAAGGAGAACTAGAACATTTTAATATGTAACCTCGTTTGGATACTGGAAATCCACTCTGGCGCTGTTGGCTGTTGCACATCACTATTTTATATGACATCTTCATCATCATTTTATGCTTTTAAGGCACTTTAATTATTTAGATCTTATTGTGATGTAAATGTATATAATGAGTTTTATTTGTTTTTAATTACTTATTTGTTTAGTTAGTCATTATAAGTTGATATTGATGCCATTTTTTATTTGGTTTGTTTATTATGGCATTGAATGTTCACCACTTTTTGCCTGGAACCCACCCTGAGTCCCCCCGGGGAGGTAGCGCAGCTTACAAATAAAGATGATGATGATGATTATTATTATTAAATAAATAAATATAACATAAATCACATTTGCTACTTGTTGTTTAAAGCGCTGTTTCTTACACTGTGGGTCCCAACCCCAAACGGGTCCCCATTGCTCAATCTTGGGGTCATGAAAATTTGGCAACAGCCGAAAGTTTCTTCTGAACACCACCCATTTACACAAATCTGCTAGCAACAACCTGTAGTGTTTACAGTGGATTCTTCAGAAAACATTTCAATTTGGCCTGAGCACTATGTTTCTGTTCAAAGTAATCTGTCATTCTTCAGAAATTGACCAACCTTTGCAATACTGTGTTGTGACTGTGCTTGCATTTCCTCAAAAACAGCTGCAAAGTGGCATCAAAAGCTGTCAGCAGCACACACAGTTCCAGCTGATTTCACTTCCTGTAGATAAGTCCCCCAAGACTTGCAATGCTCATTTTCTGCTAGAGAGAGATCTTTCGCGATATACTTAGCCCGGGTTTGGGCCAAAAGCAAAATTCCCACATTAAATATGGCTCATGCTCATTTCCTGTTGGTATTGTTAGAGGAGGGCTAAAGGCACAGGCTCTATACAAAAACAGGATGTCGCCTTCTGTGTTTACTACACTACAAAATGCAAATCCTTTTCAGCTCCTGCATTCTCCCCTCTTTAATAGTGGATTTAAGTAGGAACAGTCAGAGTGGTCAGAGGCCAGGGTCTCTCACAGCTCTACTTCTAGGTGGAAACCTGATCACAACTGCTTAAGTCATAATCTCACTATTGGCAAAGGTTTTGCAAACCAACAGCCAATAATACACTGATGCACATATGCATAATTCCATTGTATGGATTCCACTTCGTACAGTGACATTTAGAGCACCAAACAAATGACTTTAGAAATAGATTGGGTCATTTATCAAGCTCAGGCCTCATATTCTTTCCCAAATTAAATACGTCTGTATAAAGCATGTCAGTGTGTCTAAACATATCAGTGTCAACAGATATTCACTTGTGTATACTGGGATCTATAATGTTTGAGGATAGTTTTGTGAAGTTCTATTCCGGTCAGCAATGTGCCGGAATTATTTTGATTTATTGTTTGAAAACATAATGAGGGGGATAAAGGAAATACTGTGAGAATCTCCCTGCCTATTTAAGGCATGTTTTTGCTTTACTTCTTAATAGCGTGTTTCTCAAAATGGCAATGCCCAATTCAGAGTAAGAGCTGTTGAGAATCTTAAACAGTCTTCCATCTTAATGATAGTCAATGTGTCTCTTCTTCAGTTATTTCCACACAGAAACTGCAAAATTATGGGTCAAAAACACAACGATCCTAAAGGTCAGGTGGTGTCTTTCCAGGGTTTTGCCAAGGTGCATCTACACTGTAGAATTAATGCAGTTTTGGACTATATTTTGGAGTAGTTGGGTGGAGCACTAGTATTCTTGGGCGGAGAAGACTAAGGACCTTGGAATACTATGGAATACCCATTATGCCATAGCACTAAGCCTGGTTGTTAAACTGGTATCAAACTGCATTAATTCTGCAGTATAGATGCACTCCTTTTTGATCTAAATAAGCATGAAATTTCACAATGTAAGTTCTTTAGTTTTGCTGGTTGTAATCGCCTTCTTATCCATTAATTCTTTTCTTTTGAGGAGGAGACTAGTAACAGCAATTTGAATTGTTCTAAATGTTTTTTAATGGGGCATAATTGCCAAGGTACTCCTATGATTAAAAGTACAACTCTTGTCCTCTGATTTTTTTTCCCCTCTGAGAGTTACAGTATTATAGTGCAAAAGTGCCCTTTCATTGATACTTTCACTCAAAAGGATACATTCTAACTTTTAAAAAATTCAAAAGAGAGAAAGGAGGAGAAGGGAATTCATTTAATATGTCTCAGAATTTAAAAAGTTTAAAAATGTACTTTATTTTTTTAATTAAAAGTTAAATTAAAAAAATGTAATTGGAGCCCCCGGTATCGTAGCGGGTTAAACACTGAGCTGTTGAACTTGCTGATCAAAAGGCTGCTGGTTCAAATCCGGGGAGCGGGGTAAGCTCCTGCAGTTAGCCCCATCTTTTGCCAACCTAGCAGTTTGGAAATATGCAAAGATGTGTAGATCAATAGGTACCGCTCTGGCAGGAAGGTAACTGTGCTCCATTCAGCCATGCCCATCACATGACCATGGAGGTGTCTATGAACAATGTCTGTTCTTTGGCTTAGAAATGGAGATGACTGGACTTAATGTCAGGGGAAAACCTTTACCTTTACCTATAAATGTAATTACTGCTAGGAATTTACAGAACACACTCTGGGACAATAAAAACATCATTTGGTTTTTTTTCTTTCTTTCAAAAAACAACAAGTGGTTCTCACTCTGGGATATACATTTGACATTGATGTATCCACCTGCACCATAACAATGTAGTAGCAAGGTGCCTTAAACTGAGTCAGACCAATAGTCTACCTGTCCCAGTATTGTCAGCACTGTTGGTCACTGGTTTCCTAGAATTTACTGAATCAGCTAAATGGTAACCATGGGACTGGTGCAATGTTTAATAGGCTTTATGTTCATGTTATAATGTGTCTTTGTATAGTTTTTAATGGTTTTAATTCATATTTATATGCTATTGATTATGTAGTGTATTGCTTTTATATGTATGTTTGGCATTGAAGTTTGTCATTTTATCATGTTGTACATCTGTCTGAATCCCCCCAGGGGTGAGAAGAGTAGTATAGAAATGCAATAAACAAACAAACAAATAAATACATCAAGGGTTTTCCCTATTGTACTTGAAAATTACTGGGATGTGGCATAATGTAAAATAAACCACATATTTGTTTGTTTGTTTGTTTCATGTATTTCTACCCCGCCCTTCTCCCCCTGAAGGGGGACTCATGTTTGATCAGCCCACACACTGCCTTGCCAGAGAAAGAAAATATGCCACATAGGTGAACAATAAAGAACAAGTAGTTTAATCTTTGTAGTTCAAAATAACATATGTCCAATGTAATCAGTTTCATAATCTCACATAAAGTCCTTTTATGAGATTGAAAATGGTCTTTTTCTGTCCATATGCATAAACTTCTTCAGCAGCTCATGAAGCGAGAGCACATTCCAAACTCTCTCTCTCTCTCTCCTTATTTCTTTTTCTCTTGCATAGCTCAAGCCTGAACAAAAATGTAACAGTATCCAAAAGTCCCAGGCTTAGCCTGCTCCTCGGGCATTGCCCTACTAATAAGCTTCATGCATCTTATTTTGCAGTTGACACACACACATTAACTGATTCCCTTGCATGCTCCAACATGAAATTGGATCTCTTAGACTTCGTTCATACAAAGCATGTGGTCTACCACTGAGGGTGCATCTACACTGCAGAATGAATGCAGTTTGACACCACTTTAACTGCCACATCTCAATGCTATGGAATCCTGAGAGTTGTAGTTTGGGGAGACACCATCCCTTTTTGACATAAACAGCTCAAGGCCTTGTCAAACTGCAACTCTTACGATTCCATAGTATTGAGACATGGCAGTGTCAAGCTTCATTCATTCCACAGTGCAGAAGATGCACCCTGACAGAGAGCTGTTGTTGAAAGCCCAAGTGGAGGCAGTGAGTCTAGAAAACTGTGGAAAAGTACCCAAGCAAGTGTTTTTTTTTGTTTTTTTTTTTTTGCAAGATGGGGAAGAAGAAGATTGAGAAATAAACGCTAGAGAGAAATGAGGAAATACAACAAAGTACAGAAGAGTTTATGCCCCCTCTGTGTGTCTGTGTGTGTGTGTGTGTGTGCGTCTTTCTGGTGCGCTCCTTTCTGGGAAAGGCAGTATCTGTTTAGATTGGTGTCTAAATTTAAACCCTGATTGCTTTGCCTCCCCCCACCCTGTCCGCCCTCCCCACCCTCCCTTCCTCTCCGCCTTCCTCCTTCTCTCTGCAGGCCACATAGGACTCCTCTCAGTCCTTAAGCTGAGCTGAAGCTTGGCTATTAAACACTCCCCAGCAGTCAGCATTATTTTTCTTTCCCTGGCTGTCAAAAGGCTTGCACTGACGGACAAGACAGACAGAGGAAAGCTAGAAAGAGGAAGGGATGGGGGAACAAAGATTTCCCAGGAACATCCCACACCTGCACAACAGAGAGGTAACAACAACAGCAAAAAAACTTTCTTTCTCTCTCTTTCCTTTCCCCACACTTTTCTTTGTGGAACTTAGAAAAGTAAATATACATCAGCTGCAAAACAGCCAAAATGACTGGCTAAGCCCACTAACCCTACATGTCAGTGGTTCTCTGGGTTATGGGCAGCTAAGTTTACAGTTTCTGATATGGGAGAAATACCAAAGTTTTGTATTTTTGCTCCTTCAACGAATGTTTAAATATGTGTCAAACTGATGTGTTCGACCCCAGAAACTATCCAAGAAACTTTTTAAAGTTCATTCATTTTTGATGTCGCCACTAAAGAAAGAATGCATGCTTAATTGGCCACTGCTATTTGGAATGAGACAATGCAGGCACTCGGTTTCAAACTTTATAAAGTACAGATATATTTCTGCTGCTTAAGCTTCATTTTTTCTGCTTGGAGTGTTATAGCTGTATGTATGTTCACAGAACTGGCATTGTTGCTCAGGGCTCAGCTTATCGGTCACTCATGATCCTATGGAGGAGGTTGGTTTTTTAAATTTTCTAACACACAGCCTTTGTGTCTTATTTTACCCCAAATGTGGAAATCCAACAGGTAAAGCATGAAAAGGAGGTAGTCAGGTATTTATTGGATGCATTCCTGACATATGATCTTAAAGACATGGCAGTGCTGCCAGGGGAAAAAATAGGATAGATAACTATGCGTTCAAAACCAAAACATTCATTATCTGCTCTAATTTTTTAGGTATCTGTTTTGAAGCTTTATCAGCAAGACTTAAGTCAGCTTAACTTTCTCTATATGGGTTGCTGTGAGTTTTCCAGAGTGTATGGCCATGTTCCAGAAGCATTATCTCCTGATGTTTCACCCACATCAATGGCAGGCATGCTCAGAGGTTGTGGGGTCTGTTGGAAACTAGGCAAGTGGGGTTTATATATCTGTGGAATGTCAGGGGTGAGAGAAAGAACTCTTGTTTGTTTGAGGCAAGTGTGAATGTTGCAATTGGCCGCCTTGAGGCAAGTGTGAATGTTGCAATTGGCGTTGCAGCTTCAAAGCCTGGCTTCTTCCTGCCGGGGGAATCCTTTGTTGGGTAGTATTAGCTGGCCTTGATTGTTTAATGTCTGGAATTCCCCCCCCTTTTTTTTAGTGTTGCTCTTTATTTACTGTCCTGATTTTAAATAGTGGTAGCCAGATTTTGTTCATTTTCATGGATTTCTTCTTTCTGTTGAAATTGTCCACATGCTTATGGATTTCAGTGGTTTCTCTGTGTAGTCTGACATGGTAGTTGTTAGAGTGGACCAACATTTCTGTGTTC
Source organism: Anolis sagrei (assembly GCF_037176765.1). Taxonomy (NCBI): domain Eukaryota; kingdom Metazoa; phylum Chordata; class Lepidosauria; order Squamata; family Anolidae; genus Anolis; species Anolis sagrei. Next base: position 51,709,476 of record NC_090023.1, on the reverse strand, counting down.
TCAAATAATATGCTTTCTTTCTATAACTGTTAGATAGTGATCTGGATGCTGTAGATTGATGCTTGGAGAGAGGTGGTTGATTACTGTGTGACAAGATACTAAAAGAACCTGATGGTTTGGATGCAGGTAAATGCAGCAGTCTTATTTGAGTTTATAAATATGTCTCTCATATTTGCTTTTAGAAAAAAAAATAGAACAATCTATTATAATGTTTCATTATAAAGAAGACATAAGAGCATTTTGCACCTTAACAATCACCTCATATGACAGATTTTGTCACTCCCTTTTACTTTTAGATTCACACTGTACAAGTTTATCTTGGTAACTAAGTCTGGTGGTGTCAGCAAATTCCCAGGCCCCATCTACACTGCCATATAATCCAGTTTCATAATGCAGTTCTACTGCACTGAATTACTTTATAGCAGTGGTTCTCAGCCTGTGGAACCCCAGGTGTTTTCGCCTACAACTTGCAGAAATCCCAGCCAGTTTACCAGCTGTTAGGATTTCTGGGAGTCGAAGGCCAAAACATCTGGGGATGCACAGATTGAGAACCATTGCTTTATAGACTCATATAATGCAATTTTCAGGGCCACAGTGGCGCAGCGGGTTAAACAATTAAGCTGCAGAACTTGCTGACCAGAAAGTTGGCGGTTCAAATCCGTGGGATGGTGTGAGCTCCCATCGTAAATCCCAGCTTCTGCCAACCTAGCAGTTCAAAAACACGCAAATGTGAGTAGATCAATAGGTACCTCTTTGGCGGGAAGGTAACAGCGCTCCATTCAGTCATGCTGGCCACATGACCCAGGAGGCGTCTACAGACAATGCTGTCTCTTCAACTTAGAAATGGAGCACCACCCCCCAGAGTCGGACTCGACTAGACTGAATGTTAAGGGGAACCTTTACCTTTAATGCAATTCAATAGTTAAACTGCACAATGAAACTGCAGTGTAGATGGGGAGTCAACAGTTGAGTCATTGCATAATAATTGCTCATTGTACGCTGTCTGTTCTCTTCACCTATGTTGCCCTTTTCCTCCCTTTTGACAAAAGTGACAAACCAAACTAATGTGTAGTGTATCCTTCAGGCAAAACATTCAGTTCTCTTATGACTCCTGTGGAATGCAGTTGTCGGGAGGGATTGTGATGCATTTAGTGAAGAGAGGCCAAGCTCTGTTTTTGTGGCTGTGCCATGCTCGGATTTATCTTAAAAGGTTTTAAAAAACTGATTAATTCTTTACAGGTTGCGCTCTCCCTCCTCCGCATAACTCTAGCATGAAAGCATTTATTTAGCTTGATCTTTGATGAAGAGGCTAACATGAATGCCTCCTAGGCTATGTATAAATTGTGAGTCTTTCTACTTGGGTTGTTTTTAAATCTTTTAAGGAACAGCACTCAATTCTAAGCTCGCATGTGTGCTTGTTTTCAAAAGGAACAGAAGTGTATTAGACAAAAGGAGATTGCAGTGTTGCCACAATCCTTGATTAGAAAGCTCACTGTACAAGATGTGGCGTTACTATGCGTAAAAAAGCAACTACAAAAAGGAAAGATGGACATTGAACTGTCCTTTGAAAAAAGCTCTGACTCCTCTCTCCATCATATCACGGAGCAGGATGAGAATGGTGACGCCCTCCAGATGTTGTTGGGCGGCAACTTTTCAGCATTCCTCACCAATGGCTCTGCTGGTTTCAGCTGCAGGGAATCATGGTTCAATGTGAAGGGTTCAGAGGCCCCTTCCACACAGTTGAATAAAATCCCACATTTTCTGTTTTGAACTGGGATATATGGCAGTTGGACTCAGATAACCTGGTTAAATGCAGATCTTGTGGGATTTTCTGCCTTAATATTCTGGGTTATACGACTGTGTGGAAGGGCTCAGAGATGTCCTTAAAGCAAAGGGCAGAAAGGTAAGGCTGAAGTCCTCGAACAAGTCAGCAAAGGCAAACAGCCAAACAAAACATGATCACACCCAGAAGAATCGGGTTCAAGATTAATACATCCATTATGAACTATTGTTTCAGAAGAAAACAATTGCAAATGAAATTGCATATAGAAGCCTCAGATGTTTTATTGCTTTTGGCTCTTTTCCATCTCGTTTTTCATTGTAATCTCTCTCTCGAAAGATACATGTTGCAGATTTCCTTCCGGATAACATATTGGGCATGTGTATAAGCTAAGAGGAACTTTTGAAGCGCAAAGTCTCATTACTAAAGATAACATCTTTTTCTGATTTTGAGGCCAGCAGTAAATCGGATCACAAGATAGTATTTGCTGTGCAGAAATCACATGTGGAAATCAGCTAATAAAGCTTATATTCAGAGCAAACACAACTGAAGCATATTTTGCATAGCTCCTTTTTCTTCTACTGTGCAGGACCTCATCTGGCCAGAGAGAAGAATAGAGGAATAACGGTGAATACTTTCTTTGTTTGGGGCAATCATCACATTCTAGACCAGTGGTTCTCAACCATCCTAATGCCGTGACCACTTAATACAATTCCTCATGATGTGGTGACCCCCAACCATACAATTATTTTTGTTGCTACTTCATAACTGTAATTTTGCTACTGTTATGAATCATAATGTAAATATGTGATATGCAGGGTGTATTTTAATTCACTGGATCAAATTTGGTGCAAATACCCAATACACCCAAATTTGAATACTGTTGGGGTTGAGCAGAAGGTATTGATTTTGTCATTTGGGAGTTGTAGTTGCTGGGATTTATAGTTCACCTATAATCAAAAAACATTTTGAACTCCAGCAACTATGGAATTGAACCAAACTTGGCATGCAGAACTCCCATGACCAACAGAAAATACTGGAAAGGTTTGGACTCCAAAACCTTGAGTTTTGGAGTTGTAGTTCATCTACATCCAGAGAGCACTGTGGACTCAAACAATGATGGGTATGGACCAAACTTGGCATGAACGCTCAATGTGCCCAAATGTGAACACTGGTGGAGTTTGGGGGAAACAGACCTTGACATTTGGGAGTTGTAATTGCTGGGATTTATAGTTCACCTATAATCAAAGAGCATTCTGTACCCCACCAATGATAGAATTGGGCCAAACTTTCCATACAGAACCTCCATGACCAACAGAAAATGCTGTGTTTTCTGATGGTCTTTAGTGACCCCTCTGACATGCCCTCCCCCCAAGTGGAGAAATGCTGCTGTATATGAAAACCTTCCAAATTTAGGTGAAAAAACCCGTTCTAAATGAAATATTAACCAGGATGTAAAGAGTTTCCAATATAGAACAAGCTTTTTGAAGAATTTCATCCTAGCAATTTATAACGTATATCTAAACTTCTGCAGGTGACAAGGATAAGGGAGTGGATTTGATTTCTTTGACTAAACATGAATGAAATTTCCAAAATTAAGCCATGGAAAATGTCAGTTTCAGAGACATATACTTGGTCACATGTTAGTTTAGACCCCAATCCTTAAATGCAGAATGATTACAGAAAGGTTAAAGGTATAGATCCTTATCCATCAGAAGGGGAGATGTGACCTTAAAATAAAGGATGTTCTCATCAAATACCAGGCGTGAGCTACATCTGGTAAAACTGGCCAGAAGATGTTGGCCTACATAACCTTGCCAGGTGCAATGATAAAAATAGTTTTCTCTGAAGATCTAGGCTTAAGGCATCGAGGCAACGAACGGAAACAGACACTTTCGCTTCTCCTTGTGAGAACCATTTTAATTAGCTTTCATGCAACTCCAAACTATTTTGGCTTGATCAGAGGTCGCTACACCCTACACATATTTTAGAGGTTTCCCAACATCAACATTAGATCAGCAGGAAGAAATAATGTGCTGATGACATTGATAAGCCTCACGTGGATTATTTTATGGAAGCAATTGAGTTGGTGATGTGGTCTTGCCTTGTTTACATACCATTTACGTAGCTTTTTAAAAAAACGGAATTTGCATAGCAAGCGATATTGTAGATCTAGTTTCCCAATTGTATCTATGCATTTACCATCATCAGTAACTGATTAGAGAAGTACACCACACGCCTTCCAACAGTCCCGATTTGGCAGCAAAACTCCCAATTAATCATCTGTTATGCCATTTTTAAGATGCTTTTAAAATGCTACTGTTTCTTTCTCTTCCTCCCATTTTCCCTCTGTGTCCCCATCTTATTTCATTTGCAGCGAACTGAGTTCAGCTTAGGAAAAACAAACTGCTACACATGCTCCTCCTTGTTAATAACCTTTTCCACCTTGAGCACAATTTGATATTGCTTGTCCACGTGCCACATTTTCCTCCTGTAAAATACAACATTGCAATATTCAGAGGATCTTTTGGAATTATGTGAAGTTTATGGAATTATGTGAAGTTTACTTCAGTTAGCATGTAGCGAGATGGGGAGTAGTTTTGGGACTTATATTCCTAACAACTATCCATCCCAGAAATGGGCAAACTTGGACACCCCCCCCCAGGTGTTTTGGACTTTAACTCCCACAATTCATAACAGGCTGTTAGGAATTGTGGGAGTTGAAGTCCAAAATACCTGGAGGGCCCAAGTTTGCCCATGTTTGCTCTACACTATTTTTGTAGTGATAAGTAAAATACAGGGGCCTTGGTGGCACAGTGGGTTAAACAGCTGAGCTGCTGAACTTGCTGACCGTAAGGTCGGTGGTTCGAATCTGGGGAGCGGGGTGAGCTCCTGCTGTTAGCCCCAGCTTCTGCCAACCTAGCAGTTTGAAAACATGCAAATGTGATTAGATCAATAGGTACTGGCACTACATGCAATCATGCTGGCCACATGACCTTGGAGGTGTCTATGGACAACGCCATCTCATCAGCTTAGAAATGGAGATGAGCACCCACCCCACCCTCCAAGTTGGACACGACTAGACTTAATGTCAGGGGAAACCTTTACCATCACCCTTAAGTAAAATAAAACCACCATATTCATCCTGCTATGCATTGCTTTTTAACCTGTTAACTCCAAAGCCAGCTGTCATCATATTAACCTAGATAAAATTTGGAGAAATTGCCTTCTAGATATTTTGTATTTTTGCACTCTATATTTTTCAGAGTTAGTTTAACCTTAATCATAATGTGTTCCTACCTTTTGATATATTTAGTGAAATTATAAAATAGGACAATCTCAACAGAGATTCATGGGGACATATAATTTCATGCTCAGTTTATAATGAAAGTAGTAATTAATCCTTATTTTTTGCTTGCTATCCCTAACTAGTTGACTATCAAAAGATCATGACTTTTAAAAGTGTATTAAAAGTCATGATCTTTCAATAGTCAGCTAGTTAAGGATAGCAAGCAAAAAAAAAAAAAAGGATTAGTCTCCACTTTCACTATAAACTGAGCATGAAATCATATATTCTCTGTTGAGATCGTCCTATTTTGTTGTCAGATTTTTTGAGCCATGCTGCATTCAAAATGTAGTCAATTTTACCTTCAAATCATTTTGAGAGATTAGCAGGTTATGATCACTGTTCTTTTAAAAGGTGTATCTCCTTAATGTACTGTGGTGTAGCCCTTTAATCTATTTATCACTACAGTTTTTAGGAGGGCTTAATATTTAGGTCATTCTCATAGTGATGAATTAGTTTTTTTTAGCATTCTGACTGCTAATGTTATGCTTAAAATTGTTTTCCAAAACATCGCACAAATGTGATGCAAATACTTTAAATAGTTGTATCATACAAGTAGGCTCATTAGAGATCCAAGATTGGCTGGAGTTCTCTTTCGTGTGCTACACGTGGAGGGTTGTTGATATAGAATCATAGAATCATAGAGTTGGAAGAGACCTTGTGGGCCATCCAGTCCAACTCCTGCCAGGAATCAGGAAAATCACATTCAAAGCACCCCCGACAGATGGCCATCCAGCCTCTATTTAAAAAGGCTCTGAACAAGGAGCCTCCACCACACTCCCAGGCAGAGAGTTCCACTGCTGAACAGCTCTCAACAGTGAGAAAGTTCTTCCTAATGTTCAGATGGAATCTCCTTTCCTGTAGTTTGAATCCATTGTTCCATGTTCTAGTCTCCAGGGCAGCAGAAAACATGCCTTCTCCCTCCTCCCTATGACATCCCCTCATATATTTATATATGGCTCTCACCATGTCTCCTCTCAGCCTTCTCTTCTGCGGACTAAACATGCCCAGCTCTTTAAGTTGCTCTTGGTGTGAATCAAATGTAATGGAGCCATTATTATCAGGCCTGTAGCGAGGGAGGGAGGGGGTTAGGGGTTCAACCCCCCCCCTGAAATGTTTCAGATTAAAAAAAAACCTGGTTTACTCATGAATTTTAACTGGTTAACCAAATCCCCATGCTAAGTCTATGAGATGCAAAAAATTAAGAGTCCCTCCAGAACTGCAAGGACTATCTCAAGCAAATATTGACAATTTATTCACACTGTCATTACTTGCAGCAATAGCCAATGTAGTGAAGCAACCAAGTTGGGCGTGTGTGCTGAATGCTCTCATTAAGGAGGCCAGACTTGGTGGAGGTGGTTGACAGGGGCGGAGCTGCAGCTATTGAAGGCTGCTCTGCGCCCTGCAGTGCTCTTTGCTTCAGCGTGAGCTAGGAGGCAGGTTTCAACACACACACCCCCGTGAAATTTTCAACACCCCCCCCCCAAAATTTCAACCCCTCCCGGCCCTGATTATTATACATCTTAATTGTGTGAGATCCTTTCTGCATAAACCATCTTGCCAAAGCTTTACCTATTGACACACCAACCAAGATTCTCCAGGTTTAATGCTTTAAAACAGGGGTCCACAAACTTTTTAAACAGAGGGCCAGGTCACAGTCCACAGTCCCTCAAACTGTTGGAGGGCTGGATTATAATTTGGAAAAAAACACCCATGAATGAATTCCTATGCACACTGCACATATCTTATTTGTAGCGCAAAAAAACACTTACATGCACTACAATAATTAAAATGAAGAACATTTTTAATAAATATAAACTTATTATTTCAATGGAAAGCGTGGGCCTGCTTTTGGCTGATGGGATAGGATTGTTGTTGTTGTTGTTGTGTGCTTTCAAGTCATTTTAGACTTAGGTTGACCATGAGTGAGGGCCAGGTAAGTGACCTTGGAGGGCCGTATATAGCCCCTGGGCCTTAGTTTGAGGACCCCTGCTTTAAAAGAACAGCCTCAGCATTTCCCTCAACATTTTCACACAGATCTAAGATACACGTATTACATATTTCCTGAAGGGCAAAAAACCCCAAATTTTCTGGTTGCATTTTTAAAATCCAAATGAACAAATGCATTTTCCAGGCGACTCCCCTGGGTCCAATAAAATGGATGGGGCCATGACTGAAACTGAAAGAGGAGAACACAAGCTTTGCATTCAGCGTGTTCCAAGTTTAATCTCTGGCAGCTCCAATTGAAAGGGATTTCATGAAGTGATGCAAGATAAGAATTGTGTTTGGGACTTTGGAGGACTGTTGACAGGAAAAACAGACAATACTGAGAAAGACAATGCTGGCATTATATAGTAGTTGTGTGTGCGTGTATGCACACATGCATATACATACACATAATAAAACTACACAATCTATTTATTTATTTAGAGTATTTATATTCCTTTCTTCTAACTCAGGATGGATCACAGAACATATAAGCGTCAAACATTAAATGCCAATTATACAATGACAAGACAACAGATATATACAGTATATAGATGGATGGATGGATGAATAGATAAGATAGATAGATAGATATTACACACACACACACACTGTGTGTGTGTGTGTGTGTGTGTGTGTGTGTGTGTGTAGGCTTTCCCATCTTTTGGCCTCTTTGGAGGCTGTGCTCAGTTCCGGCTACAGGGGTGGTGGTACTATCACTCCATCTCTTTGCCGACAAGCTTTTCTTTGTTTGTAAACTTCCTCCTTTTTTTATCAAAACACCATGCCTAAAATACCTCCTCGCTTTAATGTGGTTCCTATTTATCTACTCACATTTGTTTTCGAACTGCTAGGTTGGCAGAAGCTGGGTAGTAGGTCAGCACTCACCCTGACCCAGGCTTCAAACTATCGACCTTTTGGTTTTCAAGATTTATTGTAGCTTGCTGTGCTAACCTGCTGTGCTAAAGCCTCGGCCCTGTGCAATCCATGTACATGAAGGCAGTATCAGCAAGCTTGGTAGAAACCAAAGGATTACAAAAAATTACCAACATCTCCCTACTAAAAGTGAGGGCAAAAACCCAAGAGATAGGGAAAGATACCTTAGTCAGAACTGAATATCCCAAAATTCTCCAACATCCAAGATCTTCAACGTGGGTAGCTAAGATAGTGACACCTTTGCTTTCTCATTGCAATGTATATAAACTTTGTTTCATGCACAATAATATATTAAAAATATTGTGAGAATAACTTCTCTCTGTATATAAGGTGGATATGAAACATGGATGAATGTCATGTTTAAACTTACATCCCATATCCCAAATATCCAATTATGTACAAATACAAATATTCTAAAATCACATAAATCAGAAATATTTTTTGTCCTAAGCATTTTGGATAAGGGATGCCCAACCTGCGGATTCTTTGTAGGGAGAGAGAAGAGTGAGAGAGGAATAAAATAACAAAAAAGGGCATGACCACTGTTCATAGCCCTGATCAGGAATACGCTGCGCATTATAACGTTTGGCTGCAAAATTCTTCGTCTATCTATGTATGCATGATTCTCCTCATTATGCTGACTGTCTGAAGCCACCAAAACAGGAAGTTCATCAAAGCCCAGGCAGTGCATAACATGCATTCATCAAGTCACAGGTTTTTCAGGCCTTCTGGTGGGGGAGGGCAGACCTGTCTTATGATGTCAATGTTACCCTTGTGTTTTAAAATCTGTTATACACTTGGTGTAAGGCACATAGATACACCAAAATTGAAAGGTCTATAAGTAGCAATCATACACTGACTATTGTAACAGATAAACCAATTTCCTGTGACAATGCTGAAATCCAAGGTAACGAGAGGAAAACTACGAAATCTGGCAAATCCGTGGCACATCTGTGAAGGATATGTTTTATCGTGTCAGAAACGACTTGAGAACATATTGCAAGTTGCTTCTGGTGTGAGAGAATTGGCTGTCTACAGGAGACGCCGGGATGGATATAAGGAATGGGAATAAACCGGTACTTTGTTCCCATAGAAGTCCTTCAACCTGTCTATATCAGTGCTTCTTAAATTTTTCCATTCAGGGTCCCTTTTAGCCTGAGAAATGTTTACATGAACCCAGATATATAGGTACATAAAATAAGTATAAAAATCAAGCATACTAATAACAAATCAGCATCTGCAAGGCTTGCTAAACAAACAAGCTGGTTTTTTTGTAAATCCTGCACAACAGATTCGTGAAAATGTCTAAAACAGCCACAAGGTATAAATATCTACTTGACTACCTACTCCAAGATTATATTAGTGAAAGAAAAAGTTATTATAGGACGGCCAAACAAGAAGGAATTAGTAGGCAAGGTGGAAGGGTCTCATTTCCAGAATAAAGGGGAAAGATAGATATAAGAAATTAAATAACACTATCCTCATGGTAAGTATAGCAAGAGCAGTAAACTGTTACCGGTTTAGGGGGAAATGGAGAGAAGGAGGGGAAATGTTGTAAAACGGGATATAGGATGATGAAGAAAACAAAATGAATACTTTTGAGAACCTTACTGGTACGTTATTTAAACTTATGTTTATTCATATCATGATCTGATCACTATGCTCAATATATCCTATATGCATGGGGGTACTGGGATAACAATACAAAAGGTTTGCTAGGGTATCCTCAGCCCCCCCCCCCCAATCTCACCCCCCTCCCCGAATCAGCCTCAGCACCTCACGAATCAAAATCCTGGCTACCCAAGGGGGTTGCTGGGCCATTTTCTGGGGGTCGCGAAGCCACCTCAGTTACCCCCCCCCCAAAAAAAAATGACTGCCAGCTCCTGTGCGAGCCAAACAGCCACAGCCATGGAGGGGGCCTTTCCCGCTCGCCCCATGAACCCTCCGGCCTCGGAGGATGCGAGGGGTGAGTGTAAGGCCTCCGCCATGGCTGCGGCCATGGAGAGGGCCTTTTCCGCTTGCCCCACGTGCCCCCCGCCTCTGAAGGGGCGAGGGGCTCCCAGCTCTCTACGTTCTCCAGGCGGCAAAGAAGGCTCTTCAGGAACTGAAGGTAGGACAAATCTAATCCTTTGTACATGCCTCCCCCAAACCCCTCCAGTATTATCTGTTCATCATGAAGTCCTGTACGCCAAGCTTGGTTCAATTCTATTGTTGGTGGAGTTCAGAATGCTCTTTTGTGCCTGGTGAACTATAATTCACACAAATGCAATTCCCAAATGCCAGGGTATATTTTTCCCAAACCCCTCCAGTATTATCTGTTGGACATAGAAGTCCTGTACGCCAAGTTTGGTTCAATTCTATTGTTGGTGGAGTTCAGAATGCTCTTTGGTACATGGTGAACTATAATTCACACAAATGCAATTCCCAAATGCCAGGGTCTATTTTTCCCAAACCCCTCCAGTATTTTCTGTTGGTCATGGAAGTCCTGTACACCAAGTTTGGTTCAATTCTATTGTTGGTGGAGTTCAGAATGTTCTTTGGTGCCTGGTGAACTATAATTCACACAAATGCAATTCCCAAAAAGTCAGAGCTGAATCAGTTGGCAGTAATTCCAATCCCTTAATCCATTGTCCATATCATTAATCACTATGCTTTAATTATGTTCAATTTGTAACAATGGAAATACACCCTGCATATCAGATGTTTACATTACAATTCATAACAGTACAGTTATGACGTAGCAACAAAAACATGGTTGGGGGTCACCACAACATGAGGAACTGTATTTAGGGATCACGACATTAGAATGGTTGAGAACCATTGAACTAAACAGTATAATTTCTCCAGCAGAAGTAGAGAAGTATTTATTTTAAGTTTGTGGATACTAAACAAAAGCAAAAAATCTTAAATAATAATTGGCAAGTTTTATTATAAAAGATTGGCTAGCACTTATAACAGGTTTCCTCGATCTGATATTCATAATCTGCTTTCTTTCCCCCTCCCCAACTCCCATAAACTCTCATAATTGGCCACTTAGACAGGAAACTAGTCCAAAACAGTTAGCAAGGTCCAAGTTGAGGATGACTGATTTATCACTCTTCATTCTGTAAACTAGTTAAATCTTCAAACTTGAAAGTTAGGATTCAGTGTGTTCAGCATCTACTGGCAATTATGAGGGGAAACTAACATACAAATCCATGGACTGATTGCAGTCAATACTTAAGTTTCAAAGAGACACTTCACAAAAAATGTTCATTACCTTATACATACATGCAAGCATGAGCATTCTGCAAAGTATCCCTATGTAGAGATTCAAAAACTATGTTGTTGGGAATCCTTTTTTTAAAAAAAGAGAGCATCCTGCTTGTGTTACCAACGTTACTTAAAGAGAAAACAAAGCTTTCTATTGTATGGACGGTCCATAATGGACCGATTCTGCTTTCATTTACCTCATTAACTAGCCTCATGAGCTGAGGAATTCGGGGAGGGGATGGTGAACATAAAGGTATGTTGAGATCATGGGAGACAAGCTGCAGCAGAAGAATGAAAACTATACTTTATAGACACTCCAAGGTTTTTCCCCCAAACCCCACTTGCATTCAAACTTGGCCATGTTGAATATGTGTGTCAAGTTTGGTCCAGATCCATCATTGGTTGGATTCACAGTGTTCTTTGATTGTGGGTGAACTACAACTACCAAAATCGTAAGTCAATCATCTTCAAACCCCACCAGTATTCAAAGTTGGCCATGTTGAGTGTGTGTGCCAGGTTCGGTCCAGATCCATCATCGATTGGGTTCAGAGTACTCTTTATTGTAGGTGAACTATAATTCCCAGCATACAAGGTCAATTCTCTCCAAACCCTGTTAATATTCAAAGTTGGCAGTGTTGGGAGAATCCTAAATGTGGATGGCAGTGTACTCTGGGATCATTCATAATAAAGTTTCTGGGAGTTGTACTTAACCTGCATGCAGAGAGCACTGTGAACCAACTGATGATAGATCTGGACCAAATTTGGCACACACACTCAACATGGCCAACTTTGAATACTGGCGGGGTTTAGGGAGGATTGACCCATACTTTCAGGAATTGTAGTTCAGCAACATCGAGACCACTATGAACACAACTGACAATAGATCTGGACCAAACTTGGCACACTTAACCAACATGGCCAACTTTTTATACTGGTGGGGTTTGTGGGAAATTGACCTACGATGTTGGGAGTAGTAGTTCCTTTACATCTTTAAGCATTTTCTAATGGAAGCATTTATTAAAAACAAAAGCAAAGGCTGATTTTTTCCCTCATAAATAGTGTTACAAATTACCTAACCTGGGCATCACCAGGTACCTAAGCTGGCACACTATGAAGAATCTTACATTGTTCTCTAATTCCAAGTACTTTATCATATGTAGCATTGTCATCCAATGTGCAGATGAGATCATGTTTATCTATATAAAAGCTGTCAAGTTATATGTTTTCCCAGGGCTGCATCTACACTGTAGAATTAATGTAGTTCGACACTACTTTAAATGCCATGGCTTCATAGTATAGAATCATGGGAGTTGTATTATTGGTGAGGCACTGACTGTCTTGAACAGAGAAGACTAAATACCTTGCCAAACTTCAACTCTCATTATTCCATAGCACTGGATCATGGGAGTTAAAGAGGTGTCAGACTGTATTAATTCTACAGTGTAGATACACCTCTAGTCCAAAAGATAAATCTCATGTTCATTCAATTGTTATAAAATTGGATTTGGAGTTTTATCAGATACAGGAAGAAATATAATTAAACTTTGGGAGATAAAAGTGTATGCTACTAACTGGAGTTGCCAAATATGTGTATCCTGTTTTGGTTATTTTTACTCAGAACCATAGAAGCTTAGAAATGGATGAAGCTTCAAAGACCATCTAGTAGTCTAACAATCTGCCATGAAGGAATAACTGCAGCAAGAAAGATTCCCATCCAACCTTTGTGTAAAGATCTCAAAAAGGAAAACACCCCTCTTTTCAAACAGTATTTTCTGTTGTCAGACAGTCTTACAATAAAAGCATTCTTCCTAATGTTCAGGTGGAAATTATTTTCTTGTAATTTCAAACAAACTCGCCCCATCTTTTACTTGACATTCTTTTGGATATTTTAAAGACATCCATGCTTCTTCACATGGCAGAACACATGAGCTTTAAATATGTTGCAGGAAGGATAGTATTGGAGATATCTCAGGGCCCTTCCACACAGCCCTATATACCAGAATATCAAGGCAGAAAAGCCCACGTTATCTGAGTGTGGACTCAGAAAACACAGTTCAAAGCAGATATTGTGGGATTTTCTGCCTTGATCTTCTGGGATATAGGGCTGTGTGGAAGGGCCCTCAGAGAGTGGAGAATACCATGATCCAGACAAGCTGAGATCAGTGTTTACAACAGCTGTTGCCTTCTGTGGATGGAAGGAAGGAAGCCAGTAATACTATTTGTCCTATACAGTAGAAATTGAGACAGCCCTAAGGCACAAGTATTTCTAATTTTGTATGTTTATACACACCCTTTCAGCACCACTGCTTGCTATTGTGTTCTTTTTTTTAAAGGCAAAGTTCCCATTAATTCCTCTAAGACGGTCACAATGTAGTACACAGCATGCTGTCCCTAAAAATAGCCCACTTCAAGTGATGGTTGTCTGGAAGTTTTTGACTACTGGACTCATTTTGGAACAAATGCTAACACGCATTACATTTTGGATTAAAATTCTATGTCACATCATATGATTAATTTAAGAAATCATATATGGGTTGTTGTAGGTTTTTCGGGCTGTCTGGCCATGTTCTAGAAGCATTCTCTCCTGACGTTTTGCCTGCATCTGTGGCAAGCATCCACAGAGGTTGTGAGGTCTTTTGGAAACTAGGAAAATTGGGTTTATATATCTGTGGAAAGTCTAGGGTGGGAGAAAGAACTCTTGCCTGTTGGAGCTAGGTGTGAATGTTTCAGTTGGCCACCTTGATTAGCATTTGATGGCCTGACAGTTTTTAGATGTGGCTTCTTACTGCCTGGGGGAATCCTTTGTTGAGAGGGGGTTAGGTGTTCCCAATTGTTTCTTGTCTGGAGTTCCCCTATGTTTGAGTTTTGTTCTTTATTTATTGTTATAATTTTTGGAGAGAATGCTTCTAGAACATGGCCATACAGCCCAAAAAACCTACAACAACCCAGTGATTCCAGCCATGAAAGCCTTCAACAATACATTAAATTATATATGGTTTCTTAACTTGGGGAAAACATCATAAAAGTCAATCAAATAAAACGTCAAAATGTGTCACAAAAACCCTCAAAGTAACTTTAGAGTATGCATTTAATGCATATTTTAATAATAATAATAATAATAATAATAATACTTTATACATTGCCCTTCTCCCCAAGGGGACTCAGAGCGGATTACAGCATATAAACAGACACATAGGATAAAGATTGAAATGCAATAAATGTAAATGTAAATTTAAAATTCATAATTTAAAACCGACTGGGTAGGCCTGCTGGAAAGAGATAGTTGTGTGTTCAAATCTCACAGCTGATTTAGCCATCTGAGCTGTTCTGGCAGGTTGTTCCACAGTCTTGGGGTGACTGATGAAAAGATCCTCTGCGTGACGGTTGCCACTTGGCTTCTGGTTGGCTGGAGAAGACACCCCCAGAGGACTTGGGGTCCTAAAAGGAGGATTGTAAGGGAGAAAGTAAGCCTGTAGTTAGTCTGGATTCAAACCATGTAGGCTTTAAAGGTCAAAACTAACACTTTGTCAATTTCCGAGAAACTACTCGGCAGCCAATGGAGTGACTTTAATATGGGTGTAATATACTCATTCCTAGATGCTCCTGTAACTAGTCTAGCTGCCATGTTTTCATTTATCTTCTTCTTTACATTACATGTAAATAGCTTTCTTCTTTCCAGTTAGTGAAACAATAATCTAAAGTGTACACTGGAATTACAGTCCTATATCTGGATTACAATTTGAACCAGCAAACTGATTTTAATTGAATGTCTATAACTGTTTTAACTATGTTTAATTGTAATTATGATTTTAATATATTGTGTTGGCATCTAATGGCTGCCTGTTGAAAGCCGTCCTAAATCCCTCTTCGGAGGTGAGGACAGGATATAAATGCTCGAAATACTAAATAAATAAATAAATAAATAAATAACTTGGTTAATCTTATATTTTTCTACTCAGATGGATCGGTCCTGGATTTCAATAGAACGTTTGAAAACTTGAAACAATGTTTATTGCAGACCTATATATTATGCCAATACTTTTCATTTTCTTTTTAAATGATAATTTTAATTACCCTATATCTCTGCGGTTTTAGCTCTGAGTACGTTTTTAATCAGTTTTATGGATTTTAACTGTTAATTTTTAATTAATGCCATTGATGTTTAATTCTGTTTTAATGTTTGTATATTTTTGCATTTTAATTGTATCAAAATGTTTTTAATGTAAGCTGCTTTGAGTCTCTTTTGTGGAATAATAATAATAATCACATAGGTCAAGACATTTTAGTTCAAAAGATAACACAAAAAACCTGGGCCAACATAACCATGTGTCAATGTAAATACTGTAACTCTTATCAAAAAAGGAATCATCCCCTTCTCTGAGTAGCATGGCAAAAGACAATATCTTAATCCAGCCTAGGAGACCCTAAAAGAAGCAGTGCTAGTTGAGGTGGTTGGCTACCTAAGGTTATTTATTTAATTAATTAATTTATCATGTCAGAAGTGAATTGAGAGTACAGTGCCTCTGGTGTGATCAGCCACTGCCAAAAGGGACAGAGAGTTTCATCTATGCTGATGACAGTGCCATCACCACTCAAGCAGGGAGCTTTGAAATGGTTGAACAGAAGCTCTCCAAAGCTTTGGGTGCACTTACTCCCTTTTACATGGAAAACCAGCTGATTCCTGATCCACCTAAAATGCAAACATATGCTTTTCATATTAAGAACAGACAAGCTTCCTAAGGTGACATGAATGCTTTTCCCTCCTCAAAATGACCCTTGACTTATTCATGGGTCACTTCAAAATCCATAGGTTTGGCCCCCAAACTGCCCTCAACATATATATGAGTGTATATCAGGCATGGGCAAACTTCAGCCCTCTGGGTGTTTTGAACTTCAACCGGCTGTTAGGAATTGTGGGAGTTGAAGTCCAAAACACCTTGAGGGTTGAAGTTTGTCCATGCTTGGTGTATATGGTACTCCTTTTGATGCAATCCACATTTAGGCTTCACTCAAATTTACCCTCATGAGAAAAATTAATAAGAGAGAATGGTGACTTCCCTGACGGAGTTCTATTTCTGAACTGGTGGGTGCCATGGGAATTTCAGCATAGTTTAATGCTATTCTAAATTACTATATCGCTTGGGCAAAGAGGTTACAGAAACGAGAGAGAAGGAAATGTTCTTCTATATTAGAAATACTGTTGATTATGTGCAGGCATGCCTTTTAAAGAAAATCTGACAATATTTACGTCATCGTGGTTTCATGCTGTTCACAGATGTTTCCTTTAATTCAGCTGCAAAAGGCAAAGTAACTAACTTCAAAGTTTTGCTTCTATTGCCTCTAGAGCAATTTTTATCCTTCAGAATTTCACGAATTATTTTCGGATGCAAGCATCACCAATGGTTTATCTACAGTTAAACATCTGTCTGTAGTGTTTCAATGGTTTTATTATAATTCTTAACTATTCCCATGATTCTTAGTAGTCCTTACCAAATAAACAATTAATAATTCAATTATTTGGAGGAGCAGGAGCTTTGTTGTGAGGAAATCCTGAAACTCCTTATCTTATTGGTCAATGCTGAAATCTGCTCAAGTAGTGTTGCCGTACTACCCACCACAGTAATATAGGTAGCAAATATCTCAGTTTCGTTATTATTAATTTTGATAGATATTTTTTTCTGTAGGGAATTATTATGCTATATTGAGAAACCTTTGTGATTAAAGATAGTGGCTGGAAGCCTGGTGACTCACTCCATTATCATAGACAGTGGCAATAGGTGGGAAAAGATTTTGGGTACTAATGTGTTGTCGAAGGCTTTCGTGGCTGGAATCTCTGGGTTGCTGTGGGTATTCCTGGCTGTGTGGCCATGTTCCAGAAGCACTCTCTCCTGACGTTTCACCGGGTTCTCCTGCAAATCTCTTGGGAAGAAAGGCGGACAAACATCAGCATGCTGGAAGAAGCAAAGACCACCAGCATTGAAGCAATGGTCCTTCGCCATCAACTCCGCTGGACCGGCCACGTTGTCCGGATGCCCGACCACTGTCTCCCAAAGCAGTTGCTCTTCTCCGAACTCAAGAACAGAAAACAGAATACTGGTGGACAGGAAAAGAGATTTAAAGATGGGCTCAAAGCCAACCTTAAAAACTCTGGCATAGACACTGAGAACTGGGAAGCCCTGGCCCTTGAGTGCTCAAGCTGGAGGTCAGCTGTGACCAGCAGTGCTGCAGAATTTGAAGAGGCACGAATGGGGGTGAAAGAGAGAAACGTGCCAAGAGGAAGGCGCATCAAGCCAAACCAATCCGAGACCGCCTTCCACCTGGACACCAATGCCTTCACTGTGGGAGAAGATGCAGATCAAGAATACGGCTCCACAGTCACCTACGAACCCACAGCCAGGACACCAAACTTGAAGGATCATCATCCTCGGACTACGAGGGATCGCCTAAGTAAGTAAGTAAAGTAAGGTCCCTGTTGGAATAAACTATGCATCAAGGGGTCTGACCACAGAAAAAGAATACCTAGAGCAGGTTTAAAATCACATATATTCCAGTTGTATTTCAACTGTAACTCCTAACATCCCCCAGCATTCCCTATGCTACCTAGATCTGATGAGACTTAGGATCCAACAACATCTGGAGGGCTGTCCCTGTTCAGCAGGAATGTCACTGTTATTTTAAATGCCAGATGTTTGCAACTATTTCTTCATAGTCACCCATAGAAGCCGATGCAAGAAAAATGTCACCATTTCCTCCTTATTAAGAAGTTTACTAGCTTGTTAAATGACATGTTGAGGAGAGTGGGGAGAATAAAAGTTGAGCCAGAGTGCAGAAAAAGGATGCTCGCTTGGGAAAGGAGGTCAGTCCACTTAGAACTGCAGCAATTTGTTTATTCAAATCTTTAGACGCGTTCCTTCTTGCGTAAAGGATCTAGCCTACTCCTGAACTCCCAATCAGAACAGCCATTGTGGAATTTCCTTCTAGGGAAATAATCTACAGACACTTGCAGCATCACACGCCCATTTCCTGAGTAACCTCTGCTCTGCTTTAGCCCATACTCCTTTGGAGAATGAAGAGGCTTCACAAACACTTTGAATGCAGGCTCTGCTAATTCACTGTCTTTATTACCAATATGTCTGTCTCAGTGCCTGGATGTTTCACGAACTATTTTCACTTGATTGTTCCTTTTCTTAGAATGCTTGCCTCCTTTCTGCTGCTAAAACAAGTAATATATTGATAACACCAATTCATTGAAATATGTCTGAGACCATATTTGTAAGTGACATGCAGATTAGATGTGCCTATTGAGCAGAACTTGGGTAAACTGGTTTTGTTTGTTTGTTTGTTTGTTTTTGGAGTTCAGCTCTGAGAATATCACACTCAACATTGCCAATGCTGGGTGAGGGATTCTGGAAGTTGTGGTTCAAAACATTCTGGATTCTTTTTTGTTACTGTAAGCAAAAATGGATTCTGCTGCTCAAGAGTGCTTAGAGTCAACAACATACAGCCTTTCCTGGATAGGCCTATTCAAGAAGCTCCTGCTCTAATAACTTGCTGATTAGACTAGTGCAATGTGTTGGAGCATGTAAAATCAGTTGGTGAGTGTGTTAACTGAAAAATGCAAAGCACGAAGCTGATTGGTTGGGCCACACCTGAGAGGCTAGCTGAGCCTGGGAGTTTTGGCAACAGTTACATGTTTAGGTTTTTTCTGCAGGAGCTTGCCAAGACAAGTCAGTACATTTTCTGCTTCTGAGATGCTGGGAAAAGATCCTTCATATGGAAACCCAAGGAACATTTTAATCTCTCTCAAGGGACATTGTGTGATTCAATGCAACTGCTCACATGACTCTCTCTCTCTCTCTCTCTCTCTCTATATATATATATATGTTGGTCAGTATAACAAAGAGTAAACACCTTATTCCTTAGTGATCATCCATGCGTCATATCTGTTCTCTTGCAAGACAGTGTGTGGATTAGTAAAGATGTGAACTACTTGTGATTTTCATTCTACAACACGATGCACTCGGTTTTGGGCTGCCCTTGAAAAATAGTGCAAAGACTGAACCTAGGGCATTACGTAGCAACTAGAAGAATTCCCTGCTCCTTGAGGCAGAGTCTCAGTCAGCCAGCCCATTACAGCATCAGTTTAGCATTTCCACAGTCTCACCAGATAACAAGAAAAGGTAGAGCTGGGATATCTTCAGAATATCGCTGTAGCATTTAGATATTTAACAGCATTGAAACAGAATACAACACTATAGAACAGATATTCCCCAGTGCTCCTCTATGTAGTTAGCCTTCCATGCATCTTAATTTCATATCTCATTGTTGGCCTAATTAGGTTATCACACTCAGTTGTGTAGAAAGCTGATAAGACATCAAGGAATATCAACAAAGTAGCATTTCCTATTGATAGCAGGCATTCAGACCCTAGTCTCCAGGGTCATAGTCCAATACATAAATCACTATGCTATGCTGCAGTTGTCATATTTTTCACAAATACATGAAAATGAAACCCTTAGAGCCCATCGACCTCATCACACGCAGCCTGGGCTGCGTTTCCATGCACTTCAGAAACTGAGTCCCATAGAAGCCATAACATGGCAAAAGAGCACTTCCAGTGGGACTTGTGGGACTCTTGTGTCTGCAGCCCAGGATGCATCTTCAGCAGTCAGGTATTACCCCAACTCCAAACTGAAAAAACCTGGAGTAAGCCGGGAAAGGACTTGGGATTTCTGACCATGCCAGAAGACTAAACTTAACGGAAGGGAACCAAGTAAGATGGTTCCCTCTGCTTTTACCTGCTTCCCCCCCAGTCATGGGATGAGGTCCCTAGACCAATTCTTAACACTAAGGAAAGGGAACTCCCAATATCTAAATGTTCCACCTAGAATTTTGTAATATTAGAATGAAGTCATGACAATATATTCCCTGGCTTAGTGATATCTGTTAGTGTATGTTGCAAGGCTGAACAGAGTATGGGGCTACAGCCTGTGTTGGACAGGGTTACATTCCCCTTGAAGACGCAGGTTTGCAGCTTGGGAGTGATCCTGGATTCCTCACTGAGCCTGGAACTGTAGGTCTCTGTGGTGGTCAGAGGAGCATTTGCACAAGTAAAACTTATGCCCGTACCTTGGGAAATCAGACTTGGCCACAGTGGTCTATGCTCTCGCTACATCCTGAACTAACTACTGCAACAGACTCTACATGGGGTTGCCTTTGAAGACTGTTCAGAAGCTTCAAGTGGTCCAACGGGAAGCCACCAGATTGTTCACTGTAACAGTGTACAGGGAGCATACAACCCCTGTCTGGAACTGAGCACAATTCAAAGGTGCTGGCTTTAGCCTAGAAAGCCCTAAACAGTTCTAGCCCAGCTTACCTGTCTGAATGTATCTCCTTCTATGAACCATCTTGGGGGTTAAGATCATCTGGGGAGACCCTGCTCTTGGTCCCACCTCCTTCGCAGGCGTGGCTGGTAGGCACGAGAGAAAGGCCTTTTTAGTGGTGGCCCCTCGGCTGTGGAACTCTGTCTTCAGTGATATTCAATCAGCTCCTTTTCTCCTAGCCTTCAGAAAGACAGTTAAAACATGGCTATGGGACCAAGCTTTCAGAGAGTAACTTCAGTACACTAAATGAATGCAGAATCTGTGCAATGACAACTGGAATGGCTCTGGACTACGGTCTTGGACGATGTTATTTTAATAACTGATGTAATTGTTTGATATTTTAATTCTGTGTTTTTAGTGTAAATGTTTATTTAATTGTATATTTTTATGGCATTGAATTATTACTGATGTGTAAAGCTGCCCCCCAGTGGCGCAGTGGGTTAAAGCACTGAGCTGCTGAGCTTGTTGACCAAAAGGTCGCAGGTTCGATTCCAGGGAGCGGCGTGAGCTTCCGCTTTCAGGCCTAGCTTCTGCCAACCTAGAAGTTCGAAAACATGCTGAGTAGATCAATAGGTACCGCTCCGGCGGGAAGGTAACAGTGCTCCATGCGGTCATGCTGGCCACATGACCTTGGAGGTGTCTATGGGCAACGCTGGCTTTTCGGCTTAGAAATGGGGATGAGCACCACACCCCAGAGTCAGACATGACTGGACTTAATGTCAGGGGACAACCTTTACCTTTACCTTTAAAGCTGCTCTGAGTCCCCCTCAGGGTTTAGAAGGGTGGGGTACAAATGTCGTAAATAAATAACTCCATCTTTTAGGATAGGAGTACCCTCACTGGGCTGGTCCATGAGGTCACGAAGAGTCGGAGACGACTGAACGAATGAACAACAACAACACCCTCACTTCAGTGCATCACCTACCTCAAATACTTATTTGTGAGCAATGAAGGATGGACGAGTTACATTTAATGAATCATACATTAATTAGTTATAACCTCCCATCCAACCACCTTAGTATGAACTTAGTAATGAACTTATTGGTTCATGGCACTCTTGAAGCACAAAAATATTTAATTAAATCCAACCAATTATGTGTTGATTTTTAAAATCTTTCCTCAATAAGATTTAACACACAACGTTTCTAGTTATCAGCACTCCTTCTTCCACTGGTGCATTTAACGAGAGGTTTTGCGTTGTTATTGATTGCAAAGGAGGGTCTAAAGGGGAAATAGAAGACTGGAGCTCTGCTTAATTCACAGACACCACCCCTATTATCCCCAACTTTTCTAAACCCTTTTAAAGCAAACAGTGAAGGAAGCTACCATTAAAGATAAGGAGAGCAGATTTCCTGTAATTCAACCATTGTTTTAAATTGGTAGGGTGTGGGTGAGTTACTTGCAAGGAGCACTGGCAAGCAGTTGGGCATTTCGTATTCTGGATATCATGATCTTACATAACCTCCTTCTTTCAACAATGATAAGTCTCTCTTTTCTTTCTTCAGCATGGGATGAGCCGGCCCAGTAGCATTTATAAGCCCTGGCCTTCTGCCCCAAAGTTTGGCCCATGAGGCATAACTGTTGCCAGAATGTGGAGGATTAAACAACTCAAACCCAGAGCCTTGGATGGGAACGCTGTGTTTCCCTCACATTTTTTACTATATTGTTCTCAAAATTCAGTCCCTCTGTCTGCAGGGGCAGCTAGAGTATCATTCTGAGATTAGACTAGAACAAGTTGTCCATGGGTTCAGCCCTGAAAGACTGGCAGCCTGATTATATCCTGTAATTTAATCTTTTTTGCGGGGGAGGGGCGGGGGCATATATTTTAGATAACAGTTACTTTGCAGAATTACTTCTTTCTTCTTATCTTGTGCTGGGTAGATCACCAATATGGGGAGGGAACGGCAAGGAGTACAATGTTTTCTAAGCCAGGTCATTTGGTTGTGCAGATCACCTGTACTGGTGGCTAAACAGTTCAGAAAATGACTACAGCACAAAACATCATGCATTTCCAGAGTGTTGACACAAAACAAGAGCATTACCCATTCCAATGAAATGTTCCTTCGTCTCCCCAAATGTCTAACATTGCAGCAACTTAAAACTTCAGTTGAACATTTAAAAATAGAATTTAGGGATCCAATGAAAAAGGGCAAGCAAAGTTTGGAAAATAATTAAAACAGCAAATATGAGTTCTAGGTTTGAATGATTCCCAGAATCTAAGCCAAAAGTATTGTTGAAAAAGTCAGGTCTTTGCAACATCCTGTAAGGGAAACACCAACAAAACAATGGAGAAACAGAGTTATGATGACCGACTCTTTTCCCAACTCACAGCAAGCCAGTAGATGCCATAAAGAATTGGAACACATTCTATGTTTATTTATTTATTTGCTTCATTTTTATACCGCATTTTTCAGCCCTTGACAGGCGACTCAATGCGGTTTACAGTGCAATTAAAACACAACAATACAACAACAGGGTCGACGACGTCGCTCCACAACAATTAACAATCAGACAGGACAAATCAACAAACAACATATATAACGCCTCAGTTGAAGTCAGATCCATTCTCATAGTCATTGTGCCGTTCTTATGTTTCAATTACCGTCTTCCTTAATTAGTTGCATTGCCTAGCCAAACGCTTGTTCGTAAAGCCAGGTTTTGACCATTCTCCGAAACGTCAGCAACGAAGGTGCCTGTCTGATGTCTGCTGGCAAGGCATTCCATAGCCGAGGGGCCACCACCGAGAAGGCCCTGTCTCTCGTCCCCGCCAAGCGCGCCTGTGACGCAGGCGGGATCGAGAGCAGGGCCTCCCCAGACGATCTTAATGTTCTAGTCGGTTCATAGGTGGAAATGCGTTTGGAGAGGTAAGCGGGGCCAGAACCGTTTAGGGCTTTATAGGCCAAAGCCAGCACCTTGAATTGTGCCCGGTAGCGGATTATGTTGTGTTATGCCAATAAATTGTGCCCGGTAGCGGTTTATGTCGTGTTATGCCAATAAAGATAACAAATCCAATTCTCATGCCAGCTGCTTGAAGGCAACATATTCTGCAATACATTTTATTTAATTATTATTTTCTAAAACATTAAAATTTTGCTAACTATCAGGTAACCATCCTGTTTTTACGTCAGGACTTTCTCACACAAGGATGGAAAATTGCAATTCCAGCAGGATACCAGCACATTTGGTTTGTACTATTGTTGCTTTGCATTTCAGTCACTGATGGAGAAAACGCATCAATGGATCCCAATATCATTACTGCTCCAGTTTTGCTTATGTCTTTCCTGCTGCAGTTCCAATATTCCAGCAATCACGTGGCACAAATAAGAATGATTATCCTCCTCTTCTCTTCCTTTCTCCCTTGTTATTCCCAAGCAAAATGAGATTGCTTTTATTCTCTTTTGTATTTCTTTTTTGGTTGTTTAATTGTATCCTTTTGTCATAATTTTGAAATTGCAGCAAAAAAAAAGTTAAAATTGAAAAGTGTGCATGCACTGTGTAGGTAATACACAGGGAAGAAAACAGGGTTAGCAAGGTAATGCGAAAGGGTGATCACGGGACCAATCATCTCCAAAGCAGCATGATTTTCAGAGAAGTATGGATGTGATTGTTTCGAGAGAACAGGCTGGTGTGATGAAATCCTAAGAGTTTCTTCTTCAACTAAGCAGCTGACACCCATAAAAAAGCAGTGGGATACTCTGTTGCCTTTACAAAAAAATTTGCTTGGGATTTTTAGATGACTGTTGTGCTAGAAGTAAGAAAGAGATAATGTTTCACTGGGAAGAAGAGACAGGGTTGTATATGAATGTCTTTGACCCAAGGGACAGGAGGTCACTGCAATGGGATGAGTGGGAGAATAGTATAATGGGAACAATGGTTGCAGCCACTGTTCAAAAATGTATGTGTCTATGTATAAGGAACCCCTGGTGGTGCAGCAGGTTCTGAGCTGCTGAATTTGCTGACTAAAAGGTCGAATCTGGGGAGCAGGATGCGCTCCCACTGTTAGCCCCAGCTTCTGCCAACCTAGGAGTTTGAAAACATGCAAATGTGAGTAGATCAATAGGTACCACTTTGGCAGGAAGATAATGACGCTCCATTCAGTCGTACTGACCACATGACTTTGGTGGTGTCTATGGACAACGTTGGCTCTTTGGCTTAGAAATGGAGATGAGCACCACCCGCCGGAGTCAGAATCGAGGGGAAACCTCTATTTTTACCTCTGTATTTTTACCTCTATCTGGTTATGTAATTTTAAATAATATCACTGTTTAATTGTTATGTAATGGATTTTATATTGTTGTTTTGATACTGTTGGCATTGAATTGTTGCCTGTGTTAGCCGCCCTGAGTCCCCCCTCGGGGGTGAGAAGGGCGGGGTAGAAATGGTCTAAATAAATAAATAAATAAATAAATATTTGTGTGTGAGAGAGTGGATTTGAGAGGTGTGGAAAGGGGAGGAAGAGGAAGCAGTAATATGATTGATTGCATTTCATCTTGATTAAAAATGTAATTGCTGCAATATGATTGTGAAAATAAAAAAAACTTTCATCATCTTTTTTATAATTATTGTTTTAAACTTCACACCTCCTTGAATTTTCCATATTTCTCATCCACTGATAAATGTTTTCTTTCTGTCTTATTCCTCCCAGGAAAAATCTTCAGAGACCAATGCGGTGACAGAGAAATCAGCGAGTCCATCTGTGGCACAGCTTGCTGGAAAATTCCAAGACCAATCATCAGTCTCTGGAAAGGAGGTGAGCTACAATTCAACAACAGAAGGAAGAAATAGTGATTAATTTCAGAATTAATCTGCATTAGTTACATAAATTCTTCTATATGCAAAGTATCTTGTAGCAACTGAAGAGACTAACTGAGAGAATGAAGTTGGCATTGTAAGCTTTTGTAGCTTGCTACTTAGGACTCTTTCTACACTAGGCTTATTTAGACAGGTGTAAATATGCTCTGGAGCAGCCCCAGATGTAGCATGCTTGTACCAAATCCTACACTAGGCTTATTTAGACAGGTGTAAATATGCCCTGGAGCAGCCCCCGATGTAGCATGCTTGTACCAAATCCAGGACCATTATCTAGATCAGTGGTTTCCAACCTTTGGTCCTCCAGGTATTTTGGGCCTCAACTCCCAGAAATCCCAGCAATCTTTCTGGGTATTAGGAACTGTGGAAGCTGAAGTCCAAAACTCCTGGAGGATTAAAGATTGGGAACCACTCACTCAGATAGTCCAGAGCATATCCTCTCATCTGTGTTGTCACCTTCCCCATTTTGCAATTATTCTTAGTCAGCTATATTAAGCAGCTATAACTATGTGTAGTGTGGATTTACTCCAGGTGCACTTTGTCACTCCAAAACAATATGTATAATGCAGGGTCTTCTAGCATAATTTCTCAAGATCTTTTCCCAAGCATCACTGTTGTTAGTTCATTCCCTCATACCACTATTGTACTTTTTTCCTCCTCTGATGTTTTATTTTTCTTTTCTGTCACTTGATACATTGTTTTTCTGTTTTTAGATACCACTTGCTAAACCAACCCGTAGAAAACCACCATGTTCCCTTCCTCTCCACATACCCAAAGCAGAGCCTGGCCAAAATGGTGAGCTAGTAAGTATCAATGTTTATTTTTTTTTCTTTTATAAAATATGATATTCACTAGTCTCCAGGCAGAATGGTCCAATGGTTAGAGTGGTGGGCCTATTAGCATGAGGAGCAAGGTAATTCTGGAAAAAGAGGAGAGAGGGGGCCAACCGGACCTCCCATATCCTCATCATATGTGCCTATGAAGATGTGTGCAGACGGGACCAATGGAAAACCCTTCCCTGAAGATCACATTTTGAATTGTGTCACAGGCTGCCAACCAGCAATGTTGGGATCACATTACCCCTGTAATCAACTGCAGTCCATAGTCTGGCTACAACATTTTGGACCCACTGAAGTTTCCAAACAGTTTCCAAAGACAGCCCAACATGTTCCTTAAATAGTGAGGAACTTCGAAGGCATGGATGGGAACCATATATAGTGTCACAGTTTGTTAGATAAAGGGCTATTATTATTATTATTATTATTATTATTATTATTAACTTTATTTGTACCCCGCTAGCATCTCCCGAAGGACTCGATGCGGCTTACACAGGCCGAAGCCTCAAAACAACAATACAATAGAGAGCATAACATCACAATAGCAAGCAAATCAGCAATAAACAAAATAGCATAACACCACAATAACAAAGCAAATCAAACAATAAGCAAAATAACAACAATAGCAGTACATCAAGACATTATTAAAACTGGTTCGGCCGGCGCACTGGGGTACAAGGATTAAAAGTGCTGAAATGGCAGGAGGCACGTGGGATTAAAAGTGCAGTGTGCAGCGACAATTAGTTATGCTAAGGTGCTACTAGGACTTGGGGTGGGGATTCTTAGTCTGAGAAGGCACAACGGAACAGCCAAGTTTTTAAATTCCTTCTGAAAACGGCTAGAGTAGGGGCCTGTCTGAGATCTTTTGGGAGGGCGTTCCAAAGTCGGGGGGCCGCCACAGAAAAGGCCCTGTCCCGTGTCCCCACCAAGCGCGCTTGCGACGTGGGTGGGATCACGAGCAGGGCCTCTCCAGATGACCGAAGCGAGCGTGTGGGTTCGTAGATGGTGATGCGGTCACGCAGGTAGGGTGGTCCCAAACCGTTTAGGGCTTTGTAGGTAAGCACCTGCACCTTGAATTGGGCTCGGAAAATAAATGGCAGCCAGTGGAGCTCCTTGAACAGAGGGGTAGACCTCTCTTGATAATGAGCCCCGGTTAGCATCCTGGCTGCTGCCCGCTGGACCAATTGAAGTTTCCGAGCCGTCTTCAAGGGCAGCCCCACGTAGAGCGCATTGCAGTAATCCATTCTAGAGGTGACCAAGGCATGGACCACCCCAGCCAGATCAGCCTTCGCGAGGTATGGTCGCAGTTGGCGCACAAGTCTCAGTTGCGCAAAGGCCCTCCCGGATACCGCCGACACCTGAGCCTCAAGTGTAAGCGAAGAATCCAAGAGGACGCCCAAACTGCGGACCTGTGGCTTCAGGGGGAGTGTAACCCCGTCCAACACAGGTGACCACCGTATACCCCGATCCGGTTTACGATCGACCAGGAGGACCTCTGTCTTGTCGGGATTGATCTTCAGCTTGTTCTTCCTCATCCAGATCGACACAGCGGCCAGGCACTCGTCTAGCACCTGAGAAGCCTCCTTGGAATTAGGTGGAAAAGAGTAGTAGAGTTGTGTGTCATCCGCGTAGAGATGGCACCCAACTCCAAAACTCCGGATGACCTCTCCCAGCGGTTTCATGTAGATGTTAAAAAGCATGGGCGACAAAATAGAGCCTTGCGGGACCCCACAGGTCAAAGGCCAGGGGTCAGAGCAGGCGTCTCCCAGCTTCACCATCTGAGTTCGTCCCTCCAGGAAGGACTGGAGCCACGACAAAACCGTGCCCCCAAGGCCCATCCCGGAGAGACGACCCAGAAGGATACCATGATCGATGGTATCGAAAGCCGCTGAGATGTCCAAGAGAACCAGCAGGGTCACACTCCCCCTGTCCAGCTCTCTGCGGAGGTCATCCACCAAGGCGACCAAGGCTGTCTCGGTGCCATGACCAGGCCTGAAACCAGACTGTGACTGATCTAGGTAGTTGGTATCGTCTAGGAAACCCTGGAGCTGAGAGGCGACCACCCTCTCCAGCACCTTACCCAAAAAGGGGAGGTTGGAGATCGGCCTGTAATTATTCAGCACCGAGGAGTCAAGGGAAGCTTTTTTGATAAGTGGGCGAACCACGGCCTGCTTCAAATTAGATGGAAAAATTCCTTGCTCCAACGATGCATTGATAATCGGTACAAACCAGTCAAGCAACCCCCCTCTGGCTGATTTAATGAGCCAAGATGGGCATGGGTCCAGAGATGAGGTGGTCGCTCTCACAGCCCCAATAATCTCCTCCACGGTTTCAGGAAGAACAAGCCTAAAAGAATCCCACAAAATTGGACAAGCAGGTGCCTCCGTCACCTCTCCTGGCACTGCGATGGAATTGGAGTCGAGCTCGAGACGTATCTGGGCGACTTTATCTGCAAAATGGTGTGCGAAATCGCGACACCGAGCTGCGGGGTCGTCAGGGGCCTCCTCCACCGCAGGTGGGTGGAGGAGTTCTCCCACGACCCGAAACAGCTCCGATGATCTATTTGCTGCAGATGCTATACGAGCGGTCGTGAATGACTTCCTGGCCGCCCGTATGGCCACGGAGTATGCCTTAAGAGAGGCTCTAGCCCGTGTTCGATCAGACACATCTCGAGATTTCCTCCATTTGCGCTCTAGCCCCCTTCTCGTATGCTTCATCACAGCCAGCTCCTCGGTGAACCAAGGGGATGGCCTGTCACGACGCAATGAGATGGGGCGTTCGGGTGCGATCATATCTAACGCCCTGGCCATCTCCCCGTTATAGAGAGTTACCAAGGCGTCGATAGAATCGCCAGGCTCCAAGGCAGGAAGAACCCTAAGATTCCTCAGGAATCCATCCGGATCCATCAGTCTCCTAGGGCGGACCATCTTAATTTGTCCTCCACCCCTGCGGAGGTTTAGGGTCGCAGTAAGTCTAAATGTGATCAGATGATGGTCAGACCATGACACTGGAAGGATGTTTTGATCTTCCACTCTGATCAATTCGTCGTCCGCCACAAAGACAAGGTCGAGAGTGTGCCCAGCTTGATGCGTGGGGCCGGATATTATCTGTGACAGTCCTATGGCCGTCATGGTGGCCATAAAGTCCTGAGCTGCGCCAGATAAGGTGGTCTTGGCATGAATGTTAAAGTCTCCCAGCACCACCAGGCGCTGGGAGACCAAGGCCGAATTAGAGACCACCTCCGCTAACTCAGACAGGGAAGCTGCTGGATCTCGGGGTGGACGATACACCAGCAGGAACCCCACACTGTCACGGCTCCCCACCTTCAAGTGGACGCACTCAAACCCAGAAGCTTGCGGGACAACGCATCTGGTCACGGCGATGGATTGCCGGAAGACCACTGCGACCCCTCCTCCCCGCCCCCCTTGTCTGGCCTGTTGATGCACTCCAAAACCTGGAGGGCACAGCTGGGAAAGGTTTACACCCCCCACCTCGTCCAACCAGGTCTCGGTAATGCATGCCAGATCCGCCCTCTCATCCAGGATCAAGTCCTGGATGGCCGCGGTCTTACCATTAACGGATCTGGCATTAATCAACAGGACCTTGAGACCAAGGGGGCTGCCAAGGAGCCTACCACTACCCACCTTTTCCAGGGTCGCAAAGACTCTGTTGCGCTTCTCCCTGGGATGTTTGTGATCCGCAAATCTCCTTCCCCACACAACTCGGATAGCACCCCCTTTCTCTGGAACCTTCCCCCCCCCCCCCCGCCCGACCAGAATCTAGTCAGCTCTCAGGGGAGGAAGTTGGGCTGGGAAATAGTCTCCCTTGGGCATTTGGTAGGGATGACTCTGATGTTGAGGTGGATAGAGAGGTATCAAGGGAGCTAAGTGGGCTGAATAAAGGGAGCGTTCTCGAGCGGAGAAGTGTGACTGGCTGAGTGGAGGCGACCGGGGCAGATGGGGTCTCAAAATTATACGAACCAGGAGGGGGGGCCGTAACTGGTGAGCTAGTTGTGGAGTTCGCCTGGGGGCCAAGTGGAGTGTGGTGGAACAAAGCCCCAGGATCAAACAAGGGGCGAATGTGAGGGTCCACAACTACCCTCCTAATAGTGATGCCCCATTTCTTTAGGCCAGGTTGTTTAGCCATTAGCTCACCAAGCCAAGTGCTGTCTTCAGGTGAAATTTGAAGACGGGTGGAGCGGTCAGAAGATTGGTAATCCCTCCACAACCACACTATGGCTTTTAGTCTTATATCCTGTGATCTTTTACCTAGGATTTGGGCCAAGGAATTACAGACTGCCCTCTTGGAGGTCCATCTGCCTCTGTTTATCATTAGATCGGCAATATCCACTGCAAAACTGTCCGTGGGGAGATGTTGATTCCGATCATAAAGTGCAGTGGGCTGATCCATGAGGCCGGATGTTGTGTTATTGGCCGTTCTCTGAGTAGCCAGCACAGTCCGCTGCCACTCCCAGATGTTTCCATTCCTATGTGTGCCCAGAGATTCTCCTTTTCCCTCAGATGTCTCATCATTAATCCCTCCCTCCCTCCCTCCTTCCACCCTATGTTCCGAATGCTCTAAAGTGCTTTCCTCCCCATTCCGGCACAAGTCCTTAGCTAAGTCTGCACAGAGAGAGTTTTCAGTCTTTGGAGGGTTAGATTGCACAGTAATTCCTGAGAAAGAGGCAAAGCCTCTAAGGAGATGGTCCATTTTCTCGTTCAAAAACCTGAGCTGAAACAACACATGGTTGAATGAGTCCCTCAGGAGGTCGTAAAAGTGCAAAATATCATTTTTCGCATAAGGGTCCGCTGTAGCCATTCCTATGTCAATAATTCACTCTCTCACCACTAGCACCAACCACTCTTATCAGTACTCACTCACCTCCAACTTACAGCACAATCAGTCAGTCCTCCAGGCATTCCACAACTCCCACACTGTTCACATCCTCCCACATTTCTCTCAGCCCACTGAAACCAAACTTATACACTCTCTCACACACAACTCAACCGCACCTTCCTATGAATTCGCTACTATCACGGACAACTCATGCGCTCTCCTGGGCTTCTTAACTCACACCATCTCAGGCAATCCTGTTCTCTCCTATCAATACTCCTGTTGCTCCTCGCACCTCCTAATATAATCAGCAATTAAAAACATATAACATATAGCTAACTATGATTATACTAATGAAATAAAAATAAAAATAAAAATAAAAATACAACTAGCCAAAGGAAAAAGTAGGAAAAGAAAATAAAAATAGTGAGAAAAAGAGTCAGATGGCGGCTGCAAATTCCTGCTGCAGGCGAAGCCTGATGAGTTCGTCGGCTCCTTCCAATGCTGGTGGCTGGATGGGGCGGCAACAGCTGGCTCCCTCTTCTTCACCCCTCCCGATGGCGTGGGGGCAGAGATGGCACAGCCTGGAGCTCAGCCGGCCCTTCCCCGGTGCGGCGAAAGGGCCGGTGGCTGGATGGGGCAGCAACAGCTGGCTCCCTCTTCTTCACCCCTCCCGATGGCGTGGGGGCAGAGATGGCACAGCCTGGAGCTCAGCCGGCCCTTCCCCGGTGCGGCGAAAGGGCCGGTGGCTGGATGGGGCAGCAACAGCTGGCTCCCTCTTCTTCACCCCTCCCGATGGCGTGGGGGCAGAGATGGGCTAATCAGTCCTTCCAATTGACAGGGACCAGCATGGGGTATGCATTCCATACAAGTTACTGTGAAGGCATCCTTAGGAAAAGGTACATGCTTTTGCTCAGGCCACTTAACATACCCCCAGACTGTAGCCATGGAACAAGCTGCTTATCAGAAAAGACCTCGTCACAATTCTTCTCTGTGTGTCTTGTATTCATAAAACCCATCCCTACAACTGTACTATAATTTGAAGTACCCTATATACTCGAGTATAAGCTGACCCAAATATAAGCCGAGACACCTAATTTTACCACAAAAAACTGGGAAAGTTTATTGACTCGAGTATAAGCCAAGGATGGGAAATGCAGCACCTACTGGTCAATTTCAAGAATAAAAAAAAAAGATACCAGTAAAATTAAATTAATTGAGGCATCAAGAGGTTAAATGTTTTTGAATATTTACATAAAACTGTAATTTAAGATAAGACTGTCTAACTCTGATTAAATCATATTCTAACCTTCTTCAATGTTTCCGTATCCTTCCAATAATAACAGAGTAAAATAATAAATGTAATAATAATAGAGTAAAATAATAAATATAATAATAACATTGGAGTAAAATAATAAATGTAATAGTAAGAATAATAATAATGTAAAATAATAAATGTAATAATAACATTAGAGTAAAATAATAAATGTAATAATAACAACAATAATAAAGTAAAATAATAAATGTAAAATAATAAATGTAATAATAATAATAAATATACCGTGACTCGGGTATAAACTGAGGGGGCTTTTTCAGCCTTAAAAAAGGACTGAAAAACCCAGCTTATACTCCCGTATATACAGTATGTGTTTGTTTGCTATACAAATTAATGTTTGACCCACAGAGTTACCAAATTCTTTCCTTTTTTCTGTCCCTCTTCATTGCAGTGGGAGGTTACTTTATGTAGTAACTGTCTATTTTGTTTTCTACAGAAGCCATCTCCAAATGCTCCTCAGCCTTTGAAGATAAAAGTCAAAAGTTCTCCCATGATTGAAAAACTTCAGGTAAGATCTAATGGGATAATCTTCCCTGTTTAGGCTGCCATCCTGTATTCAGTTATCTGGGAGGATGTTCCAGTTAATTCAGTGAGGTTTGCTTCGGAATAAGCATTCACAAGGTGACACTTCAAGAAAAGCAGGCTTTTAGCATTAATGTGGCTGATTCTATTGGCATTTTATCACAATCTTATGATTTTACAGTGGGCATTGCATTTGCTTCTCCTGCTAACACCTGGTTTATGCCAGCTGGGATAGAGGTTCATGGTAGGAATGTCTGTTTCTGTCCTGGCACTGCAAATTTAGTCCTAGCATCCTTCTGCAAAAGCATCCTCGGACTCCAGCAATCTGAGCTCCCTCATATCAGTGTCCTGTTAATGTCACCCAGAGCTTTCAGCTGCACTGATCTCCTTAACAGCTGCATTATCTGGGGATTTAGACATGTGAGCAACTTCACAGCCACATGCTTTTCTCCTGTGGTATTTTTCTGTGGTCACATGGGATGAATAAAATGAAGAAGATTTCAGGACTCTAGATACTAGGAATGCTCTCTAGACAAGGACAGACAAGGAGATTTGAATCTAATATTAATTTGGCTTTGTGCACAATGTGTCCAATGCCAAATCACAGTAGATAGATTCGTTGGCCGAGATGCTGGAAAATCCATAAAGCTTTAGCTGGCACAGTAGTGGTTGGATCCAGCTATCCAGGAAGAGCACCTATTCTGTCATCTCTTCTCTTCCCCAGATTATATGGTGACAGTGTTATAGGATTCATCAGTGGGTGAATCAAATGTCTTAAGAACAAAGGCTCCCCTGAGTTCATTGTTAACAACAAAGATTCCCAAATGATTTGTAAGTCATCACAAAAACCTGAAAAGGCCATGGTGGCACAGCGCATAAAACTGCTAAGCTGCCGAACTTGCTGACCAGAAGTTCAGCTGCTTGAATATGTGGGACCGGGTGAGCTCTCATTGTTAGCCCCAGCTTCTGCCAACCTAGCAGTTCAAAAACATGTCAATATGAGTAGATCAATAAGTAGTGCTTTGGCGAGAAGCTAACAGCACTCCATGCAGTCATGCTGGCCACATACCCTAGGAGACATCTACAGGCAACGCTGGCTCTGTGGCTTAGAAATGGAGATGAGCACCACCCCCCGAGTCGGACTCAACTAGACTTAATATCAAGGCGAAACCTTTACCTTTACCTTTACACAGAAACTTCACATCATGGTGGCAACTGTGTGACTTCAACAAGTTGTTGAACTAGGAGTCCCAGTATTCCTTATCTTTGGTTGTATTGTCTAGAGCAATCAGGAGCTGCAAGACAGAAATCTGTGGAGGGCCACAGGATTCCCACCTATCCTAATGTATATCAGAGAGTTAACAGGAGACTAGAGATGGTATTCCCAAGCCTGCTGATATATCACTGTTGTGCATGAATTTTTATTCCTGGATGACTAAATTGACTAACTACTTAATTCCATTTGAGATCCTCTAAGTAAATATTTGGGCATCTATTTGTATGTACAGTATGACCTCCTTATTCACAGATTCAATAGCCACCATTTCACTTATCAACACTTCATAAAAATAGCATCATAGAAAGTGTAGGTCTGCCAGTGCCATTCTATGGTATACCTATGACCCAATTATAATCAAAATATACCATGAAATCACAGTTACAGGTATCCACAGGTAGATCTTGGAATGTTTCCCCTGCAGATACAGGGCTTGTGCACAGATTTGGTTTTGATTTTTTCTCCCAGTGGATTTTTCCAATAAGGGGACAAGGCTTGCTTGCTGCTGCTGGCCTCTTCCAGTATGTTTCATGAGAACAAGACATGAAAAAGCTTTGGAAGACGTTGCTTGCCATTTTCTTTCATTTTTGTTTTTTTTTAGTAAAGAAGAAAGTGTAATAGTGGGGCACTGGGCTGTTTGATGTGGAAGTGATATTTGACGTTCTGCAGGAAGGAATGGTGGCCTGATGCTGCTCCTGGAGAAGTTATAGGGCGGCGCCAGCAGAGGCTACCTTTTGGGGAATTTTAAGGGGATTTTATTTCTAGAAATAAAAAAAATCCTAAAAATCAAGGGATAACCCAAATGTTATGAAACTTGGTGGGCTAACAGTGGTAGATGTGTCCTCCAAGTGTGGTCATTTTCATCCCGATAGCCTGGAAAATGATGGGAAGGGGAGCCCAGGGAGCCCCCTCCCCCCCCCCCCCAATTGCCACCAGTGGGCTGGTTTGGCCATATTTTTTGGCTGCGGACTGAAAACGGCTATTCAGCTGCCTGTCTGTTTTTGGGAGGTGCGCGAAAATGGATACAGGGGTCTACCGAAATTCGGCCAGATTGAGGTGTAGCTGAAATGCACAAGCCTATTGTACTGTATTATTAAATTATTCTGTGTCCAAAACTTTGGTGTAATTACAATGTCAGGTTTCCCCTGACATTAACTCTAGTCATGTCTGACTCTGGGGGGTGGTGTTCATCTCCATTTCTAAGCTGAAGAGCCACATCTCCAAGGTCATGTGGCCAGCATGACTGCATTACCTTTCTGCAGAAGTGGTACCTATTTATCTACTCACATTTACATGTTTTTGAGCTGCTAGATTGACAGAAGCTGGGAGGTAGGCAGAAGCTCACCCCGCTCCCTAGATTTGAACTGCCAACCTTTCAGTCAGCAATTTCAGCAGCTCAGTGGTTTAAATCACTGCACCACCAGGGGCCCATAATTATGATACAGCAAGATTTTCAATAAGAGAAAGTAAGTTGTTAAATTTTAAACCTATGGAAAATGATGGCTATATTTGTTTTCATTGCAGGCCAATCTTGCATTTGCTCCAGCTTCTCTGCTGCCAGGGGCCAGTCCCAAAAGTCCTGGCCTAAAAGCAATGGTTTCTCCATTTAGCAGCCCACCATCCACTCCAGTCACCCCACATTCGCATTCAAGTGAATCAGATGAAATTCCCGTAAGCTTTGATCAGCCGCCAGAGGGCAGTCATCTCCAATTTTATAACAAGGTATGGTATGTGCTAGGCTTTCCCAATGGAGAAACAATAAAAAGAAATGGGGAAAGGCCCACTGGGGAAAATATTTGAAAGGGAGGGGGAAAGTCATCATCTAGCATGAATAAAGTCCAAAATTCACGTTGGAAAAGCAACAATAAACAATACCGTCACGTGCAGCCTGGAAAACTGATCCAAATTCACTTGAACTGAAGGACAGTTCACATAATAAATAATATTTTTTAAGACTTTGAGATGCAATCGTGAAATTGTAACTTTCAAAATTTGATCTTTCATAAGACTGATTGTATTTAAGTTTTAATTGCTCTTTTTCAAAGAAAGGAAGACATTAGACTAGAGCTTCAAGCTATGGTCCACATAAGGTATTCCCAATAGGAATATATACTGAACCACAATGTTCCATCTGTCAGTATATTCCCTCTCTTTTCTCTCTGTCTGTTTATCTCTCCTTCTCAAATACATATAATAGACCCTCTACTTTCAAGCAGGTTAGGGAAAAGACCTCTGCAAAATTGGGAAAAACACATTTTAAAAAAATGCTATTGTTTTAGTGGCAGCTCAAATATTATTTGCCAGATATTGGAAAAACCCAGAGATACCTCCTTTAGAAGAAAGGGAAAATATATTACAGATATGCTGATAATGGATAAAATAACTGTATTATTAAGAGGAGAACTATTAGATAACTTTGTTAATGAATTGCAACCAATGATTCAACACTTCAATGTAAAATTAAACTAAATATATATATAGAGTATCCTATATGTGTGTGTGTGTGTGTGTGTTACTTACTTAGGCGATCCCTCATTGTCCAAGTAGGATTGTCTTCCAAAAATCGCTGTACTGGCGGTGAGTACGTGGGTGACTGTGGCGCCCTATTCTTGATCTGCATCTTCTCCCGCAGTGAGGGTTTCCAGGTGGAAGGTGGTCCTGGAGGAAGCGGATGTTAAACAAGAGTCTATGATACTTTTATATGTATTATATATATAGTAGACTGTGCCCCCTTAAAGGAAATATATTATCTGAGTAATGATTATGGAACACTAATAGATAGAAAGCATTGCACTGTATGCAACAAACACTGTATGCAAGTCTATTTGAATAAAAAATAAACAATAAAAATGCTATTGTTTTAACCTGAAAGAACCTCTATCTAGGATCTTCCAGAGCAGAAGCTGAGAACCTAGAAAAATCAAGAGATAACATATCAAATTCATGAATAATCAAATCCACAAAAGTTAGATCCACAGATATGAAGGACTGACTGTATACACCCACAAACCCCATTTTGTTGAATGCTCTGCTTTTGCCATCCATCCTCTCTCATAAAATCAATAGTGATACCAAGTACAAATGATGTGAAAAGGAACGTATATCTGTCTGACAACTGAGGCATTTCTGTTAGGTGTATTTGCTGACTTTACAAAATGGATTCAATTACAGTATTGTGTCCTTTCAGGTACGAACACGAGGATCAATCAAACGCAGACCACCCTCCAGAAGGTTCCGAAAGTCGCAGACAGAATATGGAGATGAGGTAGATTCAGGAGTGGCAGCTTCTCATCAAGAAAATGGTGCCAAGGAGAATAACGAGGAGGAGAGTGTGTTTGATGACAAGAGCAAGGCTACAAAACCATCTTCTCCCATAGCAGATGGCACAGACGACCATGAGAAACAAAGCCAGGCAGTATCTGATAAAACCTCCCCCGCCGATCTGTCCAATAGACCAGAGCACAGAGAGAAAGGAGAAGGGACTGAAGTGGTGACATTACGCAAGGACACCAAAGAAGAGAAGCCACACCCAAAACTTCCAGAGAAAAAACAACTTGAGGAAATCAAAGTGGACAAAGAGAAGCCTCCAACTTTTGATGCTGCAGACAACACAAAGAGACGGTTGCAGCAGAACGTTTTGGGGGATACGGAAGATGGCGATACTTCTAACCAGGAAAATAAAAGAGATGCGAAAGATAAATTATGTGAGAAAGAAGATGCACAGCAAATGTCAGAGACACAAGAAACTGGGACTCCATTGCCAGAAGGAAACACACAAACTCCTACAAGCTCCAGGGTGTGATATCAAACCAGTATAGTTACTGCATAGAAATGGGAAATGAAGGATAGTGTTGAATGTCCAATATACACTGCTTGCTCCTGATTGAACAAAAGTTCCTCCTTAACTGAAAATCCCAAGAATACCAATGTTGTCAATGTTTGGCAGTTCTGAAGCTTGTCTTGCAGCAAATATGGCCATCTTTAACCAAAGACAGCCTTCTGTGTACTAAGCTATCTAAGCTTCTGACACATTAGGATGGTGACACACCAAGAAGGATGGCAAAGAAAATAATTCCATGTGGACTTTAGGAACTCAGTTGTTCCTCGGATTTTTCAGCATTTTTCAAGAGGACCTAGTTATAATACATATCAGTTAACTTTTTTTTTATTAAAGTTGACATTTCCAAACCTCTTGTGGCCTGTTAGCTGTAACTGTGCTGTATGCATATCAATTACATGGGCTCCCACAGAACCACACCAAACAGCCCCTTCTGGTCTAGTCACTGATGATGGAAAATCCCAATTTGCTAAAATAACAGAAATAGTCTTGCCCTTCAACTCTACTGGGTTTCGTCCTCACCACATAGGGACATTGTGGGAGTAGTAGGCTACAATGATTTTGAGTCTTGCATGGTATTTATGTGATTGCTTGATGATAGATCATATGGAGTAGAAAGTTAAGGAGAGAGATTTGTAACACGAATGAGCCTTCTGACCAATGAGGTTTTACCATTTGCTTTTCCTTACAAGCGAGACTAAAACAATAGTTATTTTAAACGTCATGCATGAGAGTATCCTATTTTGCAAAAACACTGTCCATTCAAGAGGCCAGTTTTGAAAAATGAGTATATAATGTAATATGTTAACAACACAGGAAGTTTACACAAAGTTAGATAACTAGTCCATACAGCCCAGTATTGACCATACCACCCTCAGGTGTATTGGGCTACAGCTTTGACCATTCCTCGAGGCAGCAGTGACTATGTTGTCTGGAGATGATGGGAGGTGTAGTCCATCTAGATTAGGTAAGTCTGGTTTATCAGCATAAATTTGACAAGGGCAAGGGTATTTCCTAGTTAATATTTTATTTTATTGTAATTTGTTAATTGGGCCTGGCCTCATGTAAGCGGCCACGAGTCCCCTTGGGGGAGATGATAGCAGGGTATAAATAAAGTTTATTATTATTATTCTGCCTGGAGGAAATCTTGATGCCAGGACATGCGCTCTACCATTGAGCTGTGCCCCCTCACTGTAGTTCACAGATATGTCTCTCCAACATGTCATGGATGCCAGTTCCGTAATAATGATAGGAAATAATAGTCATCCTATCCACTGTGAGAAAATGAAAAACTTCATTACTGGAACAGCATGCAAATATTTAAACCTATTCTTCACTTGGGAGTTGTGAAGATAGTGAGTGGTGCCAATCTCGAGGCAGATTATTACACTGTGAACACAACATTGCTTTTCATCCCATACTCCAGGCAGAGGCAGGAGCGCCATACATTCTTGATCTGGAAGAGTAGACTAAAAGCCTGAACAAGGAGACAGACAAGACATAAAATAAATAAACAAACATTAAGTCAATCTTAATAAAACAGAAATGGCACACTCAGCAAAAAGGCACCAAGTAAGCAAACATTTGCATAGTATACAAGACAACCTAAAATGTCTAATCCAGCAGAGCCAGATCATTCCCTCCAACCATGCTGAATACTTTTGATTAATATTCTAGTGTCCCACTTTTTATAGCTGCTTCTAACATATCCCAAACACTCTCCCTGCCTCCCACTTCCCGCCTTTGTCCTCATCTAACTTCTATTGGTGAAAAACTGGTGTGCACTCAAGTCTGCATGTGAAGAAGAGAAAAAGAAATCTTGTTTTTCCTAGTAGGCATAGGCAAAATGAAACAGCTGCAATTTCTCTTAGCTTGTATGTTCTTCCTCACTGTTACCTATAACAAGCTGATTTCCATCTGTAAAATGCTGATGGGTATGCCAACTAGATGCTCTAAGTTTCTCAAGTAGGGCATGACGGAGATAATCATTCCTTTTACCCCAATAATATACATACCCAAACATATACAGCTTCTGAGCATAAATGGAGTCTAGGATTTGTTGTTGCAGAGAATATTAATAATTAATAAGCCAACATTATACAAATCTATGCTAATATCTGGCAGAGAATTCCATGTCCATTGTGAATTGTCTGAAAGTGACTAATTTGTTTACAGAAAATAATCTATTTGTTGTCTTCCCATCATTTATAAATATCAAAGATGCTTTTTATATATTATGACCTGATATTTTATTTATAGTACTTTGTAGCAATGGATGGACTGATTGAACTGAATATAATATTTCCTTGTTGCAGTACTCAAAATAGACACGCTGCTGACGATGCCCATGGCAAAGTCAGGGAGCCCTTATGCAAACAGAGTGCTCTTTTGTGAAGACCATCTGTCTTAGCAAGCATTTTGGTTTGCCTGGCATGTTTCTCTAGCGTGTTTCAAAGCTGAGGTGTCCTCTTTCTTGATTTACTGCAAAATTCAAAGTAGCAATATGGACTTACCCAACATTTCAGTCCCAATCGTGATCTTACATGTTAAATTCAGAGGAAAGCCAGTTACCAGAACATTTGCTAAAATGTCTGTCCGCTTCCTGTCCAATCCAGTTTTACGATTAGGATGGGTTCCTTTAATAGTAATCTTTGTCAAACTCAACCACAACACCTTGACAAGACTTTATAGTTAGAAAGAACTTATTGAAATACAGCTTGCATTATTGTGGAAGCTGAAGTCCAAAAAAGTAACTGCTCGGTCTCAGCTAAGTTTATGCATGCCAGTTAATGCGCACTGTATTATACTGCTATTAAGACATTATATAGACGAGCATTTTTCACCCTGGGGGGCGAAACCCCTGGGGGGGGTCATGGTGGGTGTCGGAGTTCTCTTTGATTGTAGGTGAACTATAAATCCCAGCAACTACAACTACCAAATGTCAAGGTCTATTTTCCCCAAACTCCACCAGTGTTCACATTTGGACATTTTTAGTATTCGTGCCAAGTTTGATCCAGATCTATCATTATTTGAGTCCACACTGCTCTCTTGATGTAGCTGAACTACAACTCCAAAACTTAAGGTCAATGCCCACCAAATCCTTCCAGAATTTTCTGTTAATCATGGGAGTCCTGTGTGCCAAATTTGGTTCAGTTCCATCGTTGGTGGAGTTCAGAATGCTCTTTGATTATAAGTGAACCATAAATCCCAGTAACTGCAACTCCCAAATGACAAAATCAACCAGCACCCCCGCAACCCCAAGAATGCATCCTTTTAAAAATAGCTCTACACTGATGGCTGACAACAACAAATGTTATTGGAAGAATCCCAAAGGTCTTTGGCTAATGCATTTGGAGGCCTTGGCAAAATATTGATTTAGGCCATTATTTTGTTAGATCAGCTTTACTGGACACACATACACACAAAGTATACAGTGCAAACAACATTAAGCCAGAGGCTACAGCTTGGAGCTTCAGCTATATCTGTCCTTTTGCCCTGTCAATCCATACGTGACACGACAAGCAAGGCAAATTTAGGAAGATATCAAAAGCATCAAGAAATTGTGGATGAATACCGATGGTCAAAGATAATATCCACAGAAAGTGACCGCTGTTCTTCGTTGTATAAAATACAATACATAATAATTCAAATTTAGGAAAAGAAATATAGTGTAAATATGGTGTAAGCTGCCCTGAGTCCTCCCCCGGGGGTTGAGAAGGGCGGGTTAGAAATGTGGGAAATAAATAAATAATATGGCAACGAATTGTTGTCTGTTGTAAAATCACCTTGAATCCCCTCTGGGGTGAGAAGGGCGGGGTACAAATGTGGTAGATAAATAATAAATAATATAAGCAGCAACTATTTACAGCGATATTATAACTGATTATAAAAAACAATAATTTTCCATTTGCCACATCAACTAACACCAGGAAATGGGGCAAAGACCTCTTGTCTCCTATCTAACCCCAATAAATAGATCCTTTCCCCTTATGCTTTAAGTATATAGCTCTGGGGCGAAGCACTTCTAAAAAGCAGTTAATAAATTAAATTAAATTTCCGCATATCTACATAATGACATCGTACAGCTATCAAAATAGTTTGGAGATGGAGCCTGACAGTGACAGAACAAATTCTGCATTTTCATCAGGATGGAGAGAGATTTTTTGTAATGCATGAGTGCTTCATATATATATATATAATATGTGTGTGTGTACACACACACACACACATATGAAGCACTCATGCATTACAAAAATGTTTCTCCATCCTGATGAAAATGCAGAATTTGTGTTTATATACATATACATATATACACACACACATACATACAGTTGCTTGGTGACCTAAATAAAGCACATCATTGGTTTGCATCCCTTTAATTATTCCCTGATGGGCAGAAAATAATTGACACGTGGATGCTTTCTGTCATTTGCCCTACTTGCAAAGAAATATGTTTATTTTGCTGGCCCTGGCAGCCATGCAGCTCTTAAAGGCACATCACTCCAAAGCAGAACAGGAGGGAAATTGGCAACATCCGGGAATATGACCCATTTGCTCAGGTTACACTAAATCAGTATTTGTCAACATTCTGGGCCTATATAGGTTTTTAAGACTTCAATTCCCAGCATTCCTGATCATTGGCCGAGGCAGCTGAGGCTTCTGGGAGTTGAAGTCCAGAAACCTGCAGAACTAGCGTTGTCAACAATCTCTGTCCTAAATTGACTTTGAGAGAACATCTTTGAACAGGTATGGATGAAGGATGGAAAGGGATCCTTCATCCTGAAACAATTCCGTGAAAAGAAAATCCGAATGTGCATATTCAAAAGAAAGGAATGGATGTAATCTGGACTCTCCCAGTCTAGCCGAAGAGCTATAATTAATAGTAGAAAGGGGAAAGAATCCCCCGCCGGGCCCAGCGAAATGGTATCTCCCGTTTTCCCTTGCAGAGTGTTTAATGAAGAGGCCCGTCTAATGGTATGGCCAAGGCTGCGGGCGGAACCATTTTTCCCCAGATGAAGGGGTGTTCGCATCCGTGCTTTTGACAGTGCAGTGCTTGCGTGGTGCAATAGGGCGGGCTAAACGTGAAGAAGTGAGCTGAGGAGGAGTGAGTTGAGAGCGGCTCGTTGGTCTAGGGGTATGATTCTCGCTTCGGGTGCGAGAGGTCCCGGGTTCAAATCCCGGACGAGCCCGCGAAATGGAGGGACTTCTTAAAAGTGTGGATTCCCCTCCAATTTTGGGGGGTGTTGTCAAGTTATTTATTTTTATGCCTCATTCTTCCACTCCTTAGGCAAAAGAAGGCGTAGACAAGAGAACCAATTGCCGGGTTCTTCCTGGAAAGGAGGATAATTTGGATTGGGAAAATGCACAATAATAATAATAATAATAATAATAATAATAATATAATGCAAAAACAAATAAATATTTCCTTGTTGGCTTTTAAATATC
Source organism: Anolis sagrei (assembly GCF_037176765.1). Lineage (NCBI taxonomy): Eukaryota > Metazoa > Chordata > Lepidosauria > Squamata > Anolidae > Anolis > Anolis sagrei. The sequence goes on along the minus strand of NC_090023.1, from coordinate 51,665,898 downwards.
CTAATGCAAAAGAAGAGGGAATGGGGAAAAATAAAGAAAAGGTATGGCTATTACAAATTGTGCTTCATTTAAAACAGGATAAAGGAATCTAATTTTTGCCCCTGGTGTTGCATTTGCATTTTATTACATTTTCTTCTACTTTGGGCTTTTCTTACTGGTTGTAATAGAAACGTTATTACACAGAAATTAACTATTTTGTTTAGGCATGTCAAAGGTTTTATTTTTCACAACAAAAAGATGTGCACAAGGTATTTAAATATGTATTCAAGTTAATAACACCAGACAATACTTACCGCAATGCTTGTGCGGGAGGGCAACCAAATGCAAGGGTTATTTAGGTTTGATTCTTGTATTATTGTTGTTATTAAAAAATGGGCTCGTCCGGGATTTGAACCCGGGACCTCTCGCACCCTAAGCGAGAATCATACCCCTAGACCAACGAGCCACCTTGAAAAGCTGCCTCCTGTTCTTCTAGAGAAGTCTGATGTATTTGTCTGCTTTCATTTTTGCATGTTTTCAAGAAACGTTGATCTTTCTTTCCTTGATCTTTTCTTCCCTTTGGAAATTCTTTTCATCCTGATTTCTAGATAATTGCGTCATTTAATTAATGCCATTGAAGCAGCCACCTTCTTACCCTGTTGAATAAAAGACAGCAATGCAGGTAATCCTTTCAAAGATGGCTCAATGATTATATAATTATATTTGCATAAATAATATATACACTGACACATTGCAGATACAGGTGGAGTTTCCCTTATCTGAAATGCATGGAACTAGAAATGTTTGGGATTTAAAAAAAAAACCCAGATTTTGGAATTTCTCTATTTGCATATAATGTACATAATGCATCTTATAGATGGGATCCAAGTGAAAACAAGTTCATTTATGTACTGTCAAAAGCTTTCATGGCAGGAATCACTGGGTTGCTGTGAGTTTCCCAGGCTGTAAGACCATGTTTCAGAAGCATTCTCTCCTGACGTTTCACCCACATCTATGGCAGGCATCCTCAGAGGTTGTGAGGCCTGTTGGAAACTGACATGCCAGATTTATATATCTGTGGAGTAATGTCCAGGGTGGGAGAAAGAACTCTTGTCTGCCTGTTGCAACTGACCAGCTTGATTAGCATTAAATGACCTTGCAGCTTCAAAGCCTGGCTGCTTCCTGCCTGGGGGAATACTTTGTTGGGAGGTGTTAGCTGGCCTTAATTGTTTCATGCCTTGCAAAACAACAAAGAGGAAACAAACAAAAACATCTAATCACCTCTCAACAAAAGATTGCCCCAGGCACTGCCAGGTCATCAATGCTAATCAAAGTGGTCAGTTGAAACATTCACACCTAGCTCCAACAGACAAGAGTTCTTTGCCTCACCCTGGTCTTTCCACAGATATATATAAACCCATTTTCCTAGTTCCAACAGACCTCACTACCTCTGAGGATGCTTGCCATAGATGCAGGCGAAACGTCAGGAGAGAATGCCTCTAGAACATGGCCACATAGCCCAAAAAAACCTACAACAACCCTTGCCATTTATGTTCATTTATGTGTCATATACACCTTATAAACACAGCCTGGGGGTAATTTTATACAACATTTCAATGATTTGTGCATGAAACCCAGTTTGCGTACACTGAACCATCAGCGGAAGCCATTCTAAACACCTTTGCAGAAGCATATGAGAAGCTCAGCCTGTCATTAAACATCGAGAAAACCAAAGTGCTCTTCCAGCAGGCACCGGCCAATCCCTCTCCAATGCCAGAAATACAGGCCAATGGTGTAACATTAGAAAATGTTGACCATTTCTGCTACCTTGGCAGCCACCTCTCCACAGAAGTCAACATTGACACTGAAATTCAAAACCGCCTGAGCTCTGTGAGTGCAGCATTTTTCTGAATGAAGCAGAGAGTGTTTAAGGACCAGGACATCCGTAGGAATACCAAGGTGCTTGTTTATGAAGCTATTGTCCTCCCAACCCTGCTATATGCCTGCAAGACGTGAACTAGTATCTACAGATGCCACATGCGACTCCTGGAACGATTCCATCAGCATTGCATTCGAAAAATCCTGCAAATCTCTTGGGAAGACAGGTGGACAAATGTCAGTGTGCTGGAAGAAGAAAAGACCACCATCACTGAAGTGATGGTCCTCCGCCATCAACTCCGCCGGACTGGCCACGTTGTCCGAATGCCCAATCAGACTCCCAAAGCAGTTGCTCTACTCCGAACTCAAGAATGGAAAACGGAATGTTGGTGGCAGGAAAAGAGATTTAAAGATGGGCTCAAAGCCAACCTTAAAAACTGTGGCATAGACAGAGAATTGGGAAGCCCTGGCTGGAGGTCAGCTGTGATCAGCAGTGCTGTGGAATTTGTAGAGGCACGGATTGAGGGCGAAAGAGAGAAATGTGCCAAGAGGCATGGATAAACTTCGGCCCTCCAGGTGTTTTGGACTTCAACTCCCACAATTCCTAACAGCCTACAAAAGTTTGCCCATGCCTGGTGTATGGTATAGTACTGTACTAGTTAGGCCTAATATTTGTAGCAACTCTCAATTTGCTACAAACAACCACAAACTACATTTATTCAGCATCTACCAATCCTTATGGGTGTCGTTTAACTGGGAGTCTGCTGCATATGAGGAAGTCACTTATCCCAGTCTCGTTTGGCTCAGCAATACCAGGAAATTGCCATACATTTATATGTGGCAACACCTTGACACCAACCATTTAAAGAGACAGTCAATCTATATTATTATTATTATGGGGCATTTATTATTGTTTCTCATAATTTTAAACCCTCTTTTGGTGGAAAGAATGCGGTGATGCGCCTAGAGATTTTTCAAAGGTGCAATTCTAATCTGATGTATGATGTGATTGACTGAGGTGTGGGTGGCAGGGCTCGAACTGAGTCTGCGCGGAAATTCTCCTCGGCCAACCCATTCCCCGCCCCCAACAATGGCTGGGCGGTGACGTCACAACGGGAGGGCCGGGAGACGTCACTGCCAGGGGTGGGGCATCCGGGCGGGATCCTTCCTTCTCGGCCGCCCCGCAGAGAGATGGCCGCGCTGTTCGCGAGGGTGCCGGCAGGTGGCGCTCCAACGAGGCGCAGGGCCTCTCCCTCCGGCGCGCTTGCGCTCTGGCTGCTGGCGGCTTTGGCTTTCGGCAGCTGTGAGTGCCACCCCCTCCCACCCTCGCGCGCCGCGTTTCCGGGTCACGTGGGAACGCAAGCCTCTGCTCGCCCTTTGCTGTAGAAAAAGGGATTGCCAGAAGGCAAAGTTTCAATAGGAGATGCGGAAGAATCATTGCATTCCAGCAGTAAACAAGGTTGAGACAGCTGGAGGGAAACTTAGTGCCTGCCTGCCTTACACTCACTCACTTACATAGGCGATCCATCCTAGCTCGAGGATGATGGTCCTCCAGATGGGGGTCTATAGGTGGCTATGGATCCCTAATCTTGATCCACATGTTATCCCACAGTGAGGACACTGGTTTCCAGGTGAAAGGGTTGGCTTGACGCGCCTTCCTCTTGGCACATTTCTCCCTCCGTTCGTGCCTCTTCCAATTCCACAGCACTGCTAGTCACAGCTGACCTCCAGTTAGAGCGCTCAAGGGTCACGGCTCCCTAGTTCTCAATGCCTATGCCACAGTTTTAAAGGTTGGCTTTAAGTCCATCTTTAAATCTCTTTTCCTGTCCACCAACATTACATTTCCACTTCTTGAGTTGGGAGTCAATACAAAAAATAGTTTATTGTACGGGCCCAAGGTCATGACAAAAAGCACCACACGCGCACAATAGTACCCTCAGAGTACAGGCACCAAAGATGCTAAACAGAACCATAATTTGCTCCCACAGCAAAAACAATGAAAGTTAATAATAGTTAAAATACATTTTAGGAGAGGATCCAGTTAACCCTTAGAATCTCCTTGGCAGTTGATAGCAATTTTATCTAACTCTGTGTGATCTTTTTTGCAGAGCAAGCAAAAGGGACTACTTTGTAAGTTATTTGTATCGCTCTGTTTCTGCAGTAGAGTTTCCTTCATCTTGTGTCAACAAGGGTTTCAGGTGTCTTTCCCTTGGATCACTATACAATGGGCAGACTAACAGATAATGGGAGTCTAGCGTACCTGTCTGAATGTATCTCCTTCTACGTCCCACCTTGGAGTTTACGATCTTCTGGGGAGGCCCTGCTCTCGGCCCCGCCTCTGTCTCAAACGTGCTTGGCCAGGACAAGGGACAGGGCCTTCTCGGTGGTGGCTCCCCGCCTGTGGAACTCAGTCCCTGGGGAAATTAGGTCATCTACATCCCTCCTCATCTTTAGGAAAAAGTTAAAAACCTGGATGTGGGACTAGGCCTTTGGGTAATTAAGCGGACAATGACAATAACAATATTGACAATGGCTTGGAAACGGATTATGGATAAGTTTGATGGAGCATTCAACTAGCCTTCAGCTAATAATGGCCACTAAAGTGGTAATTCTTAGTAGTTTCTAAAATTGTATTGTTTAATGTTTTTAACTATTTGTAATTGATTGCTTGTTCTATTATGTATTTATTGTGGCATCGAATTGCTGCCGATTGGAAGCTGCCCTAAGTCTCCCCACCCCAGGGGGTTGAGAAGGGCAGGGTACAAGTGTTCAAAATAAATAAATAAATAGAGTAACTGCTTTGGGAGACAGTGATCGGGCATTCAGACAACATGGCTGGTCCAGCATCGCTTCAGTGCTGGTGGTTTTTGCTTTTTCCAGCACACTGACATTTGTCCACCTGTCTTCCCAAGAGATTTGCAGGATTTTTCGGAGGCAACACTGATGGAATCGTCCAAGAGTGGAGTGTGACGCCTGTAGACAGGCATATGGCAGGGTTGGGAGGAAAATGGCTTTGTAAACAAACACCTTGGTATCCCTATGGATGTCCCTGTCTTCAAATACTCTGTGCTTCATTTGGAAAAATGCTGCACTCGCAGAGCTCAGGCGGTGTGGTAGTTCAGAGTCATTGTTGACTTTTGTGGAGAGGTGGCTGCCAAGGTAGCGGAAATGGTCAACATTTTCTAATGTTACATCATCATGCTGTATTTCTGACATTGCAGAGGGATTGGCTGGTGACTGCTGGAAGAGCACTTTGGTTTTCTTGATGTTCAGTGACAGGCCGAGTTTCTCGTATGTTTCTGCAAAGGTGTTTAGGGTGGCTTGTAGGTCTTCTTCTGAATGCGCACAGACTACATTGTCATCAGCATATTGGAGGTCTGTAACAGATGTTGTTGTGACCTTGATTTTGGCTTTCAGTCAGCTGAGGTTGCCTTCTGTCCAACAGATGATTTCCACTCCGGTGGGAAGACTTCCATGAGTAAGATGAAGTATCATAGTGATGAAGATGGAAAATAAGGTTGGGGCAATAACACATCCCTGTTTGGCACCTGATTCCACCTTAAGTGGGTCACTCAAACCATAAAAGAAAAGAGCAATCCTAAACAGCCGAGTAGTGGTTTCCTAGCTCCATTGTCTTGGATGGGCTTCTAAGCAAATGTTTTGTTTGGATCATCTAATTTTATAAACCTGTTACTTTTGGGGATCTGCAAGTGCCAAACTAGTGTGGCTTCTGAGAAAAAGTTGTTTTTTTGCAGAATATAATGTCTCCTTTTTTCTAAGTCCCTTTAAGTCCCATGCTGAATGGGCAATTCTAGTGCACCACTTCCTAATTTTGGTCTCTGGTTTTTTAACTTGTACTCTGTTCTGAGGATGTGCCAGGACATGACGGCTATGGCCTTTGTACACAATTTTGGCACAAGAAATCTCAAGGTTTATTTGGAAATGCAGCAGTTTTTAAAACACCCAGCGCTTTATGGAGGCCGAGTCTGTAATTGTGAATCAGAGGCTAGGAATTTGTAACTCTTTTTCTTTCAATATTCCTTAAGCTGGACCAGGGAAGCAATCATGCATTTGTGTTGGGTTGTTGTAAGTTTTCCGGGCTGTATGGCCATGTTCTAGAAGCGTTCTCTTCTGATGTTTCACCCACATTTATGACAGGCATCCTCAAAGGTTGTGAGGTCTGTTGGAAATTAGGCAGGTGAGGTTTATATATTTGTAGAATGTCCAGGGTGGGAGAAAGAACATTCACACCTATCTCCAACAGACAAGGGTTCTTTCTCCCACCCTGGACATTCCATAGATATATAAACCCCATTTTCCTAGTTTCCAACAGACCCCACAACTCTGAGGATACCTGCCATAGATGTGGGCTAGACGTGACTAGACATGGGTAGGGCATCTTCGAGTGTTGTGGTGCTTGTGCTTTAGGTATCAGTGCCAGGGAGGTGAAATTGAGTGAAAGGAGCAAAACAACCATATATGATGGTTGAGAACTAAAAATTGTTTCTACTCATACTATCTGCTATATTTATCCCTACTAAAAAAAGATTTCTTATCTCAGAGCTTGGACATTGCTACTTATATCTCGTAATTCAAACACATTTAAATGCTTCTGCCTCCAGATATTGTTGGGCTGCAATTCCCATCCACTTTTGTCAACATAGGCAAATTATGGGAGGTGCAGCAAGATGGAAGATGCTTTTGAGACCTACAGCTTCCCCTCTTGCAGAGCTAAATATCTAAAAGCCAAATTAATTTGCAAGCAAGATGCTTATGCATAACTTTGTCAACCATTGCCATTGTATAACTATGTAATGTTATTGTTTGGAAAGGGACACAGTTGGCATCTTGTAATTCAATAGAAGATGTTGTAGTCATGGAAATGGCCCTGCCAACTGAACTCACTGTGAAGGCTGGGACAGATGCAAGGCTTCCATGCACCTTCCAGTCCTCAGAGGAGATCAGCGCTGCAACCTCAGTTACTTGGAGCTTTCAGCACGAGGAGTCAACCGCTCGTCCCATAACGGTAAGAGCTGATATCTCAGGTAAATATGAATATGGATTGGGCTAGGGTTAGGGTTATTTTGACAGTACTCTTTACACTTGTCACATGCACAAACATCTTATTGATGACTATTCAATGTCTATTGATATATGTTCCTGCTTGACAGGGGGCTGGACTGGATGGCCCTTGTGATCTCTTCCAACTCTATGAGTCTATAAAATGCTAACAATCCAGTTGTCTCTGTCCTGCTTCCCTGGTCTCTTTCTGCTTTGCCTTCAGTCCCTTTGAATAATGGATGTATTTTTTAAATTTTAATTTATGTCTAATTGTAGTGTATAATTGTAATTGTTTGTACTGGCATTAAATTTTTGCCATTACTTATGTGTAAACCGCTTTGAGTTCCCCTCGGGGTGAGAAAAGCAATATACAAATACTGTAAATAAATAAATAATGCTCTCTCTCCATCTATTTTTATTATAGCCTTTGGGGTCTAATGATTCTATCCAATTTTTTTATACATACATGGTTTGAGACTTTTATTCTTTTACAAAATATTTGGCTGTTTATTACTATTACAATGCTTATATAATAATTGTTATTAAACAGAGTTTATTGTAACCCGTCATCTCAGACTATCCTCTCAGAATGCAAGGTTTTCTTCGCAGAATCCAAATTATATGCAAGCAGCTAAATTTTGGAAAACCTAGCTAAATGAAGAAAGAAGCAAAAATTTAATGTCAATGCAAATATAATATATTTTCTTTTGTTATTACAGTTTTTCTACTATTCTGACGGGAAGGAATATACTGGGAAGAGTACACAATTCAGTGGCCGGACCAGGTGGGATGGAAACTTTACTATGAGCGATGCATCTATCATAGTGAAAAACGTCCAGGCGAAAGACAATGGCACTTACTTCTGTGATGTCAAGAATCCTCCAGACATAGCTGCTGAGCCAACACAAGTCAAACTCAATGTTTTGGAGCAAAAATCAAGAGCAGGGGTTGTAAGGATAATCTCAACAACCCCTGAAAAGGTCACAGTCACAACCAAAGCCAAAATCAAAACCACACACTCTGGAAGCGTTTCACTGAATGGGACATCATTCTGGCCGCTTGTACTTCATTTCTTCTGCATTTTAGCATCTTTTCCCAGCTATTCGTGATGAAAATAAAGAACACCTCTCACAGTGATTAAAATATTATTTGCTATCATTTCCTGCTGCGGGCTTCATAACACTACAAAATTATAGTGCTACGATTCTACTTTAATTGCCATAATTCCATCCTCTGAAATATTGGGATTTCCACTTTAGCAAGGTCATAGTTGGATGAGCGCTGGTGCCTCATCAGATTATAATGCCCATCATAGCAGTTAAAGTGGAGTAAGAGTGTTATAATTATATAATGTATAAGTCACCGTTTCTCAAACTGGGGGTCAGGACTCCTGGGGAAGTCATAAAAAGGTTTTGGAGGAGTCACCAAAGACCATCAGAAACTATATGTTTCTGATGTTCTTAGGAACCCCTTTGGCAGAGAAGGCTGAACATCTCTCCACCTGTCCTTCTCTTCCTTTTTGGAAACAGACGGTGAATCCTTCCACCAAAAGCCCTCTTCTGCAGTAATTTGCTGGCCTCTCAGCCAAGGGAAGGGCTGTTTCTGAGAATCCCAAATGGGGAGGGGAGAGCAGGCAAGCTCAGCACAGGGCAGCATAGTGCACATGTGTGGGCAAGGGAGAGCATGTGAGGTTGACGGGAGGCTCATGCCAGTGAGTCCCTTCAAAGCATGGGGATTCTATGTGGGAAGTTTGGCCCAATTCTGTCATTGGTGGGGTTCAGAATACTCTTTAATTATAGGTAAACTATAAATCCCAGCAATCACAACCCCAAATGTCAAGGTCTCTTTTCCTCAAACCCCACCAATGTTCACATTTTGAGTGCCAAGTTTGGTCCAGATCATTGTTTGAAATCACGGAGCTCTCTGGATGTAGATGAACTACAGCTCCAAAACTCAAGGTCATGCCCACCAAATCCTTCCAGTAGTTTCTATTGGTCATGGGAGTTCTGTGTGCCAAGTTTGGTTCAATTCCATCATTGGTGGAGTTCAGAATAGTCTTTGATTGTAGGTTAACTATAAATCCCAGCAACTACAACTCCCAAATGACAAAATCAACCAACCTCATCAGTATTCAAATTTGGGCGTAGCGGGTATTTGTGCCAAATTTGGTCCAGTGAATGAAAATATATCCGCATATCATATTTACATAACAATTCATAAAAATAGCAAAATTACAGTTATAAAGTAGCAACAAAATAATTTCATAGTTGGGGGGTCACAACAACATGAGGAACTGTCTTAAGGGGTTGCGGCATTAGGAAGGTTGAGAAACACTAGTATAAAGAAATGGGAAAGATTTGTAAAGTGAGTTGCTATATAAGAAGCTTATCACACAAGGCAGGTCTATTGCAATCACACTTTTGCCTGGGACTTGCCACATAGCATTGTTCCTCTTCTGTTGTTCTCCTGGAAGATGGTTTGGAAAGCCTTGGCTTTACAAACCCCAAACTTCTGTTAACTTCTTTTTGTAATAGAAACACTTTCCAAAGATCTCTCTCTTGGAGAACAACAGAAGAGGAACTATGTCATATGATAACTCCTCCTGTAATTAGGATTTACTTGTCTTGTGTGAAAAGAGAAGAATACTTCTGGGTTTCATGTGAAGTATATGAAGGAGATGTTCTGACTTCAAGGCTTTTTCAGGTGAAATCTAACCTCTGCTAGGATTTACTTAATGAAGAGAATGCTTGATATTTCAATGAGAGAATACACTTTTGGTACATTTTAGTCAACTTGATAAATGTGTAAGTTACTACCCAATGGGAATACCAAGTAGTGCACCAAAATGCATTCTTCCACTAAAATAGTGAACTAGTTACTAAAAAAGTCATTGTAGACATTATCCCTAGAAATGGAATTCCATTACACATTGGATCAGATAACGGGCCTTCTTTTGTACATGAGGTCATACAGAAGTTAGCTACTCTGATAGGGACCCAATGGAAGCTACATTGTGCCTACAGGCCCCAGTCATCAGGAAAAGTAGAAAGAATGAACAGAACTTTGAAAGGAATCATAACCAAGATGTGTCAAGAGACCACCCTTACCTGGGTACAAGTTTTACCAATGGCACTTTTGAGAGTGCGCTGTACCCCAACTAGGTTTCTAGGACTGTCCCCATATGAGCTCATGTTTGGAAGACCGCCCTTAGGGCTGAAACATTTGAAAGGAGATACATTGGAGTTAGGGAGACAAGACCTAGTGAAAGAAGTTCAGCTGTTGGGAACAACTTTAAATGCACTAGCAAAATACACTGCAGATTTGAAGCCACCTTTTCCTGTTACTGCCCTACATCCTTTTTCTCCAGGTGACCTGGTGTTGTTGAAAGACTACCGAGTGGAGCCATTGGGTCCTAAGTGGAAAGGTCCATACCCGATCCTGTTGACAACTCCAACTGCAGTGAAGCTAGACGGTGTCCGGGCCTGGATCCATTATACTAGGATCAAGCGAGCGCCTCCAGAGTGGTCGGTGTCCCCTGTTCGCGGAAATCCACTTCGATTGCGGTTCAAAAAGGTCCAAAACTAAAAGACTACGTGTTCAAGAGTTAAGACTACGTGTTCAAGAGTTAAGACTACGTGTTCAAGAGTTAAGACTACGAGTTCAAGAGTGTACCAGAGACTACGTGATCAAGAAGATCCTCTCCTTGGGAGAATCGAGTATATGGCAGGAAAAATCCGTGTGCCTTTAGATACTCCAGTTGTTGTTACTACAGATTTAGGGTTTCCAGCTTTAGAGATTCATTGGACATATGTACACCCTAATGCTCAGCGTTATCTGAACAGGTGTATACAGTGCACCCTGATAGCTACTCATCAAGAGGAAATAGAAGCCTGGAAAAATAGAGTAGGACCTCCCCCAAAGGCAGCATAGCCAGCCTTCATAACTGATTATTGATTGGATCAAGAGATTTGAAAACACTGTCGGAATTTTAGATTGTTGAGATATAGACTCTTCTTTTTGCCTTAAACATAGCCATGAGGTGGAACTTCAAGTGGTACATTGCCTTTTGGATAACAGTGGTTAGCCCAGTCATTGTTCAAGGAGGATGGCATGCAAATTTATTCCATCAGCTGGTTGATGCTATCTTTTCTACGGGAAATGTCACTAATTGTTGGGTGTGTTCTCATGGTCCGTCTACCCACTCACAGGGGTGGCCGATAGTTCCCGGCCCGCTTTTAAATTGGTCAGGATGGAACTCTACAAAGGTATGGGCCTATCATTCCAACTGGACAAAAGACAGAAGTCAAAGCACCTTGACTCTGAGGAAACCCACTCCAGTGGCCCCTTTATGTATTCACCGAAATAATAAGAGTGAGTGGGGATATACAAAGGGACAGATTGAGACACGACCCCGGAAGCGTATACATTTAGGACATTACCCCACTTGTGAGATGATTGTGACGCTTTATGAAAATAAGGTTTTGTGTATTAATCAGACCGAAAATTTAAATCTCTCTTCACCCTTACATTGTAATGATGTAAATGGAGCAGGTGTAATTCGATTATATAATAATTTGATAGCTGAACAAGCCCTATGGAAGGTATATGAATCAAGTACCTTACACAGTCCAACAGGAGCGGGAGGATTGCCCCCGGGATTGTTTTGGATCTGTGGAAATTGGGCAGGGAAAATGTTACCCCCTGTATGGAATGGCACCTGTACGTTGGGAAGCCTACTCCCAGCTGGTATAAGAGCTTACCCCTTGCACCAGCCAAAACATGCCTGGGAAAAACAATGGGCATGGAATAGAAAGAAGAGAGAATACCAAGAGGAACTGGGATATGATCCTGACAACACTTACCTGACTGAGGGGGAAAGACTCGGTGCTATCTTTTTCCCAGCGGTAGGAGTGGGTCTGAACATCAGGCAAATCAGGAGAATATCTGCCCAAATAGAATGCCTAGCCAATTCTTCAATCCATGGGTTGATAATGCTTCAAAGGGAAGTGGATTCCCTAGCAGGGATGCTAATGCAGCATAAACTGGCCTTAGATTACCTGTTGACCAAGCAGGGGGGTCTTTGTGTATGGCTAAATACCACATGTTGTCACTATATCAACAAGTCAGGTCAGATTGAGGAAGATGTTGCTAAACTCCATGAGATTGTTACCAAGGTACGAGCTACCTACTCCCAAGCAGATGGAAATTGGTGGAATGGGCTAACTTCATGGTTACCAAGTTTTGGCTGGTTGAAAGGATTATTCTTGGGTATTGTTATGTTGATTTTTATATTCTTTTTAATGATAATATGCTTTCCCTTCATCATGAAGATATGTCATAAATGTACCGCAAGTGCGATTCCTACTTCACGTCAATTAGTATTAGTTGCAAGAAGACCTGAATATTATAAAAATGTCATAACCAGATATTGATTTTGCTTCAGCTTCTGTATCTTCAGCTTTCGCAAAAAAAAAAAAAAAAAAATGGGGGAGTGAAGGAGTGAATAGAGCTTATTAGGAAATTATTAGTGCCTATTGGGAAAAATGCTGAAAACTGTAAAAGCCAGGAAGAGTCTTGCCCTTTGCCATAAAAAGGGCGCAAGGACGCGAGGGGAGACAGTTTTGGAAGAGAACAGGAAAGAACAAGATGCAGGGCTGAAGGACAGGACGGGATGACATCCAAGGATCTGCAGTCATAACATGAGTACGAGACTCTGTATGTGGGTGAAAGGGCTCTGTCCTTGTAGAGTTGAAAGGGAAGGAGGTGAAAGAAGATGTTTTGAAAGGGAAGTTTGGAAGGGAGGTGGATCTGTTCATGACACGGCAGGAGAAGGGTATAAGAATCAGATTGAAAAGATCAGATGGCACAGGCAGCCTTTTGATAGACATCTGATTTGTCTCGCTGTTCTGTCTCAGTGCGGCCGCACTTGAAATAAAGGAATTTTTGGCTATTATCCCTATGGAGTCTGGCTGACTTTTTAAGATTCACCTTTAGGTTAAAAGGAGAGTTCCCTTCAACAGCACCGTCAAAACGTTTAAGGGATTGCTGCAGTACACTGTCAGTTGTCGATGTGATATGAATACCATGAAATGCTTAGGAATATGACTTCCTGCTTTTGGTTTAGGACATTGAGGGATGTTTTTATGGGAAATTTGGATTTTAAGATATGATTTTCACTTGGTATGGAGAATCAGCATGGTATGGTGGTTTGAGCATCGGTTACTACTCTGGAGACCTGTCTTGAATCCTCCTCAGCCATAGAAACCCATTGAGGGTGCACCTACACTTTGGAATGAATCCAGTTTGACATCACTTCAATTGCCATGGCTCAATGCTATGGAATCATTGGAGTTATAGTTTTACGGGCTCTTTGGCCTTTTGTGCCTAAGAGTGCTGATGACTGGCCAAACTACAAGTCCAGGATTTCATAGCACTGAGTCATGCCAGCCAAAGGCTTCCCTGTTCTTGGTGTCTATGCCACAGTTTTTAAGGTTAGCTTTAAGCCCATCTTTACATCTCTTTTCATGTCCACTAACATTCTGTTTTCCATTTTTGAGTTGAACGAATAGTAACTGCTTTGGGAGACGATGTTATTGCCCCAACCTTATTTTCCATCTTCATCGCTATGATACTTCATCTTGTTGATAGGAAGCTTCCCACTGGAGGGGAAATCATCTATTTCACGGATGGAAATCTATTTAACCTCAGCAGACTGAAAGCCAAAACCAAGGTCACAACAACATCTGTTATAGAACTCCAATATGCTGATGAAAACATCATCTGTGTGTATTCAGAAGAAGACCTAGAAGCCACTCTAAACACTTTTATAGAAACATACGTGAAGCTTGGCCTCTCATTGAACATCAAGAAAACCAAAGTGCTCTTCCAGCAGTCACCAGCCAATCCCTCTTCAATGCCAGAAATACAGCTTAATGGTGTAATATTAGAAAATGTTGACCATTCTGCTACTATGTCATCCACCTCTCCACAAAAGTCAACATTGATAGTGAAATACAATGCCACATGAGCTCTGCAAGTGCAGCATTTTTTCTGAATGAAGCACAGAGTGTTTGAGGATCGAGACAGCCATAGGAATACTAAGGTGCTTTTTATAAAGCTATTGTCCTCCCAACCCTATTATATGTCTGTGAAACGAGGACTGTCTACAGACATCACACTCAACTCCTGGAACGTTACCATCAGCGTTGCCTCTGAAAAATTCTGCAAATCTCTTGAGAAGACAGGTGGACAAATGCCAGCATGCTGGAAGAAGCAAAGATCGCCATCATTGAAGAGATGCTCCTATGCCATCAACTCTGCTGGACTGGCCCCCTTGATAATATAGTAAAATGTATGTGGAAAAGTATAAAGCCAATATGTAGAATTCTCCAGTGTAACCTCTTGGAAGAGCCAACATAATGTACTTGATCAACAATTCTGAGACCGGGGTTCAAATACCCACTCTGCCATGGAACGCTAGGGTGTCCTTGGGCAAATCAGATAATCTCAGATTCAATGGGAAGGCAATGTCAAAACCTCTTGATTAAATCATGCAAAGAAAACCCCAGGATAGGATCTGTATAAATTGGAGGTGATGTCAAGACGAATCACAACCATCACAAAATCTTGAATCTCACTGTGGTCTTAACAGTCCATCCTAAACATATTAACTGTTAAGTCCTGCTGAGTTCAATAGAATTTACAAGTAAATGTAGATAAGATTGTAATCAAAACTCAAATGTCTGTTCCCACAGTGTTCTGAGATGCTTTTAGGCTGAAAGAGACCCTGTGTTCATTTATCAAGAACTGCTGACTGCTTCCACACTAAATGAATTGCATAATTGCAGCTTCCTGTTGAAATAGTAATCTGGGTCTAAGTTGATTTTGCTCATCCAGACTGACTTTGTGCTTGGAAGGATCTAATAGCCAGTCTGGTTTCAGTAGAATTTCGCCCAAATAATGGATCATCTTAAGTGCCGGGTTTTCCTGACTTTGCAAGGATGGTTGATCTTGACATAGTAATTTGAGGAGAAATACAATTTCTGGCATTCAGATGAAAAGTAAAAACTTGGCTATGGGGCCAAGCCTTTGGGCAGTAAGCAGTACAAGGAATGATCCAGGGATTATGTGCAATAGATATGATATTTGAAACGGCCTGGACTATGATTGTTGGATTGTGTGATTTTAAGGTTTATATTGATATGTTTTTAATTCCATGTTTGAATGTTAAATGATGTCGTGTTTTATGATTTAATTGATAATTGTATATTATTATCATTATGTTAGGTTTCTGTATGTGAGGCATTACATTTTGCCATATTTATGTTGGAAACTGCTTTGAGTCTCCCGCTAGAGTGAGAAAAGCGGTATAAAATAAATAAATAAGTAATAAATTCATTGTGTTCATCTAGCTTTCTTACAGTGATTCAATTTATGGCTGATTTGTTCCTTAAACCCAGGCAATGTGTAAATCTTAATCACAGTGCTGTAAAAAGTAAGAAAAAAAGAGATATTGTGCTTTAAAATGCACTTGTACATTTCCATTGATTTCCATCTCTAGTAATAACATAATGTCAAGCAGTGAAAGAGAATACATGCAAAAGTAATTTTAAAAAACCCAAAAGCAATAGCTTTCCTGCAGTTTGAAATATAGCAAATCAGTAGGAAAAAAACTGAGCTTTCATTTGGAATATTTTTTTTTCTGTGTTTAGGGTGCAGGGGAGAAACTACTTAAATGGGATACCAAGGAAAATAATATGCTTTTGCAAAATGGAATATTCTCCTGTGGAAACTAGTTTCCAAGAAGCATGAGCCCTTTGTGAAACAGAGAGGAGGGTCCCTCTGCTTCAGATTTCACAATCTGGAACTTCTTCATGACTGGTCATTTTGGATTTCAGATTTCCAGATATGGGAAACTCAACCTGTAGTACTTTGGGTTGTTGCAAAAGCAACATGTCCTTTCAGTAGTTGCCCTTTTCCTGTCTCTTGAGAAGATTGGAATGTTAAGGGAATGGAGCAATATCCCTCCCTTTTCTGTTTGCAGCAACACTCATGTTACCTGGGTGGCCTGTGTTAGGTCATTGACCAACAGGTTTCCTGCATATCTTTTCTATAATCTGCACATGAAGGCGTCAATTGATATGTGTGTGTGTGGAATGCTGCTGGGGACAAATCAGCAAAATGTATTGGCTCAATTTTACTTTAATTTGTAAATACAGTGACCCTCCAGGTTTGTTGGCCCTGGATCTATGATTTCCACTGACCATGGATCAACATGCCCCACATTATTAAATAGCGGTGAAATGAATATAGATGTACTGAAGCATGCACTTTCACATTACAGTCATTTAATAATATGGGGTGTGATCATGGGTGGGGTCTTTTGTTGTTTCTGTACAATGTCCTGGAACCAAACCCTCATGGATACAGTAGACCCCGTGTAAATACAGCTACTAGCCTTGTAACTATAGTCATGTGGCAGGAGTAGCATAAAGACTCCGACCTCTTGTGACATTACACAATTCAATTACAGCACAATTATATCACTTTAACTGCCATGACTGAATCCTGGGAGTCTTGGGATTTACAGTTTTGTGAGGCAGAAGAGTTATCTGATAAAATATTATAAATACCTAATGAAACTACCTATCGCTGGATTCCCTAGGATGCAACCATGGCAGTGTAAGGAGTATCAAAGTGCTACAACTGTGCAGTGTGCAAGAGACCCAACATACTCTCCAAGCTGTTCCTTTTTTAATAATTAGAAGTTCTGTGCCTGTCATATTGAGTGTGCTTTAATCTCACATAATACACTATGACTTGTGAAGACAGAACACTGCTAATAGGACAGAAGACGAAGGAGATTTTCTTCTCTCAGCAAAACATTTGCTTGGCAAAAGCAGGAAAGAGATTTTAAAAACCTGAGTGAAGATTCTAAACTACTGTACTCAAAAGTGTCTCTTTTGAAATGCTGAACTGTATTAATACATTGTGAAACGTATTATGCAACGAATACTGGTTTTTGTTGTTGTTGAGAAAGAAGTTATGCAAACACAAAATATGTAGCTTTAAGATATTAGATGTTCTTCTAGCCCCTAAGAAGGACCTTTGCCAACCTGAAGACCTGCCATGGGAAGAAATACAAAGAAATAGCAGATCATTTACTCCACAGTCTTTGGGGGGATTTAACCATTTTGGGAGCATGTTTTTTTAAAAAATATATGGGGTTTAAAGAGAGGTACTGAGGGCCTGTCCTGACAGTACTTTTATGCCAGGAGCTTTCGCAGCAAACAGGAGGGTGGCCAGACGCCGTTCCTTGCAAACGTGGAAGCAATCACTACAAACGGCAAAAAATATGTGGATCTTCACATGTCTGTATGTCCCTGCAATCGTAAATCACAGGATTTTTATCTGGCTTTGTTCCTGGGTTTTAGATGTTTGTTTCTGATCGGTCAGTTCCTAAATAGAAGATGACAGTTGAGTAGAACGTGAAAACTTTGTGTGCCAGAAACTTCATGAAATGTGTGGAGGGCACTTTTTCTCTGGCCAAGACAAAGTTGTGGCCCTCTTGTCAGCGTTGTACATATTTTCACAATAAGAGCAATCAGGAGCAGACATGTCTAATCTGCACAGTTGGTTCTGCAGCTTATATAATCCAGGAATGGCACTTATTCAATGATTCTCATCTTCGCATCTCGAGTTTCTTTTTTGAAGAAAAAAAAAAGGATGTCCAGAGATGGCCATCTTGGGAGCCTCTAAATCTCGCGACCAAGCATCAAGTCTGAACAATGGAAGCAGAAATCCCGGGACCAACAGGTCTGTATGCCGGGATTTTTCGTCCCTGTTTAAAGCCCGTGATTTAGTGCAGTCTGGAAGCGCCCTGAGGGTCAAACTGGGCTGCCTAGTAGCACACTTTGCTCATGAATTTTAAACGAATCATACTATTAGAAAACACTACAATGGCATTTTAATAAATCACATCATTACATTGCAGTATGTCTACGAAATAACAGGGATGGAAAACAATGTGAAATAATAAAGCAATGATTGCAGACACAGAACCATATTGACTGCCAGATGTGGGGAGACCCTCCTTCTTTGGAAGTTTTTAAACAGAGGCTGGATGGGCATCATTTTGGAGTGCTTTGTTGTGTATATCTGCATGGTGAAGGATAGGGTTACATGGCCCTTGCAGTCCATTCCAACTCTATGATTTCGCAATCCTAGCCTGTGATAATAGGCTATATGAGACAACACACCCTGAAGCTTCACAGGGTGTAATAAGCTACTCTTGTGGTTGCATTAAGGAGTATCAAAGTGCTGCAGATGCAAATAGGCCTTCCTTGTGCTATATTGTGCTGTGCTT